>NW_024543066.1:47357500-47960000 GCF_018167655.1 Microtus oregoni
TGATGTTTCTGGGGCAAGGGTGGGTATGTTTATGACCGTGAAGCTAATTTCCTTAAAGGCCTCTTGGTAAATGAGGGCAAGGTCTCGAAGTTCAGTCCCAGTGGACTCTCAGTTTCTCCTGTGCTCAGGGAAACGAAAAGGAAATGCAGTGAGAAAAAAAAACTGGGGGGCCAGAGTCAGGCATGAACTTGGCCCTCGGGGTGCATGGGATGGAAAGGTGGAGCCTCTGGTATCAGCCGTGCAGAGGTCTTGCCAGTGCTTCCGTTAGGCTGCACAGTGGTCCTGGCCTCTCCCTTGGCTCCAGGAATGGAGGTTTAGGGAAAGTATTGCATGTGGGAGCTGCACGTTGATCACTAGTTTTTGATCCTGTCCCAAAAGACGTGCTTGATTTGGATGGTACCCACGAGGGATTGGAAGAACAAGCATCCTCGGGGACAGGATTAGGAAGGACATGGACAGGGAGGAACTAGAGTGATACCCCACCCCCGACCGCGGCAGGACAACCCAGAGGCAAATAAACCCTGCAGATGTCCTCTGTCTCTCAACGTTTGCCAGCCATCCCACCCCTACCCCAGATCCTGGCAAGCAGTCATCAAGTCCGTTGAGTTTAGCAGTACAAGAGCACGCAAGAGAACTGTTTCTGCATAGAAAAATGGGTTCGCTCCACCGAGGAAGCCCAGCGGGAACTGGGTGGGAAGGGACCGGGTTCTGAGTGCGGGGCTGAGGCTGGACACCAGGTGCAGCAGACCAGCGTGCACGCTGTGCCTCGAGCCTGGGATGGCTTCCAATGACTGACAGTTGGCGGTAGGGTACGACCCGCGCCCGCTGACCCGGCCTGGGAGACCACAATCCTAACGGCCGGCCGCGACCCGGGCCCGGACGGGTCCCCGCGGCCTGTAGGGGGCGGCGCGAAGCTCGGGAGGCGATGGCCGCGGGTAGGTCGCGGTGGGCCCGGGGGCCATCGCCAGCCGCCCTGGGCCTCGGCTGAGCCCTGAGGGGACTGACGGGCCTGGGCGGAGCCGGGAGCCCGGGAGCCCCGCGCGACCGACGCGCCTCCGCGTTCCGCCAGCGCTTCGGGCGCCGTGGAGTGGGCGCGAGGGACACCGCTGCGAGCCCGCGCGGACGCCCGGCCTGAGGGGACGCGGCGCGCGGCGGTGGGCGCCGGCGCGCGCGCGTTATTTTTGGCGCCCGCAGCGGCGCGTGTGCCGGGGCGTGTTTTCCTTCCCCAGGTGCCGGCAGCCGCGCCGCCGCCCGAACTGACTCTCTCCCCTCTCTGTCTCTCCTCGACCCCGGCAGGACCCTAGAGGTGATTCGGCCGGCACGACGCCCTCCGTGCAGGAGGCCAGCTCGCCACACGCGCCACATCTAAATCAGAAAGAGGAAGAAAAAAAAAAAAAAAAGAAAAGAAAAAGCGGAAGAAGCGGCCGAGGCGGCGGCGCGAGGCGGCGAGGAGGAGGGGCCCCGCGAGGCGGCCCGAGGCGGCGCGGGGACGCGGGGACGCGGCTTTGTGCAGGCGGGTCGTGGGGCGCCCATGGCGGAGTGTGGCCGGGGCGCCGCAGGCGAGGCCCTGCCCACCTCCCCGGGCCCGGCCCTCGGCGCCAAGGGCGCCCTGAAAGCCGGAGCCGGAGAAGGCGGCGGCGGCGGCGGGGGAGGTCGCCTCGGCCACGGGCGGGCGCGCTATGACAGCGGCGGGGTTTCCAACGGAGACTGCAGCCTCTGCGTGTCCGGGGACGAAGCCCGGGCCAGCCCCGCCAGGGGACCTCGAGGCGTGACGCTCGCGCGTACCCCTAGCCCGGCCGGTCCCGTCCCCAGGGACAGCAAGCCGGGCGGCCTGCCCCGCCGGAGCAGCATCATCAAGGTAGGTTGGAGACCCGCGCGCGTCCTTGGGCTCGTTTTCCCCGCCCGCCCGGGGAAGCGGTGGCGGAAGGAGGCGATGCAGAGTGAGCCCACTGCAAAGGGGAAGCGAGGGTGTTTGGAGTGCTGGAGCTGGGATTGGAAGCCCTTGGCATTGGGGAAGAATCAGAGGTGATCTGGAGTGTGCATGAGAGCTGTGCTCTGACGTTCCCAGAGCAACTTGGGGCTGTCACCTCTCCGGGTCCACTTGGAATTAAATGGGCCTTGTACCTGCCTGGGCAGGGACATGGTTTTCAACAGCAGCTTAGCCTGGTGGCACACTCCCTCTAAGGTCGCTGTTGAATTTTAAAGACAGGGATCATGTGAAAATATTTTCTTAAAGCCTCAGACAATGAACATATATTATTTAATAGGTTTCTTCTAATCTACATTGTAATCAGTTGCCCCTAGCAAGCAATCGTAATTGGAGAATGTAAGCTATATATCCCCCTCCTTTAATTATCTGGAGAAAGGAAACAGAAAGGCAGATTTCCTCTGTTTAAGGCTCAAAAGCTCTGGGAGATTACAGTTCCCGCACAATTTAATTCCTTCTGAGCTGCCATAGGCAGGCCTCCCGATCAGCAAGTTCCCCCCTCCCCTCCCATGGTGCTATTTAGAAAACCACCAGTTGTTTTGTGAATTTTAAATTTCAAGAAGTGACATTAAGAGTTTTTGGTGGTTTCCTTCAAATATTACAGTTTAGTTTGCAACATAAAAATATTTCTTGTGACATGCCGTAGAGAAGAGCGTTGACAAGCTGAGAAAAGCCTTGGGCCGGATCGACCCATTTGACTTGCTTAATTTTGGAGCAACTATGGATTGTTGCTCTTGGAAAAATGAAGGGGGCTTTAGGACAGGGCAGTGAGGAGCAGTGCACATTAGCAGTGCAGCTCACATCCCTCTCGCTGGTAACTCAGAGAGTCACAGCGGCAGAGGTGGCTCTGATGGGACTCGAAATTCAGAAATCTGGTCCTGTGAACATGACTCTGTGTTATGAACCTCTGCTTCGTCTCTGGAACCCACCGCTTGCTGCTGGGAGGCCGCTGAGAAGCTGTGTTCCCCTGTCATCTGATTGCTCAGTCTCTGTGTGGGAGGGAGGCAGGCACAGTGGAAGGTCTTAAGGATCCACATCACCTTCCTGCAGCAAACTTTAAAACTGAGAGAAGTAGTATCTTCATTGCCTGGGTAGCTTTTAGTGGTGTCATGTCTTCTAGTATGTAGTTTGTTTTCAAGCATATATAATTATTGATTCCATTTGCGGAACTATGTGATATTTCTGTTTTTTATTGGTTAACAAATATTTGTGGTGATTTTACATTGTAATAGTGATAAAATTTTATGTGATGGTTTCAGAGACTTGCTTAATCTTCACAACCTTTCCTTCCGAGGGTTTTGAGGGCTTGTTTTCACGTGTAAAAAGCTGGAATTTGTTCGTCTCCACGTTGAGATTCATAGGGAACACTGATGGCTAGGAGCAGTGTTGTGGTTTTGTTGTTGTGGAAGCTAAGACAGAAGGATGTGAACTTGAGGTTGAGTCCTTGGAACTGCTTCACCACAGAAGGCTGTAAAAACCCAGCGAAAAGGGTGCACTGTTCAGAACCACTGCTTGGGAAATGGCGATGCTACTTATATTGAATTCTGAGTATCAAAGTTATGCTTTCCTTTTTCTTCATTTTAAAGGAGCCAGTTATCTTTTTATTCAACATGATGCCCTAAAAACACAGCGCCAGGCTCATTGCAGGCGCTCAGCAAGTTATTTACTGTAGGGCTAGGGGAATGGGGAGGAAGTTCATGTTTTTTCTCAAAGTGCTTTCTAAAACAGGTGGTTTTGGATTTACCAATCATATCTTAGTATCTTGTACCGAGTAAGATGACTTGACAGATTCCCCTTTCTGGTCTTTATTTCAACTTATTTTTTTTCTTAACCGTTCTGGAAAATTATGGAAGTAGTGTTGGAAGTTGATTTTACCTACGGTATAGAAAGAAAGGCCACTCTAGATAGGTAAGTAGTTATGTTTCTTTGTGAACTGGTGTCTTGGAGCATCAAGATTTTAGGGATTTCGTGTTGTGCTTCCTAAAGACACATTATATAGCGTAAAGAGAATATCTTAAAGAATAAAGAAGCCTCTTAATATCAAGTTCCACAAAACAGTGAGTGCTGCACAGGTGCCTTTGCCACAGGAGTACAGAAATTGTATTTCACTTTTGTTCAGAAATAACACAGGCGCGTAAGCTCCAGTGGAGCTCATGGGGAAAGGCCATAGAGGTGTTGGCTTGGTTTCATGGTTTCTTCCTAAGCTGGGTGCTGAAGACAGCAAAGGGCAGTGGCTGAGGGTCAGAGGCTAGCGTGTGTGGCGTGTGCTGGCTGCTGGCAGCCGTGTGCTCCTTTTCTGCCTTCTACTTCTCAGGCTTCACTTCCTGTTAGGTCAGGGTCACACTAAGTCAGAGCGAGGGACACACGTGATAGTGGTAGGGGAAGGAAGGCGGAACACTGACATGATTGGCGTGTTCAGAAACACATGGTAAGTGGATCAGAAGTCTACTTATTTAAAATAATTTCTTTGGTGTTTCATCTGTTTTATAAATAGCAATGAGCAAGAAATTATTGTTAAATGTTTTTTTTCCTCCCAAAATAGATACACAGCTCTACAATAAAAGAGCTCCTCAGTTATGGTAGCAATCTTGATAAAACCAGGAGAGGTCTTATAGAACATTTTATAGATGCTTTGAGAGGGTACAGAAGTTGTGGAAAGCACTGGCAGATAGTTATAGCTTTCTGTAACTTACTGAAAACAAAAGTATGTTCCCGAGGTAGTCTGCAGAGTCACATTGCTGGATTCTTAGGGACGAAGTTGTGTCTGTCATCTTCAGTAATCTAGTAAATGACAACACCGCTTTCATTTTCTCTTTCTGTAGTTAACTTGGGCACAGTACTCGATACAATCTACTTTATTTTCAAATAGATAGTTTGGTTAATCTTTCAGATGGCCACTTATTTTTTTACATACATAGTTTATTCATTAATTAAAATATGAAATAATATTTGGGGCCTTAGGTTTATTTTAGAAATAAATGTATGAGTATGACTGTATTAATTTTGGTGGTTTGTTTTCATCAGAACTAATAAAATACTTCACACTCGAAAGGGTTCTGTGTTTGCAGTTGCACTTGGTATCAGTTTTATGAGCTGTAGCAATGGATGGAGTCTCCTAGTCATTACCAGAGTCAACCTGCAGAGCCTTTGGCCAACTCTCTTCATCCCTCCCCCCACATCTCTTTGTCATCCTCCCTTCTCCACATTCTTTGAGTGTGGCAGCTACCATACCGATGCAGGGCCTTTTCCATACTGAGGGTGTGCAGCTATTGCATTACTTGGTGTTCAGATGAAGTAACAGTAACCGCTGCTTACTGAACTCTCACTGTGACAGGACATGTGAAAAGTGTGGTGGTCTTCCCTGACTCTGACGTGTCCCATGTCACCCACAGAGGGTGGAGGAGGTAGAGTTCAGAGAGGCTAGCTCTGTGTCTTGTGCTGGAGCTGCATGCAGTATGTCTCTTTACTGTGGCCATGTTTCATTTTCTTTAGATCACTCTATCCATTTACACTTTTTGTGTAAGTAAGGGAGGTTTGCTGGTACAGGGTAAATGTACAGGCTGTTGGAGGGGAGAGGACTCTGTCTCTGCTGGAGAAGTAGTTGATAGATAACACAGCCAGGCAGCTGTCTCATCACCTGTCCTAACTACTTGGCCAGGCTGACTTTATTTTTCTTAATATAGTATTGTATATGTTGAGTAGAAGAAATTGTCTTGCAGTCTTTATAGAAACATATATTCTTCTGTCTTGATGCTGAGCTCCCAAGCAGGAAGAACATCAGACTTTTAAAGAACTCTGTTTTTCATATTCAAGCAAAATAATAAAGACATATCTGAGCATTATACTGGGGCATGGTTTAGTTAATTGAGCTCTTTACAGGCAGAGACTGACATTGGTCAGTTCTGCACTGGTAAAGTTCAGGGCTCAGTAACTTTTTTTTCCTTTTTCTGAATTAGAACTTAATGTCTGTATTTAACTTTAGTCTCTTGCTTTTCTTTCTCTTTTTGACACAAGGAGAAACAAAGGCAACTGCTTGCTAGGCACGCAGAAACTGGATCACAAAGTGAATTGTCTGAATAGATAGGCAGATCCAGATGGAGCCTTTAGATCAGAAAATCTTGGGACCGGTCAGCGGCTCTGCACTCTACTCTGCACTAATGCATGTAGACCCAATAACTGTTGGGATCAGAGCAGGACTGACTGTCCCAGAGGAATCAGAGCACACCATTTATACGCAGTGCAGTCTCTTGCCCACCCTTTGCGTTTCCTTCTTTTAATCTTTTATATGATTTGCATTTTAAATCAAATCCGTAAAGTCAATCGGTGGGAAATTGTTTAATTAGTTGATTGTATCATCCATTTATGTTTTCTTAGAATATTCTCTTCCCAAATCAGTTTACTTCCTTCTGTAGCGCTGGGTGTTCTATAAGGGGTTTAACTTATATTGTTTGCTTTTAAGGCTTAAGTTATCAAATTTTGAATTTTTGATAGATACAGCAATACTATTTGTAGCCATAATGCAAACATAAAATGAACATTTGTAGTTTCTTTTTAGATGTATGTATTGGTCCCCAAATCCCTTAAATCTTAAGTTTTGGATGGTATTGCCTACTCAACTGCTAGACCTCTGTGTTAGTTCAGCTCCTTTTTGTTTTTATTTGTGGGATGCAAGTATTTCCACCAGAAGGACACATGAATGGCTGAAAGTATTATATATAGAAACCATGTGAGCCACTCAACCAGTGCTTTTTTCTGCTGATAATAATGAATCAGAAAGGTTATATTTGGCATATGAGTATGCCAGAGCCCCTGGAGAAATATAGCCACACCCCTTTCCCCCCTTATGTCAGAATAACTCTGAAACATTGGGGTTCACAAAGCGTATAGTTAGTTGCATTGACCTGACAGTCAGGTGAATTCAGGCTGTTGGTAGACACTTGGCACCTTTGTACTCCACAACATCAGAGCAGGGTTCTCTGGCCTGTAGTACTTGACCATGGCAGGGTTTATTAGGTAAAATGTATTCTAGGAACCCTCTCAACTTGGCTGCACCCTGGCTGTGTGGTACTTGTTTGGATTATTCCTAAGGCAGAGCATTGGAGTTAAATGAGAGGATGGCAAATCATCTGACTCCCCCGCATGCTTTCTGTGTGGCCTTGTGTGCCCATATCTAAGATGAGGAGGATAAAGACCTTCTCCCAGCACTGTGGAGACGCAGTGAGAGGAGGTGTGCTCAGTGCATGGCAGGCAGTCGGAACTCCCTGAGCACCATCTAGGATGTTTTTCCTCTCCCATTTCTCGCTGAAGGTTGTTCTGTAATGAGCTGGCTCCTTCAGGGTCATTGGAATTGGAGTTCATTGGTACCGTGCCTGTGTTGGAAGGCAGTAACAAAAAAGCACCGAGAAACTTTCTAGGTCTGTGCTGTTGATGCTTTGGAGAGTGAACTATTTAGACGCTTTTCAGAATCCTGTGTTTTAGCACAGTTGAACATGTGTAAGTGGCCACAGCTGCATGGCATTTTCATTTGTCTTGACTGGTTTGGGGAAGTCTGGGTTTTTATTTTTTTGTCGCTGCAAATATTTAATAGTGTCTCCATTCACTCCAGAAGTATCTCAGTTTGGAGCTGTGGGGATGACCTTCTATCAAAGCCTAGCCTTTCTCTGCTTGGAGTATGTTCTCCTTTGTCACTCCTAGGACGTTGTTTGTTTGACTGCTTCTCAGTTAGTATGAAGTGTTTTGTTTTATTTTTCTGCCTTATAGTTCCAGCTTCACCTGTATTTTCATACTGCTCCGCTTCTCTCTACCTCATAGGTACTTGTGTCTTATTTACTCCCTGACTTTATGAAAAAGTTCAATGTCTTATGGAAAGTGTGTATTTAAGTGTGTGTGCGCATGTGTGTGCGCGCGCATCAAATGTGAGTTAATAAGTTTTGATGAATGACAACTCAACAGTTTTTTGAAGAGATTATTAGATTTAACTCCAAGTGATTCTCATTGGAACATACCATTTCATGTGCTGTGTTCTTCAAAAAGAAATTTTTTTCATGCGCTTAATTTTAAAAAAATTATTTGAAAATAATTATAAGGAAAAACTTTCATATAAAGTTGAGTCCAGAAATTTCATTCCTTTCAGAATTGTTCTGATGAGGCCGAATAATCTGTCCCTTTTATGTTCCTGAATTAAGAATAGACCTTTGAATTTTTATGTTTTGGTCTAAGAGTTTAAATAGCATATCCAGAAAGTGTTACTGTCTGTTAAAGCTCTTAATCTCTTTCCTGGTATTTGGGTTTTTAAAAGCAACTTACATAGTTTCTGCTCAGCTTTTGTTTCTTTTTAAGGAGTTAAATTACTTAAACTTTTATTCATTGATATTGGAATATCAAAGACATTTATTGATTTATTGGGAGTGCTGTGGAATTAATAATAAAGAAGTAGTATGAGGTTCTGATATGCAGTGTTGAAATGGGAATCTCTGTTCTCTCAGTTTATTTTGTCATCTGATGCTAGAAATCCAGTCCTTTATTGCTGTGGATGGATTAGGTAAAGAGAAACAGATGTTTCATGGTCACCATTTCACACCTCTCCCCCAAGAACTTGCAATGGGACATCATCCTCTTTACAGGCAAGGAACCTTTCCACAAAGATTGAGAGTTTACATGGGCAAAGTCAGCATTCAGACCAAATTTGTCTGTCTTTGAAAGTCCATGTGGGCTTTTTTGTTTGTTTTGTTTTCTGATTCACCATTTTTTTTCTACTCTAACTTCTGAAATATAGATTTTTTTTAAAAAAAAATTATACCTACTCATTTAACTCTTATTTGCCCAAGCCATTCTGGCTCCTTAATGTTAGAAGAAACCACATGTGCCTAACTGATTTTAGAGCTGCAGTCCTGGCTGCAATGCCCTAAGTTCTGCCTGATCTGCAAAGCATTTTCCTTGACTGTGAAGTCAGTATTTGGGCATCTTGTAGTGTGCTAAGTATACTGAGTTGAAAGCTGCAGGTGTTAATATCCCCAGAACTAAGCAGCTGGATTTAAAACACATCAGTAGTGAAGACTCATGATATTTTCAGAGTGGAAAGTGATCACATAAAATTCTGTCACTAGAGTTATACGAGGCCATACTGGTTAGTAAGTATATTTAGGTCCTGGCTATGGTTGAATTAATTTATTTGCATACCAGTATAACAGAATTGGAAAATTTGTTCTGTAATATTGCAGTATGTGGTTATTAATAGAACAAAATGTGGTCTTACAGATAGCAATTTTGTGGATCTTTTTGTGCTGTAGATATCTGCCTGCATACACACTCTACGCATGTATGCATAGACTCTGTTTATAAAGACAGTGCAGAAGAGTGAGCTGGCGGGAGTCTAGTCTGTCTCCTTAGAGGACGAGATGGGTAGCAGGTTTCTGCTTTCTGATTGAAAATGGCCAGGAAATGGTTGCACATTTTTTATGAATATTGCTTATGAAGCTTTAGTTGCTTTTTACCAATTATTGTGGCCACAGAGGGACAAAGTGGCCTGTTTGCAGCCGCCGTTAGACTCGAGCTTTATAACTGTCCCCCTGTGGTCCCCTGCTTCCTTTTATGTTTCTTCTCTTTCCAAACCTCTTCTCCTGTAGTCATGGTTCTTATGATTTTTCGAGTTATTTTATATTTTAATGTTTATTCTTGAAAAGTATTAATGAGTTGTTTAGGTGTCTCCACCCTCCTGCCTGTTGTGCCATTCATTTCAGCTGCCAGCAGAATTGTTCCGGTCTCTCAGTTCCGGGTTAATGAAAGGATAGACTTATTTTTGAGGCATTTTTGAGGCATAGTTGGTTACAAGAAATCTATACATTTCTTGTATAGAAAGCCTTGTTTTAAGGCTTTCATTACTTATGTATGGTCCCATAAATAATTTTTTATTTATTAAAAATACTAATCTCTTTCATAGCACATAATTGTGTTTGCTGTAGTAGATACTGCCAAGCAATTTTCCTAGCTAGTTAAAATGTTTTAAATACTAAACAGGTTGAATACTTCAAATTGCTCCAAATATACATAATTTGTATTATCAGTGGGTTTTTTTGTAGTTATTTTCATGGCTATGTGATTAATGGAACATTACTGTGGTTTTATGGTTGTGTGATACTGAGAACTTTTTCATGTTTCTTGATCATTTGGATGTTGTCTTTGTTTTTTTTTTTTTTTTTTTTTAAGGCCAGTTTGACTCCCTTGCCTGTCTGAATTTTTTTAAAAATTGATTTGTGTAACTTTATGTTTTCTGCATGTGTCTTTTGTGAGATATAGACGTGTAAATGTCTTCTCCTGGGTATGGCTGTCTCTTCACTGGCCTGAGAGGCTTTCTTGTAATGGAAAACAATTTCTAATTTTTGTGAAACTAAATTTATTAACATTTTCAGTTATGGTTATGGTTTTTGTGTCCTCTTTTAAAGAAATCTCTTTTTTTGACCATGAAGATTTTCATTAATTAACTTGTAATCTTTGCTTTACTTTTCATATTCTGTGTGGAATATATACATATTTTATATTATTCATATCACTTGTATGCACTAATATTAAATAAAAATTTATACCATGCATTTATATTAACTAGAAATACATATTTATATTAAATATATTTTATATATTTACATGCAAATGATTCCCTCAGCACCACTTATTTGAAAATGGGGTCTTTTATTCACGTATTGCATTGCCTTTTTTGATAAATCAAGTGACTGGTTTTGTGGGTTTGTCTACATGTTGCATTCTGGGTCTTGGAGAAAGCCTTCTCAGAGCAGTCATGTTTCCGAGAAGTGGTCCGATAGTGATGCCTGACCGTTCAGCCTTTGCTGAGACAAGTCTCCATTTCCTTTCTTCTTTTCACCTTGCGTTCAAATGACATACCTTACTTGTAGGAAATGCTGGTAACTCAGAGAAGGTTGCATCGTGATTGGAAGGGGCAGATTGGTGGTACTGTGGTGCCTTTATTCCTGGTGTCGTGATGAGTGAGCACAAGCTCCTGGGGTATCCACAAATGTATTCTATTAGTTATAAAGCAGTACTGTAAACTCAGTTATGTGGTGTGTACTCTGACCTCTCAGTGTGTGCCCTTAGGTTGTCATTAGTCTTGTTTATTCTATTTGGACAGGGTTTATTTTCCACGTTCTGTGCGGGAATCTAGCACAGAAGCACACACCTTTCACTTGTCTTGGGCAGGTTCCCAGGAAGAGAAGTAACTGATGAGAAGGCTGAGTTTGAAGGACCTCTAGGTTTTGTTGTTTGGTTTTCTGTGTAGGCTGTGTGCTTCCTGTATACATCTTTATTATGTTCAGACCTAATATCCCAATATACCTCTTCTCTCCCCAAGACTTTTATCATGAGTGGTTGTTGAATTTTGACAAAGGCTGTTTCTACTTTGTCTTTTCCTTTTCATTAAAATTCTAGGAATTTTAAAATCTTCATCTTGATTGCTTCTTCACCCAATTTCAGTTTAGTAGTATCTTCTTCAGCTTCCAGAACCTGTGTACTTTCTCTCTTTTCTTTTGTTGTTGCTCGCCATCTTTATCGCATGGTGGTCAAATAGGTGTGGAATATAGTTTTAATGTTCCTCTATTTATTGAAGCTCACTTTGTTTCCTAAAGTGTGGTCCCACAGGCCACTGAGAACATGTATTCTTTAGTGTTTGGGTGGAATGTTCTGTAAATGCATACCTGTTAGATCCATTTGATTTATGATGCCATTTAATTCAAGTTTTCTATTTAGTTTCTTTCCAGATTACCTGCTTATTAGTGAGTGTCAGTATTGAAATTATCACTATCACTGTGTTGGTGTTAATATATGGCTTTAAGTCTAATTTGTGTGTGTGTGTGTGTGTGTGTGTGTATGCATGCGCATGTGAGATTGGTTACTCCTGTGTTTGATGCATGTATGTCTAGAATTTTAATATCCTGTTGTTTGATTTCCCTTTAATGAGGATAAATTGTCCCTCCTTATCTTTTGCCTATCTATCTCCTTTTGCCTTTTGTAGTGGCTTGAAATTGATTTGGTCAGATATTAGAATAGCAATCTCTGCTTATTTCTTGGTTTCTTTGCTTGGAATACCTTTCCCCCCAAATTTGCCATAAGGTGGTGTATATCTTGGTCATGGGGTGTGTTTTTTTTTTGAGTCAGCAAAAAACAAAAACAAACAAACCATGAAACAACTGAATCCTGTTTTCTGACCTGTTCCTCTCATTAGGAAGTAGAAATTATTAAGAGTTACCATGGAATGTTATGCATTAATTCCTGTCATTTTGTTGTTTTTGTGATCTTTTATTAGATCTCTTTTGTTTGAGTGTTCTAGAGTTATTTATTTGTTCCTTTTGTTTTCTTAGGTATGTCTAAAGTTTTCTTTAGACCTAAGTGTTTCTTCTGATATCTTCTACAGAGCGGGATGGATGGTCATAAATTCCTTAATTTCATTTTTTGTCATGGAATGTTCCCCTTGCTCCTTCAGTTGTCACTAGTAGTTTGCTGGATACTGCATTCAGGTTCTTAAAAAACAAAAACAATATGGGGTATTTCCACACCATCTTCAGCCCCTTCCTCAACTACCCCTGCCTTTTTCTTGCCCCATTTGTGGCTGTATCTTGAGAGGGATCTCTGACTTGTTTCTCTGTCTCCTCTTTGAGCTACTCCTCCTTTGTCTTCCACTGGTAAAGATCATCAGGGCACACACTTCATGCAATCTGAACAGTTCACTAGGCCTCCTCCTAGTTCTGGCTCATTCGTGACAACTTTCCCACAGGCGTAGCTACAGTTAATTGTGGATTCGCTGGTGAGTGTTAGGTTGATCTCTTGAGCCCAGGTTTTCCCTCAACACCCTCTTGAGCACATCACCCCCAGCACCTTGCTGCACAGAGTCAAACCTTTTCTCACCCTGTTGTCTCCTGCTGTGTAGTCAATTTCACAAAATGGACCCTCTTCCATTCTCCTTTCTTCTCTTTTAATTGTTTTGGGGTTGTTTTTCTATGTGGTGTGTGTGTGTGTGTGTGTGTGTGTGTGCGCGTGCGCGCGCATGTGTGAGTGTGGCTTGGATGGGCGGATCGAGGTTGATAGGGTATCTTCCTCAGGCACGCGGATTGTTGAGACCGAGTCCTTTCCTCAATTTGTAGTGTGCCATTTCAGTTAGACTGGCTTGTCAGCAAGATGTACGGACCTACCTGTCTCACTAGGGGTTACAGATACATGCCACTGGGCCCAACTTTTTATGGGGGTGCTGGAGATCCAAATCCAGGCCTTTATGGTTGTGAGACAAGCACTTACCAGCTGAGCCGTTTCCCCAACCCCCATTTTCATTTGTACCCATTGAATCAGTTTGAATGAGAGGGAATTTATTTATTTTTTTAAAAAAAGAAGTTGACAAGCTTAAATTATAGCTTGTCTTTCAAAGAGATGTGATCAGCTCTGATTCTCTGCTTGCTGTAGTATATGTGTGTTTCCAAAAGGCACTGAATTCTTCGTCCCCAGGATGGCAGGATGAAATGTTGAGGGGGTGGGGCCTTGTGGACTTATGGGACTGAAGCCTCACCTTTATTTGCTTCCCAGACATGAAGATAACCTGTTCAGTTAGATACTCCCCTCAGGTCTCATCCAGTATACTGCTAGAAGCCCCAGCTTCAAAACTAAGCAAATGAGCTCTCACATGAACTATCCCAGGTGTGTTACTATGGTGATGGAAGTCTCTTAGTATGCTGCTATTAAAATAAAATGAGTGATTCCCTGTAGCAAGAATTGGGTATAACTTTAAAATTTTGTATCTAAATTGTTATGGAAGGAATTATGTGAATATCTAGGTCCTGATATGCCTCCACCCATTAACCTTTGAGGGTCTTGTATCATTTTTCATGTGTCAGTTCACTTAAAATAAAAAAGATTTAATTAGAATCTGCCTCAGAAACATTTACTTCTTAGAAAGAGTATTAGAAGCTAGGAGTGCACAAATTATTTGTATGCCGGAGAGGAACAAATATTGAGCTTTTTGAAAAGGAGAATTTATATGAATTTATTTTCTTTTAGGTTTTAGACTTTAAAACCTTCCTGATTTAAAGCTTAACCATCTTCTTCTTATCCTGTAATCCACGAATTGCATTTTTTCCATCAGTATTTTTCCTATGACTTTGTAACCCTTCCTGTGGAAACACTTTTTTTTTTTTTTTTTTTGGTTTTTCAAGACAGGGTTTCTCTGTGGTTTTGGAGCCTGTCCTGGAACTAGCTCTTGTAGACTAGGCTGGTCTCGAACTCACAGAGATCCGCCTGCCTCTGCCTCCCAAGTGCTGGGATTAAAGGCGTGCGCCACCACCGCCCGTCTGGAAACACTTACTTTTATGCTGAAGTTAGTACTAAGCGATCAAAAATCTGGTGGGATCTGTTAATTCTGTGTGGGATCTGGAAGTTGGCATTGGAGACCTTCACTTTCTGGGCAGTCCTATCCTGGCATGCTTGCAGATCCCTGAGAAAGTCCATTAGTTAGGGTTTCTAGAGCTACGATAAATCATAAAGACCAAAAGCATCATGGGGAGGAAAGGGCCTGTTTTATCTTAGAGCTGTTAGTCCATCATCCAGGGAAGTCAGAGCAGGAACCTGGAGGCAGGAACTGAATCAGAGGTCATGGAGGAACTCTGTTTACTGACTTGCTCCTCATGACTTGCTTAGCCTGCTTTCTGATAGCACCCAGGACCACCAGCCCAGAAGTGGCAGTGCCTACAGTAAGTTGGGCCCACCCCCGTCAATTGTCAAGAAAGTGCACCACATGCTTGCCCACAAGCTAATCTGATTGTGGCATGTTTTCAATTAAGGTTCCCTCTTCCACAATGACTCTAGCTATCAAGTCGACATAAAAGTAGCCCACACAGAAAGCAGAGTACATTGAACTTCTGCTCTTCAATTTTATTTTCACAGCAGGGCATTTGCCAGTGAAAGTGTGGAATCTGTAGGAGTGGTGTTGTGCCTATCACTGTGCACCCGTGTGTGAGAGAAGATATAGTCTGAAGGTTGACAGAGGTTGGGTGTCGTGCAGCCAAGTGGAGGAGGAGCCACACCCAGTGGAAAACATCGTGTGAAGCTTTATTTCGGGGAAATGGTCAAATTGGGTTTGCGGCTGTGTGCAAAAGAAAAGATTTGCTGCAGATTCTGTAACAGGGTGCTGTATACTCAAGGTTCTGAGGTTTCTTTTGTTCTCTAGGGACTTTTGGAGGGACAGGTCCTTTTAGCCTACTCTTGTGAGCCAGTTGTTGCGACCCTGTGCTGTTTATTATTATTATTATTTATGTGTATATGGGGCTATCCCAGAATTATCTTTTGTGGTCTCTTGGAAAGTGAAGTGTTTATGGATGCCTTCGACTGTGCTGGTAAGAAAACAGTGGTTCCAGGGAGCAGACCATCAAATGTGGGGAGCTAATCCGGCTTTTCTATTTAGTCAAAGAAGACAAACAAACAAACAAATACTTAATCTATCCTGAGTAACCTGTAGCTTTTCACGGCCCTGCTCAGTGTTGTCAGTTGTGTGGTCTAGTGATCCTGAACAACTGAATGTATGACCTCTGGCACTGTTAATTTTGCCAGAACCAGAGACATGATTTTTCACTTTTTAGCCTTTTCAGATCTTGGTAACGACAAAACAAAACCAACAGAAAACATATTAACAATAAAATAAAGCAGTATAGAATTACCACTGAGCTTTACTGGTTTTCTAGATAACAGAGTGTAAGGGAATACGTGTGAGTGATAGAGGAAGGACCGAGCTGTAGAGACCTTTCAAAGAGACAGACTGTTTGCAGGGGAAGAGCTGGCTGGCGGGTTGGCCTATTTGGGCTTTCTGGCCCTGTGAATGAGGTCTTTTAGTTCAGTCTTTGCCTTTGCCACAGTGGTTGCTGTTGAGAAGCAGGAAGAGCTTTTATCCAGCTGCTGCTGTGGAAGCGCAGCCTGGAAGCAGACAGCCTCGTGCATCTGCAGGCTCGAGTGCTCTGCGGTTGGCAGCCTCTGCCAGCACAAGTCGTGGACTCCAGGAAAAACGACAGAATGTCTTCTGAAGTTTCTTTGTTCCCACAGCCTCTGTGGAAATGTGGACTGAGTTCTCTACCTGATGACAGATGGCATCCCCACAGGTGTCCTTGCACAGAGACCTGTGTAGGGTGCGTGGGCACAGGGAATGGTGCAGGTAGATGTAGACCGAGGACAGTCACTCTGCTGTACGCACACTGTCCCAGACTGGGCAGAAGGGGTCTCATTCTCTACATGGCACCACATGGCTGCCAGTGGACATGCTGCTTGGACGGGTGCTTCTTCTTCCACTTGCAGATCTTTATATTTTGCTGTTTCCAATTGATTATTCATAATTTAAAAATCCTTCTGTGTGGAGAAAATGAGTTGTCAGCTCTAACATTTCATGCAACAATGAACTGTATGAAAAATTTGGCATTTATGAGTATATATTTCTAAATGTTACAAAAGGAAAAGAAACCAAGCACTCTGAGAGTGATTGATAGAAAACTTTGCAGTTGCTGCAGCTCTGGCTTTATGCTGGAGCCTCCAGGCAGTGTCAGCATCCAGTGGGAAGCCTGCTCAGTCCTACATCCCTGCCCAGGCAGAGCTAGGCCATCTCTTGCTTTGGCAAGATAACACAGCGCCAGCCTCCTAGGGAGGCTTCTGAATTGGAAGGATTTCATTTGTAGTAGGGCTACATAAAGATGTTTTTTTTGTAGAACAAAATTAAAAATGATATTCTGTTTGGGTATAATGGTAGATAATATTATATATTGAAACTGTCTTTGATCTAACTGACCTTTTCATTCTTCTCATTCTAGAAGAAAGTAAATATTTTCCTGAATCTTTATTGTGAGCTTCATTTCAGCATTGTGTGCATAGTAGATAAGTTGGTCCTGATGTGAGCAGACAGCCTTCTGATTTTCTTACTAACAAGTATGATGAAGATGAAGAATATATAATTTTTCTTTTTACTTTCAGCCAATAATTTTCAAGCAGAAATTACTAATTATGTTATTTAAATTTAAAGATAATTTTACAATAGTTAATATGTAACTTGTGTCATCAGTTTAGATCTGTTGTATTACTAATTTTTTTCAAGATAATCATTTTCAAGTTTGGACAAATTTGATTTTTAAAATTCAAATTTTCTGATTTTAACACTAGTAATGAATAGTCTACAAATTATAGGATGTACCCTTCCAAGTACATCTGCAGTGAAAGGTATTTTAAGCCCTCTTTATAGCTAAATTTGTGAACATGTATAATACTTTTTACCTAAAATTCTTTCAAAATGAAATTAGCTTTATGTAATAACTTACATATCTCTTTTTGATTCTGAGGTATTTTCTATGAATTCTGTGAGTGAAAAATCTATTTTAAAAGACAGCAGGCCATAATTTGTGACCAGGAGCTTTCAGAGTGGCCAGGAAGGTACTAAGAATAGAAGCTGTGCTTCTTCACTCCACCCAGTCCTAGCCCCAGCCCTGTGGCCGCAGACTCCGCGGAGGCCAGCGGTGACTGAGGAAGGACTTTGTCTCTAGTTGCAGAGTTGAAGAAATCATGCACTCTTAGAACTCTTGAATTCGGTTCCCTTCCTGTAGCTACTTGGATAAATTATTTCTTATAAGCTGTTACTTTAAAAAGAGTTTGACCATATTAATATTCAGTTCTTCTTACCCTCTTTTCTATTATATTTAATAGTATATTTAAGTGTTGTCTTACGGTGAAAGTGTAAAATCCATTGTGAAGTTCCACAGCTTTAGAAGGCTATTCTAACTATTGAGATGTGTAGGCTTTGAGTCTAGTTAATATCTGTGTGATTTTTTTAAAAAAAAAAATTGCAAGATTTTGGAGTAAAGATTAAAAATTTTTTAATAAAAAAGGAAATTTTGAGATTTTGGGTTTTATTGCTAATTATGTTCTGAAAATTTGTCACTTATAGTTTAAAATTTCCTGGACATGCTGATTAATGCTCATTGTCAACTCTGCTTGGCTTGTTCTCATCTAGAAGACAGTGGGTGGTTTTTCATTGGTATTCCCAGAGAGGCCAGACTGAATATGGCTGGTGAATGGAAAGGGAAGCGGAGAAAGCTGGCCGGGACAGCCTTTCCTGCATTCTGCTTCCTCATCTGCCCAGATGTGGTAACTCCTGACACCGTGAATTGTACCATGGCTTCCTTGATCTAAAACTGTGAGCCAAGCTAACTAAGTCATTTATTTTATTATTTTTTTCTTATTAAAAATTTTTTATTAAAAATTTCCGCCTCTTCCCCACCTCCCTTTCCCCCCTCCCCCCTCCCCACGCCCCACTCCCCTCCCCCTCCCTCTCCAGTCCAAAGAGCAGTCAGGGTTCCCTGCCCTGTGGGCAGTCCAAGGTCCTCCCCCCTCCATCCAGGTCTAGGAAGGTGAGCATCCAAACAGGCTAGGCTCCCACAAATCCAGTACATGCAGTAGGATCAAAATCCAGTGCCATTGTCCTTGGCTTCTCAGCAGCCCTCATTGTCTACCATATTCAGAGAGTCTGGTTTTATCCCATGCATTTTCAGTCCCAGTCCAGCTGGCCTCGGTGAGCTCCCAATAGATCAGCCCCACCGTCTCAGTGGGTGGGTGCCCCCCTCGCAGTCTTGACTTCCTTGCTCATGTTCTCCCTCCTTTCGTTCCTCATTTGGACCTTGGGAGCTCAGTCCATTGCTCCAATGTGGGTCTCTGTCTCTATCTCCATCCATCGCCAGATGAAGGTTCTATGGTAATATGCAAGATATTCATTATTATGACTATAGGATCGGGCCATTTCAGGCTCTCTCTCCTCAGCTGCCCAAGGACCTAGTTGGGGACATCTCTCTGGACCCCTGGGAATTCCTCTAGAGTCAAGGCTCTTGCCAACCCTAAAATGGCTCCCTTAATTAAGATATATACTTCCCTGCTCCCATATCCATCCTTCCATTATCCCAACCATCCCATTCCCCCAAGCTCTCCCCATCCTCCCCTTCTCACTTGTCTCTCCCCATCTCCCCTTTCCCCCATCCCACCCCACCCCCCAGTTCTCAATTTTTGCCAAGCAATCTTGTCTACTTCATAAGAAGGTGAACCCAAAGAATAACTAAGTCATTTTTAAGTGGGTTCTGCCCAGTATTTCGTGACAGGAGTGAGAGAAATGATCAGTAATAACCAGTACACTGGCATTTTCGTGAGAATCTGAAAAATGACTATTCTTTAAACAGAAGAATAGACTCAGTGTTACAGTACTTGAATAGTGTGTACAAGACACATGGGTTCGATCCCTTCAGTCCCTAATAGCGCACACACACGCACACACATCTAGAAGTCTAGATAATGACCTTAGTTCTTGGGTAGTCTTAGAACCTGGGAAGGACGTAGTTTGCAGGACTTGTCATTGATCCTGAGACTCTTGGAGAGGTACACAATACAGCAAAGTCACAAGCACTGGAAAGATAACCCGGTAACCTCGTGCTGGGCCATGTATGTTATTAGTCAGATGCTCAAGTAATGCTTCACTGTGACCAGGTCTTGGGCATAGACAAAGCTTATTTTTATAGGGTGCTGCTTTTTGGAAGGAGGGGGGACGTAGTGCTCAGACTCTGCCTGCTAATCCAGGCTGATGATCATCTGTTTGCTTTCCTCGTCTCTAAACGACTGAGGCCCTTGGATCTTTGGGAGAATTGATCTAGATGATGCATGTAAAGCCCTGTTGTCAGTAATTATTAAAGATTCTTTTTAGTTTGTTTTCAGGAGTTACGGAATAGGGTTCTTTGCTTCACAATGTTTTCTACTCATTGGATGAAAAACTGAGTATTAAGTTATGCCATTGCATTACAGCTCATCTTCAAAATACATTCTATGTATTTATGACACTAGTTTTAATATTTTATTCCAAACAATATTGATATAAATATAAGGATACTTTCTGTTACTGTCAGATTTGGCACCAACAAGCTGACATTCTTAGATTATATTCACCTCCTCTCCTCCCTTTTGAACAGTCGCGTGTGATTGCAAGTCTTTGTCTCTGCCTGTCTGTCTCAGTCTTTCCGTTTGTCTCTGTCTGTCTTTCTGTCTCTCTGTCTCTACCTACCAACACCCCTCGCTGTGCATGCATGCATGTGTGCTTGCATGTGTGTGTATAAAATAGCCACAATGAAGAGGATGGGGTAAAAAGCTCTACTCATTGTCCTACTTCATTGGTCATAACCTTGTGGCTAACCGTGTTTCTCTGTATTCCTACTGCTTACCCCTATATATTTAAAGCAAATCCCCAGGACTATTATAACTAAAATGAATAACTCCTAAATTACATCACATATATAATCTGCATTAAATTACCTAAGTAAAAGCCATGACTTAAAAAGTACAAGTATATTCCCTGTCCTCTGGATTTGTTTTAGAACAGGGTAAACAAGTTTAACAAATAAATAGTCAACTAAAAAAAGTCACTTAATTCAAGTTTCACATATTTCTTTGTTTTATGTGCCTCCATATTAAAAAATTCCATTTATTGAAAACAGATTTTTTTCCTCACATAATATATCCTGATTACAGTTTCCCCTTCTTCTATTCTTCCCAGTTCCTCCCCATTTTTCTCCCATCTGGATCCACTTCCTTTCTGTCTCTCATTAGGAAACAAGCAGGTTTCTAAGGGATAATAATAATAATTATTATAATATATAGTAAAATAAAAATGTATGTTACCACAAACTAACACTTTGGAGTTGTATAAACCACAGAAGGAGAACCTCCCCCCCCAAGAGAAGGCACAAGAATCTGATCCCTCTCCATCTTGACTGATCCCCATGTTCCAGCCTGCCCCCATTTTTACCTAGTGAGACCTGTCTGTCCTTCAGTCCCTTACTCCATACCTAACCTCTGGTTCTATAGATTGTAGCTTGGTTACCATCGACTTAACAGCTAAAACCCACATAAAAGTGAATTCATACCATATTTTTTCTAGTTCCATTTCTTTGTTTGCAAATTTCATGATTTCATTTTTTTATGACTGAATAATACTACGTCATGTAAATTACCATATTTTCTTCTATTGAGGGACATCTAGGTTGTTTCCCGATTCTGGCTATTATAAATAGAGCAGCAATGAACATGGTTAAAGGAGTTTCTCTGATAGGATGATGCCTCCTTTGGGTGTATGTCCCAGATGGTATAGTCAGATCTTGAGATAGTCTCATCTTCCTAAGAATTTACCACACTGATTTCTGTAGTGGCTAGACAGGTTTGCATTCCCACCAGCAATGGAGGAGCGTTCCCCTTTATGTCCTTGCCACCATGAGCTGTCACTTGTATTATTGATCTTAGCTATTCTGATGGGTGTAAGAGAGAATCTCAAAGTTGTTTAGATTTTAATTTCCCTGATTGCTGAGGGTGTTGAACATTTTTTTGTGTCTCAGCCATTTGAGTTTCCTCTTTTGAGAGTTCTCAGTTTAGATTTGTAATCCATTTTTCTTGATATCTAAGTTTTTCTTTTGTGCTCTTTATTTTAAACAATAACCCTGTATCAGATATGTAGTTCGTAAAAATCTTTTCCCATTCTGTAGGCTGTCATTTGTGTGAATGACAGTGTTTTTTGTTGGGCAGAAGCTCTTTGGTTTCATGAGGTCCCATCTAATTGTTGAATATAGTGCCTGTATTAAGGCTGTTCTGTTTGTAACTCTTTTCCTGGGTCAAGAGTTCAGGGTTATTTCCTACTTTCTCTTGTGTCAGGTTCAGTGTATCTGGTGTTATGTCGAGGTCTTTGATCCTTTGGAGTTGAGTTTTGTGCAGGATAAGAACTATGGATCTGTTTGGATTCTTCTACATGTACCTGTCCAGTTTGACCAGCACCATTTGTTGAAGGTGTGTTTCCACTGTGTACTTCTCCAAATGTGTATGGAGTTACGTCTGGATGTTCATATTGATTCCATTGATCAAAGTGTCTGTTTTTGAGCCAACACCATGTGGTTTGTTTTATTCCTATAGCTCTGTAGCACAACTTAAAAATAGGGATAGTGATAGCTCCCACACAGAGCTCCGGTGGCATCAGTTAGCTTGAGGTACTTATAGGGAAGTATATGCAGAGCAGAGCCGAGGTTGGGATACCTCCCACAGTTCTTTTTGTTAGTCAGGATTGTTTCAACGACCCTGTTTGTTTATTTGTTTGTTTTGTGTGTGTGTTTCCACATGAATCCGAAATTGTCCTTTCAAAATCTGTTGAATTCTGTTGGAATTTTGATGGGGATTGCTTTGAATCTATAGATTGCTTTTCTTAGGATGACTTTTTAAAATAAATTAATCCTACCAATTCATGAGCATAGGAGATCTTTCCATCTTCTGATAAAAAGACTTAAATTTCTTTTTTCAAAGACTTGAAGTTTTATCATAGAAATCTTTAAGTTGTTTGGTTAGAGTTCCCCCAAGATATTTTATTTTATTTAAACCTATTATGAAAAGCATTGTTCCCCTGGTTTCTCCCTCAGTTTATTTGTCTTCTGTATATAGAGAGGATACGACTTTTTGTGAGTTAGTCTTGTACCCAGGTACTTTTCTGAGTGTCTACAGGTGTAAGTTCCCAGTGGGATTTTTAGGGTCACTTGTTTATAGTATATTATCTACAAATAAAGATACTTTGTCTTCTTCCTTTCTAATTTGTATCCCCCAATCTCCTCAATAGTCTGATTGCTCTAGCTAAGACTTCATGTACTACATTGAATAGGTATGAAGAAAGTGGACAGCTGGGCGTGGTGGAACACACCTTCAATCCCAGCACTCGGGAGGCAGAGGCAGATGGTCTACAAAGCGAGTTCCATGACAGCCAGGGCTGTTCATAGAAAAACCCTGTCTTGGAAACCACCCCCCTCCCCCCCAAAAAAAACACCCAACCAACCAACCAACCAAACAAACAAACAAAAAAGGTGGACAGACTTTTCTTGTTCCTGATTTTAGCAGAATTGCTTTGAGTTTCTCTTCCTTTAAGTTGATGTTGGCTATGGGCTTGTCATTAACTACCTTTATTATGTTTAGGTATGTCCCTTGTATCCCCACTCTCTCCAGGACTATTATCATGAAGGTGTGTTGGATTTTATTAAAGCGTCTAGTGAGATGGTCATGTATTTTTTTCTCTTTCAGTTTGCTTATATCTTGGATAATTAAACTTATTGATTTATGAATGTTGAACCGTTCCTGCATCCCTGGGATGAAGCCTACTTGATCATGGTGGATGATTTTAATGTGTTGTTGGATTTGGCTTGCACGTGTTGAGAATTTTTACATCTATGTTCTTGAGGAAACTTGGTCTGTAGTTCTCTTCCTGTGCTGGGTCTTTATGTGGTTTGTGTACTGTTATAGGTCTGTTTAAATTGCTTATCTGATCTTGATTTAACATTGATAAGTAATATGTATTAAGAAAAATTTCCAATTTTATGTAATATAGCATTTTAAAGTTGTCCTTATGATTCTCTGGATTTTGTCACTGTCTGTTGTTATGTCCTCCTTTGCACTTCTAATTCTGTTAATTTGGACATTCTCTCCCGGCCCTTTAGTTCATTTGACTAAGGTTTCTTGTTTTGCTTCATTGGTTTTTGTTTGTTGGTTGGTTGATATTTTGTCATTGTTGTTTGTTTCTATTGTTTATTTCAGCCCTGACTTTGATTATTTCTTGCTATCTGCTTTTTTTGAGTGTGATTTCTTCTTTTTGTTCTAGAACTTTCCGGTATAAGCTTATATAGGTACTTTGTGCCTTCATAATGTTCTGTAAGTCTAGATATGTTGTATAATCATTTTCATTCAATTCTAGAAAGTCCTTAATTTTTTTTTCTTTTGGTTTTTCGAGACAGGGTTTCTCTGTGGTTTTGGAGCCTGTCCTGGAACTAGCTCTGTTGACCAGGCTGGTCTCGAACTGCCTCTGCCTCCCAAGTGCTGGGATTAAAGGCGTGCACCACCACCGCCCGGCCTTAATTTTTTTTCTTAATTTCTGTTTTGTTCTTCTTCTTCTTTTTTTTTAATCCAGCAGTGAGTCATTGTGTTTCCTTGAGTTTGTAAGATTTCTGTTGTTTCTGTTGCTGATATTCAGCTTTCATTTGTGGCAGTCAATTCCTGCTGGGGAATTGGGATAATGCAATGAGTTGGGGAAGGAAGTTGGAGGGGAGGGGATATCTGATATCTGTGTGATCACTGGAGATGGGGGCATCATGGGGGAGAGAGGCTGAAGCAGGTGGTCTGCAGAGCTGGGGATGAGATGGGCTTGTGCCCTGTGGGGGAAATTGGATTTGGAAGAGGGGCATAGATGAAGTTGGAGCTGTGCAGTTAATCTTCCTGCTCCCCTAAGTGGCCTGTGGCTTTCCAGGGTGTATTTCTTAGTGTACTGTAATCTAGTCCCATGCCAGCCAGTTGTTGATCGTGAGCAGAAGGCCACACATTCCCTGGGTTAGTTGGGAGCTGCTGAGAGCACTCAGAGCAGATAGCTGATTTGGTCAGAGTACCTGCTGCCTCTGTATTTTAGGGAAGTAGATGGAGATCAAGAGAGAGGAGCCAGCATGTGATCATAGGCCTTTGGGTATTGTAGCATGTGCTGGGTGACTGTCTTAGGAGTGGAGAACACTTAACAGTGATATTTGGTGTTGAAGTTATTTTCTAGGTTATGGTTTATTTTATATATATTTTTGATGTAAGTATTAAAAACAGGTTACTTAGTCAAATGAAGATAAAGTTAATTGAAATAAGATTTACACAGTGTTTTTGCCTACATTTGTTTTCTGTAGTGTTTAATTTGTAAAATTTTGGTAATATGTAAGAAAGCATGTGGCATCTAAAGTTGCTATGTATCTGAATAAATTATCATATTTTTTAATTTTCCTTTTATTATTAAAGTTAGTGTAGACTTCCAGAGTTATCACCATGTGTATGGGTATTCTACAGCAGCTCATGTTATCTGCTTGCTGCATTTGACATGAAAGTAAACTTGTACATAAGCAGATGTGCTATCACTGAGCTACACCCCTGTCTTATTTGCATTGTAAGTGACTACACACACACACACACACACACACACACACACACACACACATCTGTAACCACCAGGCTCAACTTGTTTTTGTAGTTTGTATAACAAAATACATATTCAATATAAAGGTGTTTCTTTAGCAAGGACTGGGGTCCAATTCTAGCTTTATCCCTTAACGTTTACTAAGCAAACAGCATACACTTCCATGTAGTTTCCTCAGTTGTGAAAACAAAGGGTGATTTTAGCATTCAACCCTTCCAGAACTGCTGTGCTGAGTAAGGGCTTGTAACAGGGGGTGGAACTGGGATGGCCGACCAGAGCAATCTGATTGGATTTTATTCCTTCTGACTTTGTTTGCTTATTATCTTTTAGGATCATCACTTTAAAGTGCTCTAAGCAGGCAATAACTAATAAAGAAAATTAGTAACTTTGTTATTTGGAAACAGGCTTTCACCGTTTAGCTCAGACCAGCCTCAAACTCTAGATCCTCTTGTCTCAGCTTCCTGACTGCTAAGATGTCAGTCACAAGTCATCAGGCCTGGCCAGAAAATTAGAAATGTCCACTTAACTGAGCTCTTAGTACACCAGATATTCTTTTAAGCTTTGTAACTTCCTTGATCTGAAGTTTCAACTATAGCTTGGCAAAAGCAGGAGTGTGTCGAGAACATTGAGTTGAATGGTGTCTCCTAGGGAACCAGGGAATTCGGGGTTAAGAATGAGGTTTCTTAGGGCACTAGGGGATTCAGGGTTAGGGTGCTTTCTTTCTGCCTTCTCAGGGAACAGCAGAATGGACCTGACTAGTTAACCCTTACTGTTCCTAACTATGACCCAGTATGATGCCTGCCCATTTGTCACCATAACTTCAGTCATCCTTACCAAGATGCAGTGGCCTGCGTCCTATCCGGAACTGGTTTTCTCATTTCGGGGAAGCTCTCACCCCTTCACCTCAGCTCATTCCTACAGTACTTCTCCCTGTACCCCCGCACCCCAGTTTTCACTTGTTATTGAATTGTTCCCATTGGTTTAGAACTGTTCCCATTGGTTTAGAACAACCAAGATGCAGTGGCCTGCGTCTTATCCGGAACTGGTTTTCCCATTTCGGGGAAGCTCTCACCCCTTCACCTCAGCTCATTCCTACAGTACTTCTCCCTGTACCCCCGCACCCCAGTTTTCACTTGTTATTGAATTGTTCCCATTGGTTTAGAACAATCTGACTTCTATCATGTTTCTTGCTGCCCTTTCTCTGGTTAGCGCTTGTGCAATTTCTTTGCCTGCCTTCATGACAAAGCAACGTGAAGAGTTATCTGTGTGCATTGTCTTCAATCCTTGCTCCCATTTTTCTTAAACCCACTCTGTTCAGGTTCTTCACTGCTCACCAGAGCTGTTTGTATTAAGGCTGTCAGTGGCCTCTAAGCTCTTAGCTCACCTATCGGTAGCATTGAATATAGCTGCTCATTCCCATCTCCACGTACCAGGCTTTCTGGGCTCTCCTTTCACACCTTCCCTCCAGCCTCACTGGAATGACTCTTTCTTTCCCTGCCTCTTCTGTTTACATTCTTCAATGATCTCTTACTGTCATACAGCTTTAAGTGCCACATCAGCTTTTATATATGCTCCCCTATGCCTCAAACACGACTCTGTTTTCTCCGTCTAGCCTGTTCTGTGCCTTGCTTGTCTTGGTGTGATGGTATCCTTCTAATTGCTCAAGTCTCAGTCTTTTTTTCTTTTTTTTCCAGTTCTCTCTCTTTCATATAATATAGTCAATTATCAACAAAGTCTTTTGGCTTTATCTAGAATCTGGCCATGTAACAGAGGTATTGTCTCTATAAGAGTAATCATGGCTGTAAGTTTGATTTGAATACATATGTATAAGGCTCCAAAGTCTTCACTGTTATTTTATATCATTACAGTTTTGTATTTATGTAATAATTTTATTTTTATCATGTGTCATGGAAAAAACGGGAGACTATCTAGAAATAGGAAACAGAAAAGGAATATTCCAGAATGTCATTATAATACACTTACTTCCCTAGTTCTTAGAAATGTAAATCAAATTCATGCTTTAGACTGTTTTCTTATGAACAAACCCAAGACCTAAAAGGGGGTTGGGATGTTTAGAACCTCTTTCAGCAATGAGTCAATAACCTGGCTTGATTTTGTTAGGAATAGGAACTATATGAGTTCATGGAGTGGAAGGAAACCTGAACTGCTTCCAGTGTCTATCAGATATTCCCTATGATCAGTTTTTATGCAAAAATGCCAATTATCATTTGTTTATTTCTTTATTTTTATGAATATTATATGGATGATCTGACTTACGGGCACCCACCCAGTGGTTTGTATAACAATAATTTTTTCTTTTGTTTTAAAATACTTTTTCTCTGAAGGCTGTTGGGGTAGCTCCGTGGTAAAGATGCTTGCTTCCAAGTCTAATGACCTGAGTTTGATTCCCCAGGACCGATTGGGGGAATGTAACTTGAGGAGTGGGCTTGTTGGGGTTTATGTCCTGCCAGTTTCCACAGCTGGTAAGTCCCCAAGGAAAATCACAGAGGTCTACATAAGTTATAAGCTGATTGGCTCATTAGCTCAGGCTTCGTATTAGCTCTTATAACTTATATTAACCCGTTATTATTATCTATGTTATCCACATGGCTCAGTACCTTTTTCAGGAGGGAAGGTCACATTTTGCTTCTTCTGTGATCTGGGGAGGACTGGGGAAAAAGCTTCCTTCTTCCCAGAATACTCCTGTTCTCATTGCTCCACCTCTACTTCCTGTCTGGTTGTCCCACCTATACTTCCTGCTTGGCTATTGGCCAATCGGCGTTTATTTAAAATGTAATTGACAGACTATAGAATTGTTCCACATCAGGGGAAGGAGGGATTGATTCCCACAAGTTTCCCTCTGACCTTCACATGTATGTGCTGTGGCATGTGACTTCCTTCGTACATAAATAAATGTAATAAAATAGTTGATGTGGATTTGAACTTACAAACTTACATTTCATGTCAGTGTTATTTGGAAACTGTGTCAAGGTCGTGACTGAACTTCTGCTTTGAAGTGAAAGGCTTGTGGGTGTTTCTTTCATAGGATGGCTTTAATGCTGGCGTGTGTGGCATGTACATCCTCATCAGAGCAGATGTCGCATTCAGTGTGTAAAGCTGAAAGAGGCACATCTGGTAGAACTCAGTGCTGTGCAGATGGCTTCACGTTTGTGCAGTGATTTCCTATGAAGTGCTTTGTGATCAGAGATTTGGGTTTGTTCTGTGTCACACTCACTTACTAGTTTTCTTTACCATTTTTCTCTGAAGGGGATTGAGACATAACACTGTATAGTGCAAAATGATAAACAAAGTTGCTGAAAAAGCCAAAAATAAGTTTGTGGGCTTCTGACTGTGAGATCAGGTGTTCTCTCCTCTGAGTTATTCTTCTCTTTTTGTTTTTAGATACACTAATTCAAGCTGGGAGGATATCTTACTGGTTGAGAGCATGTTGTGTTGGACTCAGTCCCCAACATCATAAAGAAAAAATTCATTTAATAAAAATATTAACAAATCTGAATTAACTTTGGCAATGAGAGGAGTCCTGGTTAGGTCTATAAGTAATGCGTGTCTTTGTCAATCCAGGCTAGATAAGATCAGGCTGACCTTGTTATTAGAAGGTGTCTTCTTCCTACCAGCTGACTATGTTCTCAGCTGTCACTCACATCTATGTTCTCAACTGTCCTGTCGATTCTAGTTCACGGCTCTTGTTACTAACAGATGCCTAACTTCCTTTCCTCCTGTCCCCTGTCCTTTCTTTCAACACCCAACCCCAACCCTGGTTTGCAGATGAATGTCTAATCATGGTTGTCCACTTGACACCCTGTAAGAGGGAACCTAGTCGAACTGTTGTCTCCATTGTGTAGCCTGTGGGCACTTTCTGTGGGACGTTCTCTCGATTACTGATTGATGAAGCCCACTGTGGGGGGGTACCATTGCTAGTCAGCTGGGCCTGGATTGCATAGGAAAGGTATGTACACCTGGAAGCAAGGACTTAGGCAGTGTTCTTCAGTGGTTTCTGCTTCATGCTCCTGCCTTGAATTCTTACCTTGCCTTCCCTTAACTTACAGCGAAATAAATTCTTCCACCCCCAAATTATTTTTGTCCAGTGTTTTATTATAGCAGCAGACAGCAAACTAGAACAACTGCTTTGTCAAATTCTTCCATCTGAGTGTTCTGTGAGACTCTGCTCTGAGGTCAAAGCCTCACACTTCTTGTTTTCCAGCATGCATGTGCCTGGAAATCCCTCAGTCATCCTCTCCTGATTTATCCAAATCGCTGTCCTTCTGAGACACTCGCGTAGGCTGTAGTCCTTCCATCTCTTTATTCTTGTGCTCTTATCCCAGATTAGATTGGACAAGAGGATAGCCCTTCTCCAGGGCACTTCTCATGCATCAGCTGCAAGCGGCTCTGCCTGTGCCCTGTGGCTGGAACCCTTCTCTAAGCATACACTTGTCCTCAATTAGAAGCAGGTCACTAACTACTGTGGCTAGGGAGAAGTTTTTTCTTAACTGTATTAGCAGGTTGTTGCTAGGATTCTGTTATGAGTAATATTAAAATAATGTAGAATTACAGTGTTTACCTTCTTGATGTATTTGCTTCAAATAACATTTTAAATTTGGCAGTAAAGGAAACAAATATTTAATAAAAATTTGTGAAATGTTGAGTAACTGTTTTGAAAAAGGAAAACAAAAATACAATTATCTAATAGATATAAATAGATGAAGATATTTGTGCTTATATGTACGTATACATATTAAAATAGTTTTCATATAGTCATTGCTTTATGACAGGGTGTTGAAAAACTATATAATCTTTTGAACAGAATATTTGAGGTGTTAGACTTAGAATTTCATGATTTTGTGGAAGAAATAGCTGCCTTACATTTTTTTTTCTGTTTCAAAAATGTGAAGGGGCATAGGGATGTATGAGCAAAACCTTGGATTCAGTCCCAAGAATCCTTTAAGTGGGACATTGTGATGCACACCTGCAATCCCAGCATTTAGGAGGCAGAGACAGGAGAATCAGGAATTCCAGGTCATCCTTAGCAACACAGTAAGTTTGAGCTAGTCTCCATAAAAGAAGAAAAAGTTTTACTCCAGGGTTTGGAATGCAGGGCCTGGACGGGTGTTAATGTAACATCCATTCTGTTGTATATTGTAATGTAACATCCATTCTGTTGTATATCGCTCTTCAGATTGCTGACACCAGGAATTTCTGTTCACCGTAGCATATATTTCCACAATGTTGTAAATTCAGTAAGCTCAGTTATATTTGACCAAAGCTAGCCTCTTCCTCCTCCTTGTGTAGTGCAAGGTTCTTTTAGTACATGCTGTTATTTATGAGAGATTGCTCTAGCGTAAGGTGGAACAGTGAAGTAGAGGGTGGGCTGTTCCAGTACAAATCCCAATAGAGTCCACGGTTTCATGAGAACAGTAAAGGGAATTTTATATGTGAGGAATATAGATAAAACAATGGCAGAGGATGGAAAGTACATTTAATATAATTAAAAAAGCTAAGTGAAAGTTCTTAAATCCATCTGTCATTTAAAATAGTAATTTAAATTGGCTTTTCTGATTATCATTTAAAACTAATGTGCTTTCACAAATTGAATGGCATTTTAAGATTTTTTTCCTTTTTAACTATTAAAATATGTAGTTTTCTTTATCTCAATAAATGAGATAAAATTTGGTTTCTTGGAAACTTCATGTTAATTGTGTCTTCCCTCCCTCCTTCCTTCCCCTCCTCTTTTCCTCTCCTCCCCTTCCCTCCCCTCCTTTCCTTATTCTTTTCAAGACAGTGTTTCTTTCTGTGGCTCTGGCTGTTCTGGAACTCACTCTGTAGACCAGGCTGGCCTCAAATCAGGAGATCTGCCTGCCTCTGCCTCCCGAGTGCTGGGACTAAAGCAGTGCGGCACAGCTTTTCTCTGCTGTGGAATCTCTCTGACAGTAGTCTGTGCTTCTGCCCTGGTGGAGCCGCTCATGCTCCAAAATTCATCATTATTCACTGATTTGTCAGAGCAGTTGCTTCCCTTTGGTTTAGATCGGTTCTTTCTAGCAGGTAGGATTCTTTTCTGCTCTCACATTTGTCCTTTCAAAGTTTAACTTTTCCCTCATTTTATTCAAACACTGTTTTATCTCTTCTGTGAAATTATTTCTTATTGGTTTATTCTGTTGTTTAATTATTTGAACTATTGAAACCCTTGACAGTTTCTAAAAATTTTATGCATTCTAAAGGGTCTTTTATACTAATCAGATGAAACCAGGTTAGATGTCAGGCAGGGGTCACAGCATCTCTCGTGCTTTGAGAGAGGAGAGGGAGCAGCACGAGGACTGCTAGAGTGGGGGCAGGCAGCATCCAGTACAGTTAAGAGAACAGTCCAAAAGAAACAAGTGACCTCTATCCAGGCAAGTCAGTGGTATTGTATAGAGAGAATGCATTTCATATAACCGACCAGCTCTGTAATTTAAAGGAAAGATTCAAGTAGTTGATGATGAATATTTGGAGTAATTTTGGTATCAATTACTTAAAGATATTTAAGATTTACATGTTATAAATGTGATTTTGAAGGTTAAATTGTGAAGATCATTGGAATACTTGATTTTTCCTCATTGGCTAATTATTTGTAGACTTTCTCCTCTTATGTGTGGTCATACGTTCCCCATGTGTCGTCAGTGGGAATACAACTGTGTGTTCTTCAAGCCATCCTTCTTTTCCCTTGCCTGTGTTCTGTCTCCTTAGCTCCTTGGAGATGCATAGTTAGCAGCTCAACTTAATCACTTGAACAGTCTGTCCTGAAATAGCTGATGACACAGTTGTGCTGGAAAAGCTTTTCCTTCCCTGTCCTCGGCGTCTTTCTACCCTTCACAGTGAGCATGTGCAGAGAACTCGGGCCATTTTGTTAAGACTTGCATCTTCTGTGTATTTGTGGGTTTATCTTCATTTCAACTGGAATCAAGTCTGAGAGATCTTTTCAGCCTTGTATCCATCTGACTACCTAGCCAACAAACATAAAAATTGGTCCTTTTTCTAGGTTCAGCTTATTGTTTGTTTTAGCCAAGACATGTTCTTTTGGCTATTTACAAACTGTAGAACAGACCACTTCAAACTTAGTGTCAGAATAGCAATGGCCCTTTTACTCTGATCATGGATTATGTCGGTATGTGGTTTGTACAAACACATTGGTGATGTCCTATCTACTTCTCAGCATCAATTGAAAAGATACAGCTTCTGTTTCTAATATAGTTTCTTACTTACATGTTGGGATAAAGGGAAGGTTGGATTCTGCTGGGCCTTTCAGCCACAGTGCCTACATATATCCCCTTTATCATGATGATCTGAGGTGTTTGATCATCCTTGAAGTTGAGCCACCAGGAGAACCTTGTGGAAGCTTTATGGCCTCTTTTTTTAAGTTACAAGTTAATTGGTGGCCAATCCAGATCGAGATGAAGGATATGGGATCCTACTTCTTGATGAGGGAGAAGCAAGCTCACCTTGAAGAGGACCATTGTGGTGGTCATCTTGGACATTTATGCAGAAGGGGAATTGTAGTCATCTTAACACTTTGACTGTATAAGACCAAATTCCTATGTGAATCATTCAGTGTCTCATTATTCAAGAATGTAGTATTAAGTATAACAAATTAGACAAATACATGAATATGCCTTCATTCTCTGTGCAGCTGGCATATGACTTCTGTATCAACTGCAGGGACCAAAGGAGGATAGTGGGCAATAGTCTTGCTTCATACCCTTAAACTGAAAACCTAAAACAGGACTATAAGAGTCTGTTGGGTTATTGTACAGGAAACAAGGCATTTAAACCTAGAAGATAAATGTTAAAAAAGTGGCTTTCCTGTGTTTAATGAAGATTCTATATAAGTTTATAGCTCGTTATTGAAAAATGTGTACGATGGTAACAGAAACTATCACAAAATTTGATTGAGTTTCAGTGACAAAGTAATTCTGCCACTTCCCCCTAATTTATATGTGAAAATTCAGAGAGCAGTGGATGACTCTAAGAACTACAGAGGCAAGTAGTCTCTGTAGATAATATATGAAAACTTGCATTAACAATGATGGTTGTGCTGACTCTAAATAGCATACCGCGGAGGTACATGCTGGGATTTGAGCCCTGTGTTGTGTTACCTTCATCGTAAAGGCAGCTGGCCCACCTATGTAGAGTTACACCTTTCTGTGAACCTGGGCAAGTTAATGCACCTCCCTGGGCCTCAGTTTCCTCATCTATAAAGTACAGGATTGGCATTTCTTTTAATTATATAGTTTTCTGATTTGGTGTCCTTTGCACTTATGTAACACTTTAATTACGTTAATAAATATCAAATATGGGAGCATAAGGATCATTTAGTTTCAGTTCAGAAAGTTCTCTAATTCTGCTTGCCAGTAGGTAATCTGTTTGACTGGTATTGACGAATTCCAAAATTTAAACAGAAATACTTTAGGAAAGTTCCAGATTAAGTAAAATTATTTCAAAAGTTTTAATAAAAGAGAAAATCTTTCTTTTTTTAAAAAAATTTCTTCATACAATTTATTTTGATCATATTCTTTCACCTCCCCAAGCCCTCTAGATCCTCCCCACCTACTACCCACCACTTTATTTTCTTCCTCCCTCCCCCACCCCTCTTTCCTTCCCATTCTCCCTTCCTGTCCTTGAGACAGGGTTTCTGTGTGTGACTGTGGTGGTTGCTCTGGAACTTGCTTATGTAGACCAGGCTGGTCTCAAGCTCATGGAGATCTGCCTGCCTCTGCCTCTGGAGAGCTGGAACTAAAGACGTGCACCACCACTGCCTGATTCAACTTCATTTTCTTTCTCTCTCTCTCTCTCTCTCTCTCTCTCTCTCTCTCAAAAATAAGCAAAGAAAATCAAAACAATAAGACTAAAAATACCAAAACAAAATAAAATACAATAAAAAGCCCACAAACAAAACAAACAACAGCACAAAAACAAAAAAACAAGGAGTCTATTTTGTGTTGGCCAGTTACTCCTAGCTGGCTTGCCCTGAAGTGTGGTTGATATGCCCAATAATGCTACATGGCAGAAAACAGATTTTTCCTTTCTCAGTAGGTAGCAATTGCAACTCATTTCTGGGTTAGAGGTTAAACTTTGTGTTTATCTCCCCTTCTTAGTGCTGGGGCTTTGCCTCGTTTGGACCTGTCGTTGGTCCTCGGTATGGTCACAGTCCCTGTGTGTTCTTGTGTTTATCAGTCTTCTTGTGCCTGGAAGATACACTTCCTCTAAGTCACCCACCACCTCACTCTTAGCAGTCTTTCCATGTCTTCTTCTGTGCAGATTCCTGAGCCTCGAGGGGAGGGGTTTGATAAAGGCCGAATTTAGGGCTGAGTGCTCTAAAGTCTTTCTCACTTTGTACACTGTCCTGTTGTGGATCTCTGTATTGATTACCGTAGACTGCAAGGAGCAACTTCTCTGATGACGGTTAAGTGATGCATGGATCTACGAGGATAGCAATTATAAAAGGAAGAAATCTTAATTTTAGAGCATTTATGAGTGATAACTCTTAAAATTATTTTATTTAACATTGTTTTATTCATTAGAATTCCTATACTAAAACCCACTCATTTTGGGGACAAATAATTGAATTACTAAGTGATAACTTAATAGGAAATAATTCAATTTAAATTTTGAGACTATACCCTGTAAACCTAGGTCCTGCATTATTTTTATGCTATTTGGTTATAAATTTGTTCTTTTTGCCTGAACTTGCAGATGTATTGGTGTAATAGTCATTATATTCCGTTGCCTTTTCTTCTGCCTGCTGCATGTATAGTTTCTATACTGAGTTCATTTTGTCTCTTTTTTTGATTGGGTTTACCAGAGGTTTGTCAGTCTTCCCCTCGCCCCCCACCTTGGCTTTGGTGAGCTTGTATATTGTTCCATTGTGTTCCATTTTTGTTTTGTTTCATTGATCTCTTTCTCATTGTTATTCCCTTTAATCATACTTTCCCCCTTTTGATTATTTGTTCATTTTCTGACTGGTTTAGTTGTTTGCTTAGCTCTTTAATATTTGGCTTTCCTTTAGTGTATTACTCTTGTGGCTCATATACTTGATATAAGTAAATATACATTGTGGTTGGTTGTTTTTTTACTTTTTTCTCTTTTGCTCTTTGGGGCACTCAGTTCCCAAATAAATCACTCATGGAGTCTTATTCTTACTTAGGAATGCCTGACCTTAGCTTGCAGTGTTTCTAGCCAGTTTTTCGTAGCTTAAATTATCCCATTTAACCTTCTGTCTCTGGGCTTTTATCTTTCCCTATTCTATATACCTTTCATTCCTTCTGGGTAGCTGGGTGGGTGGCTGCCTGGCTGGCCGGCCAGTCCCTGGAGTTTTCCTCCTCTTTTCTTTATCTTCCTTGCTTCCTTGTCCCTCTTTTTATCCTTCTATTTATTCTCTCTGCCTGCCAGTCACACCTGTCCTTGTTCCTGCCCAGCTATTGACCGTTCAGCTCTTTATTAGACCAATCAGGCGTTTTAGACGGCAAAGTAACACAGGTTTTCAGAGTTAAACAATGCAACTTAAAAGAATGCAACACATCTTTGTATGATTAAACAAATGTTCCACAGCAGAAATAAATGTAACCCATCTTAAAATAATATTCTACAACAATACAGTTTTTTTCCTTACCTTTTCTGAAGCCTGGCAGGCTCAGAATAAGGGAGAGCCACCACAGGTAGCAAGATGTAATTGGGATTTTTTCTTAGGACCTCATATGTTAAAGATTCTGTGAATGTGGAACATTTAGTCCCCTCCACATGTCAGAATTTGCAAAGCAATTGTAAATTTCTTCAGCAGGGTTTTAAAATGAATAGTAGTCATGTTTTAAAGGGCTAATGCAGGTCAGTGAGATAAAATAGCCTGTGTGTTTAAACAAAGTGAAATAAGTTGTCTGTAATGTTTTGCTAATGGTGCTACTTGTACTTACTTTATTGTTTGTAAATGTCTTCCACTGTGTAGCCTGTTAGATGACAACATGTGCTTAAGTCAGTGGACTGGGATCCAGGTTCTAGAGTGGCATGGAGCTTATAAGGCAGTGACTTCTTGCTGACCTAGTAGCTTTAGAGCAGGGTTTCTTTGTGCAACAGTCCTGACTGTCCTGGAACTTGCTTTGTGAACCAGGCTGGCCTCAGCCTCACTGAGATCCGCCTGTCTCTGCCTCCCGTGTGCTAGGATTAAAAGCGTGAGCCACTTTGGCTATCATTTGACTTTTTAATACTGCATTTGTTAAGATGTTAATCTTACAGATGATGTAATAACGTATTAGTGTGGTGTTGTCTGCTGAGAGTATTTCAAATAGTTAAGTTGATTTTATAAGCTATGATTATTTGATATATTAATCAAGGACATGATTATATGGTATATGAACTGAAAACTGATTAAAAAGATCAACAAAGTGTTGAAAAGGAGATACGTAAATGAGGCAGAGAGAATAAACAGGAGAAACCTTTTGAGCCCCACAGAGGCTTGAATGCTGGTGTGGCCCTTAGTAAGGATATGGGTCTCACAGGATAAGAGAAGAGAAATACTTATGTGGGATTATATTTAGTTCATTTAGATACTTGAGACAGAGTCGAGTCCAATGTAGCCTTGATTTCACTATGTAGCCAAGGTTGGTCTTGAACTCCTAATCCTTCTATGGCCTCTATATCCCAAGTGTTGGGATTATGGGAGTGTGCTACTCTGTTTTTATTTACTTTTAAAATATTTACTTCTAATACTATGGATAAATCAGAGTTTACTACATTTATAATCATTATATGGTAGCTATTACTGACTAAAAATATAGCGAAGCATTATGAATATTAATTTATCAGGGCCAGATCACAATGTATAAATTATTTTCTTGTAATTCCTTATTTCCTTTATCCTTCTCTTTTGAAAGGAGTTCAGTACAGTAGCCGATATTAGAATTATACCTCCCTTGTTAGTTAAAGTGACTTAGGAATTTTTATGAATGGAATAAAATAGGCCTTTTAAAAATGTGTTTAATATTTTTTACTTAAAAGTATTCTACCCACTTCTCTGTGCTAGAAATTGTTTTACACATTCTTGACAAATGGTCTAGGAACCTGGCTCTTAAAAACATCTCCAACTCCTGAGAAAATAGAGTCCTATTTCAGCCACCCTTTCTACACCTTTATTTTATAGGACATTGCTTATGTTTTTGTTTTGTTTTGTTTAACACAGTTTCAGATTTCATATTGAGGTCTCTGATGCATTTGAAGCTGCTTTATCTAGGGTGATGGAGATCTAGTTCCATTCTTCTACATGTGGACACCAGTTGTCCCGTCACTGTTGTTGCAGATGGAGGCTTTTCTCTGCTGTGTAACTTTGCTTTTTATCAAATATCAGATGGACATAGTTTCATGCGCTCATGTTTGCATCTTCTCTTTTGTTCCACTGATCCACTTGTCCTTTGTGTGTCAGTGCCATGCTGGCTGTTTCCATCGCTATAAGCTCTGTAATAGAGCTTGAAACCTGTATGTTAGTATTGTTCTTCAGTATTGTTCTTTTTGCTCAATATTGCTTTGGCTATCTGGTATCTTTTGTGGATCTCTATGAATTTGAGGGTTTTATTTTCTATTTTATGAAGAATGTCATGGGGATTTTGATTCGGATTGCATTGAATCTGTAGGTTGCTTTTGGTAGGATGGTCATCTTCACAGTACTCATTCTGTCAGTCTGTGGGCATAGGGGTCTCTCCAGTCTTTCAGTGTCCCCTCAGTCTCCTCAGAGATGTGAAGTTTTCCTTGCAGAGGTCTTTCACTTCCTGGAGGGGCTATTACGAGTGAGAACATCCCTTTCTATACCTTGTTGCTGGTGTGGAGAAAGGCTGCTGATGTTTGTAGTTGATTTTCTTTAAAACCCACCACTTTGCTGAATATATTGATCATTTCCGGAAGTTTTCTGGTGAAATTTTGGGGGTATCTTATATATTAGATATTAAGGCCAACAATAGGCAAATGGGGCCCCATAATTCTATACAGCAAAGGAAACAATCACCTGACTGAAGAGGGATCCTTCCCCAGAGCGAGAGAGAATTTTTGCCAGTTGACAGAGGGCTAATATCCAGAATATATATAAACTCATGAAAAATACCTCAACTACAACAACAAAAACAACTCGGTCTCTCTGCTCCCCCCCCCCAAATAACCCCACAAGATTCATTCAGATACTGGACTCAAGGTCTTAAAGATAATTTTCAAAAGAAGAAATAAAAATGAAATACCTCAGAAACAGTTTTTACCCCAAGCAATTAGCAAATCAAAAAAAAAATTTGAGATTTCATTTTCCCCAATCAGAATAGCAAAGATCAATGAAAAAAATCAACAACAAATGCTAGAGAAGATGTAGGGAAAAGGAACCCTCATTTACTTTTTTAATGATATTTCAAACTGGTCCAAGCACTCTGGAGATCAGTGTGGAGAATCCTCAGAAAGCTAAAAACAAATGTGCTATCCCCAGCTATACCACTCCTTGGCATATACCCCAAAGACTCAGCATCCTACTCCACAGATACTTGCTTAGCCATGTTCATCCTCTTCACTGTAGCTAGGAAATGCAGACAACCTAGATGTCCTCATGATGAATGGACAATGAAAATGTGGAGCATATACACTGTGGAATATTATTCAGCTCTCACAAAGATGATTTTTTCAGGTAAATGGATAGACTTAGGAACTAATATACCAAGTGAGCAAACCTAGACTCAGAGAGACAACCACTGCATGTTCTCTTTTATTTGTGGATACTAGCTGTGGATCTTTAGACATGAGTATATAACCTGGAGTAACACCAAAAATCTGGAAAGTAAAAGGGCATTTTGGGGAGAAGAGGAAGGAGCTCTCGAGAGGATAATAGGACATAGATATTATAAAGGGAAAAATGGGAAAGAGGGTGACTGTAGCTAAGAAACAAGGGGGAAAGGATAAATAATCATAGGAGAATAAGGAAACCTTTTATGTTTACTTTAAAATACACACACACACACGCACACACACACATATATATAAAAAAGCACATATATACATATGTTAGTACATATATACATATATGTATATATACATATATATTATCCATCAATTTAATATCTCTCTGCCTATCTATCTATCTATCTATCTATCTATCTATCTATCAAGTTATGCTACTTGGGTTGATAATTCTTTCCCAAGAACCATATACTGTCTGACAGTACCAGGCATGGGAAACTTTGAGTTGTTGGTAAGAGGAGTTCAAGAGACCCCCAAATCAATATAGACTATTTCCTCCCAGAATGTGAAGGTAATACCCTGTTGTGAAGAGACCATATACTTTGGACATAGGACTTGGAAGATAGAGCTGGAGCTGACTCAGAAGCCATCTTCCTGAGGACCATCTCTAATAGTATCTCAGATGCTGGGTGTGCTGTCCAGGGAGCCAGTCAGTAGTGAATGGACCACAGTAATGACCAGCCTGCCACGGTCACTCAGTGGTGCAATTGTGGGTAACCAACAGCTGTCTAAGTGATACAAGGCCTACTCAGTAGGAGAGATTTATGCCTGCTACTGAAACCTAGCCAACTTTATGGATGGCGAAGTTATGGAACCTAGAAGAAAACTTACTACTGCCCCCAAACCTAAGCCATTGTAATTCCTAACTCCTTTCTAAAAATTTACCTTTACACCCACAGGTAAGTGTAATTCTCACATCTCATCAAAGCAGCTATTTTATGCAGCAAATGGTGACTATGCAAGTGGGCACAATGCAGTGTATAGCAGACTGATAGATCCACAGTGCATTGCTTATCCTGGAATTCAGTGACCATCATGGAATAGGATGCACATTTAGATTTATTATGGGTGTATAGTGTGGGTCTTGAGCAAGCAGGCAAGAGATATATCTTTGCGGAAGCTCCCTCTACCCCTGTGGAGAGAAGGTCTTACTGTGTAGTCCAGATTGCTTCAAAATTTTAATCCTCTGTCCCAACCATTCAAGTTCTAAGATTACAGCTGTGTGCACTCATTCCTGATGGACTGTTTTATTTTTAATTTAATCTTTTACCTTTGTCATATCAGGAAGTTTTTTTTTTAATTTATTTATGTATTAAAGATTTCTGTCTCTTCCCCGCCACCGCCTCCCATTTCCCTCCCCCTCCCCCAATTAAGTCCCCCCCCCCCCTCAGCCCGAAAAGCAGTCAGGGTTCCCTGTCCTGTGGGAAGTCCAAGGAACCCCCACCTCCATCCAGGTCTAGTAAGGGAAATGCAAATCAAGACAACTTTAAGATACCATCTTACACCTGTCAGAATGGCTAAAATAAAAAACACCAATGATAGCCTTTGTTGGAGAGGTTGTGGAGAAAGGGGTACACTCATCCATTGCTGGTGGGAATGCAAACTTGTGCAACCACTTTGGAAAGCAGTATGGCGGTTTCTCAGGAAGTTTTAAATATAGTGATAAAGGGCTCAAGGGATCCTCATATTAGAGATATGACTGACTTATTTAATTGTACCAAACATTTCAAGGACTGTGGACTGGTTAATACCACTTCTGTTCTCGGCAAGCTGATAGACCATTTAATAGAGGCTAAAGTCATTGAACACATGAGCTGGAGATAATCTTTTGAGTCAAGTGGCATTAGATAGTCCTGAAAAGATGATGGATCCCATTTCACCTGGCTTTTCAGTATTCTTCAAAGGCTGAGTCATGGTTAGATGAGCAAAACAGGAGATGTACCGTCACCTATATCCTAGACAAATCAGAAATAGAACTCTGAGGTTTGGGGAGAACAGGGCCCTAAATTACTTGAATATACTCTTCATTTTCATATGTGAACACGAGTTTTTTTCTAAGTATAAATCATTTTAGCATGTTTTTGAACCACTGACCCATATCTGTAAATTAGACAATCATCAAGAAATAATTTGATTATGAAGAATTAAAAAACTATACTCTTAAGGGCACAAGAAATGTTAGGAAATTTTATGGAAGAATCTCATCCAAGACACTGGAAACAGGGAAAAATGAAGATGATTTGATTACTGAGTTACATATAGAAATATTTAGCAGAACAAAACAGAGTTGTATGCAGCTGTTTAGAAGGAAAGTGCTACAGCAGAAGCTGTTCTTAGTCTCTGCCGAGGTAGAGGAGCATTATCCTTCTTAATGGTTGTAAAAATTAATTCCTACAAAGTAGAATTTTTATTGCTGAAAAAAATTGGCTCTGCAGTTTTCGTTATGTTTAGACTGATTAGGAAGAATCTGCTATTCAGACTTCAGCACCTACTGAAAGCAGATAATACTTTCTCAGCTTTAAAGCTGTTCTGAAATTACACAAGCAACTCCAGTGTGTGAAACCCCTATATGCTTTTCTAACTGCAGAAAGCTTCCTTTGATAGAACTTGTGTTTTTAACTCTTATGAAAGATAACTTTGTTTATCATATCTAAGATCTCATATTCTACTCTTTGTAGCTGTTGAGAAAGCCTCTTGCTTTCTAGTCTCACATGCTCAATAGAGGACTCCGAAGCCGTTTAGAGTGCCCACTAAGTATGCTTGTAGATATACTTATGTTAACCTGTCAAATATTATCATTGGCTCTTGGCAAATAAATGTTCTTGGTGCAAAATATAGTGATATTTTATTCGTGTTTGAATAAATAAAACTTGTCTGAAGACCAGAGAAGCAAAGCAGCCAACCACTAGAGAGCTCTTACCTCTATGACATCTCCAGATGAAAAGAGCGAGTTCCTGTCTCATTCCACCTTATGTCCTCTCTAGTGCTAGTATTGAAAGCATGCACCACCACCTCCCCAGCCTCTGTGGCTAACTAGTGTGGCTGCTGGGATTAAAGGTGTGTGCCACCATTGCCCGACCTGTGTGGCTGATTAGTGTGACTAACTTTGCACTCTGATCTTCAGACAAGCCTTTTTATTAAAACACAAATAAAATATCACTAGAGTAAAATCTTTTCCTAACTTACCGTAATTAAGATGAAAATATATATTTAAAATAAAGCCTTTTTCTTTTTTTGAGACAGCTAAATATATGACCCCCAAAGGAAGTAACCAGTGACAGGGCTCAATAGATGGGGGCTCGTACCTCTTATTCTCTATCAAGGTGTCAGTTAGCACTTTGGTCAAAGAAAATAACTTGTGAAGGCAGCATTTTGTGTTATTAAACCTTGACTTCCTTATAGCCGTGTCAAAGTTGAACACACACTGGGGAAAACTATAAATATTCTATAATATTTAAATACTCTATAGTATTTAAAATGTTGAAACCTTTCTGAAAATGAATTAAAATATCAGTAAGTGTAATTAAATATCTTAAATGGCAAAATAATATCATTTCTTACATTCCATCAACCAAGAGTGATAAAACTTTTAGCAGCATTGCCTTCTGCTGGTAAGACAAGGCAGACCTCAGTATGTACCAGCTACCTCCCAAACCCTTGTGACTTGAGATGGAGTTGGGGCAGATGACCTTGCAATGATTAGTGGGCAAGAAAAGGGCCAGCCAGCTGGGAGAGGAATAGAAGAGAGCAGGAAGAGATCAGAAACCTAATGGCCAGGTGGGCACAGGTGGTGGTCTGGATTCATTAGTCCATCTCTATTTTCTCTCAAGGGTCTTTAACACAGTGCTCTTTGTCTCATCACCCCAACTCATCTCAGTGTTCCTTCATTACAGGACTTCTACCCTATTGGACTCTGTGTTGGTATGATTCCCCCTTCCCTCCTACAGATGAGTAAACTCAGTTGACGTTGCCTGTTTGCTGAATCTTCTGATGGCCCAGAGCTGCTAGTTAATCCTAGTGAGACCCTTCCTTCACTTACTGTACTTTTTAATGCCAGAGTTTATGTTTGGCTCCTTTAAATCTTTTTATTCATATTCCGTAGCTGGTGATGCATCAGTTTGGCTCAAAACTCAGTATATAGCCCCTAATGGCCCAAATTCGTGGTCATCCTCCTGCCTCAGCTTTGAGATTGCTAGGACTGTGGACATGGAGCACCATGCTCAGCTATCTCCTTTTGTTCTATAAACATCGTTCATTTATTTTAGTTCTTTGAGCACATTTAAAGAGTTAGAGGATCATTCTACCAAGTCTTGTATATAGGTTCTCTCAACTATAGTTTTTATTAGTGGTCTCTTTTACTGGATGTGGTTACTGTGCTTCTTAGCATGCTGTGAAATTAAATCCCTAAAATTTAATATTATGATGCAGAAACTGTGCAGGTTCCTTCCACACCTCAGGTTTGTAGCTGCTTTTCTTTGTGTAGTAATTTTTGTTGTGCTGTTTTTGTACTGTTTCTGTCTGTGACTGTTGGAGTTTGTTTCCTAGGTAAAAGCAGTGAGCTAGTGATTGGACTATAATTTCCTTAAAACACAAACAGCTCTCAGTGTTTGCAGTCAGACTCTGTTGACATTAGCAAGCAGTTTACAACTCTGCCTTAACCTTTATTTCCTGTTTGTGAAGTGCCTGAAGGCCCACCAGAGGGAAGTTGAAGGTTATCTGAGGTCTGTGCAGGGCTTACAGTCAGCCCCTGTGAGATAACTTCCTCAAGAACTGCAGCTGACTTGCTTGCAAGTAGAGGGCATGGGAAATCATCTGTTCCTCAAACTGTTTGCAACAGCAGCATAGAAGGTAGCTTGCCAGCATTGATTAGTAGAAGTTAGTGATTGGAAGTTAACTTTATACTCTTGAAAGCAAGGGGGCAGACGCGGCAAAGACACGAACTTATACTTTTTGATGGTCCAAACTTGAAACAGTGAAGCCCACACTGAGAGCAGATTGTCCCACTACAACTAATTCAAGTAGGTGTTTTGGTGGCTGGCCTGCAGAGTGGTAGACGTTTTTTTGGCGAGGTCCCTGGCGAATGGGGAGCCTGTTCCTGAAGACCCTCCTAAGTGGTGAGAGTGTTCTTGACTCGCGCAGGACCCAGGAAATGGAGCAGGGGCATTCCCCGACCTCCTTGACTCCCCTGTCAGCCTGCAGGGGCTGCTGCTCCTCCTCTGCTGAGACCTCTCTCTCCCTGGCCCATCCTAGTTTGTGCCCAGAGGCTTCCTTCCTTCTTGAAAGCAAGGGGTTTTTTGTTTGTTTGTTTGTTTTGAGGTGTGTGTGTGTGGGTGTATTAGACTATACCTCTGAGGCAGAATTTCAGATTTTATTCAGCCGTATATTATTTATATAAGTTTTTAAATTATTAAATGTGAATGACCTAAGTCACTGTTGCTAACAGATGTTCATATTAAATCCCACAATCCTATTTGTACACTTAAGTTACCTTAACCAATTTCAGTTGTAAATGGGAGCTTTTTTGTTGAATTATCTTTATTCAGACTGTGTTTGTAATTAAAATATTATTCACCCTTTTAAATATTATGTGACCCTTTTAAAGCACACAATTTATTATGCTTTTTATCACACTGAAAGTTGTATAGCCATTATTACTGCTGAATCCCAGAACACCTTCATGTCCTGTAAAACAAGCACCTTGTCCGTTGGTAATCATTCTCAGTCCCTGGCAACCACTAACACATGCCATTTCTCTGACTGTGTTTTTCTGAACATTTGATATCTAAGTGAGAGTATCTGGCCTTTTCTAACTGACCTCTTTTATTTTGCACAATGTTTTAATAATTTATTTCATATCAGTTTGTTTGATTTGTATAGTTGAATAACATGCCAGTGTATATACCATCAGTTTTTCAGTTACCAGTCAAAGGATCATCTATCTCTACCTTTGATTATTATAGTCAAGGCTGTTAACAACATTAGTGCACAAATTTTTGTATGAACATATATTTTTGTTCCATAACTCCTAGAAATGATACTAGCAGGTTATATGGTAACTAATATTTTAAGTATATATGTCAGTTTGCTTTCTAGTCTATTTTAAATTGAGATAGACTTCTGTCACTTTCACCCCTGCTTTCCTCTCTCCAGCTGCTCCAGGGTACCCTCCTCCACCTGCTCCCATCACCCGTCTCAAGGTGATAGCCTCATTTTCTTTGATTATTATTGTTACAGACATGTGCATGTATCCCTGGGAGGACAAATTCTCCTTTTGCAGCTGTCATTAGTTGTCCATAGTCCTTCGTCCAGGAGCAGGACCTCATGAGATTTTCCCTCTTCCATGTTATCATGTCCACTGATACTGCTGCTGTTGTCCATAGTCCTTCGTCCAGGAGCAGGACCTCATGAGATTTTCTCTCTTCCATGTTATCATGTCCACCAATGCTGCTGCTGTTCCAGTCTTGCTTATGCATCCATTTCTAGGAGGATGGTTTCAAGACTTTTTGGTATTCTGGCCCTTACAGCCTTTCTGACCCCTCTTTTGAGGCGTTTCCTGAGTTGTAGGTGCCTGTACTGTGACGAAGGATGTGTCTGTTGAAACTGGACTCCCCACCACCTGTTGCTTTCTGCACTGTGTCCCATTCTGCTTTTCTGTGATGGTCTCTGTTTGCTGGAAGAGGCTTCCTTGATGAGGGTGGTAGTACACTTATATCTGAGGATTAGTAGGGCTCCACTTCAATTCCTAGAAATGATATTGACAGCTTATATGGTAACCTGAATTTTCAAAACCTGCCAGGTTGTTTTCTAAAGAAGCACATTTTGGAAAAGTAGGTTTGAAGTAAAGAACTCCACCTTGGGCGGGAGCAGGATTGAGGCAACAAATTCCACAGGAGTGAGACTGAACCAGCTCCCTAGGACGAAGTGGGCCTGAAGAAGCAAGCTCCATGGGAGCAGAAGCCAGGAGCCAATCCAGTCCCGGGAGCCAATCCAGTCCCAGGACACTGGCGGATCAGGATTGAGCCAGTGACCTGGTCCAGAGACAGCGAACTCCACTGGAACAGGTACAGGGGAGAAACCACTGAGCAAGTGAGCCAGAACCAGGGACCCCTGAAGGTTCAGATGTGAATCTGGGACCTTCAAAGGAGTAGACCTAAGCCAGGACCCCTGTGGGTCTGGGCTTGAGTTTAGGACCTCCCAGGAACTAGGCCTGAGGCAGGACCTCATCCAGTCTGAATGTGAATCTAGGACCTCTGAGGGAGTAGGTAGGAATCAGAGATCTCTGTGGGACCAGGCATGAGTCTGAGACCTCAGAGGGAGTAGGCCTGAGCCAGGACCTCTGCGGGTCTGGGCATTGGTCCAGGATATCAAAGGGAATAGGCAGGAAACTGGAACCTGTGCAGGTCTGAACATGAGTCTGGGTCCTCTGATGGAGTAAGCCTGAGCCAGTTCCTCTGTGATTCTGGGTGCACCAGAGCCTGGGAACGCTGAGGCAGTAGACCAGAGCCAGGAAATTTTGCAGGACCAACTCTAAGCCAGGAACTTCTGCAGGAGGGGATTCAGACCAGGATTTATAGAAACAGGGCAAAGTCAGCAACCTAAGTCAAAGTAGGCCTGACACAGCAAACTCCAAGTGAGCAGAGCAAAGCACAGGAGCACTGAGTTCTCTCCAGGAACATGGAGTAACCAACAGGGTAACTAGAACTGTGGAACTGACTGTACCATGAGGAACAACCATCTGAGCTTTGAATGTAGGGTAAAGGGAACAATCCTGCATTGCTAGTAGGAATGCAAGCTGGTACAGCCACTTTGGATGTCAGTGTGACGATTTCTCAGAAAATTAGGAAACAACCTTTCTCAAGACCCAATAATACCACTTTTGGGTATATATCCAAAGGATGCTCAATCGTACCACAAGGACATGTGGTCAACTATGTTCATAGCAGCTTTGTTTGTCATAGCCAGAACCTGGAAACAACCTAAATGCCCCGCAACCAAAGAATGGATAAGAAAAATGTGTTACATTTACACAATGGAGTACTACACAGCAGAAAAAAATAACGACATCTTGAATTTTGCAGGAAAATGGATGGAGCTAGAAAACATTATTTTGAGTGAGGTAACCCAGACACAGAAAGACAATTATCACTCATAAACATAAAACAAAGAAAACCAGCGTACAAATCACAATCCCAGACCGCTTAGACAACAATGGAGACACTAAGAGAGACTTACGTAGATCTAATCTACATGGGAAGTAGGAAAAGACAAGATCTCCTGAGTAAATTGGGAGCATGGGGACCTTCGGGGAGGGTTGAAGTGGGGAGGGGAGAGGTAGGGAGGGAAGCAGAGAAAAATGTAGAACTCAATAAAAATCAATTTTAAAAAAAAACTAAAAAAAAATCACATTTTGCTTTTATAGTGTTTGTTTCAAGTCAGTGAAGCCAAAGCATAGGCCTTAGGAGTTCAACCTTTGCACAAAACTGCTGGTGCTGTTTGCAGAGAAAGTGTTTACGTGGGGACAATTGAAATCCTTTCTTTCGGGAACTCTCCAGGACTCCTTCACCACTGTGCTCTTCAGAAGGAGTCATTGCTGATTCTTCACCATAGCTCCAACCCTTCTGTTTATTATGCTTTGAATTGTTCTGAATTAACAAAACCGCCCCCCTATTCACAATCAAACTCTCCCAAAACAGATAGACACAGAGTTGTTTCACTTCTTAGTAGTGTCGCTTTGGGGCTAGCTACCTTTTGAAAAAAACTTGAATTCTTTCTCTATGAATGAGATTTTACCCACCTCTAGATGTTTCTGAGTTAGCATTGGATCCTGTTCAGAAAGACATTGGCCTAGTACTTCTGAGTGCTCAATGGATATTAATTATTGCTGTTTAGGTTTTTTTTTAACTTTTTTTTTTATTGAGAAAAGGAAAAAAAAAGAAAAAAACAAGTTTCCACCTCCTCCCAGCCTCCCATTTCCCTCCCCCTCCTCCCACCCTTCTCCCCCTCCTCCCACCCTTTTCCCCCTCCTTCCACCCTTCTCTCCCTCCCCCAACTCCTCTCCCCCTCCCTCTCCAGTCCAAAGAGCAGTCAGGGTTCCCTGCCCTGTGGTAAGTCCTAGGTCCTCCCCCCTCTGTCCATTTCTAGGAAGGTGAACATCCAAACTGACTAGGCTCCCACAAAGCCAGCACATTACGTAGGTTCAAAACCCTGTGCCATTGTCCTTGGCTTCTCATCAGCCCTCATTGTTCGCCATGCTCAGAGAGTCCAGTTTTATCCCATGCTTTTTCAGTCACAGTCCAGCTGGCCTTGGTGAGCTCCCAATAGATCAGCTCCACTGTCTCAGTGGGTGGGTACACCCCTCGTGGTCCCGACTTCTTTGCTCATGTTCTCCCTCCTTCTGCTCCTCATTGGGACCTTGGGAGCTCAGTCCAGTGCTCCAGTGTGGGTTTCTGTCTCTATCTCCATCCATCACCAGATGAAGGTTCTATGATGATATGCAAGATATTCGTCAGTATTGCTATAGGATAGGGTCATTTCAGGTTCCCTATCCTCAGCTGCCCAAGGAACTAACTGGGGACCTCGGCTTGGGCACCTGGGAGCCACTCTAGGTTCAAGTCATCTTACACCTGTCAGAATGGCTAAAATAAAAAAAACTCCAATGATAGCCTTTGCTGGAGAGGCTGTGGAGGAAGGGGTACCCTCATCCATTGCTAGTGGGAATGCAATCTTGTGCAACCACTTTGGAAATCGGTGTTTCGGTTTCTCAGGAAATTCGGGATCAACCTACCCCTGGACCCAGCAATACCACTCCTGGGAATATACCCAAGAGATGCCCTATCATATGACAAGAGCATTTGTTCAACTATGTTCATAGCAGCATTATTTGTAATAGCCAGAACCTGGAAACAACCTAGATGCCCTTCAATGGAAGAATGGATGAAGAAAGTGTGGAATATCTACACATTAGAGTACTACGCTGCGGTAAAAAACAATGACTTCTCAAATTTTGCATGCAAATGGATGGAAATAGAAAACACTATCCTGAGTGAGGTAACCCAGAACCAAAAAGATGAATATGGGATGTACTCACTCATAATTGGTTTCTAGCCATAAACAAGGGTCACGGAGTCTACAATCGGTGATCCCAAAGAAGCTAAGTAAGAAGGTGAACCAGAGGAAAAACATATAGTTGTCCTCTTGGCGATGACAAAATTGCCGGGGAGAAAATTGAGATCTTGGGGGTGGGGTGGGATGGGGGTAAGGGGAGATGGGGAGAGAAAAGGGAGAAGGGGAGAATGGGGGGAACTTGGGGAAAAAGGATTGGGATAAAAGAAGGTTGGATAGGGGAGCACGGAAGCACAATTCTTAGTTAAGGGAGCCACCTTAGGGTTGGCAAGAGGCTGTTTAGGTTTTTAATAACAAGAAATTTTTTTGGAAAAATGTTTTTAGAAGGTGAAATGAACTTTATTTTAACTAACAACCAGATTATTTAGGAAATGAAGTCATTTATAATAAAATCTTTTACGGTGGATTTATAACTGTGCACCACATGCATTTCTACAGAGACCCAGAGAGGGTGTTGTGTCCTCTGGAATGGGAGTTAGAGACAGGTGTGAGCTGCCATGTAGATACTGGCAATTAAACCTGGATCCTCTGGAAGAGCAGACAGTGCTCTTAACTGCTGAGCCATCTCTCCAGCCCTTGAAATTATTTTCATAATTTTCATTTATCTTTGGTATGTATTAAATCAAAGTACTTTTTCTTTTCTTTTCCTAAAGCAAATTATGTTTAAACAAAGACTTTTTAAAGGCTAAAATCGAATGCTAAACAAAATCATCATCCCTGTTAGCACTCAGACTATCTTTTAAATAAGAATTGAGAAAACCTTTCCAGAATGTTTGGAAAATATTTGATTGCACAATATGGTGTCAACTGTCACATTTCCCTTTATTTTATTTTGTTTTTTATAACTAATAATAAAATAAAGTTATTTTTCTAGTAATATTTTCCCATAAGGCAGTGCCTCAAATGCATTGCAGATAAAATAATGACAACAAAATGCAAAAATTAAACATAAACACATGTATGAACAATTGGAGACAAAACTGAAAATAGCCAAGAAAGTTTCTGAGGTGTCTGATAAGAAGAATACCTTTGTACTCTGTCCTAAGTAAGCTGTCCCGTCATCTCATCTGGGCGTCTTGGTAAGCACTGGATGGTTTCCAGCATCAGAAGCTTTAGAGCTGGGGCAGGGTCAGGGTGTTGATAATCAAGATTGGTCTGGTGTAAGGTTTTCAACCAGAGCACCACTGACATTTTAAATTAGTAATCTTGGCTGTGGGGGCTGTGCACTGTAGGGTACTTGGAGCATCTCTCCCTGACCAGCAGCAGTGCTTTAGTCTTCTGAGAGCATGTGCAGCACTCAAGGACATTGCGTAGGTGTGGAATCATCATTTCAACAACAGATTGAGAGCTTGTAGTAATGTCTTATCTAATGCGAGTTTTCAAGAGAACATAGTCTTAACTGATTTGCCCACAGCCCCATTTACAAAGGGCAGCTTGCAGGGCGGAGCAACACTTTATTCCCCTTGCTCAACTGTGCCATTTTCCAGGTTGGAAGTTGAGGCCTACGAAGGTTACATGACTCGCCCAAAGGCTCTGCATTACCTAATTGCTAAGTGATCAGCTGCCTGTCTTTTACTCCTGTCATAGGCCCAAGAAAGAAATTTGCAGAAGAAGTGAATGGTGGCCCAGCAACTATGGCATGGTGCAGTCATAGTGTGGGAGTGGGGCAGCCAGGATGCCCAGAGAACTTCTAGCAAGAGCCTTTCAACTTAATTCTACAGAGACCTGAGACTGCCTGAGCAGGTGTCAGCTGACAGACTGGCTGAAGAACCTGACTTTGTGTTTCAGTGCTTAGTAATGGAAGCTAGGAACTGAATGTTGTGTAAACTGAGGACCACTTCATGGTATAGCTAAGGGGAAGTTTCACTGTAGATACAGGAGCGGGGGCAGCCAGAGACATCAGAGAGAGTGCAGAGCAGAGACAGAAAGAAGGAGCCTGAACACAGACAGTAGACTGGACACATCCAGAGACTTGGAGATGTACAACAGATACTTGTGATACTGAAGGAAGGAGCCTGGAGCCTGCATGAGTTTAGGTATGTTAATATTCTGTCAGTGATAGGGAAATGACTCTTTTTGGTCAAGGGGAACTAACTTCACAAGTTTCTGAGGAATGCTGGCTTTTCATCGACTGCTGGGAATCTTCCTGTAGTCTAGGTTGAACCCATTTCTGGATATTTGACCTGCCTTTTGTGTTGGCAGAAACTGCCTGTTCGGTTCCCAGCCGCCCAGACCTGAAATAATCACACAGAAACTGTATTATTACAACACTGCTTGGCACAGCACTTGTGGTAATAGGAACGAGGAGATGGAGGTGTTGAAGCTGAGCAGAGGGAGAAGATGGCTCGGATAATGATAGGAAGGACAGGGGGACTTGGCAGTCAGTGGCCTACTCCCTACTAGGGCTTTCTCAGAGAGTGTAGATACTACTGCAGTTGAGATTTGTTGATTCCTGAAAATCAAGGTGGACTAGAACACTCTCCTCTCTGTAAAAACAACATCTTTCCAAACCCTGGTGGACAGGAAAAGAGAATTCTCCTGTGACGACAGTCAAGAATCAGTGTGCCTTTGGAAGAGGAGAGGAGAAGGTGGGGCGGGAGGACAACCCGAGGGAACAGAATAGTCAAGATGGAGGAAGGACAGAGATGAGAGCAAAGAAAGAGATATCTTGATTGAGGGAGCCATTGTGGGGCTAGCAAGAAACCTGGCACTAGACAAATTCCCAGGAATCCACAAGGATGACCCCAGATAAGATCCTAAGCAATAGAGGAGAGGGTGCCTGAACTGGCCTTGCCCTGTAGTCAGATTGGTGAATATCTTAAATATCACCATAGAACCTTCATCCAGCAACTGATGGAAACGGGAAGAGACCCACAGTGGAGCACTGGGCTGAGCTCCCAAAATCCAGTTGAAGAGTGGGAGGAGTGAGAATATGAGCAAAGAGGTCAAGACCGTGATGGGGGCACCCACTGAAACAGTTTACCTGAGCTAATGGGAGCTCACCAACTCCAGCCGGACTAGGAAGGAACAAGCATAGGACCAAACTGGTCCCTCTGAATGTGGTTGACAGTTGTATGGCTGGGACGGGGATTTATCCCTACTGCTTGTACTGGCTTTTTGGGAACCCGTTCTCTTTCAATGGATACCTTGCTCAGCCTAGATATAGTAGGGAGGGCCTTGAACCTTTCCCAAAGCAATGTGCCTTTGGATGAGAGGGATGGTGTGTGTGTGGGAATGGAATGAGGGGAGGGAGAGGGAACTGGACTTGGTATGTAAAATGAAAGAAAATAGTTTGTGTGCCTTCACAAAGTCATGCAACAACCTTGGAGTCACCTTGGAATGCAGACTCACTTTGTGATTATTCTATTGTAACCCTGGGCTTCATCACAGCTACCACATAAAAATAAAGTTTGGTGGCATAATCTGTAAATCCCTGTACTGGGGAGGTAGAGGCAGGGGGATCAGCAGCTCCAGATCTGTCTCAGCTACATGGAGGCCAACCTCTGCTACTTGAGACCTGGTCTCAATAAATAAAACATAAAACAAAAAACAACAACAACAAAAAAAACAAGCCATAACAAACACCGCCCAAACTGGTATGAAACTAAGGCTATTGGCTCTTGTCCTAATTTCAGTGTATCCATGCGCTGCTGGCCGGTGATACATTGGTGGAATAGGCATTACAAGCTTTTCCAGTCTCCCTGAAATCTTAGTGGTCTGAGGAAGCTGAGTCCCTATGGAACTTGAAAGGAGGAGCTTCTTTGTACTTCCTGGCATAGGGGTCTTGGTGCAAAGGAGCCAGTCGACAACTGGTGTGCGTTTTTACACTGTGGCCTGGCAAGGCCCCTGGGGTCTTGCAGCATTCTTTGTAGTCACCTCCTTAGACTGCTCAAGGGCAGCAGGTGACTTCTCACAGGCCCTTAGGGACTTTTAGAGGACTTGACTGCTATAGCAGATTCATGTGACTTGGGGTTAGCTCATCCTTTTCTTGTCAAAGTCTGCGCCGAACATTGTCTCCTGAGGGAGGGACTTCCCGTTTGTTCCCTTTCTTACAGGCTAAAGAACATTACTGTAGATAAGTATGCCTTAGATTACTTCCCCATTGGATCTGGGGAAGGAACCCCTGATTCCTGGTTTCTCTCTCTCGTTGAGTAGATGGAACATCCAGATCTTCAAGATTTCTTCAAAACCGAAAGAAAATAATGGGCCTCCTTTGACTCCTACAGAGCAAAGCTAGTATTGGGAACAGCTGTGTTTGAGTAGTTCTTAATTGTTATTTATTCTATCTTCAACTCTAAAGCCCACAAACGTATGAATAGGATATTTGCTGATCCGATCCCTGTTTTGGTCAGAACTGCTATAAATAAGAGAGCCACAATGTTCTGTTTTCTTAAACTCCTAGGGCTTCGCCACAGTTCACTTTTCTCCTTTGAAACGGCCTCCTTCAGCCTCCGTCCCTTTCTAAGAAACTGAACTGAGAGAAGAAAACAAGTGATACTGCTGTCAATTCCCATAAATATGTATGGATATATACGTGTGCGGGTGTGTGTGTGTGTGTGTGTGTGTGTGCATCTGTGTGTGCATGTCTGTGTGTGAGCATCTGTGTGTGTATATGTGTGTGTGCATGAGTGTGTGTGCATGTCTGTGTGTGAGTGTGTATGTGTGTGTGCATCTATGTGAGTGTGTGTGCATGTCTATGTGAGTGTGTGCATCTGTGTGAATGTGTGTATGTATGTGTGTGCGTCTGTGTGAGTGTGTGTATTTGGCCAGGATTTCCAATTATTGTTCTAATTGTTTTATGAACTATCAACTAGAAGCATATGAGACACTGTAAGACTGTTTCCAGTATTTCTTTGGGATTAGTAATCTTCTTTTTGTCAGAACAGGAGTGTTATTTCAGTTGTTGGTTTCATCAGAGCACTGCTGAAGTGTTCTTCTCATTAAAGGGTTTTGGAATGGCCATTATTCTTTCCACATATTTTGGATTCTACTCAATTTGGGTGTCTTTTCAATATGACATGGCAGTTAAATTTAGCATTTGTTTTAGTGGTACTTATTTTCATCATGGGGTTTAAGCAGGATGTTTCATAGTAATCTGTTTAAGAATTGTCATTCTTTCCTTGCAGTTTATTTTTGGGGACAGGGTTTTTTCTCCAGCCTTCAGCTGGTATGTATAACAGCATGATGCATATGCAATACAGAGTCAGAATTAGGAGACAGAAGAGATCTAAAGCTATTTCCTCATTGTCCGTAGCGGTAAGATTTAGGAAAGTCAAGCCTCAGGCATGCGGTATGACTCCATCCATTACTTTAACCCACTGCTAGTGAGGAAGAATAATATGCCTATTTTTATTGAACCGTGATGGACATCATCCGTGCTAACCAAAAGGTCAGAGAAGCTCTCAGAATGAGTTTCTCTTATTTCTTCCTTTTGTCTCTTTCAGTCCTCCTTTTTTTTTGTAGTACTGTGAACTCCAGTGGCACAATTTATAGTTAGTACCTGTCAGCTGTTTCACTGTCTGACTTTCCTTTAAGGTTGATTCCAGCACCACTGTCTGCTAGAAACTGTTCTAGTGTTTTGTTGTTTTAAAGATTGGTAGGAAATGGGGACACTTTATAGTGGCTGCTGCTCACATCACTGTGATGACAGACTGAGAAAGAGAAGAAAGCAGAACCAAGAGAGAAAGTACCCCTGTTTCTACCCTCAAAATCGATGGAAAGGAAGGCACTGCTGCTTCTGCCTCTTGGCAGCTTATTCAAGAACCCTGGAAGCTTTTGTTTTGTTTGTTTTTGGAGGGAGGAGGGAAATTAGTTTTTGAGTTTTTCCTAAGAAGGGTTTTATTAGATATATGTGCTTAGTTAGATAAAAACCTAAAGCAAGCTACTTTTAAATTATTGGTATACTAGCAAGACTAAACTAACTGAAGATGAAGCAAGGAAAAGTCTTTCTTTCCCTCTCTGCCAGTCACCCAGCCTCTGCCTTCCAGTGATAGCCGCTACATAAGCACATATTCAACGCAGCATATTTCAGATTTGCTTAAAAAATACCTTTATTCTGTTTCTTGAGTTAGTTTGTGAAGATGGCTGCACAGCTCCCCACTGTATGGATGTGTGATATCTTGAAGCAGTTTCCTCATGAGGGACATTTAGGTTGGTACTCATCTTCATCACTAAAGTTCTGGGTTGAAGAAGCTGTTTTAGAAGTTCCCCTTTTGGTTTTTGAAGGCAGCCTTGTTCAACAATTTTGTTGAAAGATTAATAATTTCTTCTCATCAAGAGAATAAAGACAATCATGTGTTTCCAAGTCCAGCAGAAATCACATTGGTAGATCTTAAAGGAGAATCAACAAACACTCAAGAACCCCGAAACTGCCTGTACATTATGGTTCCCATATATTCGGTAATTGTGAAGGTGCTGTCTTAATAGAAAAGTTAACAGAACATGTATGAAAGGAATACCAGTGCTGTTGTTATAGCATTATAGCAGCCTTCCCAGTGAGAAATGATCGCACAATCTAAGAAAGTATTAAAGGAAAAGGCTCTTTAATAATAGCATGCAGCTGGTTCTTGCTAATGCATAAAGGGAACGTTTAAACAGAACATTTTACCAGCTTAAATAGGCTTATATATTCCACATGGATCTGCCATCTTTATGTCTCCTGCAGGTCTCAGCCCCAGGCTGCACTTCAAACAATTTAAACAGTTTCAGAAGACTGCAGGTCTGGCCATGTGTATAGAAGGAGACTGCTCAGTTGTTTTCCGGCCACCCACACAGAAACTGTTAGTTATAACACTGTTTGGCCAATGGCTTATGCATATTCCTAGCTAGCTCTTACATCTTAAATTAACCCATTTTTATTAATCTATGTATCACCATGAGGCTGTGGCCTTACCGGTAATGTTCTGGCATCTTTCTCCTTTGGCACTTACATGGCATCTGCCTGACTCCACCTATTCTCTCTATATATCTCTGTTCAGATTTCGAACCTGGCTTTATTTTGTTAAGCTGTTGGTTGAAACAGCTTTATTCATCAATCAATAAAAGCAACACATATACAAAAGGACATCCTGCATCACACATGGGTATATGGGAGATTTACACAGTAAACACATACAAAAGGACATCCCACATCACACATGGGTATATGGGAGATTTACACAGTAAACACATTGCCAGAATTATTTCTGAAATACACCTGTGTTGTTCTTTTGACACGGCTGTTCCCCAGGGTCATCGTGCCCTTGGGAGGTGGTGTATTCTTCCAGCTAGTGCCCACCTGGCACAATTATTCTTTGTCTTATAAGAGCACAGGGGACTTAATGGCAGACCAGGACTTGATGGTTGTCACCTTGTGCTGTCCCCTTGAACTGCCTTAAAAGGCATGTTCTTTGATAATGGCTGGTTATGTCATCGTTGTCTCTTTTTGTTATAGCCCAACTGGAGGTCAGTCTTGGTGAGCTAACATTAGCAGATTTTTCCTCTGCAACCCTAAAGAGCATCCCTAAAATTATGGCACAAAATTTTCTTTCTATAGGTTTCTAACAGGCCTGGTTAGTACACTGCCTTTTTCCCAGTTACACTGGAGGCAGTGCACCATTTGCTAAATTCTGCAACTTCGTATCTTAGGTAGGGTTTTTATTGTTGTGAAGAGACACCATGACCACAGCAATTCTTATAAGAAAAACATTTTACTGAGGGTACTCTTACAGTTTCAGAGGATCAGTCCATTATCTTCATGGCAGAGAACATGGCAGCATGCAGGCATATGTGTTGCTATAGGAATAGCTCAGAGTTCTATATCTTGCAGGTAATAGGAAGTCATTCAGACATTGGGTGATATTCTGAGCATAGGAAACCTCAAAGCCCACCCCCATAGTGACACTTCCTCCAACAAGGCCATACCCACTCCAGCAAAGCCACACCTCCTAATAGTGCCACTCCCTGAGATTATAAGGGCCAACTACATTCAAACAACCACATTTAATTAGTTAATACTTTATAACATCAATTTTATTATTTCAAATGTCACCTGTATCACTGCAGATAAAGGAGTTGTTGTAGGAATAGAGAGCTGGCCTTTGGCCATGTGGTAGCCAGACACAGACTGAATTATCTGAGAAGAGGGGACCACAATTGAAAATACTCCCCCAGTATTAAGCCAAAGGCAAGCACGTGAACATTTTCTTAATTGGTGATTGATGTGGGGGAGCCCATTTCATTGTGGCTGGTGCCACTTCTGGGCAGGTGGTTCAGGGTACATAAGAAAGCAGTCTGAATACACCATGGAGATCAAGCCAGTAAGCAGTATTCCTCCATGACCTCTGTATCAGTTCATGCCTCTGATTTTCTGCCCTGCTTGAATTCCTGCCCTCGCCTCATTGGATGATGGATTATAAACTGTAAGCAAAATAAATTGTTTCCTTTCCAAATTGTTTTTGGCCATGGTGTTTTATCACAGCACTAGAAACCCTAACTAACACAAAAGCCTACCTGAGATACCTGTAAATCGATGACATAATCACTTATACTCTAATTGTAATGCAGGTGGTCAGTGCTACAGATTCTGTATAATTCTAGGTGGTGGTGGTGGGTGCCTAAGGGCTACAGCTCACGCAGGAGAAGGAGGGAAGATGGGCCTGAATAGTGTGTCTGTGGAGAACAGGTTAGGGAGGGAGAATAGTATGAAAAAAACATTCTGAGAGAATGCATGCTTAGAGACAAGCCTAGCCCATAGGAGGAACTTCAAGCGTGTCTGCATGGGCTGAGGGGGCTGGCTAGGTATTTAGGGGAAGGGATACATATCTTGCAACAAGTGTTAAGAAGTTTGGACTTAGAAAATAAACTAGGAAGGAATCAGATGATATGATATGATATGATATGACCCATCTGAGGTGATGGTGGCCTGAACTGTTAAGGTCGGTGAGAAAGAGAGACACAGCATGGAAGGGTTCTGTTGACAGTGGTATCCAGAGACTGAGATTGGGGAATTGTATGTGGGTGTCAACATACTCATCTTTCTGCTTGTTTATCTTTAATGAAAATATTATAAACCATGTGCTTATTATTATTCATGCACCCTTGTGAATCTTACTGTTTCTTTTGAGTAAAGCCTGGAAGTAGAGCTGTTGAGTAAAAGAAAATAAATTTTGAAATCTTTTAATGATGTCATGAGATTGCCTCCAGAAAATCCAATTTGCCAGTTTACATGCAATTAGGATGCTGCTTCAATTCATCAAGTGTTATTGCTTTCAGTTAACACTAATGTGATGGAAAAATACATACTTTTTATTTGTATTTTTAGTGTAGTATGATTAAACATTTTTCACTAATTATTTCTAAAACTGTTCCCTCCTTCCTTCCTTTCCTCAGTGCTGGAGAGTGGACTCCGAGCCTGTGTGCTTGAGGCATCTTCCAAGGAGCTATACTCCTTGCTGTTTATCTTATTTTTATTTGAGCTGTTTATCTTTTTTTCTTTTTTGATTCTGGTGGTTCTGGCAGTATTTAGTTACTTAACCCCTTGCCTTTTGTATTTTGGCATCCTTTCTCTAGTTTCTTTGTGCTTACTGTTTGTTTACGTTATTTTGTTGATAAGAAAATGTCTTAGTGTACACTAAGATGTACTTGCGCTTTCTGCTTACTTTTAGTGTGAAGAAAGCCCTTAGTCAATACCATATTGTGTGACTTAGTATTGGTGTAAATATTCTATTCATTTCTATTTTCAGCTGTTTTGCATACCTAATTCTTTATCTAATTCTGATAAAAGCACTCTTGTAGGAATATACCCTCTTAAGTTCCCAATAGTATAAAAAAAGTAAGAAAAAAATTTTTAACCTTGCATCAGGATAACTTAGTCTAACAAAGAATTTTCAAAAAATATTTTAAAATATATTTTTATTTTATGTATATGAATGTATTGCCTGCATGTGTGTATATGGATCATGTGTGCAGTGTCTGCAAAAGCCAAAAGAGGGTGACAGAACCCCTGGAACTGGATTTAGAGGTATTTGAGCTCTGCCAGTGGTTCTGAGACCCAAACCTGGCTCCTCTTTAGATGTCGGGAAGTGCTTTTAAGTGATGAGCCCTATCTAATCTAAACGGTGAATTTCTGCGTATTTTTGAGGTGGTGGGTGATGGGGCACAGTCTATTACTGGCTATAAAAATGCTGGAATTTCTGAGACACATTGTTACATTTGATTAAAAGAATAGAATGTTTGAAATTGAGAGTAGATGAGAAAATCTGTTGGGTCCAGGATCACACAATGATGGTGGATAGACCACCAAAGTCTATTAAACCAGAAGCAAACTGTATTTCAGAAAAAGGAAAAAAAAATACCATAAGGCACACAAAGGTTATCAGCTATAGCTGTGACCACAGCCAGAGATCAGGCTCCTGTAGCTGTGGCAATGGGGGCTGGTTCTGGGCTTCCTCTTATAGTAAAATCAAACACCAGGTGTGAGTCAGAGCTTTTACAACCTTGAGGTTGGGCTTAAAGTCACATTACATTTTAAGTTTTACAACTTTTGGTTATAGGATGTTAGGATATTAACTTAGGATGTTTGTGAAAGCCTGTGGCTGACACAGCTGCTTTCCACTGTCCCTGACAGAATGCAAGGCAGAGAGTAGAGTCACATAGGGGAAAGTTAAAATTGAAGGGAATACAAACCAAGGGTTCATAGAGGCAATAGTTTGAAACTAACCTTTGTCTGCAGTACCTGCCTAGCTGGGAAACTGGGAAGCAGGAGACAGATGTTAAAAGTTTACTACTGTACATATGACTGCCAGGATGTCTGCTCTTAAAGCAGAAAGTGTTTGTTAAAAATTATCAGTGGCTGCCAGCTTCCTTTTTTTTTTTTCTCCTAAAATGTGTTTGGGCTTACAACTCTGTATTTCTCTATTCCTGGACCATCCGTACCCTTTGTTTCTATACTCTATTCCTGGACTCTTCTAATTCAGGTCATAACATGTTGCCAGTGTTGCGTGTGTCTGCATGCTGTGTTTATCTTGAAGATGGAAAGTCTCCTTTTTCTCTGAAACAGATCAACATAGAAATGACTTTTTTGGCCCACAGTGACTCTGATCTTTGCTTGTTTAGAGGCTCTTTTCTATGCAGATCATCTAAGACAGCCCTTCTCTTGAGTAGGAAAAGGCAGTCACAAGACCACAGAAACACCAAAGGAAGCTCAAAGTGACTAAAGGAATCTTGGGAAATCAAGTGCCACACTGTTCCTGGCATTTATCATCCAATGGCAAGATAAACATTTGAGAAATAACTCTATTGCCTAATGGACTTTTTTTTTTTTTTTTGGTTTTTCGAGATAGGGTTTCTCTGTGGCTTTGGGGCCTGTCCTGGAACTAGCTCTATAGACCAGGCTGGTCTCGAACTCACAGAGATCCTCCTACCTCTGCCTCCCGGGTGCTGGGATTAAAGGCGTGCACCACCATCGCCCGGCTGGACTTTTTTAAAAAAAAAAAAAATTATGAGGCTTAATTTGTTTTTCCTGAGGTACAGTGCTGCCTCCCCTTGTGGATGAGGACTTGAGAGACTGGAGTCTGATGCTAGGACTGTTTATCTGAGGTTGGCCAACAGGGGCTGTGTTGCCTACACTGGCATGTACCATAGGTTCTGGATGCCTTGGGTTCCCAGCAAATGCTGGCTACAAGACTAAGGTGGGTCTCTGTGGTTATTGGCTACTCAGGGTGCCATGTGTGGACCTCAGATAAACTTTGAGGTTCATCTGCTCTGTGTTTTTGCCTGCTTGCTTAAGAAAACAAAAACAGAAAGTGAAAGAAAAGTAAACAAGCAAACAGTCATGCAGAATGTGTTACACGTTTATCTTTTTACAGGAAATTGGAAAATTGTCATTTAGTTCCTGAAAAAACAAAAGTTTGTTTCCCTGGGGAGATATTTATGGGAGGAACATGTACATTTCAGGGAAATAGAGGATTTTGATATATTTTTTTTTCTTTAGAGAAACAGATTTCCTGATGCTATTTAGGTACCCTAATCTTAGATCTTAGCTCTGTGGTCTAGGTACTTTCAGCCTCAACTGCACTGGCGTTTTGAGCTGAATAACTCTCTCTGTATTACAGGATGTTTTTGGTATCCCTGGTTTCTACCAACCAAGTGCTTCAAGCTCATGATGGTAAAGATCATCCCCAGACATCTCCAGGTGTCCTTAGTGTACATTTCCTGGCTGGGGATTGACGGGAGAACAAACATAAATGATGTAGGTAGGCTGGGCCACTGCTTCTCTGACTAGTAATCGGAGAGATGTCCAGTAGTTAAGAGCACTAACTGCTCTTTTGAAGGACCCAGTTCAATTCCCAGGACCACATGGTGGCTCACAGCTGCCGTAATTCCAGTTCTAGGAAATTTGTGTTCTTTTCTGGTTTCTTCAGGTACAGTAGATAATGTCCAGGCAGACAGATATACAGGCAAAACAGCCTTGCCCATAAAAATGAAAAATAAAATTTTGTTTGACTTTTTATTCTTGTTTTGAGACTATATGAGTATGTAGCTTATCTGGCCTTGAACTCACAGAGCTCTCTCTGCCTCTGCCTCCAGAGGGCTGTATTGAAAGGTGTGGGCTACCATGCTAGGACCCTGTTTGACTGTTATATGGCTACTTAAAAAGCAGATATTTGTTTTCTGAACAAGAATAGGCTCTTAGAAATCAGCATTCCTAATTATATTTGTTACATTGAAAATTTAGTGAAATCTGGAGGTAGGTTAAGAACCTGGAAAGTGGCTTCCTTTCTTCCTTCCTTCTTTCTTCTTTCTCTCTGAGACAGGGCTTCTGTGTAGCCCTGGATGGCCTGGAACTCACTCTACAGACCAGGCTGGCCCAGAACTCAGAGATTCACCTGCCTTTGCCTCCCATGTGCTGAAATTAAAGCTGCATGCCACCATGCCTGGCTGGGAGGAAGATCTCTCTAGATTCTAGACCAAAGGCAGGATTCATAGGGCAAAGCAGGTATGAAGTGACATTGCTTTCTCTGTGTTGGTGTATAAATCAAAGAACAATAAACGTCTTTTTAAAACATCCCCTGCTGTTCTGGTGTGCTGATCACACAAGGCTTGCAGGTTGTGGTCATTTGCAGACTTTTAACCTACTCAGATGAAATGCCCACCTGCTGCAGGAAGCCTATATGACCAACCAAAACCTGCAACCAAACCTCCATTTGACTACGCACTGTAAACACAAGTTTCTGTTCTGCCTGGTCCCACAGCCATTTAGTCCCAAAGAAACACACAGAGGCTTATAAACTATTAGCTCAGGCTTAATATTAACTAGGTCTTACAACTTAAATTAACCCATAATTCTTGTCTATGTTTTAGCCATGCGGCTTGCTACCTTTTCTCAGTAAGGCATTCTCATCTTGCTTCCTCTGTGTCTGGATGGCAACTGTGTCCATTTTTCCTCTTCCCAGAATTCTCTTAGTCTGATTACCTCACCTATGCCTCCTGCCTGGCTACTGACCAATCAGCATTTTATTAAACCAATACAAGTGACAAATCTTTACAGTGTACAAAAGCATTATCCCACAGCAGCGTATGCTGTAATGACTGCAGGTACACACTTAGACTAGAAATTAATGGTGTGTGTTTCTTCACGTGTTTAATTTCCTCCTCAATATTGCTGAGTTTTAAAGATGCTGCCTTTTTATTAACACTGACAATACAGAACAAACAAACACCTGAAGAACCATGTCTGAGATTCAGGCTCAGCAGTGAGTGTCATATGGGGCATTTAATTTTGGATGGCAGGTTATAGTTTTATTTTTGGTAATATGTTAGAAATAGTAAGTTAATTTGAAAGATAATGGTTCATGTATGATCTGTTGTTCCATGTTAAAATGTACCTGTCTTAAAATTTTTATCACCACTCTTCAGTGCAATTGTGTTGATTCGTTGTTAAATGTATTTTTACTAATTTCTTAACTGGAATGAATTATACATCTTTTCTCAAAACAAATAGCTTTGCTTATACTGGACATGTAATTAATCATGTTTGGATTTTGATTTTAAAAGCTTTGATGGCTTTATAACTTTTGGATAATTAGGCAGGATGAAATGTTTCTATATTTTAATGTATTTTAAAAGGCTATAAAATAAAATTTGGTACTATAGTCAGTTTCATTTCAGTGATCATGCCAGCCAAAGAAAGAAGAGGCATTACAGAAAACAAACAAGCCTTTTGAAAGAACTACAAAACATTTAGCTACCCCTATTTTCTGTTCAGTCTTAAACTTTCATCTATAATGAGAGGGGAAGCCACAGCTTAAGAGAAAGCAATCCACTGTGAAAGACTGCTTGAGTGGGTTTCCCCCTCCACAGTTTCATTGGCATTTGTTTGAATACATTTCTACATGAATCCAGAAAGTTATGTATTTTTATTGTTACAGTTATAGTGCAAAGGTAACATTTAAAAGCATTGTTGTGGATAGAGCAGACATCAAAATGTGTTATAGTTAGATGCCTCCTGAATGTGAAGATGACTTAGGATTTGATTTTTCCACATCCCTTTCTCCTTTTATTTGTTTCCACAACCAGGTACCAGTTCCTTAAATCAAGGATTTCCGTTTAGTTTACTGCCTCTATATTTTTCCTGACACAAACCTCCGAAAAGTAGAGGAAGAGAATTTAGAAACATGAACTGTTTACACATTCATAGAAATATACTCACCCTGTTTAAAACTCTTACTTAGTTCGAACAGCTCTAGGGTCGCCTTGAATCATCAACCTTGGGTGTCTATATCTAGCCATTCTCGGGAATAGTGTTAGTGTTCTTTTACACCCTGTCTTCAACAACTAAAGTCCGTCTGTTCCTGTAAGGAAGGTGGAGGTATGATTCCATTTATAATTTTAACTACCCGGAGTGCTCATGGAGCTCAGATTTTTCTCCGTTGACTCTGACACTGTCACTGGGGTGCTTCCAACATGAGCAGCTCATCATATCTCACCTTCTTTGTTGGAACCATCTCTTAACATTATTTTCTTTCCTTAAAACCTGGCTTCCCTCTAGCTACGCTGGTTTGTGGACAGATGATTCTCATGAGCACCTTCAGCTCTTAGTGTCATCCCATCTCTTTATGACCCTTTGGCAAGAGAGAGTAAGGTGCCCTGTTTGTGCTCATCCCACCTTCTTTTAGGGCGAGAGCCAAGTAGATGTTAGGATCTACTGTGAAGGGTTTCCAGTGTAGTCTAGAGTTCTTAGGTCTATTGATTTGGACACAAATACAAATCTCTGGCTTGTGGGTTTTTATCTTTGTATGATTGCTGTCGGAAACTGTGTTTGTTGAGTTTGCTGTTACATGGAGCTCTGAGTTTGAGTTCCACTTCTAGTGCTTGCCTTTTCCAGACTCCATGATTACACTGTATATCTTAACAGCGGGACTATGTCCAAAGAACATCTTTCATTCCAGTTACTGGTGTTCCAGGAAGACATCAGAGAACAAGACAGACCATAAATTTACACAAAGAGGTGAGGGGATTATTAATAATTACACACAGAGTATCAAAACAGGGAAACACAGCCTGCCTTGGTAGCATATGCCTTTAATCCAAGTATTTGGAGACAGAGGCAAGTGGATTTCTGTGAATTCAGGCCAACCTGGACTATGTGGTATGTATGTTCCAGGACAGCCAGATCTATGTAGAGAGACCCTGCCTCAAAAACAACAACAAAACACCCCACAAAGACAACAGTAACAATAAAGCTGAAGAACACAGTCGAATGACATTCATTTCTATAACAAAATCAATAGAGAAATTCATAAGTTCTATTTCCTATCCTCTGCAGCCCCTGCTTTATCAGGGGTGGGGGCAACACTATGTCCTGTCTTTAGCTATATCAATTTTTCCACTAAACTAATCTTTATCATAATGCCTTACTGTGTTTTTAAAAAACCCTTAGTAATCAAAATTCTATTTAAGCTACACTACTATCATATTGCTTCAGTTAGACAGTACCGCTTAAGAGGAAATAATTTTTATAGTAACCCATAGGTAAAAATGCCCAGTAGGACTGGATATTCCAATGAGATAATCATACTACGTTAAAGGCAGAGGGGATTCCTTACACCCTTTCATACCATGCCAGATACCAGAGAAAAATAGGAGCGGCAAACAAGTAAAGAAAGACATTACAGTAGCAAGAGAAAATTCTGGAGCTAAAGTCCATAGGGCCTTTCCTATTTGAGATTCTCCCATCAGTGCCTTGCTTCCTGGTGGGCTGATCTTCTGAAGTCATTTGTCACCTGCTACTCTTCTGATGAGGCCACAGGCAACTTTGTAGACCAGGCTGGCCTTGAACTCACAGAGATCCTCTTGTGTCTGCCTCCCAAGAGCTGGGATTAAAGGCATGTGCCACCACCGCCTGGCCATTGTTCATTTTTAAAAGCATTTATGTAGTGAGGGAGATGGGGCATGCCTAGAATATAGTCCCATGGGAATAACTCAGACAAGTTCTTTTCTTTGTCCTCTTCTAATCTCAGTGGGTGAAATATGCCCCCGACAGAGCAGCTCCTCTCCAGTTGTAGCCCTCCTACCCCTCGGCTCATCTTCAGACAGCTTCCTGTAGAGCTTCACTAAATCAGCCCTCTTGTTTTGTTTCCTTCTTGCCATTTTGTTGCTAGATAGGTCAGTTCTACCCGTACTGTCTCTTTTCCCATGTTCCAATAACTATGTTGTCTTGTGTTTACTTTTGCAATGGCTCATGTTATAAAATCAGTTATTTTATTATAATCTTTATTTATTGAGATAGGGTCTCATTCTGTCCTCAAATTTATGGCAATATTCCTGCCTCTAGAATTACAGTTGGTGATACCATACCCAGCCCTTTATTCTATTTTTTTCAATACTAAAGATTGACTTGGGCCATGTATATACTATACTCGATAAATGTACTTACCGAACAACTAATTTATCCTGGCTCTCAAAAAATGCTTGGAAACCTCATGTGCCTTTTTGTAATGAAATGATCTGTGTATGTTTGCCTTGGACTGTAAAGTCCTTAGAAACAAGGGTCATTCTTAGCACTTTGCCTAATCAGAGTCAACAAGGAGTTTGTGAATGGGATCTGCCCATCCTTGAAGAATCAAAGGTGAAGGGAAATAGTACAGCCTGTGAGCCACAGTGCTGTTTTGAGATTCTGTGAATTACTGTGGTGGAGTACTGAAAAAGAAAGCCATGCAAGAATGAGCCAAAGTCAGCACCTTGTTCCCTCCTGTCCACCCATACAACTTGTACACATACATGTCCATGGTGTACAGTTGCTGTCCTGTCACTGTGGAGGGCCAGCAGCTCTCATTTTAAGACTGAGTTTTGACCACACCAGACTGCATAAACGACTTTCAGATCTCTAGGGGAGCACGGAATGAAAAAGCAGGGTGAGGAAAGTTCCTGGTGATTGTAGTTTTCTGCAGGAAGACCCAGAAGTGACCTGGAAGGAGAGTGTTCTCTTTTCTCCCACCCTCTCTGACACTTTTCTTAGAACTGGAGCCAGACCAGGGAGCCGGATATGACCCAACCTACTTTTCCATCCTTCCAGGCTGTTCGATTTTCTTTCTCAAATTCAGTATTTATCCTCAGTATTGCATTGACTTTACTCCTTTTCACTATCTTTGTGCATTTTTCTTCTTCCATCTTATCCCCTAAATCATTTCTCTAAAGACAAAGAATTAAAGAAGCACTTTTAATAAGACCTTGAAGGGGAATAAGCTATTAAATGACTACCCTATTTGGCTACTTAATAAGAAAGATAATTTATCATGCTATAGACCACACTTTAAAAACCATAGCAAGCTGGATGTGGTGGCACATGCCTTTATTTCCAGCAGAGGCAGCTCTCCAAGTTCCAGGACAGCCAGGGCTACACAGAGAAACCCTGTCTTGAAACAACAACAACAACAACAACAACAAACCAAACAAACAAACAAAATAATAGCAGGCCTTAAAGGATTGTGTGGTCTCTCTGTCCTTACAGGGTATAGCTTGGGACAGTGAGCTCAGCTTTTTGTCCAGCTGGATGAGTCAGTGAGGACCACGTGTGGTGCTGCAAGGCTGCACTACTCTTTAGTTAGTTCCTCTTACATAGTTTTCTCTCTTTTTCATGTTTTCAAATGTTATTACTGGTGCTTTATTTTATAATCCTTGCAATAAAGGTATTTATTTATTTTATGTCTATAATGGTTTTTCCTGCACACCATGTGTGTGCCTGGTGTCTGTGAGTACTGAAGAGGAAGTTAAATTCCCCGGAACTGGAGTTTTGGATGGTTATTAGCTGCCTCATGTGTGCTGGGAATGGAATCCAAGTCCTCAGAAGGAAAATCAAATGCTCCTAATTGCTGAGCCAGTTCTCCACTCCCCCGTAATCATAACACTTTGACACAAACGACAATCTTGAAAGGTGTGGTACTATTAAAAATTCCAGCTGTGTGATATCCCTGCATTTCTTGAGGTCAGACACTGTCTGTGAAATGCTAATTTAAGTTTCCTAAGTAGTAGCTGTCAGAAGTTATTCTCTGAACTAGCTCTGACACCCTAGCAGTGACAGTGACATTGTGAGTGATTTGGGAAGCAGTCCCTGTCGTTCACAAGAAGTTCCTACTAAGGTTTGGAATGCTGGCCAACCCTAGAAGCCTTGAACTTGAGAGGAGTATGAAGAAAAAGTTACGTAGGAAATAGTTTTTAAAGATATGGCTTGGCAAAAGCATTATTTTTCAGATTTTGTGAACATTAACATTTTACCTATTCCTTTGTAATAAGTGTATATCTAGGCATTTATATTTATAAATTATATGTAATTTTAATAGAATACTCTAAAAGTTTATCTATATTCTTTTTAAAAAGTAGTCTAACAGATACATGTGTATGTAATAAATGTATCTTCATATCAGTTTTTAATGGTTTCATAGTATTTTGTTATTAGGATATTCCATAATTTTCTACCAATGATATGTAGAGATAATATGTTTTATATATTATATATTTATAATAGTATTATAAAAATAACTTTCTAATTAAGATCTGTTCCAGAAAGCTCTGATAAATATTGGGTCTCATAGTGACCTGTTTTTTTGTTTTTGTTTGTTTGTTTGTTTTTGGTTTTTTGAGATATGGTTATCCTGCAGCTTTGGAACCTATCCTGGAACTTGCTCTTGTAGACCAGGCTAGTCTCCAACTCACGGAAATCCACCTGTTTCTGCCTCCCGAGTGCTGAATTAAAGGCGTGCACCACCACCGCTTGGCCCTCAGGGCCAGTTTTGATTATGATTAATTTTTTGCCTTCATCTCCTGGCTTTCTCAGATATGCAGTCAATTAAGGGTGTGACTACAGGAGTCAGAATGTTCAAGCTGAAACCCTGTTTATTATGCATAACCACCTCTTTGACCTTTGGGCAGGCTGCAAAATCTTCCTGATCTGTAGATGAAGATGGTAATCCTGACATTATGTGATGTCATAAAGACTGAATGAAGTTATGTCCTTAAAGCACTTAACTTACCACATCCCACTCTCACTGTCTATTTGTTATTATAGCCTGAACAAGCCAACATAGCAACTCCAGTAAGTCCTGTCTGCGTCCCTTTCAGGGATTCCCATATCTGAGCATGTCTGCCACCTTGGTCTATACCAGCACCACCTCTGGTTTGTTTTAGTGGTGTGGCATAAGTTAGACAGTATTGTTTTTCTGCCTAAACTCAGCCATGTGAAACACAAGGTGAAATCCAAGCCTTGGCCCATGATGGCCTTATGCCACCGTCCTCTTTCCTGGTGTTCCTGTTCTAGGCAGTGCACAGCTCTGTGTTTACCCATGCTCCCTGCCTTGACCAAGGGTCCCACAGCTCTCAGTCTCATTCTCACTCAGAAACCACCTCTGCAAGGCTTTACCTGGTTACCTGTTGAAAATTACAAACATAAGTATGCTTGTGACTGTGCCCGGATTCTTCCCTCATGGAGTAAGAAAGTATGTAACTTGCTGTTTTATTTAGCAGGAGCACACAGTTAAAAGATACTTGGTATATTTTAGAGAAACTTTGAACTTTTAAAGAGATGTTGGAAAGTTCAAACAAAGAAATAAAGGCAATGGATTTGAGAGGAAGCAAGTTGGGAAGTGTAACATGAGACTGTGTGGAGGGAGAAAGGGAAGGGGGAAAATGATGCGATTATATTTTAATTTCAAAAATAGTTTTGAAAGATGCTGGATATTTTAAAGATTCTTAACTTTTAAAGGGTTTGATTTTTTTAAAATATTCTGTGGGAAAAAAATATACTTTTAAATGTTCTGTTACTAACATTAGGCCCTGGGAATAAACAGTAAAGGAAAGGTTATAGTTTAATAGTTATGTGGTTATGTGTGAAGTTGACAAGGGCTCACTTATATTGTTAGTTTTGTTGTTGTTGTTGTTGTTAAATAGAACAAGCTCGGGTCATCTTTAAGGAGTAAAACTATCCCATTGTCCTGGAGGCAAATCTGTCATTGATATGGGAGGAACCCTAGGGGGGGGGGCAGTGTCATAGATTCAGAAAGCAGACTGAACAAGCCAGGGGAGCAAACCAGTAAGCAGCATTTTCCAGGATCTCTCTTTCCATCTTGCCTCCAGTTTCTGTCTTGAGTTCCTGCCCCATCTTGCCTCCAGTTTCTGTCTTGAGTTCCTGCCCTTCCTGTGTTGATGATGGATTGTGGTTGGGGTTGTAAAGTGAAAATAAACCATTTCCTCCCTAAGCTGTTTTGTGTGTCATAGCAACAAAGAGCACACTAAGACAGATTGTACACGTGTACACACAGCAGCACTTGTCTTCCCGTCTCTTAGTTTACTAAGACAGATTGTACACGTGTACACACAGCAGCACTTGTCTTCCCGTCTCTTAGTTTACTAAGACAGATTGTACACGTGTACACACACAGCAACAACAAAGAGCACACTAAGACAGATTGTACACGTGTACACACAGCAGCACTTGTCTTCCCGTCTCTTAGTTTACTAAGACAGATTGTACACGTGTACACACACAGCAACAACAAAGAGCACACTAAGACAGATTGTACACGTGTACACACACAGCAACAACAAAGAGCACACTAAGACAGATTGTACACGTGTACACACAGCAGCACTTGTCTTCCCGTCTCTTAGTTTACTAAGACAGATTGTACACGTGTACACACAGCAGCACTTGTCTTCCCGTCTCTTAGTTTACTAAGACAGATTGTACACGTGTACACACACAGCAACAACAAAGAGCACACTAAGACAGATTGTACACGTGTACACACAGCAGCACTTGTCTTCCCGTCTCTTAGTTTACTAAGACAGATTGTACACGTGTACACACACAGCAACAACAAAGAGCACACTAAGACAGATTGTACACGTGTACACACACAGCAACAACAAAGAGCACACTAAGACAGATTGTACACGTGTACACACAGCAGCACTTGTCTTCCGTCTCTTAGTTTACTAAGACAGATTGTACACGTGTACACACAGCAGCACTTGTCTTCCGTCTCTTAGTTTACTAAGACAGATTGTACACGTGTACACACAGCAGCACTTGTCTTCCGTCTTAGTTTACTAAGACAGATTGTACACGTGTACACACAGCAGCACTTGTCTTCCGTCTCTTAGTTTACTAAGACAGATTGTACACGTGTACACACAGCAGCACTTGTCTTCCGTCTCTTAGTTTACTAAGACAGATTGTACACGTGTACACACAGCAGCACTTGTCTTCCGTCTCTTAGTTTACTAAGACAGATTGTACACGTGTACACACAGCAGCACTTGTCTTCCGTCTCTTAGTTTACTAAGACAGATTGTACACGTGTACACACAGCAGCACTTGTCTTCCGTCTCTTAGTTTACTAAGACAGATTGTACACGTGTACACACAGCAGCACTTGTCTTCCGTCTCTTAGTTTACTAAGACAGATTGTACACGTGTACACACAGCAGCACTTGTCTTCCGTCTCTTAGTTTACTAAGACAGATTGTACACGTGTACACACAGCAGCACTTGTCTTCCGTCTCTTAGTTTACTAAGACAGATTGTACACGTGTACACACAGCAGCACTTGTCTTCCGTCTCTTAGTTTACTAAGACAGATTGTACACGTGTACACACAGCAGCACTTGTCTTCCGTCTCTTAGTTTACTAAGACAGATTGTACACGTGTACACACAGCAGCACTTGTCTTCCGTCTCTTAGTTTACTAAGACAGATTGTACACGTGTACACACAGCAGCACTTGTCTTCCCGTCTCTTAGTTTACTAAGACAGATTGTACACGTGTACACACAGCAGCACTTGTCTTCCGTCTCTTAGTTTACTAAGACAGATTGTACACGTGTACACACAGCAGCACTTGTCTTCCGTCTCTTAGTTTACTAAGACAGATTGTACACGTGTACACACAGCAGCACTTGTCTTCCGTCTCTTAGTTTACTAAGACAGATTGTACACGTGTACACACAGCAGCACTTGTCTTCCGTCTCTTAGTTTACTAAGACAGATTGTACACGTGTACACACAGCAGCACTTGTCTTCCCGTCTCTTAGTTTACTAAGACAGATTGTACACGTGTACACACAGCAGCACTTGTCTTCCGTCTCTTAGTTTACTAAGACAGATTGTACACGTGTACACACACAGCACTTGTCTTCTGTCTCTTAGTTTACTAAGACAGATTGTACACGTGTACACACACAGCACTTGTCTTCCGTCTCTTAGTTTACTAAGACAGATTGTACACGTGTACACACAGCAGCACTTGTCTTCCCGTCTCTTAGTTTACTAAGACAGATTGTACACGTGTACACACAGCAGCACTTGTCTTCCCGTCTCTTAGTTTACTAAGACAGATTGTACACGTGTACACACAGCAGCACTTGTCTTCCCGTCTCTTAGTTTACTAAGACAGATTGTACACGTGTACACACAGCAGCACTTGTCTTTCCGTCTCTTAGTTTACTAAGACAGATTGTACACGTGTACACACACAGCAACAACAAAGAGCACACTAAGACAGATTGTACACGTGTACACACAGCAGCACTTGTCTTCCCGTCTCTTAGTTTACTAAGACAGATTGTACACGTGTACACACAGCAGCACTTGTCTTTCCGTCTCTTAGTTTACTAAGACAGATTGTACACGTGTACACACACAGCAACAACAAAGAGCACACTAAGACAGATTGTACACGTGTACACACACAGCAACAACAAAGAGCACACTAAGACAGATTGTACACGTGTACACACAGCAGCACTTGTCTTCCCGTCTCTTAGTTTACTAAGACAGATTGTACACGTGTACACACAGCAGCACTTGTCTTTCCTCTCTTAGTTTACTAAGACAGATTGTACACGTGTACACACACAGCAACAACAAAGAGCACACTAAGACAGATTGTACACGTGTACACACAGCAGCACTTGTCTTCCCGTCTCTTAGTTTACTAAGACAGATTGTACACGTGTACACACAGCAGCACTTGTCTTCCCGTCTCTTAGTTTACTAAGACAGATTGTACACGTGTACACACAGCAGCACTTGTCTTCCCGTCTCTTAGTTTACTAAGACAGATTGTACACGTGTACACACAGCAGCACTTGTCTTCCGTCTCTTAGTTTACTAAGACAGATTGTACACGTGTACACACAGCAGCACTTGTCTTCCGTCTCTTAGTTTACTAAGACAGATTGTACACGTGTACACACAGCAGCACTTGTCTTCCGTCTCTTAGTTTACTAAGACAGATTGTACACGTGTACACACAGCAGCACTTGTCTTCCGTCTCTTAGTTTACTAAGACAGATTGTACACGTGTACACACAGCAGCACTTGTCTTCCGTCTCTTAGTTTACTAAGACAGATTGTACACGTGTACACACAGCAGCACTTGTCTTCCCGTCTCTCAGTTTACTAAGACAGATTGTACACGTGTACACACAGCAGCACTTGTCTTCCGTCTCTTAGTTTACTAAGACAGATTGTACACGTGTACACACAGCAGCACTTGTCTTCCGTCTCTTAGTTTACTTTCTCCACACTGCTTTTGCCACCTTATGTGCCACATAGTCTACTGGTATTGGTGTGTGCGCGCGTGTGTGATATGTAAATGCGTGTGGGTGTTCATGCTTGTGTCTGTATGCAAAAGCCAAAGGAGGACAGTGGGAGTCCTGTTGTAGCTCTCTCTGCCTGCTGCATTGCAGAAATGGCTCTCCCCGAGCCTCGTGCTAGGCTGGTGGCTGGAAACCTGGGCTCCGTTTGAACCCACTGCTACAGTCCTGGTCTTACGATAGTAGTGTTTCTTCATTACTTTTTCAGAATGGTTCGTGAGTCATTAAGGAGTGCATGATAGTGATGAATAAATAAAACATTTGGTTTTTTTTTCAAGTTTAAGTCCTGATTGTGTATTCAAAAATTCACATTTTTTTCTGCAGTAGTTAATAGTCACATGCTTTTTCTTCTTAGAACTTGATGATGTGCTAGTTGCCCTCATTAGCTTGACTTGTAAAATTGGTTATATTCTAGAATAAATTATGCTGTACTTGATACATTGATTGGCTAGTATTTTATTTTAATGTCTTCGAATGTTGGTTCATAAGTACAGGTTTTCTTTTGCCATTTTATTATTGTTTGGTTTATGTAGCAAGGTTATGCTAAACCACGCATACCAGACTGTCTCTCTTTTTCCCCTAAAAATGATTTCTGTCTAGGCTGTGGAGAGTACCATTTCAGAAGCTAGACTCATAAAAGAAGCTGTGTGCTTTTCTATTTGTATGTTATCGTATTGCTTATATAGCATAGGAGTTGCATATTTTTAGAAAATTTGGCATAATTATCGTAAAATGACTGAGCCAGATGCCTTTTAAATGGTAGATACTTCAGAACTATTTAAATGGTTTTCTAGGCTATCTATCTTATGATGTTTTTACTGAGCTAAGTTTGATAATATTTTATTAAAATTTATTTTTGATTTTTGAAATGTATTACATTTAATTTTCTATTGTGTATGTGTGTGCCTATGCATGCATGCTGCAACATACTTGTGCAAATCAGAAGACAACTTGAAGTTTGTGCTCTCCTTTCACCATGTCAGTCCTGGGTGTTAAACTCAGATCTTCATCAGGCTTGGTAGCAAACGCCTCTCTCCAGAGACACATCCACCATCCATAATTACATTCTCCTTGGAAAAAGACTGTTTTTCATAGTTATTATTGTATATTACCTAAACTTAGACAGTAATAATTCTATTAACTCTCTTTTAAAAATTAATTTTACCAGAGGTGGGTTTTTGTTTGTTTATTTATCCTTGCAGATTATCAGGCTTTAGTTTTATTGATCAGTTCTACTATTAACTAACTGGTACATCTGCCTTATTATATCTAACATTTTTAATGTTTAATTATTTTGTTTCTGTTTTTGTTCTTGTTCATAGTTTTTAGAACTGAAAATTCAAGTTATTTCTTTTTGTATTTTTCAACAGGTCTTTGAGGCTATATCTTTTCAGACCGCCAGTTTTCTAGTAACGCACGTTTGAGTGTAGTGTCTGCCCATTATTCATTTGAAAACGGTTGATAATTTTCATTTTGATTTGTTTCCGGTTTTGTTTTGAAGACATTGTTTCTTTGGAATCATACACTATTACCTCTGGCTTTACAATCTTTCAACATTCTCTTCTACCACCTAGATCCCCAAGCCTTGAGGGGAGAGGTTTGATAAAGACATCCCATTTCAGACAAGCCTCTCAGTCTCTGCAGTGTTCCAGTGATGCGTTTCTGTGTTAATTACTGTCTCCTGCAAGACAGAGTATCTCTGTTGAGAGCTGAGTGATGCATTCATCTAGCAATATGCCATTAAGAGTCATTTTATTGCTTTGTTCCTTTAACAGAAGAGTAGTATTAGGTTTCCCCTACAACCATTACCTATTTAGTCTCAGGTTCTTGGCAACGTTACCAATGTTAGATATGAGTTCTTGGAGTGGGTCTTAAATCCATTTTTTAAAAGGTTGTTGTTTATCTCCCTAACATTTGTGTCACTATTGTACAATGCATCTTATAGGCATGTCATTGATGTAGGTTACAGTGTTTATAGCTGGGTAATCCTGATGTTTCTTTTCTCTGCCAGTAGCATGCATAGTTCATTCCAGCACCATGAATTTTAGTCGGTAATGGTGAAGCTTCTAGTTGGGCACCAGCTCAGTTTCTCCATGTTTGACAAAGGTAAGTTGTGTTTATAGCAGTAAGGCCTTACCATCAGCTTATGGAGGGTAACCAATTACAGGCAATAGCCTATAATATTTGGGTGAGTTTTTGGAACGCCTTTGGCTAATGGCTCAATGTAAGGTAAACCATTTCTGACACTGGGGCTTTTACTTAGTGGCATAAGATGTCTAGTTGGGGCATTGTCTCACCCATTATGTGGTGATTCCATTAATTCTTTTCATATATGTATATATTTTAGAAGGTTTCTATATTAGAGTTAGGTTTTCATATGTCTTTTAGGGAATTCACTTGAACTCATTGGCACAGGAAGGACTTTCTCAATAGCATGCTCATAGCTCAGGCATTAGGTCTAATAATAAATGGGACTTCATGAAGCTATACAACTTCTTTACAGCAAAGGACACCATTGTCAGGTAAAGAGGCAGCCTACAGAATAGAAAAAGATCCTTACCAATTATATATCTGACAGAGTGTTAGTATCTAGAATATGCAAATAACTAAAAAACATCTAAACATAAGAAAAGAAGTAACCCAGTAGTTCTCCAAGGATGAAACTAAAATGGCTGAGAAACACTTTAAAAATGTTCAGCATCCTTAGCTGTCAGGGAAATGCAGGTTAAAACTACTTGGAGATTCATTGTAGTGATATTTTGTGTTTTAACAAATAAAGCTTCGGGCTGGAAAGATGGCTCAGCGGTTAGGAGCATTGCCTGCTCTTCCAGAGGTCCTGAGTTCAATTCCCAGCAACCACATGGTGGCTCACAACCATCTGTAATGAGGTCTGGTGCTCTCTTCTGGCCTGCAGGCATACATGCAGACAGAATATTGTATACATAATAAATAAATAAATAAATATTAAAAAAAACCCAAAAAACAAATAAAGCTTGCCTGAAGATCAGAGTGCAGAGCTAAACCACTAGAGGCCAGGGAAGGTGGCACACACCTTTAATCCCAGCATTTGGGAGCCAGGCAATGGTGGTGCGTGTCTTTAATCCCAGCACTAGGGATGTGGAGACAGGAGTGGTATGGCTGGGAGAGAGGAACTCTTTGTTTGGAGAGGTTTGGTGGAGACAGATGCAGTCTGGAGATGCAGTCTGAGGACAGGATCATCCCTTTGGTTTGAGCATTGGTAGAGGTAAAAGAACTCTCTGGTGGTTAGCCACTCTGCTTCTCTGATCTTCAGCATTAACCCCTTTATCTGACTCTGGTTATTAAAAACAACTAGAATTTGTGCTACAGTTCATCTTACACAAATCAGAATGGTCAAGATCAGTAAAACAAGTGACACCTCATTCGGGTGAAGATGCAGGGAAAGGGGGACACTTATTCATTACTGGTGGGAATATAGATTTGTAGGCCACTATGGAAATCAGTGTTAAGTAGGTAGCAAGGGTCCCAGGGAAGGAAGGGGGTGGTCTTACAAGGGAGTAGAAATAGGATTATGTGTTATAAAGAGATAAGGGAAAACTAGAATAGGAGCACTAAATGGGGAAGGTTTAGGGAGGTTTAGGTAAAACTAACATTATAGTTCATAATTTTTAATTAATAAACCCTTTCCAACTATTTTTAGGGATCTGACTCAAGAAAATGCACATATGATCGGTGATGTTCTTTGACTTTATTTTTTAAGGTCTTATAATCTTTTCTTGATTAAAATATTTTAGATTGGCCGGGCGGTGGTGGCGCACGCCTTTAATCCCAGCACTCGGGAGGCAGAGGCAGGCGGATCTCTGTGAGTTCGAGACCAGCCTGGTCTACAAGAGCTAGTTCCAGGACAGGCTCCAAAACCACAGAGAAACCCTGTCTCGAAAAACCAAAAAAAAAAAAAATATTTTAGATTATTTTTTTATTTTATGCATATGGCTATTCTAACTGCATGTATGTCCAGAATGTCCATGTAGTGCCTGTAGATACCAGAAGAGGACATAAGATGCTTGGGTACTGGAGTCACAGATGGTTGTTAGCCACTAAATGGGTGAATGGGTGCTGGGAATTGAGCCCATGTCTTCTGGAAGAGTGCTCCAGACTGCCAAGCCATCCCTCCAGCCCTACCTCATCATCATTATTTTGTGTGTGCATGTATATGATGTGTGAGGTGGTGCTCATGCATGGTGTGTGTGCTGAAGCCAGAGGACAGCTTTGTGGACTTGGTTCTCATTTCCGTGGGTTGCAGGAATTGAGCTCAAGTCTCAGGCAAGTGCTTTAGCCAGTAAATCATCTTAACAGCTTCTCTGCATTATTTGCAATAACCAAAAGACAGCTATGTCTCTGATAGATAGAGGTAAATAAACACATTTGTAACTTTAATATTCAATGACACATATGCATGTGTCAAAGTGGGTGGTTGTTCTTTAAATTTTTATTTTTCACAGGTATAAAATCAGTGATAACATTAATTAATGGATGCCATTATATCATAGTAACTAATTTGCTAGAAGTCAGATATTTGGCACTGAGTAAGTGCTTCCTGACCTCAACTAACAAGTGTTCATTTTGTTAAAATTTATCTGGAGAATAATGCATAACTTGTCTAAGAAAGTAATGCATAAAGTTAGGTAAATTAAGAACTCTAGTGCATAATCTGGGGGCAATCCATTGGATTTGAATAGTTGTATTTTTCATAGCTGACATAGAAGTAAGTTTTAGGAAACAATATTAATTATGGTAGGTTATAAGTATCACATGACATTAAAGAGATCCATATACTGAAATTTTGAGTTGTTTTCATTTTCATATAATGTACTGGATACACTTTAAAATATTACTTTATACAACATTAAGCTATGATTTTTTACATAATAGGATTTATATCATTAAGCATTTCTGTTATTCCTTCTTTAAAATTTTTAGATACCATAAAATACTAAGAGCCAAGCTAAGCAAAGGATGTGCAACAAACCATTAATTATACATAATTATAAGGCTAGTTTTTAAAAACAATGTGAAATGTCACATCAATTCAGATTATATGCTGAGTGTTGTCATGTCTCTACATTTAATTTCTGATATCTGAAAATGTGCTTTGGGTACAGTAATTGTGGGCAATGTTTTTAACAAGGCCATAATAAAGCAAATTAAAAGTATAAACAAAAACAAGTCCTTCAGTTTATTCCATGAAACCTAGCAAATAAGCTAAAGCCATATTTTCTTTAGATCTCTGCTACATAATTGAGTGTCATCTTGAATTCTTGATAGATCAGGGAGGGGAAGGAGGAGGGGGGGAAGGAAGGGTAGTTACTTAAAATAGTCATCAGTTCTTCTGTATAAAAGGAATTTTATACAGATTTTTATAAGAGATTTTCCCTTTCAATCATTTGGAAGGTCATGGATTTGCTTGTGTCTTCCTCAGTCCTGTCGTCTCAGGTCAGAGCCAATGAGTCTCTTCTGTACATACTGTGTCAGGAGCAGTGCAGGCCAGGGTCTGGGCCGGTCAAGTGAAGTTACTGTTTCTGTTAACTCTGACCTCTCTTAGCTCTGTGGATGTCATGGCTGTTGCAGACCTGCTCCCTAGTTCTCCTCTTGACTGGGATTAGACACCTCTGCTGTTTTCTGGTACAAATGGCAGTACTTTGCTTCTGCATTCAGCTGAACACCACGGGCCTTTTTCACTGGTTTCTTCTGTATCCTTCAGCTTCCCAGCAAGAGGCAGAGAGAAGCTGTACCAGCCTTGCCCCAGTGCCAGTCCTTCCTTTATTTCTGGTGGTGTCACCCTTGCTCCAGGATCTTTGATCACGCTCTCTGAATTTAGACTTCCCATCATAATGTTCTGTGGCCTCTGGCTCCTATTCTCTGTACTCCAACCAACCCCCTTTTGCTGTTACTTTTTAATTTCTGTTTTTTGCTTTGGCCTTTTCATAGCACTAATGTTGTTGACCATGGCCTTGGTGAAATTATTTTTGTCATGTTATCATACAGTTCTTCATAACCTTCTCTCCAGCTTACTGTGCTGGTCCCTGTCCTCCTTCTGCTGATGCTGTATGGCCGTTCATCATAGATCTGCCCTCGTGCCCACAAGCTTCACTGTTGATTCACCTTCATCATGACTGTCAACACCATGTCCCATTCAGGGGAAGAGCTTTACAGATTCCCCACTGGAATGTTCATTCCAGTTTAAGTAGCTGGGATCATTGGGTAAAAGGAAAATCACCTCTGTGACACTAGTCTACCAGAGTTCTTCACCTCAGTAAGTCCATTATTTTCTTGTTGCTATGAATGGCGGTCACTTAGCAAGTGATTTAACTGATCGTCTGGGTGTCTCCTGGAAGTCATCTCAGCCTGTTATTCTTAATGAAGTTATGTACTGACTTAGATCCCCTCTTCTAGCACAGGCCTTTACCATGACTTCTGACTCTGTCTGACTCCTCTTGTCTAAGTTCTTCAGTTCCTTGCTGTCTCACAGCACTTCCTGGACACCATTGTTCTCAGCCACTCCTTTCCTTTGACATTGGCTTCAGCTCCTGCACCCATCAGGTACCCCAGAAGATCACCTTTCCTGGATTTCCTCATCCACTGCATTACTGATCTCCACTGACCTCTGCTTGACTATGATCCTTGAAGCTTTGGTTTAAGAGGCTCTTCTAGTTGGGATTGCCTGTGTTACCCATGCTAAATCCTACCCATCTTTTAGGACCAGAAAACTCTCTCTGAATCAGTGATACATACTTTGTATTTTAGTACGTAGATTATCTTTTCATGTCATATGTGGCTGGATAGCTAACCCTGGTCATAAAACTCACCTTTGTTGAAACCTTTCCATTTTTTACTGTTTCTTCAAATAGTTTGCAGTCTTATTTTTTAACTGTACTTTAGGCTTCTTGAGTGTAAGAATATATCTTACCTCCTTCTTCATCTCCTAGGAGGGCAATAAACCTAATTTCAATAGGTACTAAGTGGTCATTTATTTATGGCTTTCATGAACACTCGTCTCGTTAAGAAAGTTTCAAACTGTAATTATCCATATTCAACAAAACATCCAACACTTCTACTGATGGTGTATACCAGGCCTGATGTTCTTGAAATTAAGACAGAAGACAACTGTTTCTAAAAGAAAGTTTTGCTATTGAAGGATATGCCACCTTATTTCAGTGGAGATAGAAAGCCAGCTGGTTCCCTAAGATAACCTAACACTTAGTACCTCAAATTATTTCATGCTATAAGATAGTGGAATCTTTGAACAGTCTTGCTAGAAAAGCCTTAGAGATAACCCTGCAGTAACTCTCTCCACTTACAGTTGACACTCACCGAGAGTTAGCAGCTGGTTATACCACCAGCAAATGCAGAGCTAGTGGCTACATTCTGGTGTCGTAGTTCACATGGACAACCCTTTCCAATGGACAAGTCCTCATATTTTACACATAAAGTCAGGAACACTATCTCAGTTCTTTTATTCATGTTTGAGTCTTGTGTACCAAAATTCTCCAGTATTAGTGATATAGAGGCAATTGTTTTTAATAACCTAAGTATAAATAATCAGAGGAGAAAATGAAAGGAATAAATATACTCATTATTTTCAAAACCCTTTCTATGTCCTGTGATATTGCCTGCTATTGGTAACTTGATATGGTAAATATTTTATGCCATGAAATTGAAATGTGAATGGAGCCAAAGCAAGCAGATGACAATAAATAATTGCAATGGTCTTTCTTAATAAAAAATCTTTTAGTGAATAAATAGATGTAAAAAAGTGTCACAGCATTTGATCTCACTCTTTCTATTCCTAAGCATGTCTAGAATTAGTAGCAAGAAATAAACATTTGTGTGTGCACATATATACATATACACATACACACAGGTACTTGAAACAGAGTTTTTCCAAACTTTAACAGTTCACCATAAGTATAATAATTTAGAAATAGCTTCTTGAAATAAGTAGCTTATTAAAGAATAGCTTCTGAATTGGGTAGATGTCACTCATTAGAAGTGGTAAAAAATAGTTTATAGTTGATATTGATTGTTCTACATATTTATTGAAGTAAGTACTTTGTGGTTAAGATGTGTGTGTGTGTGTGTGTGTGTGTCTGTGTGTCTGTTTACACAGTTCTCATGCACATGTGTATTTATGTGTGTGCCTGTGCATGCACATGTGTGTATATATGCAGAAGTTGGAGGAAGACATCAAGTGGCTTTATTCCTCTGAGATAGTATCTGTAACTGAACTTGTAACTGGGCTGGTGGCCAGTGATCCCCCAGTGATCCTTGTGTTTCTGTTCCCCTAACTCCAACAGCTCTGAGCTCACAGGTGTACATAACCATACCTTTCAATTTATTTGTGTTTGGAGACTTTGAACTCAGTTCGTTATGCTTATTCAGCATATACTCAGCTGCTGAACCATCTTTTCAGTTCCATGGTTTTGATTATATAAGGCTAGTTTAAGTGAATAATGACATACTATGTGGATTAAATGAAAATATTTTTATTTTGGATTAATTACCTGAATAGAAAATAAATTGCACAATACATAAGAATAATACATACACATATATGTATACATATACAGTCTATGTATTTGAAGCAGTATATCATCAAACTTCAATGTTGTCATAATCATGAATATGCAAGCTTGGGAGCTTTTGAAAGAAACTTGTATGTTAGTGATACTGGCTAGTTTTCCTCTTTGACAAAAGCTAAGAGTCATCCAGGAAGAAGGACCTCAATTGAGAAAACGCCTTCACTCAGTTAGACTGTAGACAAGTCTGTATGGCATTTTTTTTTTCAGTGATTGATGTCAGAGGTCCCCATCTACTGTAAGCAATGCCATCCTTGTGCAGGTGGTCCTGAGTTGTGTAAAATAACAAACTTAATGAGACATGGAGAAAACCAGCCAGCAAGTAGCATTTCTTCATGATCTCTGCTTTAGTTCCTGCTTGAGCTCCTGCCCTGATTTCCTTTAGTGATGGATTGTGACCAGAGAGTTGTGATATGAGGTAAACCCTTTCTTCTTCAAGTTGCTTTACTCAGAATACTTTATAGCATCAAAAGCAGACGAGGCTGAAATGGACCAGAAGTGGGGCCTTGCTGGGCAGACCAGACGGCATTGTTCTGGGGATGATGACAAAAGGGCTTGGGAGCTTTCTGTTGGGGACACTGTTAGGTGCTTCAGAGAGCAGTGAGCTCTTGGAAGACAATGCAGAGAGCAGTGCAGATGGTGGAGGCTTGTCAAGTCTCCGAGGACGTTCCAAGAGTCCCTCAAAGGTTACTAGGACCCTTAGTTTGATACTTTGATCTGTGTTTTCTGGTCAGCTGAATCTGAAGAATTAGTTGTGATTAAGGAAAGACCAGTACCACTGGGGCAAAACCTTTGTTTTACTGGGTCAGTTGATGCTGGTTAGCTGGTGATGCTGTGTCAGCTATAATAAATGTCAGTCACCGAGGCACAGTCTTCAGGAAATTGTTCTCTCAGGGTCAGTACAGCACACATAAACTGCGGTCATAAAAGCCAAGACTGCATTTCAAATTGGCAGGAACTTGTTGAATATAGATCATGGGTTGAGAACTTTTGTTTTAGAACGTGGTAGGTGTAGTGTCACTTATCAAAAGAAGGTGATTGTCAAAAACTAGCCTCCCTGGGGCACAATGTGGTTTGTTTAGGGTGTATGCTTAGGTACAGTACCAGCAATTTGTCTAATTATCATTTTATTAACCTTCCTGATTTGGGGTGCTCAGCCGTTGAGCTGACACTTCAAAGGCAGTTGCTTTTGTGACACTGGGGATGAAAGCAAGACATTAAGGTCCAGCTGTGACTGCACAGTGAGGTCACAGACAGCTTGGGTGACGTGAAATGTTACCAAACACCAGGAGGTAGGATGGGGGGAGGCTGGGGAACAAAACCATATGGTTTTTAGAGGAAAATAAATAAAGCTATATTCCTGGAAACTTCTATGTAACCTTGGGTTAATCACTTCTCCTTGTGTGGTGTTTTCTTTTCTCAGGTGGAAATTAAGCCTTATTGATAGGTATTAATCCCCTATTTGCTTTTGGTTGAAATGAATAATTATATAATTGGTTTTAGATATTCTGATGTGTTAAAGAAGAAATATAAGCTGAGTAATTCTAAGAATAAAAATGACTTGTATTTCATGTAAATATTAATGCATTAATCTATAGTTAGTCAGCTTTTGCTTCAAATTATGTTTTTCCATATCATAAGTATATTTCTATCTTTAAAGTTTTCTGGATTAAGAATGATAATGTAGCCAGGCTGTGATGGCACACACCTTTCATCCCAGCACTCCGGAGTCAGAAGCAGGCGGATCTCTGTGTTTAAGGCCAGCCTGGGCTACAGAGTGAGTTCCAGAACAGTCAGAGCTGTATAGTGAGACCCTGTCTTGAAAAACAAAATGAGAGAGAGAGAGAGAGAGAGAGAGAGAGAGAGAGAGAGAATGATAAGTACAAATCAAAGAACACTGTGGGCCTTCTGTCTAGTTTTATCCCTCTCACTTAGATATATTCATTCATTCTTGTTACATTCGAGCTGTAAAAAATGGATTTTCTTTATGGTTTGCTTTGTCATGATTCAGTCAGTCTCCAGTCCACGCTCTTTTGTGTTTATAAATGCCTGAATTGGAAAGTCTGTACGCTGTGGCTATGGCTCAAAGGAGAGCCAACTAGACTGAGATAAAGAGGGTGTTGTGGGTAAGAGTCAGTGTCTTCAGACAAATGTGGAGCCAGATGTGCACCACAGTTGTGCAGAGTGTGACAGCCTTATCACACTCTGAGGACTTGGACGGGGCAGACAGTTCCATTGGAAGGCTCTTTCTACTTGTTTACAAAAGTATCCTCGAGTGTTCCTGGGACAGCATCAGAGCAGACCCTTGTTCTTGAATTCATGTAGCAGATGCCCCGATGCCGACTGTGCCTAAGGCCTCTGTTTCATTTCACAGCCGCATTTCAGATGCGGTGGTTTGTGCCCCAGTGTGGGTCAGTCACAGCATTCTTCTGTATATGGTGAAGACACCCTGTCAGAATATGTTCTGTAAGATTATCCTATTGTTTTGCCAGAAGTCATCTTATTGTCTTTGGTTTTTGAATATATAGAAGTTATTTCATTCCTAAGATACAAACCTTAAGTAATAAACCTCCCCTGGCAGGTATTAATTCTCACTTTTAGTAAAGATGAAGGAAAAATATATGTATATTAGTTTTAAAATTATGGTATATTTAAGGAAGAAATACGGTTCTAATAATTCGAAGCAAAAAACCCCAACTTACTGCTAGCCGTTTCCACTACTTTTCACATAATGATTCTATTAGTGGGCTTGTAACTGGTTATAAAGTTCTGGATTTAGGGGAAAATAAGGTTTTATTAAATAATGAATCATTTCGCTAGCCCTTGGCTATAAGATTTACAGCACTAGCGGGAGTCTTAAGAGTTTTTTGTTTCTATGTGAATCTTCTCGGTTTCCTTTTTAAAGTAATCTGGCTTCTGATGCTTGAATAATACATGAGGAAATCTAGCAGCCTAAAGTCAGTCTGTCCTGGCAGGAGCAGCTGGAAGGTGAGCACGGTGTGGCCTGGGATATGCATAGGGTCCTTTCCTCCCTCTTTGTTTGAAACACAGACAGGACTCCAACAGGTCCAGGCCAGCATGTATGCCAAGGCCAGTCTGAGACTGCTTACTGACCTTAGAGCTCGGTAGATTGGACACATCACACTACTCAATAAATGTCTACAAGCGAGTGGAAAATCGCAAGGCACAAAACTATTTCAGCAAGTTGCAGATTGTCAACCATATGGAGTCTGTCATCTTTACACTTTATTGAATTGCTGAAGTGTGGCACTTAGTAACAAAGAGTCTACTCAGGTGCATATGGCAGCTTCAAGATCTGTTTAGAATTGAACAATATGTAAAAACTGGCATAAAACTCAGAATATGTCACTAGTTTCAAAAATTAGACTAAGGAGACAAATGCTGCCTCCAGAGAGAAGTAATCTAGTTATAAACTAAAAATACCCTTTGAGAAATAATCAAATTTTATCCATATACATTTCACTTATTTTTCTCCACAGTTTAAATGTATGAAAGTTACCAGTATGGCGATTTTAAAAATCACTATCTATCTTCATGAAAAGGACAGTGTTTATTCAGATTGAAAATAAAAACAAATAATTACTTAAAAAGTAGCAAACTATTTCTGTTCTTAGCCAAATAAATGGCAGTGTTGGTAGTGTGTGCTCTGAAGACTTTGTGATGATAAACCTGAAGTGGCTGGATGCTGGGAGTTCGTTAGCAGTCACACAACTGTGCATTTGTTGTGGGATCTGATGAAAGGTCCGCTGGGTTGGATAAATAAAACCTTAGTTAAATGAGAATATTTTTCACTGTAGTTTAGGGGAAAAAATGATTACTCCTGCTTGCCATGGTGTGTCCTTTCTTGCACAGGATAGAGTTTGTTGACTTCAGCCTGCTTTAGTAGATAGGGATCATTTCTATAACTTACCTGATTGCTTTAGCTAGTTTTAATTCCAATACCTTAAGCTTCTTATGTGGCATCACGCCGAAGCAGTCGTTGAGTAGCTTTTGGTGGTTCTTCCTGGTTTTTATTATGACCTGAGCTTGGTTTTTGATCAGGATTCTCCAATCTCTTTCTCTGCTGCTCTGTCTTTGTCTCTTTCTCCACCACCCTCATCTCTCTGGTTGGTGTTCTTTCCCTGTGTTTGGTGTGGCTTTTGGAGTAATTTTGGGTATTAGAATTTTTAAAACACAATGATTTTTCTTACATTTTATATTTTAAAATAATTTTTAAAGCCATTTGTGCCTTTCAAGGTATAAGACTCAGAAAACTGCTATTTCTTCCAGAACATACAGCTTGGCCTTACTTACTTTCGCAAATCCTTTTCCAGCTAGTTACTCCTGAGACCAGTGCCTATTTGCTGGGTATTTGCTTTAGGTAAAGCATCCCCCTAGACATATCAGGGAGACTTAGAGTTTAGTTAGAACAATTCTTGACCTCGAGAAGCCTGGCATCCTGACCTGCACTGCCTGGTATGGTAGCCACTGACTCTCCGTGTTTGTTGATCAGGGGAAGGAACTTAGTCCATATTGAGAAAGGTGAATGTGCTATAAATATAAACCATGATGGATGTTAAAGGGTTAACATAAAACAAGAAAACAGAGTATTTCAATTATTTTTTATATTGATTGCATGCTGAAATTGTGGTGATTGGGTATTGGGGATCAGTAAATTACTAAAGTTTATCTCACTTGTTTCTTTTCTATTAAAAATCTTCATAAATGTAACAGTTCTTTTGGATGTAATTAATTTATATGACATTCTTTCATCCTTCTATCACTATCTGTAGGAGAAGGCATCCCTGTGTCAAAAGATCATTCAAGTTTTCCCCATAAGTACACATGTTCTAACCACAATAAACAATAGCAACTGAAGTATAACAGGACAGGAAATCAAGGCATAAGATTTATAAGCCCATTAACTAACTCATTATTGTGTAAAATCATGATTAAGTTGCGTATTTTTTTTGCAATCTGATAAAATTAGTGGTGATACTGGGACAAAGGGTTCTAGGTGCTAGCGGGGGCAGGGCTAGGGTGGGGGAGCGTCCTGGTGGGGTGACGATGGTTTGATATATGAATCTGAGACTCACTCCACTGGAAGAGATAGAAGTGGAAGAGATAGCTCTGATTTGGCTCTGGCAAGATGCAGCACAGAACAGGATGATGAGGAGGAGGGTTAGTTGTAAACCATGTTGATTAGTTTTGTTTGACACTAGACAGCAGTCTAGGCAGCAGCACGGTTACTTTGGTCTCTGTTCAGAGCTAGTTACACTGTGATAGTAAAGCAAAAACCAAGCAACAGCAGCGATGTTCACCAAGGTGCCTGTACAGATGTGGTCCGTTCCTCAGCACAGCTTCTGCTTCAGCAAGGGATGTTGGAGACCACTGACCACCCAACTTCCTTCTTACAGACAGTAACAGAGCAAAGTGTTAGGATAAAACATGAAGCTTTTTCCGTTCATTGTATCGTTAATACCCATGAGACTAGGTTGAATGCTGATTTCAAGTAAACTACCTTCTTTTTCTCTTTCACTGCATAGCTGGTTCAGGTCGATGAGTCTTGAGAACTTGTGCATCTGTGTTGGAGTGGGAGGGCCTAATCCAATCTGGGTAGTGCCTCCCTATGGTCAAAGAAAGCAGGCTAGTAAGCCAGCAAGTAGCCCTACTCCCTGATCTTTGCTCTAGTTCCTGCTCCTAGGTTCCTGGGCAGACTTTTTTTCATGATGAACTATACACTATAAGCTGAAATAAAGCCTTACCTCCATATGTTGCTTTTGGTCATGGCCTTTATCACAGCAATAGGAAGAAAAAAAGATACAGTCTTAGTAAGACTAGCCTCTCTTGTGTTCCCGCCTTTGTAATATCTCCTCCTGCCTTTGTAAACCCCACAAAGTAGCCACTTCCCTCATTCTGTGAAATTGGTAGCTGATGGTTTGAGATGGGTCCTCCTAAGATCACACAGCCAGTCAAAGGGGATCCAGCAGAACTGAAGTCATAATGGCAGTGTGGGTGGAGACCAGGCGGCCAGCTTCAGGACTGACTTTGCACCTGCACCTGAAGATTTGAGCACTGAGTCATCCCAGGGACGCAATTAGAAAACCAGTGTTAAAAACGCAGAGGCCATCATCAAGGGAAATGTATGTACAGTGGTGGAAGAACCAAGAGGATAGATGGTGCTGAAGCAGCCAGAGGCTGTGAACTGCGGGAATTGCCCCGTCCCATGATACAGCTGTAAAGAGCAGACTGTACCAGAGAGCAGGGGCCTGGAACCCAGGGGGTACAGCCTCTGCTGGTGACTATCTCCCACCCCGTTTTAGGGAGAGAAGAAAGGCACCCACTCCACTTTGCCCTTCTTCCTGCCCAGCCAGCAGCAGTGCCAGAGCCAGATGGTATCACCCAGAAAATAATCGGCAGGCACGGGTCTGAGGAGGATTGCAGGGGGGCGGTCGTCAGCCATGTGGAGCTGAACAGGGATCAGGGATGAACATCTCTGCTAGGGTCAGTTATTTAACCCCTGAAATGTAACCTCAACCATCCCAGAAAGGGACATGGTCTGAACTTCCTGACCCACTCTGTGGCTGGAGAGCCTCCCTTTGGGCATTGTCCTGCTGGGCTCTTGAGTTCTGGGTGCCGTACTGGGATTCGATTGTTCTTTATTATGGTTTTACTCTCCACACTTTTCTCAAGAATTTTCTTTTTTCTTAATTTATAAAGTAAAATTAATTCATAAAGAAAATCCATTACATTTTCTAGATCAAAGAACCTTCTAATTTTGTCAGGCCATAATGGACTGCAAGAGCTGGTATAATGCAGAGGGCTGATTTTCTCATACTGTTCGTCCCAGCTTATTCTAAAGTTATGATCTTATTAAATTAAAAACTGTTCTACAGCAGTGCTTTCCAAAGCAAAACTAAATTAGTTTAAAAAATTTATAATTGGAATAAAATATGATTCAGCTAAAACTCCAGCTTTTCCAGAGACAAAATGTGATTTCTGTTTTGCCATTATAGCTTCCAGTAAACCTGAGTGAATCTTACATCATAACATTTGGTTTGGGAGAGGGGGAAAATGCATGAAATTAGATGAAAAGAAAAACTTTTTGCTCATTTAATCTTCAATATATGTCTGTAATGTCATAAACTATGCCGCAGACTAACCTTGCAAAGGGTTTCTGGGAAGCTAACTTTTGGGGTGACAGCAGAATGTAGGTGAGTCCTAGGTTGTCAGTGTGGCGCTTCAGTAATGATGCCCCCCATAACACATTTGTGTCTGACTTAAGATGAATAGGGCAGGTACATGGGGTGGCAATAAACATAGTTTATCACTCGTCTTACCAGCTTTCTATTAGAAAATCAATTGGGCCAGCCCATACATCAGTTTCTTCAGCCTCTGGCACCTCACTTCCTTGTGTTTGTTTGTTTTGAGACGGTTTTTCTCTGTAGCCGGGGCTACACAGAACTTGCTTTGTAGAGCAGACTGACCTTGAACTCAGAGATCAGCCTACCTCTGCCTCCCAAGTACTGGGATTAAAGACGTGTGCCACCTTTGCCTGGTCACTGCCGTGTTTTATATCCATGAACTCACACACAATCTCCAACACCTTCCTTCTAACAACTGGTCCCTTTGCGAAGGCATGTTATTGCTGTCTGCCCTTCACGGTGCTCCTGCGTGCCTTGGTTATCTCATCAGCAAATAGCTCCTTTATTTTACTCTCACCCGCCTCTGGGCCACACAAGACAAACTTCCTGAGATATCTAGAAAAACCAGCCTGTACCAACTCTTGCACCCCATTATGTCCTGACAAGATTATTCTCTTAGAGAATGAAGAGAATGAGTTAGATGTGAAGGTGAGCAGTGCTCAGGCCAGCGCTGGACCTCACCCGAGTCACATGAGCCACTCTGTGCTCCCCACACATTCTGTGCCAGTTAAAGACAAAGCCCCATTAGCCGCTGGGATTAATCTCCATTCTAGTCAAGTGGGCTAGGATTTAGTTAAGGGACCCTACCAACAAAGGGCCAGAGGAAGGAGGAACTGTAGCATCCTCAAGATACTAACACAAAGCCATCCTAAGTGGCCAGTTTATGATGGTCCCGTACAGCCTGCCCACTTAGTTACAGGCAACAAGACTAACCCCGACCTGGTGAGCAGCTGTAGATGGATCCCAGGCCTGGAAAGAGCTGCCTTCAAGAAGTGTCTAGCCAGATTGATAGTTTGAGACTGCCTATTTGCCAGTCAAAGGATGGGCCTGTAGAAAGGCCTTAGACTCTGTTGTACCTGAGTTTCCAGTGTCTGGTATTGCAGAGCTACCCTGTGTTTTAGTTCTTCAGTTGCAGTGTATTTACTAATATCCACTTTTACTCCTAAAGTGCCGCCTCGATATGTTACAGTCTAAAAGTAGATATTCATTATCCAAGTTATATATCTACTATCTGCCGTAGACTGGGTGCTCCTTGCTCCTTATAGGATCCTTCTGCTCACACCAGCTCATTCCCTGGATGCTTTCTTTTAGGAAACTCTGGCTTTAACAAGCCAATATGGAGGCATGTAGCTGGTAGAAAGGTCAGCTTCCAACATCAGATCACAATACTGCTTATAAGTGGGTGTTAGTCATATCACTCTTATTTGGGAATAAGGATGGCATTGTGTTTATTAAGGGGGTTTTGGTGGTTAGTTTGCAAGTAGACTCAATTTAGTCCTTTGTTTTCTGAAGTGTTTTAATGAAATAAAATGCAGTATAATTAGATGTTACATTTAAAGATTACATTATGGTACTTGTATATAAAACCTAAGCATGCTTTGTAAATGCCTGTATTTCATTCTCACACCACTTTCTGGAGTATAATAATACAAGCCTTTCTAGTTCCAGCTCTCAGATTTATAATTTTCAGGATGTATTCTGTAGGCTTGCCCAAGCTCCTTGGTTTTGTAATTGGTACAAAATGATGCATAGACTATTTATTATGTTATTTAAAGCATGGAGCATGTTTAGGAAGCTGTATTTCGAATGAATTGTTTGTGCCCTGTGAATTGGTTGTGCATTTGTTGCCAATGATTTTCTCCCAAAGCTGGTACTTAGAGCCCTGGGACTGAAAATAGTGACACAGATTGATTCACGGAAGCAGTTAATCTGCTTTAGTTACTAGTAGCACGTGCCATTTAAAATACATAAATGATGACACTTGCTCTTTTAAAAACTGCTTTTCATTTTGGCTTGGTGAGCTGATTAATTTGGAAAAATCTTGTGGTTTTAAAAAGGTACCCTCCATATAGAAAAAAAAAAAAAAAGGTACCCTCCAGCCCAGGGAGATGGTAGGCCTGGGCCTTTGCAGTCCAAATTGGCTTTCTCTGCTCGGCAAGTGCTCCACACCAGTCTCCCGGGTCTTCTGGGTTTCTGCCATGCAGCCATTGACATTTTATTGATTTCTTAACCTAAGTATGGCTTTTAATTTAACAAAACAGGAGACTTGCCCTGGGTATGATATAAAGTTGAGTGTTGTGATCCTTGCCAGTAGATGCGGAGAAAGTGAAAGTGCGTGTCAGCAGACTGCAGGCATTGTCGATCACTTACAAATAGGAATTTACTGTAATGCTTAAGGTTTTTAAGTAAAACATTTGGAGTTGTAGTAATTAAAGTATTTTGAAAAATTATAGCTATTTTAAACCTATGTTTAAAAAATGCCAACTTTTCTGTTGTCTCAGATGGCCATGCTTCAAGTGATAATCTTTCTATCTGTCTAGCTGTCCATGCGGAATTACAAACTGCCATTTAGGTATCATTTATCTTTTAGTTCAGGTTGATGAGCATGGTAAGACAAGACAAATGCCTACATAGGTGGACCGCTGATTCCTAATACTGTAAAGGAAACAAGGCCTTTTCTACTTGTTGACCTTAAAATCAAGCGATGGGTTGTGTTTTCACACATAAGGAAGTGTGACTTACTATCAGTTTCATACATGTTCATGTTTGTTCCATTTGGCGCAGGGGCCTGTATGTACTCCAGGCTGTGGAAGCCTTCTCCAAGTAGGCACTCACTCCTCTCACACTGAGGTTGGCCAGCCCACAGCTCATGCCTGATTGATTTCTCTCTAGTCTGCCCCATAAGTCTCTCACACCGTGTAGTCTCTTTTGTACTGTACACCTTTATGCTTGCTGTGTGCTCTGATTACACTTACCCACCTTTCCATTTTCCATAAGGATCTAGTTCAGAAGTTACCCCTTGGGAAAGCTAGTGGTGGGGCCAACCTCTGTTGCATTTGCAACGACTTTGTTCCTTTGGGGCTGTTTCCCCTTTCCTGTATGTTAATTTCCTCTTCTTTATTGCGTAAATCCCTTTAGGCAGAAACCTGTGTCATAATCATTCATCTAAGCAGAGACCTAACCTTTTTAACTACTGGTTCATCTCCCCATTTGTCCTTCACAGGGTTTTCTGCCCTCACACCCCATCTCTCTAGGCCTTCTTACCTATTACCCTAAAACTCACTTGCTGAGGTCACAAAAGAATGTTCAGCTGCTGGGTTGCAAACATATTATTTCAAATAAAGGAGTAAAAAGACGAAATGCACATAGAAATAATGGGGCTGGAGAGATGGCTCAGAGGTTAAGAGCACTGCCTGTTCTTCCACAGGTCCTGAGTTAAATTCTCAGCAACCACATGGTGGCTCACAAGTATCTGTAATGAGATCTGATGCCCTCTTGAGCAAAAGACCTGGTCAGTGGTCCTCATCAACTTAGACCATGAAATCCAATATGTCCAGCTTCATTAGAACTGCCATGTATGGGCTGCCCATGCATGCTTCAGCATTGCCAGGGCATAAACTTCTTTTTCATTCATGAATTCAGCTGTCTAGTACTAAAGTAAAATATGAAGGGGTGGAACAGTTTAATCAAGGACAGAGAAAATAAAGCTGGGTTTAAACAAAAGTGTTCCTATTCTGTGCTACCTACAATTTAGATTCACAAAGACAAAGAGTTTAAATATAAAAGGATAGGAAAAGATATATCATACAAACTGCAATCCTTAGGATTTTTAAAATTATTTATCTTATTTGAGATTATGATATAATCACATAATTTCTTACTCATGTTTCATCTTTTAAAGTCTCCTATGTGCCCCTCTTTGGTCTTGCAACTTCATGACCTTTTGAAAAATTAATTGTTGTTACGCACACACACACACACACACACACACACATCATATTCCTAAATACTGTCTACTCAGCCTGTATAGTGTTACGTATATGCATTTTTCCAGAGCTAACCAGTTGATACTGGATAACCACTTGGTGTGCTCTTCCCTAGGGAAGACCATTTCTTCGACTTTCAGCATTCCTTAGTTGCCTGTTAAGATAGAGGCCTCATGGTCTTTCCCTCATTCACTTTGGTGTGTCCGCTGTTGTCCTTGTTCAGCTCAGCTCATGTCTCAGTAGTCAGCATGTTGGTGAGATTCTATGGGTGTAGTTTCTGGCATTAATGGGAGACACCAAAAGTCATGTGGTAAGCACAAACAGAAACAAAACAAAATGAAACAAAAACAAAAAACAGTGTTGGTGTCATGCCCACTTGGTGAGCTCGAGGACAGAGAGAGAGACTGTGTGTCACATGAAAAGAGAATAGTTCCTTTGAGAGATGATGCCTGAGGATGATGCCCAAGGTCGTCCTCTAGCCTACACACACACACACACACACACACACACACACACACTCTCACTCACTCACTCATCCTTGCACTGGCTGGTTTTATGTCAGCTTGACACAAGCTAGAGTCATCAGAGAGGAGGGAGCCTCAGCTGAGAAAACGCCTCCGTAAGGTCTGACTCTATGTGATGTTTCTGTCCCCTCTTCAGCAATGTTCCCTAATTCTTAGATGCAAGAGTTGTTTTGTAAATGTGCCCATTTGTATGTTAATACTGCTAAAACTATATGTCTTCACAGTGGGTAAGCAGGCCTGGGAAGATGCCTCAGTGGTTAGAAAAAACCTTACTGTTGTTCCAGAGGATCCTAGTTCAACTTCAGTACCTACATGGGAGTTTACAACCCTCTGTAAATTCTGTCTCAGGGGATCCAGTGCCCTCTTCTGGCTTCCTCAGGCATATACATGGTGCAAGCAAAACACCCACATGCATAAAGTAAGTTTTTTAAGAAAAGTGGTTAAGGTTATAAAGTTTACATTATACATATATTACAGTTCTTAAAAATTTCTATTATAAAAAATCATCCAAGTGTTATATTCTTTTTATTTGATTATTATTGTTACATAGCATGTGTGTATGTATAAGTATACACAAGTATATAAATGCAACCTGCTGAGTGTGTTTTTGTTGTTTTTATGTGTATAGTTTTAGGGATGATCACTTTTTATGGGATAATCAGTTGAGGAGTTCTCTGAAAAAGCCTAATTCTCAGCTGTTAACAATTACCTGTTATTTTTTGTCTAGGACTAAGAACCTCTAAGTCTTCCCCCATTCTGAGGCATTATATTTTAATCTACTTTATTTTTCGAATTTTAGTTGCCATCTTTGAAAGTGAGATCATATTAAAATTAGATTTTTTTACTTAATTTACAAGGATAGTTTTACTCTTTATACAATGTATTGGATGATTCTAAGTATAATATGACACTAGACTCATGGAAGACTCAATAATGTAATTTTGCTTTGTTTTGTTCTTTGAGACAGGATTTCTGTGTAGCCCTGGCTGTCCAGGAACTCACTCTGTAGACCAGGCTGGGTTCGAACTCACAGAGATCTACCTGCCTCTGCCTCCTAAGTGCTGGGATTTAAAGACATGTGCCATCACCACCCAGCATAAAAATGTGTTTTAAAATGTGAAATAAATGCATGCTTTAGCTAGGGATGGATAGTTTAGAGGGTTCCTTCCTGTCTGTGCAAAAGTCACTGTAAGCCAGAAAAGCATTTAGAAGAGAGAGATTAGCCCATTCCCAATTACATATTCCCCGATGTCAGCTAGATTTCTAGGCTAGAGCAAAATTAGGGTATATGGGATGGAACCAAGAAGTAGCTGATGAACCTGAATATTTTATTGCAGGAAGTAGTTTGTGTTTAGGGAGAGACGGGATATTCAGGAGCACGCACTCCTACTGATGAGCATTTAGAAAGCCTGCCGGCAGGGGCTAAGCACAAGAATAGCAATGGGTGCGTGACAGGCGGTGCTGTATTTCTAGCTCTGATTTCCAGATTCTGGGAGCCTGGAGAGCAGGGGGCGGCATGAGCATTGGTGTAGAGTGATGGAGGGCCGTGGCATTATACAGCCCTGGTCAGGGTTTGGGTTCCTTTCTCTGCTTCTCAAATCCTTACTCTCCTTACTTGTGACATTAAGATAAACATACTTGCCCCTGAGTTGTTCTCAGGGTTAGAAAGGAACAACCATTAGTTCAGTACAGTACATGAATGGTACTTATTACTTGGCAGAAATAGCAATTGCTATAGTAACATTTTTCCAATATAATATTTTTATTGATTACTTGGGAATTTTACATCATATACCACTATCACATTTGTCTCCCAGTCCTCCCAGATCAACCTCCACCCCTGTGACTCCTCAAAAAAGAAAAATGAAAAAAGAAAAATAATAAAAACAAAAATGAAAAAAAAGCAAACAAAACCCCCACAAGTCTAATTTGTGATATTCATATTATTAGAGTATGGTCTAGTCTCCCAGTAGCTAGCCCATTGAAGAAAACAGTCCAGCTGTTGGTGGTGGTGCATACTTTTGATCCCAGCACTTGGGAGGCCAGCCTGGTCTACAAAGTGAGTTCCAGAACAGCCAGTGCTGTTACACAGAGAAACCCTGTCTTGAAAGAAAAAAAAAAAAAAGACAAGAAAAGAAAACTGAGTCTTTTCCCACCAGCACCTCCACCAGAAGCCTTCAGTTATGGGAGCTACACTTCAGCATCTATATCACAATTTTAAGAGTTCTTTCTGTCTAGGCTTTCTGTCCAGGCTGTTACTTTTTTGGGGTGGAACAGTGGTAGCAGTTGGCGCAGAAGCCTTCTATGTCCCTCTTTCTCAACTGTGAGTCCACAGTCATTGATGCCACTGCAAAAGTAGCTTCCTTGCCCTTTCCAGTCAGCAGGCATCCACATGGTCTCTGGTGACAGCGTGGACCACAGCATCCACATGGTCTCTGGTGACAGCATGGACCACAGGCATCCACATGGTCTCTGGTGACAGCGTGGACCACAGCATCCACATGGTCTCTGGTGACAGCGTGGACCACAGCATCCACATGGTCTCTGGTGACAGCGTGGACCACAGCATCCACATGGTCTCTGGTGACAGCATGGACCACAGGCATCCACATGGTCTCTGGTGACAGCGTGGACCACAGCATCCACATGATCTCTGGTGACAGCGTGGACCACAGCATCCACATGGTCTCTGGTGACAGCGTGGACCACAGGCATCCACAAACTCTGGCATCAGCACATGCTGTGGACCTCAGCATGGTCTCTGGTGTCAGTACAGACCATGGACATCAACACAGCCCTCTGCCGCAGCATGTGCCAAGGCACATCATAGCCCTCAGCAGCAGCACAGGCCATGGACATCAGCATGGTATCAGGCAGTGGGTGGCAAAGACCACAGAACACACACACATACACACACACGCTGCAGTAGGCCCATGGACCCCAACATGGCAGTACAGGCCTCTCATCATCAGAATGGCCTCTGGTGATAATCTGGACCACAGATACTTAATATGGCCTCCGGCAGTAGCACGACTACATAGTATGGGAGATACTAATATTGCCTCTCATAGGGAACCTGCCCCTGGACCTCCACTCCTAACAAGGGCCTCGGATAGACACACGGTCTCCAGTGGCAGCCCAATTCACAGACGTACTCATGAACCTTGGGCTTCAACATTGCCTGGAGCAGCAGACCACAGATACCAGCACAGACCATAGAGCTCTTATCTTTCTTCATCTCGGACATCATGTTGCTCAGAATCAGGGTGATCAGGTGGCTGGGCAGCGTGTTTGGGGGCTGCACACCACCCTGCCGGCCCCAGCAATGATGTGTTCCCCTGTCCACCCTGTTCACAGCAGTCTTCCTCACACCTGTCACCACCATCAAGTCTCTAGTTCCGCCTCTCTCCACTGATCACTCACCTCTCCATTTCTCCATCCTTCCCACCTCCACTGCATGTTCGTTCATCATAGTGGCATTGGAAACTGCATTGTATCACACCGTATATTTTTTTTTGTCCAAACAGCTTTACATGCAAATACTCCTTGCATCGAGTAGTTGGTCTGAAGCACTATGACTGGACCATTACTGAGACTCATTTGTCTCAGATATCCTGCTGTTGCCCAGAGTGGGTGATGTTTCAGCTAGGCAGCAGGTCTGGTAGTTCCCTGAGAGCTCCTGCCTGCCAGACACCTCCCTGCCCCCCATGTCTGACATCCCTAGGCTCATCTGGCTCCACCTTAGTGCTTGTAGCAGCTCCACTACCCTGTGGTCTTCCTCTCCCTGAAGGACAAGCAGTGCAGGCAACAGCAGCAGCTCTATGCTGGAGGCCATCTGACAGGCTTAGGATGACATGTTTCTGCCAGAGATCCAGGCTGCTGCACTCACATTCCAACCTGCTCTAGGTGCTGACCACCTGTGCTTCACCAAGCATGACTGTTGAGCTTATAGAATGCAGGCAGTACCGCTGCCCTGTGCTCTCCTGTTGTAGGAGGCCACTTGTTCGTCCTGGCTGCTATGAACCGAAATAATCACACAGAAACTGTATTATTTAAATCAGCGCTTGGCCCATTAGTTCTAGCTTCTTATTGGCTAACTCTTACATCTTAATTTAACCCATCTCCATTAATCTGTGCATCACCATGAGGCCTGGCCTACCAGCAAAGTTTTACCACATCTGTCTCTAGTGGCGGCTCCATGGCTTCTCTCTGTCTCTGCCTTCTTTCTCCTAGCTTTCCATTTAGTTTTCCCCACCCAGCTATGTTCCCCTATAGCTCTGCTATAGTCCCAAAGCAGTTCCTTTATTAACCAATGATATTCACAGTATGCAGAGGGGAATCCCACATCATTCTCCCGTCCCCCAGCAGGGCAAGCTGTATGGGTTGCAGTACTTACAGCTTCACGTTGGGGAGTTGGCCTGTAGGCTTGTGGGCTCTAATCAGTCCTGACCTGTTTCTTCCGGAGCTACAGACCACTTTGTATCACCTTGTCTTATGTGATCGCAGCTCTTGGCTCATCAGACATGACTCTTCTGCTTGCAGCTTATGGCTAAGTTGCCTCATTCTCTGCTGCTCTGTTCTGCTGTCTTCCTTTTTAGTTTTCTGAGTCTACCTTTTAAAAGCATCTTCCCACAAGACTCTGCCCCTCCCTTTTTTGGGTTCTAGAGTTACTGCTGACTTGGTAGACACTGGGTCACTCTTCAGAGCCTCTATGAGTCTCTTGCTAGGGCAGTCGAGAATGTAAGACAAAGCTTGTTCCCTTTAAAAATTTACTTTCTACGTGCGATAAGACTAACCCACATAAAACAATCAGAGCCCCAAATCAGACTGTCATGACGTGTAAATCCCAGAGCTGAGATGACAGACACTGCGTGGTCCAGAGAAGAGATAACAATACTGAGAGCTGGGCTAGTGCAGACTCATGAATGCTTTCAAACTTAAAAGAATATTTTACAGAGAGCTGAGCTTCCCTTCCATAGGATTCATTATTTTGTGCATTTTCTTATTATTTCTGTTCCCTTTAATCACACAGAAATTTCATATGTATGTTAAAAGTTTGATTTTAAAGGACTATAAAAGGTTTTTTCTACAATCTAGAAAAAATGAATAATTATATGAATTCATAGTATAATTTTTGGGCAGTGCCTTAGTTACTGTTCTGTTGCTGTGAAGGAACACCATAGCCAAAGCATCATACTAAAGAACACGTCTGATAATTTGATTGGGGGCTTGCTTACAGTTTCAGAGGTGAGTTCATGAGCATCATGGCAGGGGCATGGCACTGAAGCAGTAGCTGAGAGCTTTACATCTGATCCACAAGCAGGAGGCAGAGAAAGGACCCTGGGTCTGGCTTGGGCTTTTGAGATCTTAGATCCCATCCCCATTGACACACCTCTTCCAACAAGGTTACACTTCCTTATCCTTCTACAACAGTTCCATCAACTCACACCAGGCATTCAAATCTATGAACCTGTTGGTCCTTTCTTATTCAAATCATCATAGTTATATTTCCTTAAGATTTAATTTTTAAAAATGCTGTAGACTTATTAAAGTTTCTGATGGGAAGAGTGTCTCTTCAGTCATTGTGTTTAATCTGGCCCATGGCATGCACTTTCCCTCTTAACTGCTAACTACCATTTGCTATTCCATTTTCCTCCACCCTGAGCAGTGCAATGTTTCCCTCTTAACTGCTAACTACCATTTGCTATTCCACTTTCCTCCACCCTGAGCAGTGCAGTGTTTAGGATGTAAAAGAGAAGAAGACCAAATAGTCCTTCTACGTTATCCTTGAAATAATGGAGAACCAGCTCAGCTTAGGAGAGAAATACTAGCTAGATACAGTATTCTTAGAACTGGCCATGCATGGCATTATGTGATCATATTGTGTACCTTTTCAAATTAAATGCAATTTACTGGAAAGTTTTCAGCCATTAGTTATGCTATCACATCTTTCACTGTCTCTGTGGTATATAAATCAGCAACCTTTGTAATGTGCTGTATATGAAATTACCAGCTGGGTGTGCTGGCGCTCACCCTTAATCTCAGCGTGCAGGAGGCAGAGGCAGCAGAATCTCTGAGTTCAAGGCCAGCCTGGTTTACAGTTCGAGTACATAGAGAAACCCTGTCTCAGAACAAACAAACAAAAATAATAAAAAGTTACCACCTATGAGAAACACTGACAGTTTCCATATCAAATTGGGGCTGCTTAAGTACCATTATTAGATCATAAATTAAAATGTCTTAGTATCAGTTTTTTCCTCCTGGGATATAAAGTCTAATTTATAGAAGCCCTGAGATATTACAATTAAGTTTTTCATTACTGAAGAAAACCCAGTGAACTTTATTGCAGCTTACATTAGACACATGTAAGTCATGGTTTTGTAAATTTACTTTGAATCACTGTCTCCGCAGTGTTGGAATGTGTACTGAAACACAATTTATAATGAAAACGCTATTGCGTTATTGCCTCTGGTTCCATCATTATAGACCTCACTGTTTTAAGGGAGTGTGACCTGTCACAGCAAATTACGTGGATGCTTTAACCTGACCATGAAAGTGCCATTTCACAGAAATTGGGAATTGCTTTCTTCCTTGGAGTTGAACACTGTAGGTTCAAGAATTGTCGTGAAGGTGAAATAGAAGCAATCATCTGGAGTCTAGTCTCAAACTGCTCTGAGTGGAGCGAGGTCATCCAAGTTTTATGATGACCTTTGCTTCACATATGCATTTTATATGTGGTCATTTATATAGAAATCAAATTGCTGAGAGTAAATTAAATGGACTAGTATGGGCTCAGCATTTAATTGGTGAAATTAACAGAAGACCCTGAGAAATGGCTTGTTTATTTATTTCTCCCCTGGAATGAGGTGTGGATATGCTGCCTTTGGAAGTATTGTATTGAGAGGGCCTCTGGCTGCCATGCCCGCAGGCTGTGTGGTTGCCTCCAGTAGCTGCCTCCACAGGAGCCAGAGGAAGGCAGGTGCAAAGCTAAGTGGTCAAACTGTTACCCTTACGGATTTACAGTGGTATTTTGTTTTGCTTTTCTCTTATGAAGAACTCACCTCAGCCTAAAATATATTTCACAGAATCTAGTAATGTTGGCTGTGCAAAATTCTAGGCAGTACTTAAAGCTCCCCCAAGTATGAACTAATTTTATCCTAAAAGCTCTATACAGTAGCTGCTTTACATAACTCAGGAGGGATGGATATTTCTTTGAGGCCTGTTGTACTTTTGGGGAAACTGAGGCACAGCTAATCATGTAACACTGGCCCACAGTATTCCTGTGGGCGATTGCTAAACTAGAGACTATAAACTGTTGATAGGTAATTCCAGGCAAACATTTCTCAGTTATTAGATTTTTTTCTGTGATTGGTTTTGTTATTTTTAATAAAATGCTGTTTATATCTCTAGTTTATATAATTTATGGTTTTCTTCAACCTATTACCTCTTTTTTCTTTCTCCTTTTTGATACTGCTACATTTTCTGAACAGTTCTATATCTTTGCCTTTGCTCCAGTGTTTAATAAGGTTGGCGTGCTCTCCTAGAGAGTGATAATTCTTTCCTTCGCCTGCAAATCATTTACTAGTAGTGCATGGTCCTAACCCTCCTAGATGAAGGGGATGGGTTTGTCCTTTAGGAGCTACTGAAACAAATTGGGATTCCTCAGAGGCTGACACCTGCTGGGGGACACTCTTGTCTTTGAAAACACAGCACTTGAAAAGAAGTGATTGTTCCCATAAAACTATCATAGTTTGTGAGTGGCTCGCTATAAAGATCATCTCGAATCCATATGAACTGTATTTGTGCTTCTCTGTGTGTAAATTTCTTTTCTTGTCTTAAGTCCTTTCTCCTATTAGATTTTCAATAATTTGGTTCTGATATATTTAGATGTGTGTTTGATTCTGCTTGTTCTAATTTACAAAGTTCCAGAACACCGACTCTTCAGATTTTTTGGCTCAGTCTCTTCACATGGTAGGCAGCATCTCTTAGATGCACTGGCATTATTTGTCTTTCGTTAACTTTTTTCCTCTTTTCTCTTCATATTTTCATTTGAGTAGTTTTACTGACTTGTTCTTCAGTTCACTGATTCATTCCTTCCCAGTGCTCAGTCTGCTTATTAGCTTATCAAAGGAATCGTCTCAAATGATTTTTGAGGTTTTGAAGTAGCATTTCCCTTGAACCATTTCTCACCACACCATCTCTTTTGGAGGCCTTGTCTAGTACCGTTCATGGTCCATCTTTCTCACTGAATTTTTCTTGTGTGTGTTTCTTTTCCTTTTATTGAAAATGGGCTGTTTTGTCTCATATAACATTCCTTGCTTATGGTTTCCCTCCTATTCCTCCCAATTCTCCCACAGTTTCCTAGGGAATTATAATGTAATATATTATGTAAGATAAAGCAAAAACACTAACACAACAGAATTGGACAAAGCAAACAAGGGAGAGAGTCTACAAGAAGGTTCAGGAATCAGAGACCTGATCATTTCACTCTCGGGGATCCTATTGAAACTCTAAACTGGAAGCAGAGGACCTGGTGCAGCCCTGAGCAGGCCTGGGCGTGCTGCCTCAGTCTCTGCGTTCCTATGAGCTTCGATCGTGTTGATTTAGAGGACCTTGTTTTCTTGGTGTCCTCCATCCCCTTTGGCCTTTACACTTTTTCTGCCTCCTCTTCTGTGTGTTTCCTTGTGCTCTAAGGGAGGGATTTGAGGAAGACATCTCTTTTAGGGCTGAATGTTCCAAGGTCTCTCTCTCTCTCTCTCTGAGGGCCATGTAACTTTATGATACTTCAAATTAAGAGTCTTGACACATGAGCCAGAGCCAGCATTTGATGACACTTAGCCTTTGCTCAAATTGTCCTATATTTCTTCACTTCATCTGGTTGATGAAATGACCTTGAGAGAGACTGTTTTGCCCCAGCTCTTTTTTTCCCCTCCCTTATCCTAGCATCTACACCACAGTTTTAAAGGTGTGTGGAAAACTCTCCAAGGTAAGCTGCTAGGCCTGGCATGGCTACTTCTTTCAATTCAGAATTATTATTCTTGAGCTGTGCTAGTTTGATGAACTTCAAGTCCTTTCTCATCAGTTGTTGTTTTTGTTTTGCTTTATTAGTTTTTTAAAAGACAGAATTTCTTTAATATGTTTTCACCTAATCCAGACTTCCCTAATAAACGTACATATTCTGCTCCTTTCTTCTGTGCTACTTCTAATTCAAATGGAACAGCTTCATCCCAAACAAACCACAAATATCAAGGGCTGATTTGTTTTTTGTTTCCATGCTTTACCCTCTCTCCATCCTGAGATTCCCTTGTCTGTATCCCCTCAGACTTAGACTTTACCCTCTCTCCATCCTGAGATTCCCTTGTCTGTGTCCCCTCACACTTAGACTTTACCCTCTCTCCATCCTGAGATTCCCTTGTCTGTATCCCCTCAGACTTAGACTTTACCCTCTCTCCATCCTGAGATTCCCTTGTCTGTGTCCCCTCACACTTAGACTTTACCCTCTCTCCATCCTGAGATTCCCTTGTCTGTATCCCCTCAGACTTAGACTTTACCCTCTCTCCATCCTGAGATTCCCTTGTCTGTATCCCCTCAGACTTAGACTTTATCCTCTCTCCATCCTGAGATTCCCTTGTCTGTATCCCCTCAGACTTAGACTTTACCCTCTCTCCATCCTGAGATTCCCTTGTCTGTATCCTCTCAGACTTAGACTTGTTCACTTTTTTGCTGGGATACGATCCTGGGTAGTGGTGCAGGACTTTTGTATGGTGTTCATTAAGGAGTAATCAATGTTATGTAACAAATCACTTTGAAAGGTAGGGAAAATACAGTAGGAAATGCCATGCTGCCTGTGTGCCCATGGTTGAGCCTATATGCACAGGTTAGGCTTTTTTCCAGGAACAACTGCATCAGTGCTTGTCACTTGGTTTCAAGCAGGAGAAATGAGTCCCACCTGTTTGCGAGCTGGTCGCAGGATGAGAATTCATGAACTCTTGCCCATTATGAAATGGCTACTTATAGTGATAACATTCTCCTAACTAAAGCAGGCAGTTTTTTTCAGGAAATGCATGCTTTCCACTCTCCACAATGTGGTTGTTTCCACTTGTAATGCTCGATGTAAACCCTATAAAGATTTCTGATTTTTCCTGAGTTTTGCTGTGATACAGGCATTTTTACAGCCTCTTGGTAATTTATTGCTTTCTGTAAAGTCATTCTTGGCACAAAATTGCTAATTTGATATTGGTTGCCGGCTTGCTGTATATTGCCTTTATTATGTTTAGGAATGTTCCTTGTATCCTGATCTCTCCAGGACCTTTATCAGGAAGGGGTATTGGATTTTGTCCAAGGCTTTTAAGCATCTAATGAGATGATCATATTTTTTTCAGTTTATTTTTATGATGGATTACATTGATAGATTCTCGTATGTTGAACTATCCCTGCTTTTCTGGGATGAAGCAAACTTGATCATGGTGGATGATTTTTTTTATGCCTTTTTGGATTTGGTTTGCCAATATTTTATTGAGTATTTTTGCATCAATGTTCATGAGGGAGATTGGTCTGTAATTCTTTCTTCATTGAGCCTGTGTAGTTTGGGCATCAGGGTAGCTGTTTCCCTGTAAAAAGAGTTCGGCAGTGTTCTTTTCGTTTCTATTATATGGGACAATTTGAGAAGTATAGGTATTTGCTCATCTTTGAGGTTCTGGTAGAATTCTGTGCTTAAACCATCTGACCCTGGATTTTTTTTTTTTGGTTGGGAGTATTTTCTTCTATTTCTTTAGGGTTTATAAGTCTATTTTAATTGCTTATCTAGTTTTGACTTAATTTTGGTACCTATCCAGAAAATTATCCATTTCTTTTAGTTTTTCCAATTTTGTGGAGTATAAATTTTCAATGTATGACCTAATGATTCTTTGGATTTTCTTAGTGTTTGTTCTTTTGCCCCCCTTTTCTTTTATGATTTTGTTAATTTGGATGTTCTCTCTCTCCCTTTTGTTTACTTTGGATAAGAGTTTGTCTATCTTAGCAAATCAAAGGGACTCTGAGATACCATCTTATACCTGTCAGAATGGTTAAGATCAAAACCACCTGCATCGCTTATGCAGGAGAGGATGTGGACCATTCATCCATTGCAGGTGGGAGTGCAAACTTGTACTTGGAAATCAGTATGATGGTTTCTCAGAAAATTTGGAATCAACCTACCTCAAGACCCAGCAATATGACTCTTGGGCATATGCCTAAAGGATGCAGACTCATACCACAGGGACATTTGCTCAGCTATGTTCATTAGCATTATTCGTAATAGCCATAACCTAGAAATAACCTAGGTGCCCCTCAACCAAATGGATAAAGCAAATGTGGTACATTTATACAATGGAATACTACTCAGAGGTAAAAAAAACAATGACATCTACTATCAGTGTGTTGCGATTTAAGTTTTAGTAATGGTTCTTTTATATATGTGGTGCTCTTGTATTTCGGGCATAAATGTTCAGAATTGAGACATCATCTTGATGGATTTTTTTCCTGTGGTGAGTATGAAGTGTCCCTCTTCATCTCTTCTGATTGATTTTAGTTTGAAATCTATTTTGTTAGATATTAGGATAGCTACACCTGCTTGTTTCTTAGGTCCATCTGATTGAAAAGTCTTTTCCCAACCCTTTACTCTGAGGTAATGTCTGTCTTTGAGGTTGAGGTGTGTTTCTTGTATGCAGCAGAAAGATGAATCCTCTTTTCACATCTTTTCTTTTAACTGTCTTTTTATAGGTAAATTGAGTCCATTGATATTAAGAGATATTAATGACCAATGATTGCTAATTCCTGTTATTTTTTCAGTGGTAGTGTTTGTGTTTCCCTTCTTTGGAGTTTGCTGGTGTGAGTTGTGAGGTTATCTGTTGCCTGTGTTTTTGTGGGTACAGTTAGCTTCCTTGGGTCAGAGTTCTTCTAGTACTTTCTGTAAGGTTGAATTTGTGGATAGGTATTGTTTAGATCTGGTTTTGTCATGGAATATCTTGTTTTCTCTGTCTGTGGTGATTGAAAGCTTTTCTGGATGTAGTAGTCTAGCCTTGCATCTGTGGTCCCTTGGTGTCTGCAGCACATCTGCTCAGGATCTTCTGGCTTTGAAAACCTCCATTGAGAAGTTGGGTATAATTCTGATAGGTTTACCTTTATATGTTACTTGACTTTTTTCCTTTATATTAATATTCTTTTTTATTCTGTATGTTTATGTATATTTAGTGTTTTTATTATTATATGGCAAGGGAACTTTTTATTTTTTTCAGTCTATTTGGTGTTCTGTAAGAATCTTGTATTATTCATAGGCATGTCCTTCTTTAGGTTGGGAAAGTTCTCTTCTATGATTTTTGTTGGATATATTTTCTGTGCCTTTGAGCTGGAGTTTTTCTCCTTCTTCTATCCCTATAATTCTTAAGTTTGGCCTTTTCATGATGTCCTAGATTTCCTGGATGTTTTATGTTAAGGATTTGTTGGATTTAACATTTTCTTTGACCCGTGAATCTGTTTCCTCTGCCGTATCTTCAACTCCTGGGATTCTCTCTTCCATCTCTTTTATTCTGTTGGTTATGCTTGCTTGCATCTATAGTCTGCATTTACCAAGACTTTTCACTTCCAGAGTTCCCTCAGTTTTTATTTTCTTTATTGCCTCTATTTTAATTTTTAAGTCTTGAACTGTTTAAACTGTTTGGTTTATCTGCTTGCTTTTTCTTGATTTCTTGGCTTTCTTTCAGGGATTTATTGATTTTTTTTTTTACATTTTTTTTTGTTTGTCTTTTCCTCCATTTCTTCAAGGAAATTTTTCATTTCCTCTTTAAGGGCTTCTGTTGTCTTCATAAGGACATTTTCTTCTGCTTCTTCTGGGTTAGAATATTCAGGTCTTCCTTTTGTAGGACCACCAGATTTAGGTGTTGCCATGTTGCTCTTTAGGTTGTTGAATGTGTTCTTGTATTGGTGCCTACCCATCTCTTCCTCCAAGGAGTGCAGGTGGGGCCGTGCTTCTGGTAGTTGCTGATGTGGGTCTGGGGGCTTCTCTCCAGGTGCAATCAGGGCCAAGGCTCCCATGGTTGTAGATGCAGTGGGGACGACTGCATGTGTGCGGACGCTGCTTCAGGGCCCTGGGGTCTAGCTGGCTGGAGAGTGGGGCTCGGGATGTGCCTGTGGAACTGGGATCCAGAGAGCTGGGCCCTCACCTCTCCAGGGGCAGTCAGAGCCAAGGCTCTGGTGGACAGAGATAAGGTGGGGGATGGCTGTGGGTGTTGTCTAAAGGAATCTTTAAGCATTCTTATGAAGTTGCGAGGGAGGTAAACTCTTGAGGAAACCATTTCTCCCTAGTCCAGGCCTTCTGCATGCTCATTCCCTGGCTGTTAGTAAATGCTCTGGAGCAGCGGGATGTATCATCAGACAAAGTTGTCATTTTTTTTCCACTCCAGAGGGCTCGGTGATGAGTGCTAGTATCAACTATCTCTGAGAAGTGTGTTTTAATATTCTTCAAACTATTTGAGACATTGCAGGAAGTTAGATTCTTCTTCTGTGACTTTAGATGCTTAATGCATGCCAGATCCACTTAGTTTTGTAGTTAAAAATCTAAAAAGAAAAATAAAAACCTGTATGTGTGGCACATATAGTTTGTGTTCTTTCCAATATTCAGTTTAACCCAACATATATTAAGAAACACACAGAGTTCATTCCAGCTCTGCTAGTGGTCAGCTGTTTTAGCCTAGGCAGTGCTAATCACTGTTGAGTTAAAAAGTTAAGGCCAACTTGAAATGAGCAGGGAAGGGTAGAATCGGGAGTTAGGTGGTTTGAGAACTGGTCTCCGGCCATCTCAGCCTCTCCCTCCTTCTCTCCTGCTCAGGCCCTCTGTCTTCCCTTCCTTTGGTCTTGGCTATAGGGAACCCAGCTGCATACATGTCTTGGCATCATGTCCACCTGTTTCTGCTAGCCAGGAAATCTGGTACAGCTAATGAGACATAAATCAAGTTCACACTTGTTCTCCTTATTGACAAAGCAGCTTAGCCAAACAATTTAAAAAGCGGAACTATTTACTTTGGATAATAGTTTAAGAGGCTTCAGTCCAGTTGTCTTCATTTTTTTTCTGAGCCTGCTGTAAGGTGGCTGGGAGCATGTGAAGCCACTTGCCTCATGGCAGCCAGGAAGCAAAGGGTAGGGAGGAGCAGGGGCAAGATACACCCTTCAAGGCCTTCCTTCCTTCCTTCCTTCCTTCCTTCCTTCCTTCCTTCCTGTTTTTTAATTTTGTTTTTTGAGACATGGTTTTCTGTGTAGCTCTGGTTGTCCAGGAACTGCCTTTGTAAACCAGATTGGCCTGGACCTCAAGTAGATCCAGCTGCTTCTGCCCTCACCCCCGAATGAGGGGAGTAAAGGCTTGGGCCACCAAGCCCAGCTCAAGGGCATGCTTTCAATGACCTACTTCCTCTAACTAGGCTCCACCTTGTGGGAGGCAGAGGCAGGCGGATCTCTGTGAGTTCGAGACCAGCCTGGTCTACAAGAGCTAGTTCCAGGACAGGCTCCAAAACCACAGAGAAACCCTGTCTCGAAAAACCAAAAAAAAAAAAAGAAAAAAGAAAAGTTCTCAATACCTCAGTGTTCCAAGTAGTTCTGAGTCTGTGAATGGAAAGGTCCTTCTATAGAGTCACCTCCCCAAGGCTTCTACCACACAAGCTCCTGTGGGGGAGGAGAGGCAGTTAAGATCCAACTGGAACAGTGTGTAAGCAAGCGCGTCTTCTTGTGGCTCCTAATGGCTTTGTTTGCTAGTGTGAAAGGAGAGACAATATTTTCATTCAGGTGTTGTTATGGCTTTGGCTAAGGCAGATAGGGAGGGGAGACTGGTGAAGAGTGTCCTTGCTGCCAGTATTTCAGGCTATGTCTGGGTGAGCACCATGAGTGTGCGTCAGTATAGTCAGCGACTGGAAGTCTCCAGTCAGAGCCTGGCCTGGTTTGTAAAGCCACGGTACAGTGTTGAAGCTCCCGCCTGTCCCACATATACTGGTGTGGATACATGCATATGTTCTGTGCGTTCTGTTGAGGAGCGTTGCTGTTGAGTCCTCTCTTTTCTGATAGCTAAGACAATCATGAATGTGAAATGTGTCTTTTTTAGCAAATTAGAATTTGTAGCAGTAAATTAATCATCAGTGTAAAAATAGGAGAATAAAAGATGGAAATGCTGAGGAAATACCATATCTATTTAATGGATCAGTGGGTAAACACCTCCATTTATCTTTGTGACTCCATTTTATCAGTAGCACTTTGAGGTGTAATTTACAGATTATGAAATTCCATTACTAAATTAGCATGTTGCCCTTATTAAAACAAAATATGTCTTTTTAGAGGCAAAGATATGTATTTTGTTCTGACAGATAGGAAATTTATACATTTGCTTCATGCTGACTACATATTTGATTTCATGCCAACTCACTGAAAAAACAACAACAACCTATGCATTAGGGATTGGAATGACTAAGATACAATAAATCTTACAGATGCAATTGCCACAGCTTTTATCTTTCTGTAGTTTATCATTCTGATGATATAGTTAGAACGAAATACAATGCCTGATGGCCTTACGTTTTACTTCGTATCTCAGAGCACGAAAACCTCTATAGTTCATTCTAAAACTTTGAGGAAAATGATACATATATGATTTAAAGATCAAGTTTAGTTACCCTCTGCAAATTGCTTTTGGAAGTATAGATAATAAAAAGGTAAGAATGTTTTTAAATTTCAGATATAGATAGAATAATAATTGCTTTTGAAAATACAGAGGTTTTATTTGCTTAGATTCTGTGCAGAGCAGGAAAAGCAGAATTGTCTTTGAATGTGCTTACATGGTTACATTTTTTCCTTTTCTATAATGAGGTTAGTATCGTCCCACACCCCCGTTCCTAGTCTGTTTTTATTACTTATTTATTTTGTTATTATTTGTGAATACAGTAAGATGCTAGAAATGTATCACAGATGTCATACACTTCTTGAGAAGCACTGCTGTCTTTTAAGCTCAGATCACCAAAGATATTTGCAGTCACTTCAGCTTTTTCCCCTCTCAAATAAAGGCATCTGTATAGGAAAGGTTTGAGACACACGAGTGAATGTGTGTCAGCTCTTACGTGTGAGTATGTTGGATTTGCAGGAAAGCGGGGGATGCAGACTCCTTTAGAAATAGGTGCTCCCTGAAGCACTGGTAGCACTGTAACCCATGTTCATATTGGAGGTTCCTGAGCAGCAGCATGAAGATGCACAGCAACGGGCTTTAATAACTCCAGCGTAACCTGTAACTCCTTTCAAGCCTAGCATGACTAGCAGAAATCTGTGTCTCCCTGAGCTTCGCAGGACCCTGACTAGCGTACTGTGATGCTGTGAAGAGCCAGGGATTCGCGTCTATCCATTTAATATACACTTTATGGGTTCGTGGTTAACCATTTCTAGCCTAGTCACGTATAGTATTGAGAAATTAAAATACTTAAAACATACTATTAAAAAGTGTCTAGAAAAGGTCTTTCAGGCTGTAGTCTCTGCAACCAGTGTGTGGGATGCTGTCTGAATACAGATCCCTGCCACCATCCCTAGAGATTTGATTTCATAGACTCAAATCTGCTATGAGTAACGTAGGTGATTTTGAGGCATGTAATGCTAAGCCCATAGGAAACACTGATATGGAGATCTATATCTGCACAGGTACATGAGTGGTGTAGTTACAAAGGCCCCACATGCAGATGGGTACTGTGGTTGACTTAATATTCTTCTCTTGATGCCTTGGGATTCTTGGTATTTTGTGAGCAGAGGAGTTCTGTATTTCCTGAAAATTGCGTATCCAGTCCTATGGACAAGCCTCTGCTCTCTCTGAGAGGCCTTTTCAAGGATGAGTACAGTTATTAAGCAATACTTTCTGGCCTAGTGACATTAGGCCGAGTCTCTAAGGCCTCTTCTAAACTTTTGAATATGCACAGCTGTCATTCATTCCAGGGGCCAGATTAGAAAATCATAGTATACATTTTCCATGGAATTAAAATTTAATTGCTTGTCTGAGCATGAATACCCATGTCTATGTTAATCCTAACACACTTTTCTTCCCTCCAGGATGGCACGAAACAGAAAAGAGAGAGGAAGAAAACGGTGTCGTTCAGCAGCATGCCGACAGAGAAGAAGATCAGCAGTGCAAGTGACTGTATCAACTCAATGGTTGAGGGTTCTGAACTCAAAAAGGTTCGCTCAAACTCCAGGATTTATCATCGGTATTTTTTGCTGGATGCCGACATGCAAAGCCTGAGGTGGGAGCCATCTAAGAAGGATTCTGAGAAAGCCAAGATTGATATCAAATCTATCAAGGAAGTTAGAACAGGGAAAAACACAGATATATTCCGCAGCAATGGTATTTCTGAGCAGATATCTGAAGACTGTGCATTTTCAGTCATATATGGAGAGAATTATGAGTCACTTGATTTGGTTGCCAATTCTGCAGATGTTGCGAACATCTGGGTAACAGGACTCCGATACTTGATTTCTTATGGGAAACATACACTCGATATGTTAGAAAGTAGTCAAGACAACATGAGGACTTCTTGGGTTTCACAAATGTTTAGTGAAATTGATGTAGATGATCTTGGACATATAACTCTGTGTAATGCTGTGCAGTGCATCAGAAACCTCAATCCTGGTTTAAAAACAAGCAAAATTGAGCTGAAGTTCAAAGAATTGCATAAATCAAAGGACAAAGCTGGTACTGACGTCACAAAAGAAGAATTTATTGAGGTTTTTCATGAACTTTGTACTAGACCTGAAATTTACTTCCTTTTAGTTCAGTTTTCAAGCAATAAAGAATTCCTTGATACCAAGGACCTTATGATGTTTCTGGAGGCGGAACAGGGTGTGGCACATATAAATGAGGGGATAAGCCTTGAAATTATTCACAAATATGAGCCATCCAAAGAAGGTCAGGAGAAGGGCTGGCTCTCCATAGACGGGTTCACTAATTACCTGATGTCCCCTGATTGTTACATATTTGATCCAGAGCATAAGAAGGTCTGTCAGGACATGAAGCAGCCCCTGTCTCATTACTTTATAAACTCCTCTCACAATACATACTTGATAGAGGACCAGTTCCGGGGCCCCTCTGACATCACAGGCTATATCCGCGCACTTAAAATGGGTTGCAGGAGTGTTGAATTGGACGTATGGGATGGGCCAGATAACGAGCCTGTGATTTACACAGGCCATACCATGACCTCTCAGATAGTCTTCCGCAGTGTCATCGACATTATTAACAAGTATGCGTTCTTTGCTTCTGAGTATCCTCTCATCTTATGTTTAGAAAATCACTGTTCTATTAAACAACAGAAAGTGATGGTTCAGCACATGAAGAAAATCTTAGGAGACAAGCTGTATACAACATCACCCAACATGGAGGAGTCTTACCTACCATCCCCAGATGTCCTGAAAGGGAAGATACTAATCAAAGCAAAGAAGCTGTCTTCAAATTGCTCTGGTGTGGAAGGGGATGTTACTGATGAGGATGAAGGGGCAGAAATGTCTCAGAGGATGGGGAAAGAGATTGTGGAACAACCCAACCAAGTGCCTGTGAAGCGCTTTCAGCTTTGCAAAGAATTGTCTGAACTGGTCAGCATCTGTAAGTCAGTCCAGTTCAAGGAATTTCAGGTGTCGTTTCAGGTGCAGAAGTACTGGGAAGTGTGTTCATTTAATGAAGTGCTTGCTAGCAAATATGCCAATGAAAACCCCGGGGACTTTGTAAATTACAATAAGCGTTTTCTTGCCAGGGTCTTTCCTAGTCCAATGAGAATTGACTCTAGTAACATGAACCCTCAAGACTTTTGGAAATGTGGGTGTCAGATTGTAGCCATGAACTTTCAGACTCCAGGACTCATGATGGATCTGAACATTGGTTGGTTTCGGCAGAATGGAAACTGTGGCTATGTTCTTCGGCCGGCCATCATGAGGGAGGAAGTCTCCTTCTTTAGTGCCAACACAAAGGACTCTGTCCCTGGAGTTTCCCCTCAGTTGCTCCACATCAAAATTATCAGTGGCCAGAACTTTCCCAAGCCCAAAGGGTCAGGTGCCAAAGGTGATGTAGTAGATCCTTATGTATATGTGGAAATCCATGGAATCCCTGCCGACTGTGCAGAGCAAAGGACAAAAACTGTAAACCAGAATGGAGACACTCCCATTTTTGATGAAAGCTTTGAATTTCAAGTCAACCTCCCTGAGCTGGCCATGGTGCGCTTCGTCGTGCTGGACGACGACTACATTGGGGATGAGTTTATTGGCCAGTACACGATTCCCTTTGAATGCTTGCAGACGGGCTACCGCCATGTTCCCCTGCAGTCTTTGACTGGAGAAGTCCTCGTCCATGCTTCTTTGTTTGTCCATGTGGCCATTACTAACCGAAGAGGAGGAGGGAAACCTCATAAGAGGGGCCTTTCTGTGAGGAAAGGGAAGAAGTCCCGGGAATATGCTTCTCTGAGAACATTGTGGATTAAAACTGTAGATGAAGTGTTCAAGAACGCCCAGCCCCCCATACGGGATGCCACAGACCTGAGAGAAAACATGCAGGTGTGTGTTCATGTTCAGATCTCTCCTTGCATGTCTATGATTTGTAGGTGTTTATTTTTTGCAGTGGTATATTTAATTTTCAATACTTTGTAAATTGCAACTAGTTGTTAGAATGTTTATTAATTGTCTCGTTTCTTATCATTTAAACTTCCAGAGCTGCAGTTGTTGAACTGTCGATTGCATGCTAGAATAAACTGGTCTTGGTGCTGACTCATAAGCTGCTTACCCATGTTCCTTTTATGACCGGTCAACAGCTATGTTTTTGTTTGTTTGGTTTTTGTTGTTGTTTGTTTTAACACAGCGAACATGGGAATCTTTGATATTGTTAAATATTATTATTTCTTAGATTGAACACAAATTGATGACCTATCAAAAAGTAGATTGGTTAAAGTAAAAGGGATGTGTTCCAGATTTTTCTTATGGAACTCTTGTTTTTGGGAACATTTAAATAAGCCACTGTTCTTTTGATTTTAGAAGATAGATAATTGGTTACATAAAATATTTATGATAACTATATTTATGAAAGTGTTAAGATGATAACAAGTTTCAGAGCAGTCAGTCAGGAACTGTGCCTGGTTAAGGATGGATGACACATCGAGCTGTGGCCGAGGACTGGTCAGTCCTGTAGGAGGAGACCATGCATAGCAGTGTGTGCTAGGTAGAAGATGTTTGGTTTTGAAAAAAGATTTATTTTTAGTTTATAAGTATGAATGTTTTGCTTGCATATTTATCTGTGCGCCACATGTATGCCTGGTGCCCACAAAGCCCAGAAGAGGGTGTCAGATCCCCTGGAGCTGGAGTTAGAGGTAGATGGTTGTGACCTGACATGTGGTTGCTGGGACTTAAACCCAGGTCCTTCTGGAAGAGCAGCCAGAAGAGTTAAGTGCTCTTAACTACTGAGCCATCTTTTCCTCCCCTGTTTGTTTGCTCTTAAGCCACTGCTATAAAAATGGCATTAGCAGTAACTCCTATGCTAATGTTTCCTCTCCAGTTCTGCTGCTACTTCTGGAATAAGAACAGTTGCCTGCAGTAAGGACATCCATGGTCCTCATTTGGTCACAGAATAACTGAAAGTGGAAGGGTTTCTCCATTGTTCAGGGTACGGGCATTTTGGCAAACCATCCGTTCCAAAATAGACAACATTGTCCCCTGTCTGTGGCTGTTGGTGTGCATATGAAACATAATTCCCTTTGGAACCTGTTAAGGCTCAACTATCATGCTTTCAGGGCTTGTCTGCCCTGAGCCCCACAGAGCCATCTGCATAGGCAGGCTGGCTGTGAGAGTATGGTGGAACCAATAGACATCAGCCTGCCCTCCGGGGACTTGTGCTATGGATAGGGGTGGGTGGTAGAAAGGGAAACTACAGGCTGAGGTGACAGATGCAGGATGTGCTGTGAAGAAAAGCCAGGACTTATCGCAGACTGCCTGGGGGAGCACACTTAAGATATCACAATAATTTATTTCTATACCTGGTCACAAAATAAGTTTGAACAAGATGATGCATAGCTTGATGGCCATGTTTAAAGCAATATTAATAAAAATAAAATGTTTAAATTCAAAATTATTTCCAGAACATGGATTACTTAGGAGCATAGGTCTCTAGATCTGCTCCTTCTGGCCACCTGTTCTGTCTACGCAGGGCACAAGCATGCCTGGAGTCACACTCTTGACTCATATTCTGACTGGGAAAAATCCCCTTTGTATATGTATACATACTTAGGACACACACACACAGAGGCACACACGCGATATGGGATGTTTAGAATGGCTTACAGGCTGTGATTATCTACTGGTGGAAGGTCCAAGAATCAAGTTAATTGTTCAGTCTATCAGACTGGATGTCTCAGCTGTTCTTCAACATACACAGGAATCCTGAAGAGCTAGACTCTAATGCCAGTGAAGGAATGAATTTGCTAGTGAGAGGAAGAACAAGCTGTCAAAGAGAGAGAAAGCTTCTTTCTCCCCTGCCCTTTATATAGATTTCCAGTAAAAAGGGTGGCCTGGATTAAAGGTGTATCTTCCCACCCCAAAATATCTGAATTAAAAGTTTATCTTTCCATTTCAAAGATCTGGATTAGAAGTGGGTCTTCTCCCAAGTGGTGGTGGTGCACTCCTATAATCCCTGCACTTGGGAGGCAGAGGCAGGCAGATCTCAGAGTTCGAGGCCAGTCTGGTACACAGAGTTTCAGAACAACCAAAGCTATATAGAGAAACCCTGTCTCAATAGACAAACAAACAAATAAATAAATAAAAGGAAGTCGGTCTTTACACTTCAAATGATTTAATTAAGAAAAACTCCCTCACAGGTGTGCTCAGCCATTAGAATTTTAGTTAATTCCAGATGTGGTCAGGTTGACAACTAAGAATCGCCATCACAGTGACCCCCTAAGGGCCTCTTTTCTGTTTTGCAGAATGCAGTGGTATCATTCAAGGAGTTGTGTGGCCTCTCCTCGGTGGCCAACCTCATGCAGTGCATGCTTGCCGTGTCGCCTCGGTTCCTGGGCCCGGACAACACCCCCCTGGTGGTCTTGAACCTTAGTGAGCCCTACCCCACCATGGAACTGCAGGCCATTGTGCCTGAGGTTCTGAAGAAGATTGTCACAACTTATGACATGGTGAGTCCTCTTGGTCCTGTTCTTGGGGAGAAGGGTATTTTAGGGTACCACAGCAGATGGAAGAGCAGCCTTTGCTGACTGTTCCTTCCTGTCTCGTGTGTCCTGCGTGGGCTTATGCTGAAAGCGTGTCTCCCCTCGCTGTGTCATTCTGGTAGACAATTCTCTTACACTTTTTATAACTCTAAGTGAATTGTTTCTATTGTGTGCTTGTGTGTAAGGAATGGAGAGGCGAGGAGCGTGAGCGTGTCGTGCCAGGGTCAGAGGACAACTTTCAAGACCTGTTTCTCTCCTGTTGTGGAGCCAGTGACTGAAATTGTGTCCTCAGGCTCACAAGGCAAAACTTGTAACTGCTGAGCTACTTCTCAGGTCTGCTGAGGAAGAATTCAATTCACGAACAGCTCTTACTTCAAATTCCTATAGGTGAGGCTGTTAGAACCAGTGTGTGTTGGCAGTCTGACAGTGCTGGGTGTTCCTCCCGGGTGGGGCACGGAGTGTATCCAGGCGTGAGTGCTGTGCCACCACCTCCTCCACCTGAGAACACTAGCTCAGGCCAGAGAAAGAAACTGAAAATTAAGTTTCTCCTGATACATCTTGTGTGTTTGAGGAGAAAGTAGGATTGGCATCATTCATCCTATCCAAAAGATTTTTGTCTGTTTTGATCTGAAAGCCGTTATTTAAAGGAGTTTAGGTGATTCAAGGGAAAGACAAACATCTTGGTCTAGCATTTCCCACACTGTGTTATGCAGAATCATGCTTTCTGAGGATATTAATAAACATCCCATGGGGTGCATAGAGAAGCAGTTTGGGGAAATACTCATCTGAATGAAACTAGTCAGAGGTCATTACTGTCTGCCTTCTTTCTTAGTCATTCCAGGACACCGGCCCGTGGGATAGAGCTGCCCACAGTCAGGGTAGCTTTTCCTTCCCTTGTTAAACCCAGGGATGTGTTTCCATGATGATTTTAAACTCTACCAATTTGACGTGGCGATCAGCCATAACACATTATACCAAGTGTTTACCCTCCCTCCCATTTCAGTTTAGATCTCATGGAAACTTAAGATATACAAGAGACTGAGCATTTCCTGCTGGAGACAAGATGCAGAGAGAATCACCCAATGGTGGGAATGCTTAGTTTTGAAGAGAAGGTTAAACACACCTAAGAGAGCAGAGCAGATAACCAATTCCATAACATTTAATCAAAAAAGATATCTCAAAATTCCATGAAAGTAACAAAATGAGTACAGATTGTTCAGTAATATCCCTTGTTATTAATGGTCTTATTCCCCCAATTAGAAGATACATAATAACAGATTGGACTGGAAAACATCCAATGAAATAAAAGAAGTAATTAAGATTTTTCCTAATTAAAAAAAGCATAGGGCCGTATGCATTCAATGCACAGTTTTACCAGACTCCAAAGAGTGACACTGCTATCTTTTCCATAAAATAGAAAAGGAACAAATGCTCCAAGTTATTTTTTAATTATAAATTTTTTTGAGATTAAGGAAAACTTTTATTAGCTATGCATCTGACAGAGAGTTAATTTATAAAGTATACAAAGAATTTTTTAAAAATTTAAACATTAAGAGAACAGTCAGCCCAGTTTAAAAAATGGGGCTTGGAACTAAACAGGTTTCAAACTATAAAATACAAATAGCTGAGTAATATTTTTTAAATTGTTCAACATTCTTAGCTTTCGGGAAATGCAAATTACACCTGTTTTGAGAGTTTATGTTACCCAGTCATAAGGGCCAATATCCAGAAGACAAAGGATGTCCAGTGCTGGCCTGGGCATAAGGAAAGGGCATATTATCCATTGCTGTGGGTGGTGACTGGTACAGCTCCAGCTCTAGCTACTTCCTTAATGCTTGAAGGTGCTGGAAGAGTCACAGATGCCACCTCGCTAGGGACCGTGCAAGCTCCAGCAGTGGCTGGTGTGACAAGACACTCTCAGCTGTGCAGTAGTGACATGGGTGCTGCCGCAGTGACCGGACATCCATCACACCACCTTCAAGGCCAAGAACCCGTGGTAGATGGGCCCTTGGGGAGATTCTGCTACTATTATTTGCTAAGTGGACATAGTATTAAACCAACTCCTAATGAGTTGTTGCTATACTCACAGATTAGCACATCTCTCAACACTTATCAGAGAAGCTTCTTTTTGTCGAGATGGTGACTATCACATAGGTCACCATTTGTCAGGGTCCAGAGAATAAGGTGTTATAGAGTACTTAGCCCGGAATGGGACATGTGTAACATACCCCTTCTCCTAAGACTTGGGGATATTTCAGAAGAGGAGGTAGGAAGGTTGTAAGAGCCCAAGGTGGTAGGTGAGTTCAGCAAAGCCATGTTTTCCAGACACAGCGGGGTAGTTGCACATAAGAACTCACAGTAGTTGTGACATCATGCCCAAGACGTTTGCAAGCTCAGGATTGACAAACTCCCAGGATAGAGGAGCAGGTGGTCAGGAGTCAAACCCACCGACCATGGGGCTTTAGAAGTGTGGTCCTGGTAAGTCACACACCCACAACACTGACTGGGTCGGATGTGATAAAACTGTGCTGCTACAGAATTTGGTGGTGTGGAATGAGTGGAGGGTCTGGGAGGAGTTGGAAGAGAGGGAAATATGATCAAAATGCAATGCATGAAATTCTCAAAAAGGTAATCAAGGATATTTTTAAAAAGACAGAGAATAAAAAGGCCAAGATTAAGTCTGTCTGAAGTCACTGGGGATTGAGGGTTCTTTTTGGTTTTGGTTTTTGTTTGTTTTGTTCCTGTTTTTGAAAGATAAAACAGAACAAAGTTGGGTGAGTAGGAGTGTCAGGGAGGGACTGGGAGGAGTCGGGGAGGGGAAGCATGACCACTGTATTGTATGAAAAGTTGTTCTTTAAATATGTGAAAGTCCTCTTCACACAACAGTGTTGGCAGTTGGCACTGAGCAGCACAGATGTGGCTTTGTGTGCCTTCTCTTGCTGCTGCTACACTCAGTGAGATTAGTTTAAGTCTCACAGTTAGTGCAGCCTGCTCCTGCGAGTCAGGATGGTGGTCTGCAGTAAGGCCATTGTTGGGCCCCTCTCCTCGTGACTCCTTTTCCACTCATCTTGAAGTTAAGAGCTGCTTTCAGTCAGAGGAGTCGCCTGTGGTGACACTGAAAATGTGGGAACAAAAGAAAGAGAAAGTGTCTAGGGCATGATTGACCTAAAGAGAGGGAAGAGGGGGAGAGAAAGAGAAAGTGTCTAGGGCATGATTGACCTAAAGAGAGGGAAGAGGGGGAGAGAAAGAGAAAGTGTCTAGGGCATGATTGACCTAAAGAGAGGGAAGAGGGGGAGAGAAAGAGAAAGTGTCTAGGGCATGATTGACCTAAAGAGAGGGAAGAGGGGAAGAGAAAGAGAAAGTGTCTAGGGCATGATTGGCCTAAAGAGAGGGAAGAGGGGGAGAGAAAGAGAAAGTGTCTAGGGCATGATTGGCCTAAAGAGAGGGAAGAGGGGGAGAGAAAGAGAAAGTGTCTAGGGCATGATTGACCTAAAGAGAGGGAAGAGGGGGAGAGAAAGAGAAAGTGTCTAGGGCATGATTGACCTAAAGAGAGGGAAGAGGGGGAGAGAAAGAGAAAGTGTCTAGGGCATGATTGACCTAAAGAGAGGGAAGAGGGGGGAGAGAGGGAGTGGAGGAGGGATAATTCGGAATATGAATGCATCTTGCAAAAAGATCAGAAAGACATAGTCTGTAATTTAATTTGGTGGCTAGAGAGGCTCAGCAAGTGACACTCCCAAAAACTGCACACCTGAGCTGCTCCAAGTGCTCTCAGTTGCCAGTGGGAAGGAGACTTTTTAAGGTGGTGTGATGACAACTTCCCATGTGTCATCCATGGCGGGGACATTAGAAACTTCTGTGTTATGATGCTTCAGGGCCCACACACAGGAGATTATATGGCTCTTTTTGATCCATTTTTGTAGCTTTATGTGTCTTCACAGAATCCATCATATGACAACTACATGATTCCTCTCATCTACGGAATCTAACAAATAATATATGTACAAACGTAAACAAATGTGCCTGCGGATACAGGATAACACAACAGAACAAGAAAGGCTAAATATTAGGGGATGAGCAAGGACTGACTGACTGTAGGCAGTGAGCTTGAGTTATGAAAGAGGATGCAAACTAATTGTTTATCTAGTTTTAACTCCATTGTAGATTCTTCATTTTTTGGTGGCAGATAAGTACATAAAATATATTTTATAATGAAAGAATAAAATCCAATGTGAAGCTTCACAGCTTCCACTCTTTTTTCGTTAAATTTTTTCATTTATTTTACATACCAACCATAGTTTCTCCTCCCTTCTCTCTTCCTGTTCCCTCCCCACACCTCCTGTCTACCCCCCATCCCCCACTATTCTTTCTCCATTCAGAAAGGGACAGGCCTCCCATGGGAGTCAACAAAGCATGACGTACCAAGTTGAGGCAGGACCAAGATCCCCCACTGCATCAAGACTGGGTGAGGCATCCCAGCATGGGGAATAGATTCCAAAAAACCAGCTTATACCTCAGGTCCTGGTCCCATTGCTAGGAGCCTCACAAACAGAGCAAGCTACACAACTGTCACCCACATGCGGAGGGCCTAGGTTGGTCCCATGTAGGTTCCCTGGCTGTAGGTCCAGAGAGTCCATAAATTCCTGTGTCTGTGGGTTCCCCCATCATGATCTTGACTCCCCCTTGCTCATATAATCCCTCCTCCCTCTCTTCAACTAGACTCCAGGAGCTCACCCCAGTGCATGGCTGTGGATCACTGCATCTGCTTCCATCAGTTACGGAATGACGGTTCCCTGATGATAATTGAAGTAGTCACCAGTCTGATTACAGAAGAAGGCCAGTTCAGACACCCTCTCTGCTATTGCTAGGAGTCTTAACTGGGGTTATCCTTGTGAATTCCTGGGAGTTTCCCCAGTACTGGGTTTCTCCCTAACACCAAAATATCCCCCTCTGTCAAGACATCTTTTTAATTATTTTCCCCTCCATACCACTCCCTACTTGATCAGCTGGATTGCTAGTATTTCTGGACCCCACCCTTTCCCCTCACCCCCTGTGTCTCCCCCTCCTTCAGTTTACCCAGGAAATTCCATATTTCTGTTTCCTAGGGTGATCCATGCATCCCCTTGTTACCTCCTTGTTACTTACACAGCTTCCATCTGCACAGCTTCTCTACCTGTACAGAAGTTCAGTGAGCTGTAGAGGCTTTGTGTCTGCTTAATCTGTGATGTTTTTATTTGCTACCTTTTAATAAAAAAGTTACAAAAACCTTTATTTGCTTGTTGTCCCCAAGATGTTATATTAATATCAGTATCACAATATAAAACAAACTCCAAACTTTAAAAGTCTCACAGTCTTTAAAAGTTCACCTCTTTAACATTCAAAGTGACTCTCAACCCCTAATCCTCTCCAAATGTCCAGATCTCTAAAGTAGCCAGTCTCCACACAACTCCAGAGTCTCTTGAAAAAGTTCAGATCTCTCAACTGTGAGCTCATAAAGTAGGAAATAAGTTGAATACTTTGTTCAAGAGGGAAGAAGCTGGTTACAGTTGTAATCAAATCATAGTAAAATCAAAGTCAGGAGTATATAAACTCTAGTGCTTGACCAAGACTGAGGCCCTTTAGCGTTCCCCTGGGCTTTAAAGGAGCACAGCGCCGACGGCTTGTCTCCTGGCTCAAGCCAGCTCCACTTCCTAACTGCTGCTCTTCTTGGTCCCATGATCTTCGAATCTCTAAAATAATGGGGTCTCCATCCTAATTCTCCTATACCTTCTCCAGTGACCTTCTGACTGTCAGGGGCTCTAACCTACCACAGGATGCCAAGCCTCAGACTCCTCCATGACCCCTTCAGTCCTGGAATCTCACAGCTGCTCTGGCTGCACCTTTCCCAGTGTTCTGTTCTGGCTTCTCACAGGGCAACCTGGTGGGGTCATTTCCTTAATTTTGGGAACCTCTTTAAAATGGTCTAGCTTGTGTCATATTGATAAAAACAAACAAACAAATAAACAAACTAGCCAGCACAACCATAGAGCAATTTTTATCATTTAATTTCAGTCTTTGTCACCATTAAGGGAATCAGCATGTTGTCAGATGGTTTCATCAGATATGTCGATCTGATCAGTGCTGTTAAGGAAAGTCCAAATTTGAAATGTTACAGATTTGGGGTTCTTAAATTGGAGATGGACAACTAGTAAAGTGTATGAAAATATTTTAAAATCTGAAACACGATGGTTTTAGACATTTGGGGTGGGAGATACTCAACCTGTGTGAAGCAAGCCAACATAATGACAGCACCCAAAGCCTAAGGAACTAGAAATTGACAGGTGCATTGCTGCCCAGTCATGTCTGTGAGTGGCAGCTGGAGTGGTGTTGGCTCATTTCTCCCTGGGAGATTTCGTTTGCTCCAGGACTTCCAAGAGAATTCCTAGGGGAGTGATGTGAGACCATGCATTTGATAGGGTCCCCATAGTTTTGCTTCTTTGTTCAGAACCCTGGTATTACTTTTTAAAGTGGCAGAGAAGGATTACTTATTTTTCAAGTATTTTATTTGCATTAATGTTGTCAAATCTGTATCTGGGGACACACAGACACAATTTATCAGAACCTGAAGCTGCAGAGGTCACCTTACACTCTATGAGAAAGCACTAAAGGGACAGCAGTCTCCTGTTCTTCCTGTGCCAAGAGCAGAGAATCAGTCTGGTGCTGCCATCAGACCACACACTGAATACTGGATTTTGTTCTTGCTTAATTCCTTCACACCTTATTTTTCCATATTTTTTCTAAGGGCTGTTTTTGTTTTTGTAAAGAAGAGTGGAACTTGATCTTTATTTACAAAACATTGCAGGCTATAAAATTCTGCACAGAATAGGAAATGCAGAGGGCAGCTTCACATGGTTTACAGCTGCTCCAGTATAGTCCTTTGTTGAAGAGTTCTCAGACAGCAGTAAGGGAAATTTTTTTTTTGCATCATTAAACAAATATTCCACCACATAAACAAATGTAACACATCTTAAACTAATATTCCATAACACTTCAGTAACATAGATTATATACAAGAGAATAAAGTACAAAGAAAATCTATCAATTAAAATAACCAAATGCAGCATCAATAAGTTTGAAGTAAGGGAAATTTATGAGGGCCACAGGACATAGCTAACAACTCTGTGCCTCAGGTGGATATTAGAAGTTAAAGGTCCTGGGGGCCCATCCTGAGCTTGGAAGGCAAAGCCTTCAGAGGTTAGTTTCTGGCACAACATTTGGGTCTTTTTCTCCCTCCACTGAGAAGTACTTCTCAACCAAGCCTAGCAAGGCCTTGTCTACAGCCATTTTCATGGCTCTTCAGTTTTGCTGAGGTTTCTGCACTTGTCAATTGTTATACTGGGTTACTCTGTCTCACCTAGTTCCTCAGCAGCCTGAACGATACTTGAAATGGCATCAAGAATAACCAGAATAATTTTGGTATCTTCTGCATTTAAGAGGTTCATCAGAGGTTCTTTTATGCCACAATGAACAAGATACACAATCTGTTCAACAGTCCTACCATTTGTATAGTTGGTTACAGCCCACACGGCTTCTCTCTGGGTCTTAAAGTCTGCCTTCAAGAGGCACCAACAAGAAATAACACTAACATGATTCACAACTTGCTATATCTGGTCCTGACTGTGATGTTTGACATTGGTCAGGTGACCTCCTTATGAATATTAGTTTTGGGGGTTTGTTATCAGACTGGGAAAGACTGTAAGTGTTCCTACATCTTTCACAATCAGAGCCTGCTCCTATGTCCCAGTGACATAGCTCTTCGTGCAGGAGTATAGTTGACAATTTAGTAGCTCCTAGAGGCTTCACAAGTTGGGACACAACTTCAGTCTTCACAACCATCCAGGGTCCTAATTTGGACTATCAGTCAGGTTGGAAATAACCCAGCAGGAATCTGCTGTTACTTCAGGATCCTTGTGATGCATAAGATGAACTAAAGTAGGAAAATCTGCTCAACAGCTGCTAAAAGGGTACAAGATTCTTGTTTCAGCAAAGGTTTGGAAGTATCTGTGTAAGATTACGTAAGTGACCACATGCCTAGGATGCAGGTCAGGAGTTGCAGGAAGATCCAGCAGTGGGTCAGCTGTACCATGTTAGATAACTGAACCATCCCCTGAAATTCTTCTAAGAGTCCATACAGCTTGCTCACTGATGTGAACATAGGGAGATGCCAAGAGAAGCGAATACTGAGATAGCACCTCCATCCATCACAGCCATAGTCTGTCTGGATGTTCCAGAAGCAATGTCAGTGAGCACCCAAGCAGATTCTAACTGAGTGGAACTACGATCAGTTCTACCCAAGAACACAAACTTTGGGATACAACTATCCTGGATAATGTTGTCTATAGGAGGCTGTTTCTCCCTAAAAAGCAGTATCTGAGCAGCTTCAGTAGCTGGGACTGCCTTTCCAAATTGTTGTTGGTTATGCCTTTCACAGTGCCCTCAACAGATCAACCCCTGTGCCTTGATTGTTGCAGCTTTCCTGCAGTGGAGAAGTAGCCTCATCAGGAAATGAGCTGATGTTTCTCTTTTCTGCATCTGGTCATCTTTCTTAGCTTTTCTCAAGTTCCTCGTTACCTTCTGTTTGAATATCTGTCCTTTCCCCCTTGTCCTTCAATCTGTTTAATTGGTGGACATAGTTCCAGGAATGAGGGGAAGCTGCATTTTGGGTTCAGGCTTCCATGAAAGGTGGTGCATGGCTCTGAGGCTGCTGGTTAGTGGTCCTTGAAATGTCCACTATGCCTCAGCCCTCAGACTTTGTAAAGTGTTTTTTTTCCTGTTGTTGTTGTTTGTAATGTTTATTCATTTTCTTTTTTTAATGAGTAAATATGTTACCTGAATATATGTATATGTGCCATATACATGCTTGGCTTGATAGAGGTCAGAACATGGGTTTCAGAGCCCCTGTGGAGTTACAGATGGTTTTGAGCCACCATGTGGGTGCTGGGAAATGAGCACAGGTCCTCTGCAAGAGTAGCAAGTGCTTTTAACTGTTGAGCCATCTATCTAGGCCCCTTAGAAGTATTTTATATTGGTATTGTGTCTGTGGGTTGAGGTGCCTTTAAAGTGTTGTTTACCAAGTTATTTTCTCTGTCAAGGACCCCTATAAGACTTTCTTCCTCAAATATCACATAGAGAAAGATGGCTTGGGCTGGAAAGATAGCTCAGAGGTTAAGAGCACTGGCTGCTCTTCCAGAGGTCCTGAGTTCAATTCCTAGCAACCACATGGTGGCTCACAACCATGTAATGAGATCTGGTGCCTTCTTCTGGCCTGCAGGCATATATACATACAGAACACTAAGCACATAATAAATAAAAGAAATCTTAAAAAATACTTGAAGAGTCATCCTTTGGGTGAGCTGTTTAATTTGCCATTGTGTCAAGATGTGTAAGTTTCAGTGGTAATATAATTTTATTTATTAGGAATGCCATATCATTCCTTGACTTGAAATGCAAGACCTCTCCAGTTTGCTATAACTTTGCTTCTCTCCTTCCAAATCCTGAACAATAAGAGCATTGATTTTATATGAATTCAGTGGGAGATACTATGATGCAGTAAGATTGAATTTAATTCTCTAAGTTTCATTACTCATTAATCTTTATTTATACTGATTAATTTAAAAATAACATAAGGTTAAGTTAAAGCATATATTTCTCTACTGAATATTTAGAGATGAATGTCACATTCTACATGGAAGTTTTATGTAGGAGGGTCTTCATCTGTTTATGAAAATTCTTAATTATTTGTAAATCAATGTGGCTCTTTCTAATTGTCTGTATAATACTTATATTTCCACACTGGAAGGAGGTCAGCTGGAGTTTTTCCATTATTTATGTCATTATAAGACATGAAATCATAAAATAATTTTAGCATTTATATCACTTATCTCATGCCAAAACAAGACAGCATAGATCTGTCTTTGTGAATAAAAATAGTTATTTGACTGTAGTTAGACAGAACTGGGATGGCACCCACTAATTTCTGTTGTTGTATATTAGATTTCTTTATATTACCGTAACATAGACTTTTCTTTTACCTGCAAATGTCTTAACAAGTGTTCTCCTGAAAAATGGTAATCGTATTTGATTTTTTATGTTAACTTCTAAAATGTGCACATAGTATATCAAATCTGTATTGTCTTGAATCTTTTAGGTGAATGTCATGTGTCACTTTAGAGGAGAAATCAGAGCCAGTTTGTAGTAGTCTGCAGACTAGGAATGGTCTATACGGTAAATAACTGAAAAGAATTCAAAATGCGGAAGTTCTGTAAATTTTATATTTTAGGATATGTAACCACAGCCACTAAATCTTATCAGTTTCTGTTTTCCTACTGTAGGCGGTAGATGGCTGACAGGAGTTACCCCTAACCCAAGGCCTACAGTGTTTTCTTTCTGCCCTTTGCCCATCAAGGAGGATCTGAACAATTGTGATACTGTGTTTTCTAAACTACTTTTTGCCACCATAAACCATGATTTTAAAAGTTTTTCTCATCTAATGCACTGCATGCATTTTGCCCTTTTGGTCCACAAGAATGTGATTTAGTTGCTGACCTCGTAAGAGGAAAATATTGTCATTGTCCGAGTTCTTCTCACCTGGAGAAAGCGAGGGTCCTTATTGTCATGGACCTGTCCTGAGAGAACAGGTGGTGTGATTTGGGAGAGGAGAGACAGCTGGGACCAGCGGTGCTGTGAGTTTTTATAGTATGTGAACACGGGATGGTTACGGAAAGGTCTGCGTGGAAGCCCAGCAGAACTTGAACTGAAATGTGTATTTAGTGATGGCTGTGGTCACAGCTGCAGTGCTTGGTAATGAGACATTATAAAAGAACTGTAATAATTGAATTTAAGTCATGCTCTCTTTTTAAAGCCAAATCATGCATTTCTTGGGCTGTGGTGGGTAGGGCCGGGCAGAGAAAACTGTACTAAGTGGAGTTGCTAAGACTGAAAACCTCCTTTCCTTTCACCCTCTCCCCCTTGAAGGCAGGGAAATGGGCTCTTCTCAAGTTATTAAATCCAAGCTTTGCTGACAACACTCTGCAGACTGTCTAGGAACCCACTTCCTCCTAGGCAATGGGAAGGGTGTTCTAAAGCCCCCACCCACCTCTCCAGTGTCTGCACGTCTTATTTTGCCTTCTGAGGGTGAATGGATGTCCTTCTTATCTTAGTAGTAGAAGAGACTGAGATTCCTAAATCTTTGAGGGCTCTAAAGTGGTCTCACCAGGACCACAAAGACATCATGAGGTGCTCGGCAGGAGGGTATGGCCAAAGGCAGGAGGCTAAAGACTGAGCAGACAGTAGATGAGAGGAAGATAGGCATAGGCATCCATGGGCATTCCCTTCCTGGATGAATTAGTCTGTGTTCAGACTTAAGATGATACCCTAATAGTTATATGAGCTAATCAGTAGTCAGTGTTGTACTATACAGTGGTTGTAGCATACAGACTGGGTAGAGGAGAGCAGTGAAGGTTCAAGTCTTTGAAAGATGGTAGCACCTCATCACCCTTGAAGGCTCCGGTGAGGCGCTGTGCTTCACTCTTGTCCTTCTGGAGATGAAGTCTTGACCCATTCCAGCCAGTCCTAACCCCACCTTGGGAAAGCATTGTCTTTTTCTTTTCCCTCCCTCCCTCCCTTCCTTTCTTTCTTCCTTCCTTTTGCCTCTGTGAGCTGACTCCTAGGGATGTTCGACAAAGGATGAATCTTAGTAAGTTTAGTAGAATAGTCACAGAGGACCTAGGTAGGTGTACATGGTGTGGACATGTACACACATGGATACCGTGTCTGACGAGAGGCAGAGGATAGAGGAAGAAGAGATTGCTTTATTTATTTGCTGTTGGGGTGCTGGTAAAGAACATGAGTCCTGATCTCAAGGCAGTCTTTGGTCACTTCCACCATTGTAGGCAGGTCTATTTCTTTATTTTCAAATGGGGATGAGATCATCCCCTCCTAGGATTGTGCAACTAAGTTTAATTAACCCAAACATAGTAAATCCTCAATAAATATTAGTAATTATTATTGGCACTATTAATTTTCAAAGAATAGGCATACCCTTGAAGTTTACACCTTTTGTACGTGCGTGTATTTTAACACCACCCTAAGATCCAGGGTAGCAGTCATTCTTCAGCACTTTGAGCATGGAGATCAGGACCCTTATTACGAAATGGTGTTATGTTCAGAGTTTACAGTAGAAGGTTGGTCTCCCCACCACCTGGCTCGGCCTGTGGGCTGTGCCTGCAGCAGCAGGAGGAGTATCTGTGTAAGTGCTTTGCCCACACGCCTACGCACGCTGTCCTCTGTCAGGGCCAGGGATACCATGGGCATTGCACTACACTGCAAGTCTTGCCTCCATCACACAGAAGCCTCCAGTTGCCTTTCTCTCTTAACTAATATCTATTCCTGGTTACCCCAGACCTGAGAGAACAAATGAAACTAGAGTAAGACTCAGAGTCAATTACTTTCAGTTAATTAGGAGTTTCTTAATCACCTTAATCTCCTTGGAGAAAAGGAAAGGTGTGATATAAATAGACAGTAATCGTATTAGGTTTAATTCCAATGTTTTTTAAAAATTAATTAACTTAGTAATAACAGCTTTGAACAAGCATGTCAGCACTCTAGATGACTCTTCCACTCAAGACTGAAGTTCCTGGCACTCTCCAGCAGTGACTTACTCTGAAAAATCTCTTCAAGCAGCTCCGGTTCACCCTTCCTTTTGTAGAGTGACTCGGGCTAGGCTTTAATCTGTTTTCTCTGCTATTCTGTATGTAAAATGTGGCCTCTAAGAGAGCTGTCTCTTAAATATCTGAGACTGGATGAGACAGAAGGAATTGGCCTATATTACATACCAGAGGCAGAGCCTCTGGATATAGCCCCACAGACCCTACATGGCTGCCCACGGGTCCTGTCGAAAGTTCCTTCCGGTTGCTTAGTCTCTTCACTTAGCCACACCCCTTTTTTGCTCAGAATACTGTAGAGAATATTTGGGTGCAGTGCACACTTAAGTTCCAAGCTGCCTGAGCAATATGGGGCTGTTATATAACACGCTGACATTACAGTTTAGATAAGCAGTGGGTAAGAGGCTGGCCTGAACAAAGGCCTAGGACAGGATGGGCTTTGGGTGTGCTCATCTTTAAGGTCAGCAAATTGCAAGATAATTTCTTTCCTGTGCTGAATAGTTTAAGTCTGTGAAAATATGACATAAAAATAGTGATCATTTCTAAAATGATATGTTACATACCAAGCTCTTCCCCAGCAAGATATGTATACAAAAAAGTTTGATCATTAAATGGAATAATAAGTTAATTGGGACAATTTATACATACATAAGTTTGCTTTCCTGGTACTCTCTATATGGAGAAATCACAAGAGGAGAAACTTCTTGAACTGGTAGAAATTATGTAGATTAGATGGGGCTAACTTTATAATTCATGGGGTTCTTTTTTTAGCATGTAAGTTGTTTTGATGCTCGTATTTCAACATTTTTGTTTTCCTTATGAATATAATATTGTGCAGAATTAGAAATAGTACAAGATCAAATCTAAAATTCTGCTTTCTGGAAATTTTGTTTGAAATAACATATTTTTTTAAAAAACCTGTATTTTTAACAATTTGGTTTAAAACTAAACTAAAATTTAAAATTCAGGAATTTAAAATATAGCCAGCAGTTTGTAGTGGAATAAGTATCTCAGTATATTGACTTCATAATTAACTCATTGGGTACGGTTAGAGGCCCTGGTTCTCCTGAGCCCTTTTCAGTTTTCCTCAGGGTGTTTTGCACAGCAGGCAGGACGCACCAGCCCCTGGCCTATTTCAATGTGTTTGGTAGCCCAGGAGATGTCTGGTGATGCCATGTCCCCATTAGGCCGGGCATAAGAGGGGATTTCTTTTAACTAGAAGCTTTGTTTTGACTTTCATGTATTTAACTGGTTGCATAAAATAATATCTCCTGTTGTTTCAAGTATAGATACTTGTGAGACAACCATTGTATGCGTTCAGTTTTGGGTCTCTAAGTCTCCAAAAGTAGTAGGGAGTGACTTTTATGGACTTGCTGTCAGTCTGTCCATCTGCCCCCCACCCCCCGTTTATTCTTTGCAAAGCGGATTTCTCTTAGAGCTTTCCTCTTTGTGCTGTTTCCCCCTCATCTCTGCTCCTTTCTCCTCACCTCCTTGCCTAGCAAATGTGTATTACTAAGGACTTCTAGTGGTTAAATCTGGAAGTGCCTCTCAGAAGAATCCACAAACAGTTGGTCTGTGTGCCACTGTAAGCTACCCATAGAAACTGGCAAGAAGTGAGATTCCTGGGTTGTAGAAAATTTTTGTTGAATTCATGTGTTTTTTCAGTAAGAAAAACCTATGCTGTACAGTGGATGGTAAGCATTTGGTATCACCTTCTGTTTATTTGAGTCAGTTCAGAAACCACATTGAAGTTTCATTGACAGAGACATTTTCTATGGTCAGACTGTATAATGTGACAATTCAGTCAGATAAAATGGAGTAGTGTACTGATATATGAGCAGAAGTCCAGCACAGAAGAGGCTGTGGATATGCTTGTTGTTGCTCAGGTGACAGTCAGGGGACATGAAGCGTCTCCAGCCCCTGAGAACCACCCTCACTGTGCCATGAAAGCGGTGGAGTGTTAGAGCAGATTGAAGCCAGGGGTCACTCACAACCCCCAGGCCCTGCATAGTTTCGTAGCACTTGGCATCTTCTCTGGCAGACATGAGAACAGCTGAGTGCATTATGTAAGCAGGTGTGTGTGATGCCATTGCTAAGTTTTGGTTGATTCTGATAGGAAATGGGATAAAATTATACTTTATTAAAAAAAATCAGAAAGATTTGGAAATATTTTCCTCCATAGTGGATACTGGGATTGCACTAGATTTGAAAATGCAGATTTGTTCAAATTTGTTCCCAACTGATACATTTAGGAACATTTTGCAAATAACTTGAATTTCATACCTCCTTAGGCACAATTTTGTTTGAAAAAAAAAAAAAAGAACAGAAAATACTGGATGAACCAGAACTGTGCCTGGGTGAACTGAACATCAACCCCTGCCAGTTCCCTGGGTTCACTGAGTGTGTTCTGAGCTGTAGGCTTCCGTAAGTTGGGGTTCTGCTTCTGTGAGATTTCAGGTGCCCTTCTTGCAGCTCACAGCAGAAGCTGTAGCCTTCCAATACCTGCTTGCACGTTAGGGTGTGGAATACGCCGCTGCTCTTGTCTGAGCAGTGTTTGACTTGATCCATGTTACTTCGCACTTTTTCAGTGTTGTGCCCGTAGCCTCATTTTTGTTTTTTAATCGTGCAGTTTTATATAGAATAGTAATTTACAGGGCTGCATGCACAGCATTATTAAACCATTATTGATACTGCAGTTGCGCTGTCCGCAATTAGCAAAGATTACCAAATGACAGTGCTGCACTCCCTTGGTGGTGGACTTGACTTCTTTTCCAGAGACTCCTGTCGCCCGCCAGTGAATGCTTGCTGCTCTTGCTCTCTCCCTTTTCTTATTTGAGAGCCATTTTGATTTATATTCTCCCCCAGCTCTTCCTCAGAACTACCTCCAACCTCACAAATTCATGTTTGTGTTCTCCCCCCTCCCTTCTGCCTGTCCCTCAAGTATTTTTGGATGTTGGGACCCACCCCTGGAGAGTAAGTCAACCTCCTAGGGGACCTACCAGGGGTTGCACCCATAAATAAAACTGACTCTTGCTGTCCCAGAAGCTATCAAATGCCAATAGTTCCTCAGGTGGGTAGTCCTCAGGTGGGAAGTCCTCAGGTGGTTAGTCCTCAGGTGGGTAGTCCTCAGGTGGGTAGTCCTCAGGTGTGTGCTCTGCCCCTTCACGTGGAGATTGTTTTCCCATCCTGAGCTTGCACACACGTCTTGTGCATGCTGACCGAATCTCTGTGTGTCCATCTGTTCTGTTGTGTCTGGAAAGCACTGCTTACTGAGAACCAACACCACCTCCGACTCTACAGTCTTTTAGTGTTGTATTAGGAGTGGTGGGGCTGCGTCCCCGGCACCCGGCTAGCTTTATCCGAAATAATTACACGGAAACTGTATTCTTTTAAACAGCGCTTCGCCCATTATATCTAGCCTTTTCTCGGCTAACTCTCGCACCTGGACTAGCCCATTTCTTATAATCTGTGTAGCCCACGAGCTGGCTTACCAGGAATGATCTTAACCTGTGTCTGCCTGGAGTGGGAGAATCATGGCGACTCCCTGACTCAGCTTCTTTCTCCCAGCATTCCCTTCTGTTTACTCCGCCTACCTAAGGGTTGGCCTATCAAATGGGTCTAGGCAGTTTCTTTATTAATAAGAAATCACTCCCACATCATTTCCCCTTTTTCTGTTTAAATGAAAAAGAAAGGCTTTAACTTTTACATAGTAAAATTACATATAACAAAACAGTTATCAAGCAAGAATTACAGTTATAGTATTTATATCTATTTTATTTTTTATCATAACAATGGAAAACTATAACTACCTATCCATTCTTCAACTCCATCAAAGACTCCAGAAGGATATAATATTACCTAAGTAAACAAGAAATCCAAAGCTCTAGAAATGACAGAGACATCTCACTGCCTGTACAGTCACCCAAAGTTCCTCTGTACCGTTGGGGCATCCATCTTCAGCCTTCAGGCCCATAGTATCCAGCAGACATTTCCATGAAGCAGGAAATTTCAAAGACAGTTCAGTCACTTTCTGCTGTGTCCTGCAGAGTGTCTCACAGACTCTTTCATGAGTCATGAACCCCAAAAGACCGTCTCACCTTTAGGCAAGTTCACCAGTCCTCTCTCTGTGAGTTCTCTGTGTCCAGTTTATGCATCAGTCCAGGCAAGAGCAGTTTCTTGCCCAAATGGCTATCAAACTCCATAAGGATCCTCTTCGATGCCCATCTTCCTCTCGAAGTAGATTGGTGCTGCCAGGAGCAGACGTGTCTCATTGTTATGAAAAACCCTAAGTTATTAAAATATTTTAAATGCCATATTCTCTAGCCTTTGAGAGATATGAAGAATTCCTATCTGAAATATATCTCTATATATCTAGAAAAATCTAAGTAACATGACTACAAACTTGACTATTTATGATTATCCATCAACAACCTATATTTCCTAATTATTCATTACATTTTAAAAATGAACTACACAATCACAACACCTTATTCAAGATCAGAAATACATATACATATAACAAAATTAACTGTAAAATCCATACCAATGCAAATTATTCATACCTATATCATTTCCCCCTTTAAATGTAAAAGAACATTTATAAACCATATCAGGGAACATGGGCGCAGTTTTTTCTCTCCAAACTGCTTCCTGCTGAATGGGGGCGTCGTTAATTAGGTCTTTCATGGTATAACCTGTGTGCTAGTTTCATCTCAGTTGGCAGTTGAGCGAAGCAATTTTCTGAAGATGTTCACAGAAACTTTTCAGAAGGTCGTGGTCTATCATACCATATCGGAATAGATGCAATCCACAGGGTCTGGTCCTCTGTGAAAACAAAAGAAGACCCTCTCCAAAGCATCATATCCTTAGACCCAAATTTTGAAATCGTAATACCCTTATATCCATTCTGGTTTAGCTTGGCAGCCCATGTAATGAAATGTCTGTCTGTACTTAGCTCCTTCACAGTCAAAAGTTTTAAAGAAAACACAATGTACATAATCCAGACTCTCTGTGAATTTTCCATTTTTACATGGCTTATTTTTCTTTATTTCTTTTAATCTCTTAACTATCTGTACTCTGTCTCTTTAAAGACTTTACCTTTTTTTTAAAACCATTAACTTTATTCTCTATATTCTTTTTCTTCTCTCTCCCAAGCCTACGTACATTCATCCAACAGTGTCTGAATCTGTTTTATTGTGAATCTGTAATTTTTTTTTTTACTCTCCAGGAGCACTTTTGATTTGCGCCTTTAAATCACTAGGCGCTTAAGAATCTAAGCTGTGACATTCCTAGGTCAAAAACAGGTACTGCCTGCTGGCCCCGCCCAGTCCAACATGGTGGAGCCTCTTGTGCCTCTGATCCTTGCACATTGCACCACTAGCATGGCGGAGCGGCTTGTGCCTCTGAGCTGCAGCACGCAATGTCCCCCTTTTAGGCACACAGCAGTCTAGTTGCCATCAAACAAATCGTAGCACTTTACTCCAAATGCTCCATTCAAAAGCTCTGTCTCCCACAGGAGCCAGACAGAGATTGCAATGGCGGCACAGCCCAGAAAGCCAGCATTTTAAAACAGCCAGTTTTTTCCTGCTGCTGAGTCAGGAAAATTTCAAAATGGAGGATGTACCATTTTGTGCTAGCTCTGGGGCCGCCAGGTAGGAGCGGTACTCGGCACTTTAATTCTGTGACTGAGCGTGCAGCACAGAAATTCTTTTCATCCAAGTTACAGCCAAATCTGACACGCAGAGCCGCCTGCCTGAGCCTGATTCTGCAGTCTGCCCAGGTACAGGCAGGGAGCGCTGAGCCATTGGCAGGGTCTCAGAGCACTCTCCTTTCGATCCCAAGCGGGAGCACAAACATCCAGTCCCATAAAATCCATTGAAAAGCTTTAAAGCCAGAGTTTACACTGGCAGCACAGCCCAAAGAAGCTGTGCTTTAAAATGACACAGCGTTTTTTCTGCTGCTGTTGCCGAATCAGGAAATCTCTCTACAGCACGCCACCAACAAACAGCAAAAATCTGTGTTAAACTCTCTCTCCATTATTTTTAAGCCTTCTCAGGTTTTATGTGGAGTTCATTAGCACGTTGGGTGCCACTCTGTTGTATTAGGAGCGGTGGGGCTGCGTCCCCGGCACCCGGCTGCCCACACGGCTAGCTTTACCCGAAATAATTACACGGAAACTGTATTCTTTTAAACACCACTTGGCCCATTATATCTAGCCTTTTCTCGGCTAACTCTCACACCTGGACTAGCCCATTTCTTATACTCTGTGTAGCCCACGAGCTGGCTTACCAGGAATGATCTTAACCCGCGTCTGCCTGGAGTGGGAGAATCATGGTGACTCCCTGACTCAGCTTCTTTCTCCCAGCATTCCCTTCTGTTTACTCCGCCTACCTAAGGGTTGGCCTATCAAATGGGTCTAGGCAGTTTCTTTATTAATAAGAAATCACTCCCACATCAGCTTAGCCCCCTCTTTACCGGTGATCTCTGGAGGTTCCTTCTTGACAAGTTCAAATCTAAATCTTAGCCACTATAGTTACGCAGAATATTTAGATTTTTCAAATTCCAGAGCTAAATTTGTCTGGTTTCTAGTGAGTACTGTAGGTTCTTCCAAGGCTTTCTCCCCTTGCTCCCATTGCTGCCTTCCACGGAGTATTTATGGGTGTGAAACTTTACTTTGATCACAGCACCATTTCTGGCCAAGAATAGTGATGAACTCCAGACTCGACAGATTTCCACATTTTATCCAGGCCAACTCTTCTCCCTCCACATCCATAAACTCTACTTTTCTCCAATGTGAATTGAGACAAAGAAGATTTTTTTTTTATTGTTTAAACCTTGTCCCTCCTTTTGTGCCTGTAAGAGTCTTGTATGTAGTAGCATCCCAGTATGTTGCTCTCTGTTTGAAATGGCTCAGACAGATTGTTAGGGTCTTCCAGAAGTTTTATTTAGGCCCCTCCTATAATTTTCAGTAATTATAGTGAAAACTCTAGAAGTAGAGGTGAAGCATTATGGAAACCAGAATGATGTACTCTGGAAAAAGTTTTTTAAATAGTGTTTTCACTGCTGAGTAGTACTCTAATATGTATATATTCCATACTTTATTCATCCATTCTTCCATTGAAGGGTATCTCGGCTGTTTCCAGGTTCTGGCTATTACAAACAATGCTGCTATGAACATTGTTGAGCATATACTTTTGTTGTATGATAGAGCATCTCTTGGGTATATTCCCAAGAGTGGTATTGTTGGGTCCAGAGGTAGGTTGATCCCGAATTTCCTGAGAAATCACCACACTGCTTTCCAAAGTGGTTGCACAAGTTTGCATTCCCACCAGCAATGGCTATCATTGGTGTTTTTGATTTTAGCCATTCTGACAGGTGTAAGATGGTATCTTAAAGTTGTCTTGATTCGCATTTCCCTGATCGCTAAGGAAGTTGAGCATGACCTTAAGTGTCTTTTGGCCATTTGAATTTCTTCTGTTGAGAATTCTCTGTTCAGCTCAGTGCCCCATTTTATAACTGGGTTAATTAACCTTTTATGGTCTAGTTTCATGAGTTCTTTATATATTTTGGACATCAGACCTTTGTCAGTTGCGGGGTTGGTGAAGATTTTCTCCTAGTCAGTGGGTTGCCTTTTTGTCTTAGTGATAGTGTCCTTTGCTTTATACATATTAGAGTACTACTCAGCAGTAAAAAACAATGACTTCTTGAATTTTGCATGCAAATGGACAGAAATAGAAAACACTATCTTGAGTGAGGTAAGCCAGACCCAAAAAGAGGAACATGGGATGTACTCACTCATATTTGGTTTCTAGCCATAAATAAAGGACATTGAGCCTATAATTTGTGATCCTAGAGAAGCTAAGTAAGAAGGTGAACCCAAAGAAAAACATATAGGCATCCTCCTGAATATTAACCTTCATCAGGCGATGAAAGGAGACAGAGACAGAGACCCACATTGGAGCACCGGACTGAAATCTCAAGGTCTAAATCAGGAACAGAAGGAGAGAGAGCACAAGCAAGGAACTCAGGACCATGAGGGGTGCACCCACACTGAGACAATGGGGATGTTCTATCGGGAACTCACCAAGGCCAGCTGGACTGGGTCTGAAAAAGCATGGGATAAAATCGGACTTGCTGAACATAGCAGACAATGAGGACTGCTGAGAAGTCAAGAACAATGGCACTGGGTTTTGATTCTACTGCACGTACTGGCTTTGTGGGAGCCTAGGCAGTTTGGATGCTCACCTAACTAGACCTGGATGGAGGTGGGTGGTCCTTGGACTTCCCACAGGGCAGGGAACCCTGATTGTTCTTCAGGCTGACAAGGGAGGGGGACTTGTTTGGGGGACGGGGAGGGAAATGGGAGGCGGTGGCGGGGAGGAGGCAGAAATCTTTAATAAATAAATAATAAAAAATCATAATAAAAAATTAGACAGTTGGAGTCAGTTCAGAGAACAAGCCTTGTGTTAACTCTTTAGATTCCCACTCAATTACTGCTGCTGCTGAAAATTAAATATTCCTGGATTTTGAAAAAAAAATAGTGTTTTCACAGTGATCTTGAAAAAGATGACCGTAACTCCAAGAGATCATACAGGCCCTTTGAAGGTGACTAGTCCCCTGTCTTCTCCCTAACATTTGGGTGTGGCCACAGTCCTCTTCCATTGTAAGATAGAAAGAGAAACTCAATTCATTGCAAACATTTCAAACAGTATTAAGCCATTTGTGCCCCAGTTAAAGTGAATAACTTTTATATTCTATTCAGGTATTACAAGCTACGTTGTGAACTAGGCACTCTGGAGGCAGAGGCAAACAGAGCTGTAAAAGTTCAAGGCCAATGTTGTCATCCATCTCCAGTGGGCAGGAAGGGAATAGGGGAGGAGATATTGTGTGTGTGTGTGGGGGGGGTAGATTTAGTTTTAAATTGTGTGTGTGTATGCGCACGTGTGAGTATATTATAGGTACCATGGGAGGCAGAGGCATAATAGGATCCTCTGGGAGCTAGAGTTACAGGCAGTTGTAAGCTACCTGACAGACTTGGGTGCTCTGGAAGAGCAGTGCACACTCTGAACTGCTGAGCCATCTCTCCAGTCTTCCCCTTAAAAATGATTCTAAATCTTGTGTGTCCATGTGTGTCTGGGTGTGGGTGTGTGCGTGAGTACATGGAGGCCAGGAAAAGCGTGTCAGCTCTGAAGTTACAGGTAAGATGCCCAGTGTGGATGCCAGAAGCCAAACCTGGGTTCTCTGAAAGAGCAGCCTGTACTCTTAGTCAGCAAGTTGTCTTTGGTTCGACATTGAGCTTTGAAGACTGCCTCAAGCCATTGGTGCTGCCATGACTGGATACTTCTGGTTGGGTAATTTATATTCCACTTCTGGGGGCGAGAAGTCCACAGGCACCAGCAGCTGGCGAAGAAAGTCTTATTTCATCGGGGCATGGTGGAAGGCAAAAGGAAATGATTCTCTGAGCACTGTTAGAAGCCCCTTTTATGAAGCCCTCATTCCTTTCACCTGAGGAACCCCAGGGCCCTTTTAAAACACCCACTTCTGAACAATGTCAGTTCAGCAGCACATTAATCTTGGAGACACACATTCAAACCACACACCAGGCGTCATTCACACGGTCCTGATGGTGACAGAAGACAACCGTAGATTGAAGTGGTGCCTGTTTTCTGAAGGCCTCATCTTCATTTCATGTTTGCAGCTTTGTCCCTGCTCCTGGAGTCCTCGGGCATGGTCTCGTCCTCCCAGGGTCTTTCCCAAGCTTGGTCGTGCCTGAACACCACTTGAGCTAACATGAACCTCCAAGGTGGCTTCGGAAGTCTAGGCATGTTAGTGTGGAGGGTTAGGTCCATTCAGTGACCAGCATGTTTGTAAACTATGGTCTCCAAACTATGAGTTTTGGGGAATTCTTGACTAATAGTTATAAATAATCATGACTCCACATTAAAGAACAAAGACCTTTGCTCCATAGTTGCTCTAGGATACCCAAGACTGTGCAGCCTTCCTAGCACCACAGCCATCTCCATGGGTTGAGATGGGCAGAAGAGGAAGGGCTGTTAGAGAAGGTAAGGGAAAGCCTGTAGCTCAGAAGACGTTATCGAGATTGTCACCCAAAGAAGAGGAATGGTGAACTACTTTTGTTAAAAGTCTGTGTTCCTTAGTTGACAGAAATTGACTCAAAAACAAATATAAAATCCTCATATGAAACCATTAACATTCTTATTCCAAAACCAAACTTTTCTTAATTGTTGAGAAACAAATTTCAAACAGAAGATAAAGCAGTAACTGATACCAACTTAGTGTGACGTAGTAAGTTCTTCTGTGGTTTTATTTACAGACCTTACGTTAATATGGGGAGTTACTTTCAAAACAGAGCTCTCTTATGAAGGCATTTCGGATTTTTAGTGAATATAGTAGTTTAATAAAATATAAATTTTAACTTTTTCTTTACTTTTAGTTGAAGTTTTTTTTTCCATCTGCTTTAGTTTTGTATTAAACTTTACATTAGAGTTGAACAAATTTACTAGGTGGATTTCTGAGGTATGTTAAATTCACAGGTTCCTAGTGAATTAGTGTTAGAAATTTAGGAGCTTACTAGTAAACAAAACTAACAAAAATTCATTAGCAGTGACTGTATAAAGGTATTTTGTACAGAATAAACAATACCCATGCCCTGTGGCTCATTATTCCATCTGGCAGTGGGTGCTGTGCCAAGCCTCTCTCCTGATAGACATCAAGGAAACCCTTTCACTTGAGTTCTGTAAATAATGTTTATAAAACCAACCACTCTACCTGACTTTGCATTTTGTTGACTTACCAATGTCATATACACAGGGAAGACAGAACAACTTGAGGGAGCTTACTCATTTCACACACACATTTTTTGCTTTTGTCTGCACTCAGATCTCAGATGTTTATTCTAGTGCTTTCATATTAAATATACATTATTTCTTTTATAATAACAAATTGTTAAGCAGTGTAAAGTAATTTGCTTATTGCTAAACTATTTTAAACACGTGTTCTGAGTGTTGTATTGAAACATCATTTGAAAGGATGGTTTGCTCTTGAAGCACAGCAGCAGTATACTTGCTGGCAGGACAAATTCTGCCATCTCCAGCACGGAAAAATAAACTTGAAAATTTAAGAAGAAAACCAACGACTCTGAGCCAGTGTCAATGGTGGGCACAGTGCTTCCTTTTTGCCTGTCTCTCAGGAGTCCCCTTGGCTTCTGAGTGTCCTTCTTCACTTGTGCAGTTGCTACTCAAAAGGTCGTGGTTTTATAGGACAGTCAGAGTCTTTGAAGGCAAATGGGATGGCCAGTTTATCAGTTTCAGTTCCATCGTCCATAGTACCAGATGGCCCTGAGGAAGTGGCTCACCGCTCTGTTCACATCTGCGAGACTAAGAACCTGACTTCCTCAGGTGGGTCATGCGAGCAGTCCTGTGAGATACAGCGCTGACACTTTGTATGGAGGAGGCGAGAATTACATCTTGAACATCTTTCTCCAGCATTCATACTATAATTGCTGACTATAAACTAGCAGACCAGGTAGGAAGGGCTTCTTACTGAATCAATCCTGCTGCGCCTGGAGCATCCTCAGAGCCACATGTTTTCCATTCAGTCCAGTAGCTCGCTGTTCTCTGTCTTCTTTCCCTACCTAGTCTCAGCGGCAACAGCATTTCTCCATTCTGTATAAGCACTTAGCTCAGATTCTGGCACAAAGAGTGAATAAAAAAACAAAAGGATATGACTGCTTCAAGCTATGGAGGAGGAGGTTTATTGTGGAAAAAAAGGAAGAACATAAGCAGGGATAGCAGCATCTGGGAGAATCCTTAGTAAGCTTGGCCAGACTGAGCTGAGTCAGGTGCAGAGAGAGGGAGTGCAAGAGAGAAGCCACTGACCAAGAGGGGCAAAACCTCTCAGCCTGCACACACACATAGATATACCTCATGTGCATTTGCACACACACACGTATTTATACTCGCACACGCGTGCACACACGGGTGCACAATTACAGAATTAGCAAGCACAGAAAACAGAGGAGCTTCCCAGTCCACACTCTTGAGATTTCTCAAGGCTTTTTATGCACTGTAACCTGGGGAGGTAGAACAATTTCAGCTCTGGTGGTTCTCCTTGGAAGGTAATTCTCATAGTGACCTGTGCTGTGTAGATTCTCTGAGCTACACAGCAGACTCCCAAGGAGCACCAAAGTTAGTCACATGCTGGCAGCGTTGTCAATGAGCATATGAAAAGAAGGCATGCTCACCAGCTAATTTTGAGCTTGCAGAAAAACGCTCTGCCAGTTAATGGAGACCATGGCAGCCACCATTTGCAAGTGTCTTCCTTGAGCCAGTTTTTAATCCTCACATCATGAGGTGTGATGTCTTTAATAAGAAGAGTGTTATTTTGAAGGATTTTATATTGTCCCCATGAAAGGATGCAGCAGGACCAGAACTCATAAGTACACACTTCTCTGCCCCTAAGTTCATGTATGTGAAAGAGCCTGTGCTGATGCTGTGGCTTTGTTCTCCATCCCACCTGCTCCCCCACCTCACAACTGGGTTCATTTTATTGCCTGTGTTTTCCGTTTTTCTGCTTTGTTGACAGACCACTATTAGCCAGTTCCTTGATAATGATGTGGCAAGCGACCTTGCTAGGAAGAGAGCTTGTTTCGTCACAACTCTAATGTGGCTTAGCATCAAAAAACGGAACAAAGGCTACTGATAATGGCCTGGACCTTTTCAGTATGCAGATTTGTAATGGCACAAGTGACTTTCTATCAGCACAATGGGTTCTTAGCTCTTCTTTCATCACTGCCTGCTCCATACGTTAAGCTGTAAACAGAATAGTTTAATTTCCATGAATTACTCAGAGCTTGAAGAGTGAATGCTAAATTGAATTCTTCTGCGAGGCCATGGGCTCTGCGTCCTCAGTGAACACAGAGCTCTGCTAACCTTGCTGTTTCCTGTCTTAAAACACAGGAAACTGTCTGTAAGAAAATAGTGCACTTAAAAGGCATGGTGGATTATATTTTAAATGAATGTAACAAAAATGTGGTTTTCTCTGATCATGCAAATAATTCAATCTGTATTTAACTACTAAAAAATAATTGTGCTGGCAGTTAGTGATAAGCAATACAAAGCAAAACAAGGTAAAATTTAAAGGAACAGATGTGTTCAGGTCTAGGAGTCTCAATCAGGTTTCTCTGCCCATTAAAAAAATTAAAAGGCAGGAAAAATCTTGAGCCAAAAGTAGCAGGGAAGAAATATCAAACTCAGCAGACAAAATCAGAAGTTGAAGAAAGACTTTTAGCCGAAGTAAGGAAGCACACAGATACAGTAGGCACACAGAAAAATGGGAAAAAAGGACCCCCCCAAAAGCAGAGGAGATATGCAAGGACCCGAAAATTTGGTGTTTTCTCTGGGGTTGCCTTTTAAAATCTCTGAAGGGTCTTTTCCCTTTCAGTGTAGGGTGGTTTTAGTTTGTAGAAGGACAGAATGGCTGCTTTTCCTAAGACTGGTGCTTGACATGCCCTAGTCTGGCCTCGAACTTGTTGAGCCAGTTCCTCAGCTGGGGCTCTGCTGGCGGGAGAAACAACCACAAGACCTTTGTTCTGAGTTGCCATACTTTGTCTCAGGGTTGGAGGGTGAAGACGAAGGCAGCCATTTTGAAGTTCACCATCTTTACTACCTAGTCATGTCCTTGTTTTTATCTGACTGCCTACCAGGGGTCTCTCTGACTCCTAGTCCTCAGCAAGGTACTGAATCAAACCATTGAGAGAAACAGTTTTAGGAGGTGTGGTGTTTTAATACTGTTTGTGGTGAATGCCATATCATATACTGCTACTGGTTTCACCTCTCTCCTCCTGTGTGTGGGGTGGGGGGACTAGGGACTGACCCCAGGCCCTGGAGTGTGCTCCATGAGTGCTCTACCACAGTTACATCCGTAGTTCTATTATGTTTTTAAACTAATTTTCTTATGAAAACATTTTGGCTAAAGTGGGTGGAAGTTTCTAGGTGTTAAGCTGTTTATAAAATGCAGGGGTGCTGGGCGGTGGTGGTGTACACGCCTTTAATCCCAGCACTCGGGAGGTAGAGGCAGGCGGATCTCTGTGAGATTGAGGCCAGCCTGGTCTAGAAGAGCTAGTTCCAGGACAGGAACCAAAAGCTACAGAGAAACCCTGTCTCAAAAATCAAAAAAAAAAAGGGGGGGGGGTTAGAACTCAGGTCAGTGTCAGGCACAGTGCCTCATTCCCAACCCTTAAAAGGCTGAGCTGGGAATTTTGTCAGATTTTAAGGCCATTTGGTCCACCCAATGAGTTCCAGGTCACCCTAAACTACAGTATAAGACCAAACCTCAAAAAACAGACAAACAAAAAACCCAGAAGAGTCCTTAGATAGGTTGAGCACACCCATTGATACCGCCCAAGGCAAGTTCAGTGTGTACCATGTGAATACCCCGGAGTGCGGTTCTACCCAGTCCACCTGCGCATGAACCTGTCTGCCTGAGTTTAGAACCTGGCTGTCTGGTGTGATCTCACGTGTGACTGTTCCTTTACAGATGATGCAGTCTCTCAAGGCGCTGATCGAGAATGCAGATGCTGTGTATGAAAAGATTGTACATTGCCAGAAGGCAGGTGAGTAGGTTTCTTTAAAACAAAACTACCACCATCATCAGTTTCCACAAAACTATGTCCTCGTTTTGGTACTCTGAAAAAAACAAATAAGACACTTATTTTTCCATGGCTAAACCCTAAAGCAGTGGTTCTCAACCCCAGATGATGGGTGTCCCTAGAGAGAGATTGCAGATACATCAGCACCGGTTGACTAGGAGGCCCGTAACTACCAGACTCTGCCGATGGTCTAAACAAGGTGGCTAACATCGGTAGTGCCAGCACTTGGGACACTGGGGCAGGACGGTGGTGAGTTTGAGAGCAATCTGGGCTACATAGTGAGGCCTTGTCTCCAAAACTCAACCACCTCCAGGCGTTTCTAGCATGAAGCTATGATAAGAGCCTGTATTAATCTCTTCCTTGGTTCTGTATTTGCTGGGAAGCCTCCAGGCCGTCACCAGTGAGCTCGTAATGCAGCGAGGGTGACTGGAGCGAGGCATGGCTCTGAGAAAAGAGAGCCCCTTTACTGTTAGTGTGTTTGCATTTTCAGGTGTTGATAGAGTACTGCACTGTGCTGTAAAATGCCTTTTATGTGAGGAGCCTCTGTAGACAATGGGATTATGATGCAGTAAACATATTGTACGTATAAAATGCCATATAGAGAAAACACACTGAACTCACCACCCTGCTGAGCAGTGTGGCATAGATGCACAGCGCACCACAGAGCATAAGCTGTTGCCCATGACCACGTAGCTGCGGCCTGCAGCTCGCTGTTGCTGCTTAGCCTTGGGAGTGAGAACGTTGGAACTCGAGCTGTGTATTCTTCCCACTTTCACTCCATGGCTGTGTTTAAAATCACAAGTTTGAGCCCTTGTAAACCAGGAACCATCTGTAGATATTTGTAGTTGTAATACTTTTCAAGTGTCTATATTGTGATGAAAATACAGTGTTTTCAGTTGTCCAGTTTCAAGGATCAGATTGTAAGGTTCTAACATGAAGATATTTCAAGTTTGAAGAAGGTTGACCTTGCTTTCTGGGGTCTCTTTACAATAAAGAGATTTCACAATTGCTGTGCTTTTTAAAAGCCACTTTTTCAGAAATGAATTAAAGTAGATAGAAAATAAAGGCATGTGTGAAAAGTTTTGGTATTTATTGGATGAATATTCAAATTTGTGACTAATCAACAAACTCCCAAATCCACATTTTTTTGTCAGTAAAATACTGTTAGCAAAATGTTTTTATTTCTGGTCCTTTCCAAGCTAGTTCTCCCTACAGTATCCATCCAAATGCCATTTTGGCATGACATTATCCTACACAGAATAGCAGAACATGTGATGCTAATCTGATCTCCTAACTCACAAACAAGACCATCAACCAAGTCTCCCAACATGTTGCCAATGTTATCGAAGATTCGTTGTATACCATCTGCTCCCTCATTTAATAAATACATTTTGAACTTTTATATGCATAAGGCTCTTGATAGCTCTTACATACCAAAATGTGAAAAGTATGTGGGTCTAATTTTATCTTTCTAGAATCTTCAAATCATGCAGAAGATATGGTTGGAATGTTGGGTACTTAGAGCAGTGGTTCTCAACCTTCCTGATGCTGCGACCCTTTAGTACAGTTCCTCATGTTGTGCTGACTCCCAACTACAAAATTATTCCGTTGCTGCTTTCTAACTTTAATATTTTTGGAGATAGAGGTTTGCCAAAGGGTTTGTGACCCGTGGGTCGAGAGCCACTGCCTTGGTGTGTTAGTCAGTACTCTCAGCTCACTCGAGAAGTGATGCAGAGCCTCTGAGATTTATAACAAGACAAGAGGGTTACTGAGCAAAAGGCTTCAGCTGTGTGCGGAGAATTTGAAAAAACAGAATTAGTTGGGAACATTGTCAATCTTGAGAAGGTGCTTCTGAAAGCAGGGAGGAAGGAAAGGAAGTGCCCTGTTGCTCTGCAGGCCGCTCTTCTCCTGCTTCCCCACCCATTCTCACAGACTTTCCCTCCAGCAGGACTCACTCGCTCTCTGCTAGGATGTAGTACTGTTGAAGTTGCCCAGTGTTTCTGAAGACCTTTCATGATGCTAGGGTTTGTGTTACTAAAGTGTTCTGTTGAGTCCTTCAGTCCACTGGGGTTTGTGTTACTAAAGTGTTCTGTGGAGTCCTTCAGTCCACTTTCTCCCTTCAGTTGACAGAACTTCAGTTGTGCATTTTATTAATGTATTTCATCTTCCAAATCAGACCGCTTCCTACAGCAGCAAGACTGTATGTTGTCACACTCTGTATCTTGCCCAAAACATGCGTTCTAAGATTCTGTGCAGGTGTTAACTAAAGAAATGGGATTTGACTTTTATTAAGTATTCTGTTAAACACATGTATCAGTATGTTGAATTTTGTGAAATTTTAAACAGGAACTCTGTTAATTCAACTATTTGTGTGGGGTTTTTTTCTTTGCAGATTCACAGGTTTATGAAATTTGATAACGTCTATAATGGGCTTGTGTTGTGCAGCTGATAAGAAAATGCTTGCTGCACACAGTAGAATGTAGTATAGCAGGCATTAGTCTGATGAGACGTAGGGTGACCACTGTGTGAGGCTCTAGGTTAGCCCTGGGGAGAAAGCTACAAATAGGCAAACCAAGATGACTTTTAGGTTTAAGTTACCCTTGCCACTATGCAGGAGTTCTTAGACCCCTGGTCTTTCATTCTTTATGTTTATAGTTATTGTAAGGACATACAGTCATTAGTCAAATGAAGAATTGCTAACCTGTATCGAGTTCAGAAGACATTTGTGTAAGATTTTACTATAGAAGTCATTATTGCTCCACTTGAAGAACTTCAATCTTTCACAGGAAGATCAGGTCACCAGAATGTCATAAAGAAGGAACTCAGACGAATTTCTAGCTTTTAAGTCAAAATTCATATTTTATTAGATACCATTTCATTAACTCAGTGGAATAGCAATTCTAGCCAGCATCCATCCATCACTTTTTAAGGTGTGTGCCTTTGCTTACACTCCTTGAACTTTAGTAGATTTTGTGGGAGAGAAGCGCACCGTTGGTGTTGTGGAGAGAGAGTTGGGCAGGCCCTGTTGCTCTGAGGAGCAGTCAGTCTGCAGGCTCCCAGGGGGACAGACCCTTGAGGGCAGGAGAACAAGCCATGGGAACAGTACTGATGGGTAGCAAGGCTTCTCTAGTTTATTCTTTCAGGGAAAGCTTGTGGCAGAGAGAATTAGGGGGTAAGAAAAATGTTTAATGAGAAAATGCTTGTTCATGGGAACCTGGAGGACCCAGTAAAGAGGAAGATGTTCAAACACACACACATTTAAAATTAAAAACGAAAATGATGAGGTGAGGAGGGATGGAACACTTGATCTTAAGAAGGGAGCAGACCCTTTTCTGAGACAGCAGAAACAATGTGACTTTTAGAGAAAGGATAAGATCTGAGGAGGGCATTTGCCTGGGCAGCTGCACAGAGAAGTGCTGCCCTAGGGAGCCTCAGCTTGGGGAAGCAAGGGGAAGAGGAAGCTGGGGACTCCGTGGGTAGATTTGTTCAGTTGGGGCTCACAGTGCCATCTGAAGAAGCTGGTTACAAACTGTATCGTGCAAGGCACTGCAGGAGGCACCGTCTGAACACCATATGAATAAGACCAAGAAGTGAGGACAGACAGAACTATGCAGGAATAAGTGTGTATGACAGGAAGTGAGGACAGACAGAACTATGCAGGAGTAAGTCTGTATGACAGGAAGTGAGGACAGACAGAACTATGCAGGAATAAGTGTGTATGACAGGAAGTGAGGACAGACAGAACTATACAGGAATAAGTGTGTATGACAGGAAGTGAGGACAGACAGAACTATGCAGGAATAAGTGTGTATGACAGGAAGTGAGGACAGACAGAACTATGCAGGAATAAGTGTGTATGACAAGAAGTGAGGACAGACAGAACTATGCAGGAATAAGTGTGTATGACAAGAAGTGAGGACAGACAGAACTTTGCAGGAATAAGTGTGTATGACAAGAAGTGAGGACAGACAGAACTATGCAGGAATAAGTGTGTATGACAGGAAGTGAGGACAGACAGAACTATGCAGGAATAAGTGTGTATGACAAGAAGTGAGGACAGACAGAACTTTGCAGGAATAAGTGTGTATGACTTAGCACACCCTTTCTCAAGCGAACAAGTGTAAGGACACATGCAGGAGAGCTGATCAGGAACCTGCAGAGGAAGAATTATTTTTAAAACATACATAAACACTGATGCAATCTGTCAAATTCTTCTAGAAAAAGAACTATTTCCTCCTTGTCTCTATTTCTTTTTCTCTTCCAATGTCTGAATCTATAGCCCTGCTTTGTCATATGGGTCTCCTTCTCATCACTGAATTGCCTTCCTTCTTGAAGCTCAGGGAACTAGATGGAAACACATTTTTATCGGGTAGTTTTAAGTGGAAAATCTTCGCTGGAGGAGACTATGTACTTCCTGTTAAAGAATTAACACCTTTGATTAATATTTGTTCACTCCTGATACCTCATTAAAATGACCACAGGGGCTTTTTTTAAATGCAGACATCCATAAAGACAATAGGAGCAGCAAAATTTCAGGAACTGAAAGCAGCTGAACAAGGGACAGTGACCCAATGAGTGGTAATTGTTCATCTGCTGCCCCAGGAAAGCTGCATAGAAGCTGGCATGGTGGCAGTGGAAGTAGATGGGGTCCAACCAGCAATTTCATTTACACCGCACACTACCTGCTTGGATGTGTAGATGCCCAGCCTCCACATGTGGAAGCTCCAGGAGGCTCACAGGCAGTCCAGTTCCTAGTCCAGTTCCTAGCTTCAGCGCCCCTGAGTAAAGGGTATAAGGCAACCCTCCAGAGAGTAAAAGCTTTTATTGCCTTCCTCTTAGCTGGTTAATGGAACTTCATCTAGAATGAGTCCTTTATAGCTCTCTATCTATATATGTTTTTCAGAATCTGATTTTGAAGTTTTGTGCTAATGACTGAGTCAGCTTTGTTGACAGAGGTTTCTGTCCCACTCGGTCCTGCAGCTGTTCAGTCCCAGAGAAACACACAGAGGTCTACATTAGTTATAAAGTGCATGGCTTATTAGCTCAGGCTTTCTTATTAACTAACTCTTATATCTTACATTAACCCATAATTCTTGATTGTGTTTGCCACGTGGCTTGGTACCTTTATCAGTGAGGCATTCTCATCTTGCTTCCTCTGCATCTGGGTGACGACTGCAGAATGAGCCTTTCCTCTTCACAGAATTCTTCTATTCTGGTCACCCTGCCTATACTTTTCTACCTGGCTACTGGCCAATCAGTCTTTTATTAAAACCAATACAAGTGACAAATCTTTATAGGAACAAGACCATTATCCCACAGCTCTTCCCCCTTTTTTTCAAAGCAAAAACTGTGAATCTAATCTCCCTTGCTTAGCTTTCTTTCTTACCATTATCTGTAACAACTTGCAACCAACACTCTAAACAAAGAAAAACATCCATAATCCATTTTGGGGGAACATGGGCATAGTTTTCTAGGCTACTTTCTGCTGATTGGGGGTGCTGATAATCATATGGGGACCTAAAGAAAACTTAGGATTATGGTCAGGTCTTGACTGGAATATTTTGTGAGGCTTGATTATCTGAGGCAACAGTGTTAAGGCTATTTTTGATGTTCTTGATCTCAGAGGAAACTCAAACAGAGGTCCTCTAAACTATTGGATCATTTGGGCCATCCGCTCCTATTGGAGATTTTTCAGAGGGTCTTCCTTGATAAAACTTGATTTTTCTTAACGTAGAATGAATCTACGGCCTCCCATTTCCTGTGGGAACAAAAGCGAAACCTCTTCTCCAAAGTAACATATCTTTTCACTTAAATTTTGAAGTCAAGGCATCAAAGACAGCACAATAACATATAGTATCCAGATTCTTTGTGTATTTTCCATCTTTATGTAGCTTTTTAACCTTCATTTCTTTTATTTTTATTTTTAATTCTTGGTTTTTTGGGACAGGGTTTCTCTGTGTACCTTGAACTCACAGGGATTCTCCTGTCTCTGCCTCCCAAGTGTTGGGATTAAAGGTGTGTGCCACCACACCCACCTTCTCTCTCTCTCTCTCTCTCTCTCTCTCTCTCTCTCTCGTTCTCTCTCTCCCTCCCTCTCTTTATTCTTTTGCTTTTCTGTCCCAATATATTTTTAAACACACTGTAAACTGGTTTTTGTTTTTGGTCTGAATCTATCTTTATTGTATATCTCTTTTTTTTTCAACCACATGAGTCTTTAATTTGCTAAGTGATATGGCTAGGATTAAAGCTGTGGCTTTGACAACTGGATCCACCCCATTCCTTAACTTTCTGATAGTATAGCTTCATAGCAGAGGTACTGGCGTGAGCCATGTTTATTGCCACAACTCTATGGAGTTTCAAGGTCCCTGCCACCACCAAAAAGCATCCTGTCAGCTATTCATAAACACCGTTTAATACCAACTGACTAGTGAAAATTAGTGGAAGCTTTGGGATACCAAGAGGTAGCAAGGCCAACAGCATTCCTTGCTCTTTTCTGCCCCCTTCTGACATTCCTTTGTCACTAATACATGAGTATAAGGGAAAGAATCACAAAGCTCAGCTCATTCACAGGACAGTTAGCAAGCAGCTGTTCTTTCGATCCCATGACTCTGGCACATCATCTTTACTCAGCCTTGACATCACCCTTTGCACCAGTGAAGCTTCAGAGGAAAGTCCAAACCTCCTGGAGTTACCGTCCTTCTAAAATACCACGCAGGAATGAGTTATCATGAGCACACTACAGTTTGAGCATGTCTCTTCCCAGGGAAAAGTGGAGAAGACCTTCTGTTGCATCCTTGGCCCCGTGTCTTTTCCCTCCTCCCTCACGGGGACAGGGACAGCTCAGAAGCAGACATAGACTCCTTTTTTGTATGTAACTTCCATTAGTGATGTTCCTCTCTTGCAACAAACAAAGGGGAGGGAAGTTGCGGGGGTCAGGTGGGAGGTGGAGCTTGTCCTTCCTGGGGCACATGCGCTGTGATCAAATTCCAAAGCTCTACTGTTTGGCCATGTCTTTCTCTGTTCTCCTTTGTAAATACAGTCTCTGAACACATCCTTTCCATTTAAATAACAACTTGATGGTTTCCACGGCTGCTGAATATGAGGTCAGATGTAATCCTCCTTAGCTTTTAGCTCTGCCTCTTGGGTAAAGAACTGCTCTGGTTGCTGTGTCTATTATAACTGCCTGGTACAGCCAAGAACCATAATTTAAGTCCACAAGCAAGTCACAGTTTCTCACACAAAGACTAGGATGTTTTGAAAATTACCACATGCCAATAATAGGCATCATCAGATCCAAGATAAATTAAATTAACCTATATGATTTCTGAGGACCTAGATTTTCAAATGAAAATCCTCATAATGAAATCATTACAGTATAATATAATATCATGTGATGTAACAGATCACATACAGCATACCCCAACATAATATAAGAAGGATCATAACTGCTGAAGGATGGAACATTTTAGGTGAGCAAAATTTAGAGGGCTTGATCATGAAGCCAAGCTTGGGGTAGAGGTGAGAACTATGTAAACCAGGCTTCCATCCAGTGGGGGAGCTGCCGGAATAGGAGAGTCCTGGGAAGAAAGGGCTGGGAAGAAGTGCCGGAAGTACTGGGACAGGATTCATTCTGTCAACTTGACACAGTCCAGAATTCCATGGGAGCTTGTCTATATCAGGCTGGCCTGTGGGCGTGTTTCTTAGAAATGGTCTCTATTCCACATTAATTTGTATGAGATCATCTGTTATGGATGGCACTGTTCTCTGGGTCTGAGTCCTGAATTGTATGAGAGTAAAGAAAGCCAGATGGGTGCTAGGTACACATGCAGTTGTTTCTCTCTGCTGGTGGCTGGAGCTCTGATGGGATTGGCTGCTTCAGGCTCCTGTAACTCCCATGCAGGGGTACACTGTGACCTGGAACTGTAAGCCGTATAAACCCTTTCCCCTTAAGCTGCGTACTCCACATATTTTATCACAGCACGGAGAGGAAGCTGGGCAATTATGAAAGCTTAGCAGCGTCTTTACACCAATGGCTGACCTCACTCCACCTTGTCTTCCTCTGTAGCGGTCATGACCTTCTAGCACACCTTGTATTTGTAGACAGTGTCTGTTTTCATTGGTTTAAGGTGCAAAGTCCTCAGGCTTTTTGTTCATAGCACACTCCTGACACCAAGAGCAGTGTCTGGAGAGCACGCACAAAGTCACATGACAGATGAGGCTGCGATACAGGCAAAGGGCTACTGAACTCTGAGTCAGCAAACATGGTTATTAGACACAATGAACAATTTCTTTGTGGCCCAAGCTAACTATGTGAAGGTAAGGTTGATAGTATTTACTAATAAACTGCTTATGGGTAATAGGATAGAAAGAGGGGAATGAGAATGATTTAAGATCTTTGTCCCATCCTTGAGAGACAGAACTGCTTTTTACCACTGTAGGAGACGTGGGCAGTGTGAGCAGAGAAAGATCAGGGCTTGTTTGGGGTTAAGCTGCATGTGACATGCCTGGCTGATTTCCCAGTGTAGGGTTGAGAAGAGCGGTCTAGACTGGAGGTAACAAATCTGGAAACCATAACTACAAGTGAGACCGTGGGCTGACGCTGTGGACACCTGACCCCCCCAGAGCTTCTATGTCAGGAGATGCAAAATAAGTACAGGCACTTGAGGTCCAGCAGCCTGAGTGTCCATGGAGGGTACAAGGCATGCCGAAGGGAAGCTGACACCCTCCATCAGATCAAAGTTGAAGGCTCCTCAGCACCCACTACATGCACCTTGTGATAGCTTGGTGAGGGTGTCAGGGAAATCTCATGGCTGGCATGTGAGTTGGGTTCAAAGTTAGGAAAGTCATATGAGAAATTTCAGAATTGCAAAATGCATCTATTTTGAGTCAGTAATTTGACTTTTTAGAGTCTTTGTAAAGATATGATTATATACTTAGCAAAGTTTTCTTTGTAATGTTGAGAACAATCTAAACATCCAACAAGAAGGCCCTGCTAAGATACGTTATACATCTGTATAATGAATATTAGATATAATGTATGTGTGTGCATGTATGTATATATGTTTATTCACATATTTACATGTATATGTAAAAATATGCACATGCTGATTCTATAAATATGCATGTTATTTATAGTATTTATTTTATAAGAAGGGTCTCGAAGAACAGAGCCCAAGGCTGTGGTACATCCTCTGCAAGGGTTCCTCAGAGGTAACAGCTCTGCTAGAGAGGAACTTGAAAATTGATAGATGGAGAAAGGAAAGACACTTTCTGTGTATTGGTTATGCAGCTTCACTCACCTAGAGTCACCCAGATGGGAAATGCTGGCAGAGGAAGAGAGCTGCATGGAACTCATTCACAAATCGCACTGCTGTAGGCTTGGCATCACAGGGATCTTGCCATCCATCTGGTTTCAGGGCTATATTTAAGAGACCTGGTTTATCTATTCTATCTCATGTGGAATGAGATTTAACAGTTCAAAATCCATCTTAAAATAGTTTGGTTTTTGTTAGTGCCAAGATTGTTTTGGGAGGATGGCCAAGAAAAGGAGACTACTGACTGTAGCTGTTGGGAAGGAACAAGGTGTTTCCATCTCCACAGGATGGAGATGAGGTCCCTGTGCTCACCCATGCCCACAGCAGACCTCACCCTGAGCTGGGAGAGTTCTTGACCAAGGCTGTCTGTCTAAATGTACTGTGTGTAGACACTTAAAGACAATATTCAGAGAGCCACATTTGTTCACAGGCAGTGGGGCGCTGGGTTGAAGCCCTTAATACTGTTGGTGAGTTGACCTCTACTTAGGTCCTAACTGTCCCTGCCGTGTAGATCACATCTTCTAGGAAACAGCCCACTTTACCTAATTTAGAAAATGGAAGTAAATTGAAATTAGGCCATCTAGTTAAGTTTTGACAGGATTTAGAAATGTGTACTCTTTGATTTCGGTTGTCACTGTTTGAAACACACACAGATACTCTTGTGCCGATTTTGTTTGATGAGAGAACTTTTTAGAACAGACAGCAAATTTGAGCTGAGAAATAATTGTTAGTATGGCTACAGCATTTCTGTCAGCAATTCACTGAACCCGCAGATACAGAATCCATGGAAGCAAAAACTTACTATACTTAATTCAGTAACTTCAATAGTTTCAGAGGCAAAATAAATCTAATCTTCAAGTACATCATTTTAAGATCAGTTTATCTCATGAGTGTTTGGCCACATGTTGTATACTGTATTTAATCTCCTGTGTTTTGAATTTATAAAAGAGACTAACCACTGTATTTAAAAGGTCACCTGCTTTGTATTTGATTATGAAAAATGGCTCTAGTTTTAGTGGGATGAGGAGATGATACCTTCTTCTGGCTTGGCCGCATCTGCTTTCACAGCAAGAGCTGCTGCCTTGTGACTGTATTGAGTATATATGCACATGTGTGTGTGTGTGTGTGTGTGTGTAGTGTGTTGTGTACCTAAATAAATTGGGTTTTATTTAGTGTTATCTGTGATGAGAAGTATAAAACAATAGAAATTGAAATTTCTCTTTCGTATACTCCCATACAATTAGACACAGTTTCAAACACAGAGGTGCACATGCACACACATGTACACACATCCACGTGAACACGCCCATATACCCTACACACTTGAAGAAAAACACTTCTTTTCCCATATAGTGTGTTTATAGATTATTTGGGAATTTCAGATAATGTATGTACCCTGATCACACTTCCCAGTCCTTCCAGGTCCACTTCCTGACCCTGGTGACTCTTCCCCTCCCCCCAAAAAAGAAGAAAAAGGAAGTAAGGAAGGAAATATACCAATTTGTATTGCCCATATACTCACTGAGGCGTGGCCAAACTCACAGTGGCCAGCCCCTTAAAGAAAACTGAGTCCTTCCCCACCCCCATGTCTGCCAGAGGCCACCAGTTGTGGAGAGCTACAATGTTTATGTAGAAGTCTAGTGGACATACTTTTATATGACTCTCCAGCTAGAAGCTAAAAGTTTAAATACCTTGTGCAGTCTCCAGAACAGACTGATAGCCCTAACGTGGTTCTTTCTCGTGTGGCCTACGGTTTCCATCCCTTGAAGATCAGAATTAAACTCTTAGCCATCACCTGACTAGGGGTTTTCCATTCGCCCTTTCCTTAGTTCTCTTTATTAGACTGAGAACCATTTGGCAGGGTTTGTTTAGGTAGTGCACCAGAAGTAAAATGGAATACTGTTCTTTCCCAAGAACAGGCTATGGGACCAAAGGAGTCTAATTGTAGGATTTAGGGGCATAGAACAGCCAGGACTTAAAAACAGTCCTCCCCTCCCACACTGGAGACGTGGCTCCATGGTTAAAGAGCTGGTGCTGTTCTTCCAGAGGTCTTAAATTCGTTTCCCAAGTACTTCTGTAACTCCCTCCAGGAGAACCCGGTGTCTTGGCTCTTCAGACACCTGCGCTTAGATGTACATAACCACTCCCCCGCCCAAACACACACAATTTAAAAAATAATTTTTTAAAGGACAGATATCCCAGGTCCAGCAGGTTCTCTGTGTGAGACCCTGACCATTTGCTGACTTCTGCACTTAGTCTCCTCTAAGTATAGATCTGTGTATCTCTCTGCGGTTGTGTAATGTGTTCTCAGCCTGCAAATTTGGATGCCTTTAAACAAGCTGACTGTTGAACAGCATAGCACATTGTATCGTGTCAGCCTTCCACAGGATCATGTCCTCATACACACAGTAATGTATTGTGTGTCAGCCTTCCACGGGACCATGTCCTCATACATACAGTAATGCATTGTGTGTCAGCCTTCCACGGGACCATGTCTTCATACACACAGTAATGTATTGTGTGTCAGCCTTCCACGGGACCATGTCCTCATACACACAGTAATACATCATGTCAGCCTTCCACGGGACCATGTCCTCATACACACAGTAATGCATTGTGTGTCAGCCTTCCACGGGACCATGTCCTCATACATACAGTAATGTATTGTGTGTCAGCCTTCCACGGGACCATGTCCTCATACACACAGTAATGCATTGTGTGTCAGCCTTCCACGGGACCATGTCCTCATACACACAGTAATGTATTGTGTGTCAGCCTTCCACGGGACCATGTCCTCATACACACAGTAATGCATTGTGTGTCAGCCTTCCATAGGACCATGTCCTCATACATACAGTAATGTATTGTGTGTCAGCCTTCCACGGGACCATGTCCTCATACACACTCAGAATTAACTGTAGCCTCTGACTTTATATGGTGGCAGTATGCTGAAAACCCTGGTCTCTTTGTCTCTCCCTGTCTCTCCGTGTCTGCCTCTGACTCTCTGTGTGTCTGTGTGCAAGACAGAAGACTAATTCAGGTATTGTTCCTCTGACACCACTTTAAATAAAAAATAGGACAGGTACTCTTTATTGCCTGGGCTTATGAAGTAGATCAGGTTGGCTTGCTAGCATGGCCCAGGATCCCCCAGTCTCTGTCAACCCCTCCCCTGCCAGCACTGGGATTACAAACAAGGGCCATCACACCTGACCCTTCTACATGGATTCTAGGGACCAAACAGAGTCCTTCTGCTTGCATAGCAAGTGCTTTGCTGGCTGCACCACCTGCTCTGCCCTCTTCTGCCTCCTTAGCAGGTGCTCCATGGGGTCATTTTCCTTTAAAGAAAACACGACTACCTTGTGCTTTCAGTAGAGTCTGCCGTGTAGTTTAAACCAAACTAGTGTTTGGGGCACTGCCTAGTAGGAAAAATGTAATTATTTTGTCAACAACCAACTCCAAGATAATGTGACAAATTATGTGTGGCTCTACAATGTACAAAATTATGACAGATGTGTTCTGGAAGAGTGTTTGGAAGCTAAGCAGACACAAGGAGATAGACCTTGTTCCTGAGAGAAAAAGAGCTGTGTTCCTTTCTCCAATTATTGTTGACCTGGTTTCTGTTTCTGAACGTGAAGATTCCCCCACAGCAGGATGCTTACCCCTGCCTCCACACAGGGCCACAGCAGACTCTGTTACTCTCCACAGTGTGCTCTTTAGAACGTCAAGACTATTTCGTACACAATTTAGAACTTCTCAATACAGATTTTGCAGATGAGTATCATAGAAGTAATTTTCTCAGGTTAAACAAAATTCCAGTTATCTTCAAACTACCTGTGTTTTATTATCTCTAATCTTAAGAAAAATACTTGAGTCTTTAGGCTGGAAAGTGCCATGTTTCAGTTCCTAATGCTGCAAATGAGGGGGCAGGCACCCAAAACAGACTTTTTTTTTTTTTGATGTGCATCTTTCCCCACTGGTAACAGCCAAGAGGTGTCTGCTGATGGATTGTCACCAGCTGTTTCTGGTCTTCTTATCCCAGAAGAAGCTACTTTGGGTAGTTCTTCATCTTCCTGTCCTACTAAACAGGCCTTATGAACCACTGTGTGGGTGCTACCACTGTGTGCCATAGTTGAGGGGCTGTCACTAAACAGATGCAGTGGTCACTGGTGAGCATAAAGGGGACTTTCATGCCTCTTGGGTTCCTAGCGTAGCTAATAGGAAGAGGAGAATAGGAACTGTCTTCCACCAGCTGACCCAAGAGAAGCCCCCAGAGTAGCAGTGTTGTTTCTGGACAGAGAGATATAAACTGAGAGGTCTGGGGCCAGCCTGCCAGCACTCATCACTGAGCTGTTCTGCCTGCTCCCTGCCTGTGTCCCACGCTCGGAGCGAGGGGCACTTAGCACATAGCCGTATTTCACAGAGCTTCATGTGGGAGGGGTTGACCAGTTCTCTTGTTTTGTATGATTTCTTAAGTAAAAGCATGATGTTCTTTCTTAGTGTGATGGTTTAAAAGAAATTGGTCCCCCAAGAAAGTGGAACTGCTAGGAGGTGTGGCCTTGTTGGGGGAAGGGTGTCACTGTGAGGGTGGACTTTGAGGTCTCATAAAAGTTCAAGCCACACCTAGTGAAACTTGAGACTCTTTACTTTCTGTTGCCTACAAGTCATGATATAGGACACTTGGCTTCTTCTACAGCACAATGTCTGTATGCCACCATGCCAACCATGATGATAATGGACTAAGTCTCTGAAAATGTAAGCCATCCCAATGAAATGTTTTTATTTTATAAGAGTTGCCACGGTCATGGTGTCTCTTCACAGCAAGAAAAACCCAAACTAAGGCACTTAGGTTTTCATAAATGTAAATTTGTCTGATTACTTTTAGTTTGTTTTATTAGAATAAAATAATTTTAAATAACCCACTATTACAATTTATCTTAAGTTTTACATTGTACCACATGGACTTTCTTCCATATGGCATGCCTCCTAGAATAAAAATCTTAGTTGATATTACACATACACGTATTTTGGCTCTGGTTTCAAACAAAGTCATTGTTATATATTCTTGTGTCATCATTTTAATGCTATTGCCATCTTGGCTATATGATACCTAAAATCTTTGCCATTGGGTTATGAATGAATAGATATGCTGACTGCCTAACTACAGGTTTCTGTTCTCACTCCGCTGGGCATGCATCTTTACAGAGTAGTTGGTATGTCTAAGTTTTGGTAGCGTTTAATATGACATGTAATCATGCTTACCAGTGGTATGTAATTAATAAATGTTATTTGCTGACCTTTAATGTTTTCATTTCAACAATCAGGAATTACTCACATTATGCAAAATGGTGAGGTTTTTTTGTTTTAATATTAGAGATAATTGACTACTGATCTACAGAAACAGGGAAGTTTTCTAAAACACTCACATGGCAAATGTTCCCACTTTCTTCTTGAAGTAACTGTTCCTCTTTAAGTTTCATGTTAGAATCTTAATAAGTGAAAACATTGTTGAAGATAATTTAAAACTTCATGTCTTTGTGAGGTAAACAGTGAGTAGAAAGAAAAATGTAGATTTTTGCCTGACCCTCCCCACCTACTTCCTATCCACCCTTCTCTTGAAGTTCAGACCAAGTTTACAGTCTTGTAATCCTAGATCTTGAGCCTGGCTCCAGTGTGTACCTGCTGCACATGCTCTCGAGTCTGTCCCAGCTTCCTACTCTCCTGCTCCAGCTCTTCTCCAAGAAAACCTTGCTCTGCCTTCTTGTTAGAGCCCTTCACAGCACTTGCTAAAAATGCCTATGGCTCTACCCATCCCAAATTCCTAAACCATAATCTTCCAGAGGTAGAAAGTCTGCATGTTAGGTGCACTGGGGGTGATGAGGTTTGAGATTGTCTCCCGAGTCCTTGGACTCTCCAGTGAGGTCTGTCCCCATCCTCCTCTGACAAGCTGTGAAAGCCCCCCACACCCACTTCCCTGGCTGTCCATCAGCTACAGACTCATGCCACCACTTCTTCCTCCCTATGCCCTTTACTTCCCTCTGATTTAACAATGGGGGCTTTAAAAACAGATCTGGGACAGGCTGTATGACTTAGTTTAACATTTTTGTTTATCTGATTGTTACCAGCCACTGTAGAGTTTGCCCTATTCTTTAAACAGAATTATAAAAGTTTTATGAGAGGAGAAGGAACCCTATTTTTAAGTTTCTTAATAAGATAGAGTGTTTTTCATTGAGTTAGTTCTTTGCTGTAAATATTTGGAAATAGGAGGTTACTTAACATCTAACCTAAGCAAGTCCTTTATGTCTACTGTGGAACAACAATCTTAAAAAAAAAACTGTGACTTGCTAGAGTAATTCCTGGTAAGTTATTGCTAAGGTGTGTGTGTGTGTGTGTGTGTGTATGTTCTTATGAACATGTACATATATGAGTGTGCGTGTGTATGGAAGACAGACGTCACCCCCAGTTCTTTAGCCACCGTTCACTAGTTTTTGAGACAGTGTGACTTACTGGTCTGGAGCTCATCAATTAGACAAGTCTAACTTTCCAGCTAGTCCCAGGGATCCCTGTCTCCACTCCTCACGTACAAGATCACAAACACACATCATCACAGGACTTTTTTTTGTGCACAGTTTCTCACAAGCGCTTGTGCCATCACACCTGGCTTTTACACAAGTTCTGGAGATCACACGTGGGTCTTTATGCTTGCATAGTGTCTTAGGGTTTCTTTTACTTAGAAGAGATGCCATGACCACAGCAACTCTCATACAGGAAAACTCTTACTTGAGGTGATGATTTATAGTTCATTATCATCGGGACAGGGAGCATGGTGGCATGCAGGCAGATATCTTGATAAAAAGGCAACAAGAAGTGGACTGTGACATTAGGAGAAGCTTGAGCACAGGAAACCTCAAAGTCCACCCCATAGTGATACACTTTCTTCACCAAGATCACACCTACTCCAACAAGGCTACACCTCCTAATAGTACCACTCCCTTTGGGGCCATTTTCTTTCAAACCTCTGTTTCCACTCTCTGGCCTCCAAATTCTTATAGCCATAGCATAATGCAAAAATGCATTCAGTCTAACTTCAAATGTCCCCATAGTCTATAACAGTCTCAAACTTATTTAAAAGTATAAAGTTCAATGTCTCTTCTGAAATATGTATAGTCTCTTAACTGTAAAATAAAAATAAAAAAGCAGATCAATACTTCCAACATATAATAGCACAGGATATACATTACCATTCCAAAATGTAAGAAAGAGATAGCAAGGAAATACTGGACCAAAGCAAGACTGAAAATCAGCCTGGCAAACTCCAATCTCTGCATCTCCATGTCTGATGTCTGAACGCTATTCAGATCTCCAATTCTGTTCAGCTTTGTTGACTGCAACACACTTCTTTCTTTTGGGCTGGTTTCCACTCCCTGTTAGCAGCTCTCCTTGGCATGGTTCTGGGATCTCCAAGGTAATCCAGGCTTCACCTTCACAGCTTCACACAATGACATCTCTGGGCCACCACTCAGGGACACCCCTGACACATGCCTGTCTTCAAAGGCTTTCCTTAGACACAGAGGGAGACTCCATAGCCCATTTCTTCTCTCTTTAGTTCAAAATCCAGAACCACATGGCTAAAGCTACCAAGTTCTGCTGCTTTTGGGGACTGGAACATGGCCCCCCTTTTCAATTACATACTCACCAGCTTTTGGTTATCTGTGGTTTTCATCACTGCCTAAACTTGGTTATCCTGGAAATTGATCTGTAGATCAGGCTGTCCTCAGACTCAAAGATCTGCCAGCCCCTGCCTTCTTAGTGCTGGGATTAAAGGTGTGCACCACCACACTCGCCTCTAAGCTTAGCTGGGTGGGGTCTTGCCCTCACTGCAGCCCCATGTATCAGTTTCTGATTAATGTGTACAGACACTAAGAAATAACCTTGTCATTCACTGTATGGAGCTGTTTGGAAGTGGTGTCACGTAGGAAGGGAATTAGAAGATGGAACACTCAACCAACAGTGAAAGCAAACGGAACAGCACAGAAAGGCAGGTATAACAGCAGACACCTGCAGTCCCACCATTCTGGAGGCTGAGGTAGGAGGACTGAATTAAACTTGAAGGCCCAGTGAGATGGTTCAATGGTGAAAGGAATTTGCCACCAAGCCTGCCAACCTGAGTTTGGTCTCAGGACCTACATAGTGAAAGGAGAGAACCTACTTGAGCCAATTGTCCTTTCATGTGATGCTTGCACATGTAAACACATACACACATGCACACACATGCTCAAATCACACAAGTACACAAATATATAAATGTAAAGAAAATGGATACCACTTTAAAAATAAGTAAATAATAAAACTCAAAGTAGGGCTGGTGATACATCTCATTATTACAGTGCTTGCTTCCTATGCATGAGACCCATACAGTGTCTTACCAGCTTTACAGTAATTATATATCTTGTAAATGCAGTAACTAGCAAACATGCGCTTTCTCAGCGTCTGTCAGTAGGCACTGGTCAGCTCCACCCTGGCTCACCAACAGTTCAGGCCCTGTGACTGTGAAAGCGTGAGCAAGAGCTCTGCATTTGTGCAGTGAGCTGCACTGTGCACAGACAGAAATGAGACTCCGAGCAGCACGTGTGGAGAGGGAGGACTGTGGTGCACTGTGTATTTCTGTTGACACGGAGAAAGCACAGTGGAAGATTCGTCCCGTACACTAGAAATGAGCAGGAGGGCAGAGGTGGAGGACAGTGGGTGGGAGCAAGACGTACCCGAACATACCTTGATAGCTTTGGAATTAGGTTAAGTTTTGAATAAATTTTGTAGATTTATTTTTGGAAAACATTTTTTTTTGTAAAACAAAAGCACATACATACTGACACAAGCAAACAGCTAGCCAGCAATTGAACCTGATTATGCTTTGTCCATGAGAGAGCCACACAGATGACAAGACTTAACGCGCATTCTCGGTAAGACCTGCTCTAAGGACAAAAGTGATGGAGTGAACTTCAGCTCAGTAGTCTTACCATTAAACAAAACTGACACTGACCTTTCCTGACAGGAAGTGTGTGTCTTTGCATCCTGTTCATTGCCTGTGCCAGTGTTGGGTCCTCAGTAGAGATGACCCTAGATGCCTATGTCAGTTTTAGCTCCTTTTCTGGTTGTGGGCAGCCTATCTAAAAGAAGCAGGTGCAAATGACAATTGTAGACCTGCAAGGGACATTCACTGGCCTCAGAGATACTCTCCATCTCTCGGTGTGTGGAATCTCCCATCTTTCCTCCCTTACAGTCTTAAATAGACACATTGATGGAATTCCAGTGCATCTTGGGATTGTTGTAGATATGCCTAGAAAATACATGTTCCCAGTTCATTGCCTCCTATGGGATGGGGAAGTAATAACCTCCATTTGTTTTTGTTTCTCTCAGCCATGGAATTCCATGAACACTTGCACAGCATAGGCACCAAGGAGGGACTGAAGGAACGGAAATTACAGAAGGCAGTGGAGAGCTTTACTTGGAATATTACAATCTTAAAGGTACTGTATTTGTTACTTTTCTGTTGCTATGGTAAAATACTACAACAAAGGCAACTTATAGAATTAATTTTTCTTACCATCCAGAAGGATGAGTCCCTTAAAGCAGGGATGCTCAGTAGCAAGCAGGTATGACCAGAGCTGGAGCCTGGGAACTCATATCCTCAACCACAAATATGAAACAGAGCAGTCTGAAGTGGGACAAGGCTGTAAAACTTCAAAACCCAGTCCCAGTGACATATGTCCTTCAGCATAGCAGTGCCTTCTAAACCTCCCCACAGTGCCTCCGGCTGGAAGGGAAGTGCCTGTGCCTGTGGAGGGTATATCTCATTTCAGCCATCACATTCCAGTCTCTCATTTCCATGGGCTTATGGCCATAGCGTAATATAAAATGGATTTAGTATAACTTCAGAAGTCCCCATAGTCTTTCACAGTCTTGACATTTTAAAGTCTCCTTGAGGTTCAAAGATAATTTCTACTATAACCCCTGTAAAATAAAACATAAGATTATATACATCCAACATATAATGGCACGGAATATACATTACCTTTTCAAAAGGGAGGAATGGGGACACAGGGGGAAATACCTGCAAGATCTAGCAGGTGGAATGCCAAGTCCTATGGCTTCATGTCCACTTTCAGGAATTTTAATTTTAAGGGGTTTAGATGGCTCCTCCCCTCCAGCTTTGCTGGAGTTCACTCAGAATTCACTCGGGTTGATTCCGTGCCCTGTATGCAGCTCTCCTGGTACCCCACAGCTCTGTCGTCTCTACCCCCTTGTGATCTCCATTGCATCCCAAGCTTTCCTTTCCGAGCTTCATGCGAAGGCTTCTCAGGGCCTTTAAAAAGGTGTTCCCTGCCCGTGTTGTGTGGCTCTGACACTGGAGGAGAAGACCCAGCTCTGCTTCACTCTTGCATCCTGTACGCGTCAAAACCCAGCGCCATTTGGATGACACTGCCAAGTTTGGCTGCCAGCTTGGGATGGGCCCTGTGCCTTTAATCACATTAGCAGTCACTTTTGTTCAGTTGCTTTCTTGGAATTGTTGGAGACTTAGCTGGGTGGGTCTTGCCCTGAAGACAGTCTTCCCTTTGTTCCAGCTCAGAGTGGGCCTAATCTGAAAGGCCAATTGTCCTTGATAGTTGTGGCCTCTCTTCCAGCACAAACCTTGGCTGTAATATTAAGCTTCCCAGTCTTCTTTTTTTTTCTTGCTATATTTTATATTTCTTTCTGTCTTACTTGTACTTTTTCATAGAGGACCTGCATAAGCATTTTCAGCAGTAACGATGCCATAGACCCAACATGTCTTTAAATTTCTCCTGCCAAAAAAAATTAGTCCTTTAATTTTTAAATTAGCCTCAGGACATGGGCAGATGGCAGCCAGATTCTTTGCTACAATATTTAAATTTCATGATATTTATAAGCAATATTGCTATATCTCTAAGCATTGTTGCTCTGTTCTGAAGTATAGCACTTGCCATTAATCTTGTCTGGTGTATGCAGTGGGTGCTGGGGAGAGAACACAGTACCTGTTGATGCTGGACAAGCTCTATTGCTGAATCGCACCATCAGCCCTTTCCTGTCTCATACCCATCAAGGCGTCGCCTTTACTATCTATCCCACACTTACAATTGGCTTGGAGCGCCCTCTACCCCGGCTTCAGATCCCAACCTCAGTGACTGCCCTGAATTACACTCTACTCAGTTTCCTATCTCTGAACTGGCCCAGTGTCACCAGCCTCTTCTCTCCTTCCCTCCAGTTGTTTTATCCTCAGCTCCAAACATAGAACATAGAAGACCATCATTAAATTTGGACTGCCCTTGTTTGGTTGAGTGTAAGATAGAATTTTCTTTAGTATTTTCTTATAGTATTTTTATGGTTTCCAGTGTAACTGTTAAATGTCATGTGGTGTTACATGTCTGTGATCACAGCACTCGGGGATTGGAGCAGGAAACCACCTGTGAGGCCATATCACAGGAGGTGGCAGAATTCCATGGTGGAAAACCCTGGTGCAGCTGGTTATCAGGAACAAAACTTCTCTGAGACTAGAATGGATGAGAAGTGTTAGCACACACGGGAGATCATGAGAGACCTGAGGGAACTCTGGTAACAAAACACTGTATTCCTGCCCGGGTGGCCTGAAATGTCTGTGTCCCTCAGGGCCAATGCTCTGCCTGCTCCGCTTTGTGCATCCCTGCATTCTTCCTGCTCCTCGCTCCTGCTCATCCATCTACTGCTTTACTGCCCGGCCTCTCATTGGCCCTCCGTGATGTGATAAGTGTTGAAGGAGCTGCGGGCCTGCTTTTGGTCCCGCCCGGCTCCCGCACAGCTAGCTTTACACCAGAAATAACAACACACAAACTGTATTCTTTTAAACACTGTTTGGCCCATTAACTCTAGCCCTTACAGGCTAATTCTCATATCCCGATCAACCCATCTCTAATAATCTGTGTAGCATCAGTCTTACCGGGAAAGATTCTAGCCTAGGTCCATCCTGGGTCTGAGCTTCATGCCTCTGCCCAGGAGAGGGGAACATGGCCTCTGAGCTCACTTCCTCTTCCTCCCAGCATTCTGTTCTGTTTACTCCTCCCACCTATGTTTTAACCTATGAGACCAAGCAGTTTCTTTATTACTTAACCAATGACCTTCCTCCATCAGATAAGGGAGCCTCTATGGTGTTTGCTGGCCCAGCCAGGCATCCCACAGTGACAGACTCCTCGGATTGGCTCTTCCCAAGCACCAATCCACTGGTCCAAAGATGGCTACCTTCACTGGCTGTTCCAGGTTCCTACTGCTATGTAACAAAACTAGTGGCTTAAGATGCTCCCCCCCCGCCACCACAATTCTGTGATTAACAAAAGTCAGCTGTGTGCTTTTCCTGACCCATGTGGTGTTGGCCAGAGCCACTCAGAAGACATTGTTTTGTTGGGAGCTCACCTGCCTTGAAAATAGGGACCATGGCTGGACTCTCACTTAAGGGCAGGTGCAGAGTGCTCGTATAGTGAGTGTTCAGTGGGTTAAAGAAGCTGGTTCAAACCCAGCTGCCATCATGTGAAATGCCAGCTGGTTCCGTGTCCTGCGCTCTTTGCCCTCAGAAACAAGGATAGGAGCAAAACTCCAAAAGCAATTAGAGACTTAATCTCTCTAGGAACATACGACTTTTGCCAAAAATAAGTCAATTGACCAGATGGTGTCTGTATAGACACAATCTAGATCTTCTTTGTTTATCCTAGGCCAGTACTTCCCTTAGAACCTTGCAGACTGTCTTAATGATGGTCTAGTGATGTCATGGGTTCCCGGTTTAGTTACTGTGTTACTAGTGATGTCGTGTGTTCCCGGTTTAGTTACTGTGTTACTAGTGATGTCGTGTGTTCCCGGTTTAGTTACTGTGTTACTAGTGATGTCGTGTGTTCCCAGTTTTTCTGGAAAGCTGTCCTTGACTGGAAGCTAATTTCTAATTGAGTCGTGTATGAACAGTAGTGTTCATCATTGGGCAGGCTGCTCTTTCTGATCTGTTTTAAACACAGCACATCCCAGGGACCATACCAGTGCGCGGTGATTCCTCGGCTTCTGTGTGGTCCCACAGAATGTGCTGAGAGACCCCCCACATTCCCCGTGTGAGGGAAGGGTCCTGTGTGCTGCTTCTGGTACCCGCAGAGGTGTGAAGCTGGTCCCGGCCCACTCCTCCCCGTCTGTCACCTGAGTGTCTGTACTGTGCCATAGCCTGCCTGGCTGTGACACATCAGAGCCAATGAGAAAACACTGTGGTCGATACCTCCTCTGCAGTGCTGCCTAGGAACCTCCATCTGAAGTGCTGAAAGTAGGAAATTGCGTTCTCTAGAGAATGGCATTTTTTTCTTGATTTAAATTAAATTGATTTTTTATTTGAAATTTTATAGAGCTTTGGTAAGTTGGGGGATAACCAAAAATTAGATAAGAGCCCAGAGTGATGGTAAGAGTTTCAAGACTCAAAAGCAAAGAAAGATAAACCTGCCGTCCTTGTATGACCAGGATACTGCACTGTAGAGTTGAATACGCCCTCCACTGCCTCTCCAAGGGCTGCTGTAGGATGTGAGGGGCAGCCAGAGAGCAGTGACCTTTCCCTAGCAGTGCATGCTCACCCTGAGTCATGAGTGCCTGTGTGGGACCTACAGGATGGGAGATACACGGGCACATTTGGACAGTGCTCAGGCCTGGAGACGCCTGTGCCTTTGCTATAGCTTCGAATTACTTGATGTTGGGTGACCTTGTTTCCATTGCGAGATTTAGTGAGACTTCAGTGGAAAGTGGGCCTGACCAATAGGAGGCCTTCCTCTGGCTTCCCCAAGAGAGGGTGGTGAGGGATGCTCCCACAGTCCCACCGTTGAAGTCACGCATTGCTCATTCAGCACACAAGAGCTGAAAATCTCTGTTTCCGCTTCTGTATTTTAAGTCACAGAAAGCGTGTGTAGCTGCAGTGGCAACACAGAGTCCATTGAGATGGTGGGGATTCCGTTTCCTTTGCCTCAGTGAGTGAGGTTCAGCTTTCCTTAGGTGGGGCTCACATTTACCTGAAAGGAACACAAGACACACACGTAAGGAAGTAAGGTGTATTTCACTGTAATCTGCTCTTCAGATTCTGCCTTGGCCAAAGTCTCCCATTTGTCCAAATTCAGCGTCCTTGCTATCAGATAGGAGTAGAAGAGTGTCTTCACAGACACATGAGACTGTCACGAGCAGTCTTTACAACACTGACTACAGCAGCTGACACAAGGCAGTCATTCAGTAAAGGGTGGCTAGTGTTCCCAGAAGGCTTTGCTCTTTTGTCTGACATAACTGAGCTTTGTGGTTTCAGACTTAGCACTGTCATTACGATGCAGAACCCTCTGAGCTACTTTCAATTGCAGCTGAAAGAAAGGTACTAAGGCCGGAGCAATGGCTCGGAACTGACCACCCTTCCAGGAGACCCGGTTTTGAGTCCCAGTACCTACATAGCAACTCACAAACATCTACAATTTCAGTTCCAGGTGGTCAGGCACCCTCTTCTGGTCTCCACAGGCACTGCACATACATAGCACACAGATGTACCTGTAGGCCATATACCCATACACATAAAAATAAATCTTTTCTAAAAAAAAAAAAGAGTAAAGAAAACATTAAATAGTACCATGTTTTTTAAAAGGTCTTTTATTTATTTTACTTTTGTAATGTTTAAGTTTATTGCAGAGTTGAGAGGCAGGTTTCAAGGTTTCCCATATCTGTTGCATTCATCACTCTGTATTATCAGCATCTCTGCCAGAGTGGTGCACTTTCTGGAGTTATCGGGGAGTCTACATCAACATTCCATTAATGCTTAAAGACCATATGGATACTAGAATTTGCTCAGTGTTGTGCCTCAAATAGATTGGAACAATCTGAAGTATAATATCTCATTATCTTGCCTACCCTTTTTTCAGTTCTCAAGATTGGGCTCGGGGTTTTACACATGCTGGGCAAGGATTGTAGCCTACTAGTAATAAAATTTATTTTTGGTTGTACACATTTAAGGTGTCTAACTTCACGTTTTGATTGTGCCCGTTGTTGTATTGCACATGATCTACACGTGTGATCCGATGCTCTAAACAATATCTATGTTCTCCTGACATACCCTGATGTCTGCCACCCGCTGCTCTCCATTGTTTGTTCAGAGCTTTTGAAGGGGGCTTGGGCCTTTGGCTTGTAAGGTTCTAAATGCCTATGATGTAGCAAATTGAAGCATACTCACTTTGTAGATGAGTCTCCCATCTCCTAAAGCAGTGATCATAAAATACTTACTACAGACTTCATGGCGTGACTGCCTGCATAAAATGTGTAACCACTTCCTGCTATCTTGGCTGTGTGTGCTGTCACGAGATGTATGTTGGATTTTGCAGACTCCATTGTCTGGTTCGCTTTGCAGAAGATTCTCATGAGAAATGGCATAGCAGCTGCACTCACTGTGTGGCATCTCTGAGGGACACAGAAGCATGGCCCTCTTGCATGCAGATCTGCAGGATGGTAGGAAAATGAGATGCATACAGATGTAGTCACCAGGCAGGGGCAGCACATGGCTAGGCCTGAGTTTGTAACTGGGCTGAAGTCTGTCTTCCTGGGCTTTGGTGCTGTCTAGGCCTCAGCCTAAGTTGGCACTGTCCCTGGGGCGTTGATGGTATTGATAAGGATTGCCACAGTCTTCTGTGTTTCTAGTGGATAAGAAGGTCAAAGCAGAGGCTAGAGAGATGGCTCAGCGGTTAAGAGCACCAGCTGCTCTTCCAGAGGTCCTGAGTTCGATTCCCAACAACCACATGGTGGCTCACAACCGTCTATAATAGGATCTGATACCTTCTGGCATGCAGGCATATTTATAAATTAATAAACATAAAATTAATTAGGAAAAAGCAACAAAAAAGAAGGTCAAAGCAGGGTATTTTTTTGTACACTTTTCTAGAAGCCCTAGGGAGAGGGACAAGTACAAATAATGCCAAAAATGTTTGGAAAGGCCTTAAGAAGTCATGTTATTTTAAATTTACCCAAAATAACATACAATACATACATGTCTATATACACACATACATGTGCTTTTAGAGACTATAATAGGATTCATTGAGGCTTCATCAAACACCCATGGTGTGGTTGTGTCTCCCTCTTCTTTCCTTCTGCATTCTCCTCATGTTTCTATTTCCCCTTCATGTCGCCTGTGTCCTGCTAGTCCCCTTCTCAACTCCCCACTCCTGGCCCCTGTGGTCCCTCTGTACTGTCCTGATTTCTGTGTTTATTCCGTGTTATATAATCACATATGAAGATTGGGAGCTAAAAAACACAGATGGGAGAGAACATGAGGTGTCTGTCTTTGCAGGTCATGGTTACATCACTCAATATAATCATTTCTAGGTCCGTGCACATGCTCGTACATTTCACGCTTCTCTTCCTTAAAACTGGATAGTACTCTAGAGTCTGTGTGGACCATGTTTCCATGGTTATCTGTTGAAGGACATTTAGGTGGTTTCAATTTTTTATCTATTGCAAATGGGGGACAGTGAACATTGCTAAGCAACTGTCTGTGGAGTGGAATGCCAGGTCCTTGAGACAGACACCAAGGGCTAAAGAAATGGGTCACATGGTGGTTTTAGTTTTAGCTTTCTGAGAATTCTCCACAGTGATTTCCAGAGTGGCTGCACCAGTTCCCAGCATCATAAAGAGTGAGTGAGGGCTCCTTTCTCCAGAACGTTTTTGGGTGGAGAACCAGCAATTTTTTGTCCACTTTGCCACTCTGACTGGGGTGAGATGAAATCTCAAAAGTTGTTTTGATTTTCATTTCCCTGATTGCTAGGTACGGTAAACATTTTTTTTTTTGAGATAGTTCTTAGATAATCATGTGATTTTGTCTTTAAGTTCATTTATATTATGTATTATATTTATCGGCTTATTCACCTTTAACTAACCCTGCATGATAAAGCCATGGCTGATGTTCTTCTTTATGTTGTAGTGTTTTATTGAAGATTTCTGCATCTGTGTTTCCCAGGGGCAGCAGTCTGTAGCTTTGTCCATTGTGTCTTTCCGTAGTCTGTGTGTTAGAGGGCTGCTTGCTTCATAGGGTGATCTTGGAGTTGAGGAGCTTAAGGAGTGTAGTGCATCACTGAATTCTGGTAGAATTCTTAGAGCGGCATCTTTTAGAGGTTATTTTGTGACCTAAGTTTAGTAGAGTTCTTTTGAGATAAAAATCAAATAGAGTAAGTTACAAAATTCAAAACAGACTTTGAAACTGAGCGCAGTGTGAGTTTCTCATCTGAAACCACTGTAAAGCAGCTTGCAGAAGTCTTCAAAATTGCTCACCCTTGGTCAGTGGGCAGCAGTGTTGTTAGAACTTCTTGTTCTGTAAAGGCTTCAGAATGGGGCTGTGAGCACCACCTCAGTGAGTACTGCCTCTGTCAGACTCTGGTCTTCACAGTGGAGAAGCTGAATGCGGTAGTTCATCTCAGAAACCACATGGACAGCATCAGGGCCAGGTGCAGCTGCCCTCAAACTGAGATGTGTTGCCTGTGAGCCCGTTTTCTGCCTCATGGATAGTGGTTTGACACCTGATCAATCTGTTTCAGATGCTGTAATGACCCACCTAAATTTGAGTAACAAAAGCAGCCAAAAGCCCTGTTATTACACAGAATTCTGTGCTTTTCAGGGTCTTTATTTTTAAAACTCCTTTTTTCACGTGGTAGTCTCTATATGCTGACAGAGAGCAGCAAACCTGGTTTCTTATTCTCAAGGTGCGTTAACAATAAAGTGTTCCTCTGTCACAGGTACAAGCACAGAGAAACACAGAACTGAATGCTCTAGAGAAGAAACTGCATGTCTTTGCTGTGCATTCATTCAGCTGTCCTCACTGACCCCTTACCAAGTAACTGCTAATGCCCTAGGCTCAGGGGTCCGCACACTCCCAAAGCCCCAGCCCAAAAGCGCCTCAGGTGGTTGTGAGTATGGAAAGCTACTCAGGAAAGGGCCCGGAGGGCTGTGGGCAGGAGTGCCAGTTCAGTTCTGGAAGGACTTATCAGTGTTGTGACCTGAAGGAGGCGCTGGTTCAGTCTGCACATGGAAGGCCCACGTGGAGGGGACCTGCTGGCTTCAGTAGCCTAGAATAGAAAGGGCTAAGTGAACGAGGCAGGAGATATGGGGATAAAATGCCAGCAGTGGGGTAGGACTCAGAGACACAAACAAGGACTTTGATCCTCACTCCAAGCAAAACTCACTAAAGGGTTGTAAGCTAAGAAAGAGAAGATGTGTTATGACCTGGTCATGCTGACAGTGGGATCAGAGAAAGATGATGTAACTTAGCGCGCTGTGTGAGTGAGGCCGGCACGAAGCTGAAGAACTTGATCTGAAAGCCCAGGCAGAGACTACTGCTCGCAGGTGCAATGGCTGAAGTGATAGAGGAGCCAGTGGCAACACCAGGGTCATTGCGTCAGGGACTTTAGGAATGGGGTTGCTCTAATGAAGGGAAGCTTGTGCAGAGAAACATGGGGTCCAGAGCTCAGTTTGGAACATGTTAAGCCCTAGAGGGTATTACAGCTAGGCATTTTCACTGAATACCAACTAATTTTCATTAACGAAAGTAATATTCAAGGAGTAATCAATAGAGTTGAAAACAGTAAATAAGCTTTAAAAAATTAACAAGACAAAAATCTTTAATAAACAAACATAAAAAATCAATAAACCTCTAGCTAGGCTGAGTGGGGAAAAGATATGACAAAAATTACTAGTGGATAAAATAAAAGAATTTCATCTCCTATGGACATTCAGAGATTATCAAGGGAAGATCGTAAAGCACTCTGTGTCCACAAACTTGGTGACATACAGGGAATGGACCAATTTCTTAAGAAGTCTATTCTTCCAGACTCACTCTGTAAGACTGCTATCACCCTGATAGTCAAACCAATGACAAAACCCTAAGTATAACCTGATGTTCTCAACGGTGTAGGGGAAAATGTAAAACCTTGTGTCATATGTATTGAAATACGCAGTTGGATATTTAACATATTAACACACGGATTAACTCGTGTAACAGCACATTGGGAAGAAGGAAATGCAGTCCTAGCAGTGGATGCAGGTAATTCCATGGATCCCAGCACCCGCCCATAGTCCATTCACAGTAGAGTGGGGGGGAGGCGCGTCAACACCGCTAGGATATCTGCAGACGCCCACAGCTCACAGCTCATACACTGAATGCTTTGTGTAAGAACCTCAGCAACACTGTTACTGCACCAGCTCTCAGCACTGAATCAGAAACTCTAGCCAGTGCAGTAAGATAAAGGGTGCAGATAGAGAAGGAATAAAAAGACTTGTTTTTGTTCAATGGTGAGATGATTGTTTATGTACAATACCTGAAAGAATTAATAAGTAAAAATTCCTTGAACTGTGTTCTGATCTGTTTTGTGTTGCTGAGATGCACTGGTTAGTTTTGATTTCAGCTAGACACAGACTAGAGTCATCTCAGAATAGGGAGCCTCAGCTCAGAAATGCCCACCAGTTTGACCTGTGCACAGCCTTTGGTGCATTTTCTTGATTGGTGATTGATGTGGGGAGCCCAGCTCATCGTGGGTTGCTTTACTCTTGGGCAAGTGGTCCTGGATGCTATATGAACACAGGCTCGGCAAGCCATTGGGAACAAGCCAGTAAGCAGCACTCCTCCATGGCCTCTGCATCAACTCCTGCTTCTGGGTTCCTGCCCTGACTTCCCTGGATGATAAACTATAAACTGTAAGACTAAACAAAGCCGGGTGGTGGTGGTGCACACCTTTAATCCCAGCACTTGGGAGGCACAGGTGAATCTCTATGAGTTCAAGGCAGCCTGGTCTATAAGAGCTAGTTCCAGGACAGGCACCAAAGCTACAGAGAAACCCTGTCTTGAAAAACCAAAACAAACAAACAAAAAATTTAAATAACTCCTTTCCTTCCTAAATTGCTTTTATTTTTGATGTTTTATCAGAGCAGTAGAAAAATAAGACATATGCTAAACACTATGATCAAAAGCAACTCTGGGGAAGAAGAATTTATTTGAGGTTACAGGTCACAGCCTGTCATGGGGGAAGCCGGGCAGGAGCTGGAGGCAGGAACCGAAACTGCTCCCTGGCTTGCTCAGCTTGCTTTCCTACATAGCCTATGACCGATCTTCTGGTGGAGACACTCACTGTGGCTTAAGACGTGCTGCATCAATTAGCGGTCAAGAAAATGCCCCACACATGCCCATCGGCCAGTCTGACGGGGACATTTCCTCAGTTGTGGCTTCCTCTTGTTCCCAGATGTGTGAAGCTGACAGCTGAAGCTGACTGTCACAGACTGTAAAGTCAGTGTTTTTAGCTGACAGCTGAAGCTGACTGTCACAGACTGTAAAGTCAGTGTTTTTAGCTGACAGCTGAAGCTGACTGTCACAGACTGTAAAGTCGGTGTTTTTAGCTGACAGCTGAAGCTGACTGTCACAGACTGTAAAGTCGGTGTTTTTAGCTGACAGCTGAAGCTGACTGTCACAGACTGTAAAGTCGGTGTTTTTTCGAAGTTGCAGCATGCAGTTACTATACAAAAACCACTTCTTCTACACCAACAAAGGGGAATTGAATTAAAAAGCACATTAGCACACGCATAAGTAAAATCTTTAAGTATCAATTTAGAAAAAATATATTAAACTAACATGAGGAAAACTATAAACTATAAAATGCTGGCCAAAAAATCCAAAAGGACTAAACAATGCAGGATGGATATATGTGAACTAGAAAGGATTCGTTAGGCTACAGCATCAGTCTGGCTAGTCCAACAGTGGACCCTGGCAGGGACAGGAGCCTGGTGATTGCTTGATCCCCAAGGCTGGAAGTCTCAGCAGTCCCAGTCTGGCTCAGGAGCTGATTTCCGGAGAGATGTTGGCCTTCAATCTGTGATAGAATGCCAAAGAAGTCAGCTTTCTTGTCAGTGAAGGAACCCCTCCACAACAGGATAGGTAAACGAGTGTGAGGGCAAGCAGCAAAAAGTGAAGTCCTTCCGTGTCCTTTTCTATGGGCTGCTACTAGAAGCTGGGGTCCAGATTTATTGTGGGTCTTCCTGACTAAGATCTGACTAAGAGTTGAGTTCCAGATGTAGTCAAGTCACATCCAAAATTAGCCGTCATAGCGTCCATAGATGTGACTCCGTGTTGGCAAGCGCTTGATGCTGTTCAACTGGACTTGTAGATTAATTACAATTCCAACCAAAATCCCAGCCCCTTATTTTGCGTATACCAACAAGCTGATTCCAAACTGAATGTCAACACTGAGAAGAGCCCAGAAATGCAGCATTTAAGGGGAAAAAAAAACTATAGTAATATTACTGAAGTTGGGGTGGGGGCATTGAAACTACCTGATTTAGAGGTCTGCTAAAATTTTATAGTAACTAAAACACCGTGGTATTAGCAGAGCTGCAGGCAACTTCAAGGAGCACAATTGACTGAGCAGAGGCACCTCAGTAAACAAGGCAAAGACTCTTTTCAGTAATTAATTCTGAAGCAACCTAATGTCACATATGAAAACTGACTTGGAGCACATGGACTATGGGTCTGAAGGGGAAGCCAGAACTAATGCTAAGGAGACGGCGGGCAACTGTGGTAGTATTGCGTGTGACAGTGAGAGTCATAGACTTGCCACCATAGACACTGATCTCGTTATAACTAAAACTGCTCTGTGAAAGACAGTGTCAAAGGAGGACGCAAATTATAAGAAAATCCTTGCCATCAGATAAAGGAGTGATTTCCAAATAGGTGGCGTTCTCACAGTTCGGCCATTAGGGCTCAGGTCAGTCTGGCTTTCAGAAAGCCTGAAGACGTGTGGCCAAAAACAGTATCCAGAAGATGAACGAAACAGTGTTCAAAATTGTGTTATTATAAATTCAAAATTGAGACAGTGAGTTGCCAAGACATTCTTATTAGGCAGCACCAAATGCTGGCTGAGAGGCAGAGCGGCAGGACTTCATCCACTACTGGCCGGATTGAGAATGGTGCCTGGGAAAACAGTGTGATGGCGTTGTAAGAAACTGTGCATGTCTTACTAACATGATAAAGCTATCACACTCCTCGGCATTTATTAAAATGACTTGAAAAATTATGCCCAAAGACTTAAAAAAAATTGCCAGAATGTGGAAGTAGCCCAGATGTCTTTGGTAGGTGAGTGGATAGTGGATAAGTAAACCATGGCCTATCCAGACAAGGGTGCATTGTTCAGTGCAAAAACACAAATAGGAAAAGCTATCAGTGGTAGACAGTAGATGTTGACTTGTTGGTCACCGCGGGGAGCAGTGTGGCAGCTCTGCCGTCTCACGGGAACTGTGTCTTAGCAGTGCACAGACACTTTTGGTGTTACAGTGGAAGAGGTCTTATGCTATGGGAATGAAGACAGAATAGTAGTCCTCTATACCCAAGGTGCACACGGCAGCCCAGCCCCCAGAGCCAAGTGACATGGTAGGCAAACTACACAGACCCCTATCGGCCCGGATTTTAGACCGACTGTGCCAGTCTCTCCCTGACATGTGTTGGTTACTATGTATCAGGCCGATGGTCAGACTTCATACAGGGCTAACCTGGGCTGAGAGCACAGAGCAGCGGGCCTTCCCTTCCCTGTCCCCTGCAGACTCGGTGAGGGCTGCTCTGAGCTCACTCAGCACTTTGGAAGGCCTGGCAGGGTTGTCAGGGGTAGGGGAGATAAGGGAGCACAGGAGAGATCTTTGTAGCCCTGGGCTGGTGTGGCTTAACTGCTTGAGAGAAAGTAACAAACAGCTAAGGAGCACACTGCACATGCCATGCCCTGGTTCTGATATTGTACTACAGCTGTGTGCATTGTCACGCAGATATGTCTGGGTGTGTGCCACACGATTCCTCATGTAGAAATCCTTTTTTACCCCTGGTGACAGGAGGCTGGTGACACAGAAATGACTCTAAGTGTGGTTGGGTGAACCAGTGCCCACGTCACTTCCCGGAGCATGACAGCTCCCACAGTCAGTGTCACCAGGGTCTCCTGTGGGCTTTGCAGGCAGCTCTACCACCCCAGCGTTTGCACGGTGTTTTAGTTAGAATCTGAATGTGAATGCCCTGTAGGACACCCTAGCCTGTGGCACTGTTCTGACCACTGTGTGACCTTTGGAGGTGGAACCTTGCTAGAGAAAGATCACTAAAGGGCTGGCTTGAGGTTTTATGGTCCAGCCTGACCTCCAGTATCTGCTTCCTGGCTACAGACACAATGTGAGGAGCTGCTCCCTATTCCTGCACCACCATGACCTCCCCATGATGATGGACGCTAGCCTTAAACTATGAGTCTAAATAAAGCCTTCTGCTGGGCAGTGGTGGCACACGCCTTTAATCCCAGCACTGAGGAGCTGACAGGTGGATTTCTGTGAGTTCAAGGCCATCCTGGTCTACAGAACCGAGTTCCAGGACAGGCTCCAAAATTACAGAGAAGCCCCGTCTCAAAACAAACAAACAAACAAAATAAATATAAATAAATAAATAAAGTCTTCCTCTCTTGAGTTGTTTCTGTCATCTGTGTTCTCAGAGTGAGAAAGGTAACTGTCCATGACATAGCGACATAAGGACATAAGTGTCGTCAACTTTCCAGGAATGGGGCCACCCCTCCAGGAGGGGAACATCTATAGGACAGTTTATTTCAGGGTTTTAAAGCAAGCATTAAAAGGAACAATCAAGATTAGACTGGCAGTCACTGAAAGAGCTGACTTAAGCAGTCCAGAGAGCAGTCTGCTCCTAGAGAGGTGGCCATGTTTTAAGTAGAAGGTGCTGAAAAGTTCTTGTGTTTGCACAGAAGGTCTGTGCTGCAGAGCCCAGCAGTGGTCATGTCTGTCTAATGCTGTCTAATCGCATGTTTTGTTCTAGGGACAAGCGGATCTTTTGAAATATGCTAAGAATGAGACGTTGGAGAATCTGAAGCAGATCCATTATGCAGCTGTTTCGTGTGGACTGAACAAACCAGGCACTGAAAACTCTGAGGCCCAGAAGCCACGCCGGAGCCTGGAAGTCATCCCCGAGAAAGCCAGTGATGAAAATGGAGACTAAGGGGCCTCCCTGTCACTGGAGAGCCACAGCCCTAGGGCCAGTCACTAGGGAGACTATGGGGTTTCAGAGCACAACCGGAACACCCAACTGCAGTCTGCTGCAGCCGTGAATGGCTGTAGCAACCCTTTGTGAAGACAAATAAACTCGTTAACAAGAAAGTCTATCCCTGGCCCAAACAAGCTGTGTTTGTATTCAGAACGCCCTGAGTTCCACTGTGAAGGACAGTGTATTCGCTCTAGTTCCACAAGAAGCAGACCATCCCTATGTGAAAACAGTTGGCTCCGGTGAAGCGGATCAGATTGCTAAGTTTATATTTATTAGTGAGAAGGCTGATCTGCTGTCTTACTGTGTGTGCTTGCCTTTCTTGGGGCTGCGGAGGGCTTGGTGGCATGCTTGCTGAGCCATAACTACTAAGCAGAGTGTCAGAGCCGGAGAGCAGAGCACAAGGAAGCACAGTGGACTAAGGCTGCCTGGCTGAAGACGGTCTGTGTCAGCGTGGGCAGCTGGGTGGACATGGCACCTTGTACATGTTTTTCATTGTATAATGTAGTGTTCACATTAAAGATATCTTTTATGATATTTCTCCAACAGCAGTACATGCTTTTAGTGCATTGTAAACATTTCCTCTTCCAAGTTGCTAATTACCTGTTAGATGACTACTGGAAATAGGTCACCTAGGTCACGGTCTGGCCATTAGGGTGGCTGTCAGTCTGACACAGTGGTTATGTGGCAGATGCTGACATTTAAACTGTAAGCTCACACTCCACTACTGCAGCTTGGGAGTCCAACTCCCAGGACTGCATCCTGGGTAGCAAAAGCATGTCTTCAGAGCAGTGAGGACTTAGGAAAATTTCTTCTTTGAGGGCTCGACTTTTTCTATCTGAGGGTAGATAAGGAAACACATGCTTTCTGATGGTAACCTAAGAAAAAAGGAACAAGCACACACTTTCCTGATGGTAACCTTCTCTCAACTGAAGAAATCCCTTTCTGAAAACCTCTGTCCACAGAGCTACATCTCTTTACAGACAGCTACATAACACTTCTCTCTGCGTCTCTCAGACGTCTCCGTCTGCACACTCAGCTACTTCTCCCCTTCAGTATATGTGTGCGCGCGCACACACACACACACACACACACACACACACACACACACACCTCACATTCTCTCCTACTTCCCCTGCAGCAAAGCCTCTGGACAAGTATGAATCACATTTTCGGGGTCACAAAGCACTTCTTGAGTAAACAATAAGAAACAGAGCCAAACTGAGCCCACAGTTTCCCTCAGGCTGGGGAGGTCGCGCTGAGCAGGCGTGATGAGTAAAGTAAGCACTAGCTCTGCAGTCAGGGTCCCCAGACAGGGAATGACATTGGAATTCAGGACTAGCACAACGAACAGTTAGCTGGCTCCACCTTGAGGTTGGGAGTGTGTGCAGAAAGTCCATTACTGACAAAGTCATGACCTTGAATCAGCAATGAACACCTGGGAAATTGTCCTTGTGTATTCGTCTCCAGGGGCAACCAGTTTGCTTTGAATTTGATCTGAGGTCTAAAATTATCTGTCTTTGTGACTGAGAATACTATTACTTTCCTATGTCAGACTGAGTAATGAAAATATCCTAGTATTATTTCTATTCATGAGAATTTTACAGATAAAGCAGGAATCATCTTCCTGGCCATCCACAGCTATGTGTGCCCATAGATAGAATATATGCATGGGATAAACACACAAACAGTGGGAAAATACCCATAGCTGGCACTTGAGAAAAACTACAGACAGAAGTAACCAGTCATTTACAGTCAGTGACCCTACGGTCATTTCCACATGAGGCTCCCCATCAGAGAGTTACTCATCTGGTAGGCCAACCTGCTGAATACTAATTGTCACCTGCTGTGTACTCTCATGGCCTCCAGTATTCCACACTTCCACTGCAGATCTGAATAAAACCCCTAGCCAAGGGTGCCATGCTGTCTGCAATCTGAGTAGGAATGGCCACAGTGGGGTTAGGCCCCACTTTCCTCTGGGGCCACTGATGACAAATCCCTCAGTTCAGTCTTAGTCTGTTTCTCCTTTATGGTGAAGGGCACTTGTACCAGTTAAGTTTTTAATCTGACCTTTTATTTTCAAAACCAATGAAACTTCATGGCGCTTTTGAGAGACAGGAACCTGAATGCTTCCCACAAGTGACACTTCCTTTCCCTCTGGAAGAGTGAGGCTCTGAGCATTCAGTGGGCCTTGGTTTCTTTTCAGAGATTCAGTCATTCACTTACCAATAGGTGGCCTGACTGAGCATCTCACAGTCCTTCCTCCCTGTGGGCCTTTCTCACTTCCACTTAGAAGAATTGCTTTGCTCTGGTCGAGCCAGGAGCCCTCTAATAATGCCTGTCTCGACTGGTCCTTGGCCAGGCATGAGTCTCATTGGAAAATGCATTCTCAGATGATACCAGATAAACACCAATCATTGGCTGAGGCTCCTGACTTAGAGATGAACACCTGATAGAGAAAAATCAGTGGAAAATAAAGAATAATTTATGGAAAGAGAAAGTAATGGGTAACTTGTTAGCAACTTAGCAAACAACATTCAATTATGAGTTAAGTTTAGAAATGATCTCTAAAGGATGTAGCTATATTTGTGATAATGGTTAACATACAGTGTACAGGTCAAATAACTGTAAGACGTGATTTGTTGTACTTTATTCGGGTCTAGAACCGGTGATTTTCGAACTGAAGGAACAGAAGCTGTGAGTGCTTGTGATCCTGGCACTCCAGAAACTGTAAGACCCCGTAGCAAAACAACAGGAAGCTGCAGAAACTGCTGGCGTTCCTTTGCAGATATGGAAGCTTTGTGTTCACTGAGGCCATATTGGTGCTAATTAGACAAGCTTCTTTCGGCTATGTTTTTAATATGCTAAGTGTTGGAGAAGAGCAGGCACAGTGTCAGGAGGGGTTCCCAAGGCAAATGCTATCTCTTGTCTGTCCTGTGGAACATGCCACCTGTCAGTGAGGACAATCCAGTCAGCAGTGCCTGAATTCAGTTCCCTGGTCCTTATTCAAATGGAAATGAAAGACATTTGTCAAACTGAATAGAATCAAGATATAATTTGCAGACTCCTGGGAACAATTCTGTCTTGTAAAGGTCTTATTAGCTCACTCTACATCAAACCTGTGGAGGTCTATACTCATCCCACTGCTAGACAAAAATAAGGCCCCTGCTTTGGGGTTTTAGGAATTGTGGGGAAAATCAGGGTACTATGTTGGGTGACTTCCATCCAACATCAGCATATGTTCATGGGGAACAGCCATGTGAGTCACCTTTGGTACAAATCCCTGTGGGTTTGATAGTATATTGACTGAGTTATGTATTTGTGAGCATATGTGTACACACATACTTATGTACACACACAGAGAGAGAATTTTACTCCTGTTTTTTAGGGGGCTGTGTAATCCAGAACAGCATAGGAACAAACAGGTATCTTTATTTAGGATCCAGGAAAATGAAGACCAGGGCCAAAATGTGCAGAAAATGGCAAGCACCTGCTCAGTCCCGTGGAAATAAAAAGTCACATTGTATGTGTGACTGAAGCCCAGGTAAGGGCTCTAGCTGTCACAGTGATGTCCTACCCACAGAGTAAACTCGGGGCATGTGTGATGTGCTAAGCACATATTTACCTCTGCACACCAAGTAAATATCTTCCACATAAGTTTATCCTGAAGTAATAAGGGCGGCAGGGCTGCGTCCCCCACACCCGGCCGCCCACATGGCTAGCTTATGCTCCGAAATAACAACACACAAACTGTATTCTTTTAATCACTGCTTGGCCCTTTCTCTTCTAGGCTAATTCTCACATATTAATTTAGCCCATTCCTAATCATCTGTGTGTAGCACCCCAAGGTGTGCTTACCGGGGAGATTCTAGCCTAGTCCATCCTGGGTCCGAGCTTCATCACGTGTGTCTGCCAGGGAGCAGGGCATGGCGTCTCTGCTGAGGCGTCTGCTCCCGAGAGAGCTGTGGAGTCTCTGACCTCACTTCCTCTTCCTCCCAGCGTTCTGATCTGTTTACTCCACCTACCTATGTCCTAACCAATAAAATGGGCCAGGGCAGTTCCTTTATTAGCCAATGACCTTCCTCCATCATTTCCCCTTTTTCGGTTTAAACAAAAAAAAAAAAAAAGGCTTTAACATAGCAAAATTACATATAACAGTTATCAAGTAAAAGTTACAATAATCTTTATCATAACTACGGAAAACTATAACTAACTATTCTTAACTCCATCAAAGACTCCAGAAAGATATAATATTACCTAAGTAAACAAGAACTAAGAAACTTCAAACTCTAGAAATGACAAAGACATCTCGCTGCCTGGACAGTCACCCAAAGTTCTTTTGTACCGTTGGGGCATCCATCTTCAGCCTTCAGGCCCATGGTATCCAGCAGACATTTCCATAAAGCAGGAAAATTCAAAGTCAGTTCAGTCACTATCTGTTGTGTCCTGCAGAATGTCTCGCAGACTCTTTCAAAATGAATCAGGAACCCCAAAAGATCATCTCACCTTAGGCAAGTTCAGTAGTCCTTTCTCTGTGGGTTCTCTGTTTATGCAATAGTCCAGGTAAGAACAGTTTCTTGCCCAAATGGCTATCAAACTCCATAAGCATCCTCTTCGATGCCCATCTTCCTCTTGAAGTAGATTGGTGCTGCCAGGAGCAGAGTGTCTCATTGTCATGAAAAGTCCTATTCTTAGAAAGACATGAAGAATGTCTATCTAAAATATATCTCTATATATCTAGAAAATCTAACTAACATGACTACAAGCTTTACTATTATCGATGATTATCCATTAACAACCTATATTTCTTAATTATACAGTACGTATTTAAATGAACTACACAATCACAATACCTTAATCAAAATCAGAAACACTTATACATATAACAAAATTGACCTTAAATCTCTATCAATAAAGCAAAATCTATACTAATGCAAATTATTCATATCTGTATCATATCCCCCTTTAAATGTAAAAGAACATTTATAAACAGTTTTTGGGAATTTGGGCGCAGTTATTTCTCTCCAAACTGCTTCCTGCTGAATGGGGGCGTCGTTAATTTGGTCTTTCATGGTATAACCTGTGTGCTAGTTTCATCTCAGTTGGCAGTTGAGCGAAGCAATTTTTTGAAGGCGTTCACACCAACCCTTCAGGAGGGCGTGGTCCATCATACCAAATCGGAATAAATGCAATCCACAAGGTCTGATCCTCTGTGAAAACAAAAGAAGAATCTCTTTTCCAAAGTATCATATCCTTAGATCCAAATTCTGAAATCATACCCTCATGATATCCGTTCTGGTTCCATTTGGCAGCCCATATAATGAAATGTCTCTCTGTACATAGCTCCTTCACAGTCAAAAAATTTAAAGAAAACACAATGTACATAATCCAGACTCTCTGTGAATTTTCCATTTTTACGTGGCTTATTTTTTACTCTATCACTTTACTTTATTCTGTCTCTTTAAAGACTTTACCTTTTTTTTTAACATTAACTTTATTTTCTATATTTTTTTTTTCTTCTCTCTCTCAAGCCTACGTACATTCATCCAACAGTGTGACTCATTTAGTGGTCTGAATCTGTCCTATTGTGAATCAATTTTTTACTATCCAGGAGCACTTTTGATTTGCGCCTTTAAATCACTAGGCGCTTAAGAATCTAAGCTGTGACATTCCTAGGTTAACTTTTTGCTTTTTGAGCGTATATCTTTGACCTGGAATAACCCTGTAGACCAGGCTGTCTTTGAACTCTCAGAGATCCACCTGTCTCTGCCTCCCAGGCATTGGGATTAAAGGTGTAAACTACTACACCTTGAACTCACAGAGATCTGTTTGCCTCTGCCTTCTAGGCACTGGGATTAAAGGCGTGTGCTACCACACACAACAACTCTCTTCCTTTTTTTTTTTGTTTTTTACTTTAAAAACTTCAACTTTTAGTCTGCATATATTTTTAACACACTTTAAACCATTCAGAAATTTTCTCTGTCTTTGAATCTCTCTTTACTGTATATCTCTCTTTTTCTGACCACACGAGTCTTTAATTTACCAAGCAATATCAGTAGGATTAAAGGCGTGGCTTTGCCGGCTGGATCCAGCCCATTCCTTAGCTTTCCAGCCTCATGGCTGAGGTACTGGCTGTAGCCAGCAAGCGAGCTTCAGCAGCCTATGCTTGCAAACCGCACAAACCGCCTGTGTAAAAGAGTCAGAGTTTGTCCTGGCAGGACAGCCCAGAAAACCGGCATTTTTAAACGGCGCAGCTTTTTTCCTGCTACGGCTGAAAACCGAAAGGCATGCGTTCAGCTTTTCGTCAACACCGTTTAAGTGTTTTGTGGCAGGACCTCTTAATGAGCTGCAGGCTTTGCAGCTAAAGCTGAGTCAGGAAGCCTCTCTTAGATGAGGCGCTTGCTTGCCTCTAGCAAGCAGAGCAGACCCGAGAACACAGTGAGTCAAGTTGCCATCAAACAAATCGTAGCACTTTACTCCAAATGCTCTATTCAAAAGCTCTGTCTCCCGCAGGAGCCAGACAGAGATCGCAATGGCGGCACAGCCCCAGGAAGTTGCGATTTAAAATGACAAAGTGGTTTTTCTGCTACTGTTGCTGAATCAGGAAATCTCTCTACAGCACGACACCAACAAACAGCAAAAAGCTGTGTTAAACTCTCTCTCCCTTATTTTTAAGCCTTCTCAGGTTTTTTAAGTGGGGTTCGGCTGTCCACATGTCTGGGCGCCAACTGTAGTAATATGGGGCGGCAGGGCTGTGTCCCCCACACCCGGCCGCCCACATGGCTAGCTTATGCTCCGAAATAACAACACACAAACTGTATTCTTTTAATCACTGCTTGGCCCTTTCTCTTCTAGGCTAATTCTCACATATTAATTTAGCCCATTCCTAATCATCTGTGTGTAGCACCCCAAGGTGTGCTTACCGGGGAGATTCTAGCCTAGTCCATCCTGGGTCCGAGCTTCATCACGTGTGTCTGCCAGGGAGCAGGGCATGGCGTCTCTGCTGAGGCGTCTGCTCCCGAGAGAGCTGTGGAGTCTCTGACCTCACTTCCTCTTCCTCCCAGCGTTCTGATCTGTTTACTCCACCTACCTATGTCCTAACCAATAAAATGGGCCAGGGCAGTTCCTTTATTAGCCAATGACCTTCCTCCATCATTATCCTGTGTAGACGTGGCACCTAGGGAATCCACCTTCAATGTAAGTTTATCCTGTATAGACATGGCACCTAGGGAATCCACCTTAAATGTAAGTTTATCCTGTATAGACATGGTACCTAGGGAATCCATCACCCACATAAGTTTATCCTGTGTAGACATGGTATCTAATGAATCAATCACCCATATAAGTTTATACTGTATAGACATGGCACCTAGTAAATCCACCTTCCATGTGAGTGCTTCCTGTGTAGATATGGCACCTAGTAAATCTCTCTTCCATATAACTTTATCCTGTGTAGACATGGCAAGTCCAAATTGCATTGGCTAGCTATGGCTTTTAGGTAATGTAATGGCAAAGAAGACATGAAGACCCATCTGCTTACCTCTGCCACCTCAAGACAGCAAAACCCAGAAACCAGACTGTGTGTGTGTGTGGCGGGGGGTGTAATGGATTATTAAAGATTGCTGCGGATCCCCGAGTAGCTTGCTGCAGGACCAGCGGGCAGGCAGTGGGCAGGGGGTCCCAAGAGCAGCCAGTCCTAGGCAGGGACTGTGCATGAGACCACGAGGCGGGTCTCTGAAGGTGGCTGGTCCCCGGGGGCATCCTCTGCAGCGAGCCATGTGGGCGGTGGGTGAGAGACAGACAGATAGGCACACCATGCAGAGTGAGGTTGGATATTTATTTAATGGTTATGGAAGGGAAGGGAGAGGGGAGAAGAATGGAGAGGCAGAGAGAGAGGGGGGAGGGAGAGAGAGAGAGAGAGAGAGAGAGAGAGAAAGAGAGAAAGACAGAATCGGCCTCTCTGAAAGGGAGAAAGAAGAGAGAGAAGCAGGAAGGGAGTGGCTGTGGCTTGTCTCTTAAAGGGACAGAACAGATAATTACATTCCCATCTCTTTTTTATAATAAAAAGATGGGAGATTAGGCACCACAGGTTAAAGAAATTGGGTCAGTGGATTCCCAAGACTTCTTCCTGCTTATTTGTGGGTGTCGTCTTTGGGGGGGGGGAACTTGAGAAGGCTGGGTGCTGGCCACATCCTGGCATGGTTGGTCTCTTTGCTCCTGTCCAGTGTTTGTGGTATGGAAATGTCTGGTGTCTCTTATACCTGTTTGAGGTATTGGCAGAACAGAGGACAAAGTTAAATTAAGGAAAAAAAATTTTAGGACCAGGGAATTGAGGGGGATGTATCTGACTTGTTTAAGGTGGATCCTTTAACTCGGCTCCCTGGAACTTACAAGAATTCTTTGGGTTTGTGAAAACAGAAGTTTTAGACATATACATTGTATAAATGGTAGCATATTTATGTCAGAAATTTTTGCACAATGAAAAGTATTTTTAAGACTATGAAAGGCATCGTGAGAGAGAAATTTGATCTGAAATTTGTTTGGTGACAAAAACCTCTCAGCTGTCAAACTGCATCAGAGATCTTTGAGAAGGATAAAAATTTTACTTGAGTTACTGATTAAAAAATGACAGAGAACCTACTTGGTTGGCACTAAGAGCTACTCCTCAGGGTCCTCCATGGTCTCTGGAGGTGGCATTTGACTTTTGCTGTTTGGCTCAGGGCCTGCCAGGCTCCAGAAGATCCTGTGGGTTAGAAATCTGTAGAAAGACAAGCCTACCTTGACCTGAGCAGTTAGGCTGTCGATTCCAGCGATTCTGTCCATGTCTGGAGCTCTTCAGTTTAAATGAAAGGCAGTTTTTCCCAGTGGTCAGTTGGCAGTTGAAGCAAATTGCAGGTGGACGTTGTTGTGTTCCCATTTGTCTTCTGTCTTCTTTGGAGGATATAGAGTGCTGCTGTTAAGAGCCAACCTGTCTCTTTTTGTTATGAAAAGTTTTTTTTAATAATTAAATTTTAAATGTCATATTCCCCAGATCTCTGAGCAGTTGAGGGCTATTTATCAGGTATAACTACAGTATAGAATCTGCCTGGAGAATTGGGTCAGAGCTTGACTGTACTGGCTCTTAACAGGTAAGATTTACACTCATAAAAAGACAAAAAGAAGAAAAACTGTTTGCAGTAGAAGGTTAAAGGCAGAACTAACAATAGTAGAGAATAGCTTAATATATTTTAAATGAGGGTTGGATTAAATATAAAGTATTTTTGTAAGAGACTTAAAAGTATATACCAGTTTAAAATATGAGACTTATTGTTTTTGTAGTCTGAAATGAGATGTAATGAACAATTATAACATTTAATAGTAAACATGGGTGCATTTAAGTTACATGTATGAACACACACACAGGGTGAACAGGAATTAGGGAAAGTGGATGCTCTTGGTGGGCCCTACCAAAGGCATGCCACTGTTCAAAACACTCATGCAACAGAGTCATCAAGAGGAATTTAGTGAAAGAAAAAAAAAATAAGTAAACCGGGGGACAAGGCAGGGTATACTTCAGTAAAGATGGGAGAACCTGGTCGCCTGACCTGGCTCTCAGCTAACAGAGTTAACACTGGGGACTCAGGCAGGGAATACCTCAGTAAAGATGGTGAAACTTGGTCACCTGACCTGGCTCTCAGCCAAGATAGCAGTGAAGTCACCTGACCCCAATCAAAATGGCAGCGGTCACATGTATGGAAAAGCCACAATTTTTGAGCTGCAGTGATTTTAAGCCTAATAAGAGAGACTTAGAGGTGTGATCTGCCCTGTGGCTGAGCCGCCATGCCACAAGCCATGGTGGGGAGCAAAAGGCAGGAATTGAAAAAAGCCACCTCGTGGATCCGACCAATCTTGTTGGCAGCAGTAACCATGGCAGGGTCCATTTGCACATCCGACCAATCTTGTTGGCAGCAGTATCATGGCAGGGTCCATTTGCCTATGTGCTGACAGTAGTTAGAAAGTTCCCATAAGAGTGGCGCTTGCGGGACGCGGGCAGAGTGAGGGAAGGGCATTAAGGCTTGTGGGTTTTGGGCCTCTAAAAGGCTTCCATCCCGGGGTGGGGGGCATGGATGGCTTGCTACTCACAGCAGAAATTGTGAAAACCCGTGAAACACCGCAAGGCCTATAATGGGACATCTCCCCCTATAGGCAGGTGCAAATAGGCGCGAACACCACAGGGACCCATTGCAGGGCGTCCCCTGCCCTCAGGTGGGGTGCTATGGCCTGGCTGGATCCTGTTGGGGTGACTCAGAAGCCAGAGAGGCCAGAGGCCATTCCGAGCGGCCTTTTATGGCAAGGGGGAAAAGAAGAAAAGAAATGGAAAAAAATAAAAAGAAGAATCTAAGGGACCCTGGGCCCCCAGTCGAATGCACCGCACAGAGTGTGCAGTGCTAGCACCGGGCTGACTGACCCCGGGTCAGTCCAAACACAGTTTTAACTGAGGGAAGCAACCATAGCAGAATGGGGGAAACTTACCAACCGAAGCCAGGGGTGTTAGTAGAGATCACACTGTAGAAATCTCACTTAGGCATATGGAATATGTGGTTGTGAAGAAAAAAAAAAATACCTGGTTCAGGATCCTGACCCACAGAGAGAAACTGGGGTGGGAGAGCCTCTCGGTCTCAGCACCAGTGTAATGGGTTATTAAAGATTGCTGCGGATCCCAGAGGGCAGGCAGCGGGCAGGGGGTCCCAAGAGCAGCCAGTCCTAGTCAGGGACTGCACATGAGACCATGAGGCAGGTTTCCAAAGGTGGCTGGTCCCCGGGGCATCCCCTGCAGCGAGCCATGTGGACGGTGGGTGAGAGACAGACAAATGCAGAGTGAGGTTGGGTAGTTATTTAGTGGTTATGGAAGGGAGCAGGGCAGAGAAAGAGAGAGAGAACCCACCTCTCTAAGAGGAAGACAGGAAGGAAAGAGAGAGACTAAGGCTGCAAGCAGGAAGGGAGTGGGCGTGGCTTGTCTCTTAAAGAGACAGAACAGATAATTATGGGGGGATAAATTCTTCTTAGGCTGGGTGTTTAAGATACCATAAGGAGGATGTCCTTGTCACCCACATTGAGTTGGGGCCCCACACAGGAGGGAGAGTCACCAGTTTTCTAAGACTCTTTTAACATGCTGTAAATGCAAATTTTAACATACTCTCAGCATAGTCCCGCTTTAGCCATCCAGTGAGGATGTCAGACATGGATAGGTCAATCTGCAGTTCACAGTTGTTGCCTCTGAAGTCATCATGGGCAGACCTTAGTTCTGCCATCATCTGGAAGTACTTTCTATTGCTTGGGTTCATGAAGGAGGGGTTCTCCGTTGAGGCCGAGTCAAGGGATGTGCTCAGGGCACTTGACTTAGATCACTCACTTTGTGGCAAGTGAGGTCTTAAATGTCTCCAAAGGTCCATGTCTCACAGGCCCAGTGCCCAGTTTGGACTTTGGGAGATCTGAAATCATTGACATCTTGAAGATGCTGGAATTCCGGCCCTTCCTCTCCCTTTGCCACCTGATTACCAGTGAGTGAGCACTTTCCTGTGCCACACACTGATGCTATGATGTTGATAACTTCCATGGCCCTTCAAACAAAAGCACCTTCTCTCCCTGCTCCTCAGACACGGGAAGGTTGGGGGGTAGTCAGTAACTTAGAGGAGCTAGCATCTGTAACGCTAACCTGAAGAGCCCTCCTGCTGAGGAGTGCCAAGACAGTGAGCTGGGCGTGGGGGGGGGGGGGAGGCTGTGGCATGTAGGAACCCATGGTCCTCCCCAGATACCTAGCTCTCCACTCTTCAAAGCAGTGGTGAGCATCAGCTCGACTGATTTACTCCATTGTTTTATTGGCCCTATTTAATTATAGCAAACTAAATTTATCAAAAAGTTAGATTCTGGTAAATATAAATTTAGAAGTGCCTGTGGTTCAGGGAAGTGGCTCAGGAGGTAGAAGCTGTGTCAACGGTGATGACCTGAGCTCAGTTTGAGGACCCGCATGCTAAAAGGAGAGCTCCAACTCCTGCCAGTTTTCCTCTGAGCTCCCATGCATCCCATGGCACATACAGACGCCAAGAAATACATTTAAAAAATAATGAGCGTGTGTGCCCATCTCCCATTCCTCATAGGAAATGACATCTCCAGCTCCTTCAAGGAGATGCTCAGATGCCATCAAAAATGCTGTCCTTTCTCTGTGAAGTTCTTTAACCAGTTCTCTGGAGAAGCTGTTGCCCTGTAAGATCAAGAGCATCTAGTACTTAAAGACCAAAGCTGTGACTGAAATTGAAAAGAGGAATTTCATCTCGACTACAGCTACAGAGGGTGTAGAGGAGGTAGGGTAACTTGTGTTTAAATATGACAGAACTTACAAGAACAGACAGTAACAGGGGAAGGGTCTACTTAGATGGCTGTACTCTACAAAAATATTCATCAAGCATGAAAAAGAGAAGGCCTGTTCATGTGGAAAGAAGCTAATGGAGTTGATGATATTATGGCACAGATGGTTCCAGATACAGAAATGGATCTACACAAGAGGAAATGGCAACTACACACAAATAGATTTTAGAATTAGTATTATTACTTTAATCTTTTTAATAGATCACTGGCTATTTCAAAAAAACACATTATGAGACATCTAGAATGTTCAGTATGGCAACACCAGTGTCCTAAGAGAAGAATTGAAGGAGCCTACTGTTATGATTTCAGCCAAACTAACATGGCTGATACTTCCGGACCAGGGCCATGCATGTGTGGACAAGTCCTCAGGTGTGACCCACCTGCGGGATGGTTTCATCACCTATGTTTGATGCAGCTATGTGAGCCCTTACGCACATGCGTGAGCTCCGTCATCTGCGTATGACATAGTCATATCATCCCCCTGTGCACATGTGCTAGGCAGCCTTCAAAAGCTGGCCACGCCATCTTCAGCTCTCTCTGCACACTGACCTCACCAAGCCTGTACATCCCCCCAGTAAACTCCTACGCGGGGTTGTTGCGTGTTTCGTGTTTCCTTCTCACTTGCACCAGGTAGTTTCAGCTACACTGTGGTAACAGCATGCTTAGTGTTCTGTTGTGGTGAAGAGACACTGTGACCACAGCAACTCTTAGAAAAGTGTGTCACTGGAGCTTGCTAAGTCTGTTATTGTCATGGCAGGGAGCATGGTGGCAGACATGGTGCTGGAGAAGGAGCTGAGAGTTCTACATCCCCGGATACACAGCAGTAGGAAAAGAATGCACAGAAACCTCAAAGCCCACCCCTAGTGACACACTTCCTCCAATAAGGACACACCTGCTCCCACAAGGCCACTCCTAACACTCCTAATCCACCTCAAATAATGTCACTTTCTGATGACTAAGCATTCAGATACATGAATCAATGGGGGCATTCCTATTCAAACCAACACATTCCACTCTTTGGCCCCTACAGGCCTGTAGCCATATCACAATAGAGAAATCCTTTCAGTGCACCTTCAAAATTCCCATGGTCTATCATAATCTCAACACTGCTTAAACATTCAGTCTCTTTAGAGATGCATGGCAATCTCGTAATGTAATCCACTTTAAGATCAAAATTAAAAAGCAGATCTCATGCTTCCAATATGTAATGGCACAGGATGTACATTGCCATTCCAAAAGGGAGGAAATGGAGCATGGTGAGGAAATACTGGACCAAAGCAAGACCAAAAACTGTCTGCGCAAAATCAAAATTCTGTTTCTGATGTCTGATGTCAAAGCTTTCTTCAGATGTCCAACTTTTTTCACCTTTATTGACTGCAACACACTTCTGTCTTCTGTGATGGTTCCACTCCCTCTTCCTAGCTTTCCTTGGCAAAGTAGCTCATAGCTCTGGCATCTCTAACCTCTTGGGGTCTCCAAGGGCACCCCTCTGGGCTTCCATACAGAGATATATCTGATCCATGCGAGTCTCAGTGGCTTTCCTTAGCTGCAGCGATTCCACAAGGATTCTTGTATCCTTGACTCTAAAGCAAGAACCATGTGGGTGAGGGGCTTGCAGAGGCTGGAACATGGCCGCTTTGCTGGGTTTCATCTGCACTGACTTTCTGTTGTCGAGGGTTTCCTTTACTGCCCAAAGCTTTCTTTTTTATTCCTTCACAAGTTGGAAGTTTAGCTGGGTGAGGTCTTCCCTTCAGGCAGGGCAGGCTTTCCTGTTTCTAATCACGGCATCTTTTGAACAGTTTTCCTGTGAGGCCTCACCTTATCTGTTCTAATGTGTGCTGACCACTTGCTAGGGTGATCCATGTCTTTGGATCCCCCCTACTCCTGCCTCCCAGTTTCCTTCTTTGAGTGCATCTAATAGTGTTTATAAAGGGTAAATTTTCAGTCTCGTTCAGAAATTTTGTTTTCAGATTTTATTGAAAATTTGGCTAGGCATCTAATTCTTGTTTCAAAATCATTTCCCCTCTGAATTTTGAAATTCCAATGCATTTTCCTCTATGTTGAAATGATTTCTTTATAGCTTACTTTTCCCTTTCTTGGGGGAGTTTTTATTTGCATTTATTTTACATTCTGCTATTTACCACTGTAGTGATGTAGGCTAACTTTTTCATTCATCTGCCCCCCAAAAGTGTTTTCTATATTTTTAGAGTGCCTGAGGCTGAGAGTCTGAAAATCATCAATTCGACTCTCCTGGAAGTCACCTTCTGGGTGGCAATGAGGAGATGACCTTAGAGAAGATAAAAGGACGAGGGAAACTTGAAGTGTTAGGGGAGGGGACCTTTCTGAGGTGACACTTAAGCAGAGTCATGAATGATAAGGACCCATGAAGGGATATGGGGTAAACACTAGAAAAAGCAAAACACAGCCCAAAGGGTTACGGTGGGAATGGACAGAGTGAGCTGCGGCTGGGAACACAGCTGGAAGGGACACTAAGCCCAAGGAAAGGGAGAATCTGGGAGTGGCAGATAATCTGCCTGCAGGGTAGGAAGTGACGCAGGAGAGGCTTCAGGAAGCCACGGCTGTGAACCAAGCAATCCATAGGATACTTGGATTCACGATCACACTAAGGCAGGGACGCGTCAGGAGAGAAAGTGAATGCGGAGAACCTCAATTCTTCATCTGGCAACTAGGTGAACAGAGGGGCTGATGCAGAAGAGTAAGGCTTGTGGAGAAGCAGGACCGGATGATAGCACCAGGAAGTGCTGTCTGGATATGTCCAGACTGAACTGGACCTGCTGTGGATGCAGGGCAGGTTGGGCATCGACAGTGGGTTGGTGCAGTAGATGCCCTGGGTGGCTGAACATTAGGTAAACACTCTTGTGTGGTCCACTGCCCACTGCCCAGAGCCCTTTACCGGAAGATCTTGGTGTCTTCAATTTTAACTTTCTCCTATTGTTTATTTAGATACCTCCCACCTAATTCTCTCTATTCTTTCTAGAACTTTCCTTGATGGGCATAAACCTGGATCAATTCATGCTTATGGTGTCTTCACTTCCCCCATTTCCTCATTTGCTTTTGTTCCATGTTTTAGCTTAAGTTTCTTGGCTCTTGCTCTCTGTTTATTCATACCTCTCATGGCTGTCTGCTCTTATTTTGTGGCATTAGGACCCACATAAACCCTTGCTTGTAAATGACTCTCTTCCTGCAGTGTCTGAGCAACTCTATTTGTCCTAGGCCTTCTCTGGGTACTAGTTTTCCATTGTAAGTCAGGAGGCAAGGGACTCAGTTTATCTTTCTGGAGTACTTCTGGGTACATGTTTAGGATGCTTTCCCTGTAGGTATGCTGTCTTCTGACCTTCTAAGGTGAGAAACTGAGGTAGTATGTGGAGTGTGTCCATGAGCTGCAAAAGTGGGAACTGGCAGGCAGGCTGATATTAAATGGTTTTCAGCTTCGTGAGGTGCAAACTCTTCCAACAGAAAATCAATGACTGATCGACAGCTAATCGCATGACTTCCTGTGTCCTCAAAGGCAATGGACACAATAGCTCAGAGCTAGAAACTCACCTGGTTTGGATTCACAAGAGATGGGGGCGCCACTTGCATGAGAAAAACCTATGCTTCTGGGGGTCCCTCAACGGTGCTAATTGTGCGTTTTAGCTGTGCCTGGTGCATTATGCCTATAATCCCAGAAATGAAGAGGTTGAGGCGTAAGAATCACTGTGAGTTCAAAACCAGCCTGGGCTACATAGTGAGTTCCAGGTCAGCCAGCCGCAGCAGTCAACACACATGCAAAATTAGAACCAATAAACAAACTATCTATAAAATCTTTAAGTCAATTTTATGAAATTTCTACTAATTGTATAAACTTTCAGAAACTACCTAAATTTTGGGAAAGTTCCTACTAAGCTGAATTTGGTAGGAGGAGAGTCTACTAAGAGCTTCCTTTTCCAGCAGGGGAATCATGAACAAGGATCTGGAATTGGGGACAATAACACATAAGAGAGAACCTTTGGTGAAGGTTGCCATTCCTGGGGCCATGCTTTCTACAGAGAATAGGAAGGAAGAGCAATCCTTTGATGGTGTTAGGATAGTGTGTGAAGATCTTTGTGTTTTTTTTTTCTTTTTACTCCAATAGGGACCATTGGCTTGTGACATTTTCTAATATGAAAAATCAACATGAATGATAAGGGGAAAGGCTGAGTACGGCAAGATTGACTGAGTGAGCAAAATAGGCCACTGACCTGCAGGTAACTCCCGACCACAGTTTGTGAGGCCACTGCCTTTGCTGAAGTCAGCAGGGATGTCCTCCAGGACACCATAGGGTGGGGCTGTCTCAGGATCTGCACCCACGCTGTACAGCTGTCAGAGATTCATTATTTAAAACCTAAATCAAAATGAAGGCTAGCAGTCATTCTGAATCAATTAGCTTTTCCGTCAGCTGCCATCTGAGAATTAGGTGTTCTCTAGAGCCAGGAAATTCTAACTAAGATTCCTCCATGTGGTGTCGGGCTGGAGTAGAGGAAATGTTGTAGGGGGAGTGAAATGTTACACCTCCTTATTGCTTCCACCTCCAGATAACCTCCGTTTATGACTGGCAAGTGGGCCATAAATTCCTTCACAGTAACAGTCCAGATAAATAGGCCAGAGATGGGCGGTTGGGATCTCTTCTCTAGGAAGCTTGTTTACTGCTTATTGAAGAGTGTCTGGTGAAGGCAAAGGCGTAAATCAAAAACAATCCCACACCAGTTTAGAATTATGATTAATAGAATGGTTATTTATTTAAAGGGGAAAAAACTTACAGATCACCATCCCAGACAACAGCCCTCTGCGCTTTCAGGAAGGGAGTCTAGTCACAGGAAGCAGAGCAGGAAGTAAGAGAGAGCGAGAAGAGAGACCACGCCCCAATGGGCTGGTATCTCAGCGGCTATTGGCTGGAGGAGCAGAAGGACCTCCCGCAATACCTCCCCCTTTTGTTTAAGTAAGAGAGTTCTAAACCTACTATGAAATTATATACAATAAGTACAAATATCCGATTCTAACTAGCTTAGGTCTTGTATAATAAATAGCTTGGCCAAGTCATGAGTGGAAAGTAACTACATTTATATAGTCTTCAACCCCATCGAAGATCTGAGAAGGGAAATAATGCTACCTGGGTAATTAGGAAGTGCAATCAAACAACTTCCAAAACATGCCACAAATCACAGAGACAACTAGCTACCTGGGCAAGCACCCAAGGTCACGTTTGCAGCATTGAAGCAACCAACTTTGGCTAAGGCCTAACATAACTGACATACCATTTTCAAAGGCAAGCAACTTTTCAAAACTATCTTACCCTGTCTTGGCAGGATATGACAGTCCCGTTTTATCCATTGATGCACGCTCTGTATCTCTGTCAGTGGTTGAGGTGTGGGCATTTCTTTGCCCAAAGACCAGTTCTGCCAAAACGAAAGGCTCCAGGTGGAGTGTCTTTGGTGCTCAACATTCTCTCGGGAATAGAGCAGTGTTGCCAGGAGCAATTGTGTCTCACTACCACAAAACTCTGAGTTAGATTAAAGGCCATTTTCTACAGCTCTTTGAAGAGGTTGAAGATTTTCTATCTATACTGAATATAATCTCTATGTATCTAAAGAACCTGATTAGTCTAATTATAAATGACAAAGTTAGAATACTATTGATCTATATAATTCTCAATACCTATCTAACTTAAAGACTAAGACAATAAACAACTGTGAAACAAATGAGGACAATGACCTCGAAATATAAACAATGTACAAATATACATTGCAGTAGGTAAATATATATCAATACACAAACAATATATAAGTATCTTAATCAGAGGTAGAAATGTACACTGCAATATGGTAAATATATACAATATATATATCAATACAATATATGTCAATACATAAAATATGTTTTAAACAGAGGTAGAAACATGCATGCATACAATAATCAATATAATTTAACTTTGTATCAATATACAAGAATCAATACCAATATATTTGTCTAAAAACAGTAACTCACAATTACAAATCTATTATCCCATAATCCCTTTTTTTTTTCCAAAATGATCCCTGAGCTTATAAAATTCCTCCCTCAACCCTCAACCATATACTAATTATAATCAACCCCTAAATGATGTCCCTAAACCCAAGGGCAAACTTTAGTGGGAGAGGGAATGTTGTCCTCTAGAATTACTTCCAGCTGTCATGGGGACGACGTTTTTTCTGGAGGATTCTGTGAAAGTAAAATGATGGTTAAATTTCAAGATCAATGTCTTTTAAAATTCCAAATAGTCTCTGAGTATTTTGTGCAGGTCTGGCCAAAATGTTGTATAAGATGTGCACCATTTCAGCTAACCAAGTTGGAACTGTCTTGTGCATCTGGTACCCAAAACAGGTCTTGGAGTAGTGCTATCAGTATCATGACGTCATATCAACCAGGTGGAGTTGTTGTTATGGGGACCCATCTTCTTCCTGGAAACTTCAAATGTCAATTCAGGAAAAACTCATTGTTCATTGTGAAAAACTTAAACATTAATCATATAGACATATATAGACATATATATATTCAATGAAAGGCATGATAGATATATTCAATGAAAAGTATGATAGATATGAAGAAAAGCAAAGATATTTTCTAAACTCATATTTTTTTCTGTCCCATATCATGGCTCTTGACATGAGATAGAAACTCCAGAAATTCTGGGTTTTTCTCTTACTAACAGGCTTGGAATTGGAGAGGGACTGAGCCAGAGTCCAACTTCAAAACCAGCTCTATAAATTTAGAAATATGGTTTAATATATTTTACTTACACAACCTATTCAGTTTTCTTGATATTTCCTATTGGGCAGAAGGTATTTTTCCATCTGTCAGTATTCAAACATCCAGGGTCCCTTGAATTTTTCAAAGATGAGTGTTTTCCTGTGGGGATAAGAACAGAATCCGTCCCCCATTCTATATGTTTTTCTTACCACCTGTATGAATATCATCATTGTGGATGAGTTGTCATTTCTCCTTTCCAAGAGGTTTCTCCTCTTCAAATCGAAACTTTATTAATTTTGACGGTATCCACAATTTTTCTTCTCCTGTGGAAACAAGAGCAAAACCCCTTCCCCAACATAGCACATCTGGCTTCCATTGAGATGTCAGCACATCTTTGAAATAAATCGGTTGATTTAGTTCAGCAGACTTTTCCATTCTCCAATGTCTTTCTGCTGCTGTCGTTCCTTTCTCATTAGCGTTAAGAAAATTCAAGGTTAATAAACATTATGTAATCTTTTTCTGGGGGTATTTTTGGTCCCTTTCTGTTTGTTCAGCATATCCTTTATAGTACGATTTGATCTTTCTATAACTGCCTGACCTGTAGGATTATTTGGTATACCTGTAATGTGTTTTATATTATAATAATCAAAAAAGCATTTCATTTTCTTAGATACATATGCTGGACCATTATCTGTCTTTATTTGTGCAGGTATACCCATGATGGCCATAACTTCCAATAAATGTGTGATTACTGAATCAGCCTTTTCTGAGCTCAGGGCAGTAGCCCATTGAAAACCTGAATACGTGTCTATGGTGTGGTGTACATATTTTAATTTACTAAATTGCATAAAGTAGAACACATCCATCTGCCAGAGTTCATTTCTCTTAGTACCCTTTGGGTTACTCCCTGCAGGAAATGGTGTTTGATTATAGAAAGAACAAGTAGGACATCTCTTTATAATGTCCTTAGCTTGTTGCCATGTAATGGAAAATTCTTTCTTTAGGCCTTTACTATTGACATGATGCTTCTTATGAAATTCTGAGGCCTGCAACACACTTCCAATCAATAATTGATCAATCTCAGCGTTGCCTTGTACCAGAGGACCAGGCAGACCTGTATGGGACTGGATGTGTGTTATGTACATTAGACAAAGCCTGTTCATGATTATGTCTTGTACCTTTATAAACAATGAAGTCAACTCTGTGTCATCTGGTATAAATTCAGCGGTTTCAATATGCAAGATAACTCTTCTGCATATTGTGAATCTGTAACTATATTAAGAGGTTCTTTAAAATCCCTTAGCACCATAAGAATCGCATATAATTCTGCCTTCTGGACAGAATTTTAAGGGCTTTGTTCCACCTTACTCAATTCATCTGACTTGTAACCTGCTTTCCCTGATTTATTTGCATCGGTACAGAACGTACGGCTCCAGTTATTGGAGCATCACGTACAATTCTAGGAAGAATCCAAGAAGTTCTCTTTATGAGGTTAAGTCTACCACTTTTGGGATAGTTGCTATTAATTTCTCCCAAAAAATTAGCACAAGCTCTTTGCCATGGTTCATTGTCTTCCCATAACTTTTTTATTTCTTCAGTAGTAAAAGGCACTATAATTTCTGCTGGTTCTATACCTGCTAGTTGACGAAGTCTCAGCTTACCTTTTATAATTAATTCAGAGACTTTTTCCACATAAGTTTTTAATTTTTTACTTGGTTTATTAGGTATAAATATCCACTCTAAAGTAATATCTTCTTTCTGCATTAGAATCCCTGTAGGAGAATCATCATTTAGACCAGTATCACTTTTTACAGCAGAAATTGGAGGTTTTAATTTTCTTGGTGAGGCACGTTCTCCACTGGGACTGGGAATGACTGGGCCACTGTTGGCTTGGGGGCCTGCGAGAGGCCCCTCAAGTAGTTTCCCGACGGTATAGATTGCCTTGTCTCTCTGTTGTTGACCTGCATTCGTTGGACCAATGTCAGCCTTTACCGCATCTCCTACATATACCTGAAGGCCGAGGTCTCCAATTTTTGTCATTCCCAGAAGAGATATTAGAAATTATTTGCCTGCAATCCCTTTGAAAATGTCCTAATTTACCACAATTAAAACACCTGGCAGTTTGATGTCTCCTCATTGCTTTGGAAATCGCTTCTCCTACCCAAGATTCATCATTATAGCTAAACGTCTCAACATTCATCGTATGCTAAATCCATTCATCCATAGGTGCTGACCTAGACTTTAAAGGCCCAATTATCTTTTTGCATTCTATGTTTGCATTCTCAAAAGCTAGAGATTCAAGAAATATTCGTCTAGCTTCTGGGTCTGTTACCCCTATGTCCAGAGCCTTAATTAATCTTTGCAAAAAGTCAATAAAGGGTTCTCTCTGTCCCTGCCTAATTCTGGTATATGATTCAACACTTTTTGCTGGATCTTATATCCTATTCCAAGCATTTAAAGCTGCTTGGTGACATAGACACAGTACTTCATCGTCATAAAGAGCTTGGACCTGTGGATCAGCATATTCTCCTGCTTCAAGAATTTGATCTTGGGAAACCTCGACACCTTTTGCTCTTCCTTGCTGCTCCATATGTTTGTATTCTTCTCTGAAATAGATTCCAAACATCAAGGACGGCCCATTATCTAAAACTGCAGACACTAGCTGATGGAAATCATGGGGGGTAGCTCTAGCATTAGAAGCCCAAGTCCTTAACATATGCAGAGTGCAAGTCAAAATTAACAATAGCTTGCTTAATTTCTTTTAGATCATTCATTGCTATTGGCATCCATCTCGCTTCTCTGACTCCCTTTGAGCCTTTAGAAGTTGACACTTTGTCAGAATAAATTACAGGGTATGTCACTAAAACCCTGGGTAAGCCAGTTCTAATAGCTGGTGGTGGCATTGTATCCTGTCCTTGTGCCTTATTACTCTGTTCACCAGCTCCAATAATTTCTTCAATCATTTCAAGTCTTTTTATTATTGTCTCTTTTGAATCCTGAATCTCCTGACCTGCATGAGTTTCTAGTAAAGATTTTATGGTTCTTAGGAGTGCCATATTCTTCCTAAATGATAGAATATGCAAAAGAATACTGATACCTAGTAACCAGTAAATTAAGTTATCCCCATAGTCATATAAACCTTGCATGATATGACCCATTGTATTAGTAAATAAAACAGTAAAATTTGTTTTGGAAACCAAAACAGCCATATTACCTATTATCCAGCAGGTGGCGCTGTTGCCAAGTCACGACGAAAACGGGGTCCTGTTTCAGTGTCTGCCTAGTATTTGTTAAAAACTGGGAAATGCAAGTTGCTCCGTACACGGAACCATAAGCCCAGATTTCAGGGGTAGAGAAGAGTAACCTGGAAGCCGTGTAAGCCTCCACGTGACAGAGTCGCCCCGAGGGGTTGCAGCTTTCTACAACCAGCAACCGTGTGCTCTGGTTCGCACAGCTTAAGAGCTGCGCTTGCAAGGGAGATTTGAAAATGATTCAGAAAAGAGCAAACCACGCGGGTAGAGACCACGCGGGCCTGTGGAGTTTAAATCCACGTGGGGAGGCAAACGATAGGATGCATGGGGACTTGAAGTCAATCTGAGGTGTCTAAAGTGAAAATATAAAGAACTGCAGCAAGAAAAGCCACTGCGTGATAATTTATATTAAACCGCTGGCTCCACGCACTAGGCACAGGCCACAAGGCACAGGCCACGGCTGAGGGAAGGAGGGCTCGCGCCAAGCCGAACTGGTGGCAGGTAGCCAAGCAGGGGAAGGAGGGTTCCTAAAACCAAACGTTGGCTGCCAGATGAAGGCAAAGGCATAAGTCAAAAACAATCCCACACTAGTTTAGAATTATGATTAATAGAATGATTATTTATTTAAAGGGGGAAAAACTTACAGATCACCGTCCCAGACAACAGCCCTCTGCACAATCAGGAAGAGAGTCTAGTTGCCAGAAGCGGAGCAGGAAGTAAGAGAGAGTGAGAAGGGAAGTGGCCGCTTTTATAAAGGGAGAGAGGCCATGCCCCAATGGGCTGGTATCTCAGTGGCTATTGGCTGGATGAGCGGAAGGACCTCCCACAACAGGAAACTGGGCAGGCCAGAAACCCCAACAAAGCAGACCCTCATGTTACAACCGTGGAATAAGCCTCTTGTACACTGTAAATACTTGTCACTTGAATTAGTTTAATAAAATACTGATTGGCAAGTAGCCAGTCAGGAAGTATAGTCAGGGAAGCCAAACTATGGGAGGTGGGAAAGAGAAGGGTAGAGTCAGGAGTCACCAGGAGGTGCAGAGGGGAGCAGGAGTTGAATGCACCATGCTAATAATGGTACTATCACATGGCAGAGAGTACAGAAGAAATGTGGGTCAACTTCAAAATGTAAGAACTATAAGAGTAATTAAAAAATACTCGTCATTAATCTCCCTTAATATCAATGGACTCAATTCACCTATAAAAAGACATTGGGTAAGAGAATGAATACAAAAGCAGGATCTAACCTTCTGCTGTATACAAGAAACACACCTCTCAAGGACAGACATTACATCACAGTAAAGGGTTTGGAAAAAAATTCCAACAAATGGACCTAAGAAACAAGCTGGTGTAGCTAAATAGACCTCAAACCAAAATCAATCAAAAAAAAAATAGAGAAGGATACTTTATCCTCATAACAAGAACAATCCATCAAGATGAAGTCTCAATCCTGAGCATCGATGCCTCAAACACAAGGTCACCCACATATGTAAAAGAAACAATACTAAAGCTTAAATCATGTACTAAACCCCACACACTAATAGTAGGAAACTTCAACCTCTTACTCTCCCCAATGGATAGGTCAACCAGACAGAAATCTAACAGAGAAATAAGAGAACTAACACATATCATGACTCAAATGGAATTAAAAGACATCTACAGAACATTCCACACAAACACAAAAGAATATACCTTCTTCTCAGCACCTCGTGGAACCTTCTCTAAAATTGATCTTATACTAGGTAACAAAGCAAACCTCCACAGATACAAAAAATTTGGACCTTATCAGATCATCATGGTTTAAAATTAGAATTCAACAGAAATACTAATTTCAGAAAGCACAAAAACACATGGTAATTAAGTAGTTCACTATTGACCCAGCTCTGGGTAAAGGAAGAAATAAAAGAGGAAATTAAAGACTTTCTCGAATTCAACGAAAATGAAGGCACAACATTTCCAAACCTATGGGAAACCATGAAACCAGCACTAAATGGAAAGTTCAAAGCACTAACTGCCTACATAAGAAAACAGAGAAAACTCTCATTAGTGACTTAACAGAATACCTGAAAGCTCTAGAAAAAAAAAAAGATTGGAGCTCCACCTAACAGATCTGATTTAGATCCAGGGTGCCCCCAAGCCACCATGAGGCTCTTCATCTCACTTCCTGTCCTGATTGTGGTCCTGGCCATGGCTTTGGAAGGCCCAGCCCCCGCCCAGGTGACCCCTGATTTGTCCATCACATTTGAGAACTTACCAGATAAGCTGAAGGAGTTTGGGAACACTTTGGAAGACAAGGCCCGAGCAGCCATTGAACACATCAAACAGAAGGAATATCTGACCAAGACCCGGTCCTGGATTTCACAGACATTCAGCAAAATGAAGAAGATCAAAACCAAATTTGCCTGAGCACCTGGTGGGCCACCTAGTGCAGCAAGGATGCCTAAGTAATGTGGCAGGTCCCTCATCCTACACCAATAAAAAGACTACAGTGGAAAAAAAAGATGCAGATTTATCCAGGAGGAACAGAAGATAGGAAATAATCAAAATAAGAGCTGAAATCAACAAAATAGAAACAAAGAAAACAATACAAAGAACCAACGAAACAAAGACCTGCTCTTAGAGAAAATCTACAAGATAGACAAACCCTTATTCAAACTCATCAAAAGGCAGAGAGAGAACATCCAAATTAGCAAATTCAGAAATGAAAAGGGGACATAACAACAGACACTGAGAAATTCAGAGAATCATTAGGTCTTGTGACAAAAACCTGTGCTCCACAAAATTTGAAAATATGAAAGAGATGGACAGTTTTCTGGATAGATATCACATACCAAATTAAATCAAGACCAGGTGGACAATTTAAATAGACCTATAATCTGCAAGGAAATAGAAACTGTCCTCAAAAGCCTCCCAACTAAAAACAAAGCAAAAAAACAAACTCAGGGCCAGATGGTTTTAGTGCAGAACTCTACCAGAACTTCCAAGAAGAGCTAATACCTATACTCTTCAAAGTGGTCCACATAATAGAGACAGAAGGAACAGTGCTAAACTTATTTCTTAGGCTACAGTTACCCTGATACAAAAGGCTAAAGCAAGAAAGAGAATTACAAACCAATCTCATTCATGAACATGTATGCAAAATCACTCAATAAATTACTGGCAAACCAAATCCAAGAACACATCAAAAAAATCATCCCAGAGACACAGGGATGGTTGAACATACAAAAATCTACCAATTTAATCCACCATATAAATACTCTGAAAGAACAAAACCATATTATCATCTCGTTAGATGCTGATAAAGCATTAGACAAAAATCCAAAACCCCTTCTTGATAAAGATGTTGGAGAGATCATGGATATAAGGAATATATCTAAGCATAATAAAAGCAATATACAGCCGGCCAACAGCCAACATCAAATTAAATGGAGATAAACTCCAAGTGATCCCACTAAAATCAAGAACAAAAAAAAGCAGTCCACCTCTCCATATCTATTCAAGATAATTCTTGAAGTTCTGGCTAGAGCAGTAAGAGAACAAAAGGAGATCAAGGGAATTCAACTTGGAAAGGAAGAAGTCAAGTTTTTATTATATGCAGATGATACGATAATATATAAAAGTGACTCCCAAAACTCTTACTAGGAAACTTTATACAACTGATAAAGACCTTGAGTAATGTGCAGGATATAAGATCGACTCAAAAAAATAAGTAGCCCTCCCATATACAAATGATGAAAGAGCTGAGGAAGAAATCAGAGAAATATCACCCTTCACAATAGCCACAAATAACATAAAATATCTTGGGGTAATGGCAACCAAAGAAGTGAGAGACCTATTCAATAAGAACTTTAAGTCTTTGAAGAAAGAAATTGAAGAAGATACCAGAAAATGGAAAGTTCTCACATGCTCTTGGATAGGTAGAATCAACATAATAAAAATGGCAATCTTACCAAAAGCCATTCAAACAGTCACTGGCGCACGCCTTTAATCCCAGCACTCGGGAGGCAGAGGCAGGCGGATCTCTGTGAGTTCGAGACCAGCCTGGTCTACAGAGCTAGTTCCAGGACAGGCTCCAAAGCCACAGAGAAACCCTATCTCAAAAAACCAAAAAAAAAAAAAAAAAAACTAGATTCAAACAGTCACCATCAAAATCCCAACACAATTCTTCACAGACCCTGAAAGAACAATAATCAAATTCATATGGAAACACAAGAACCCAGGATAGCCCAAACAATCCTGTATAATAAAGGAGCTTTCGGAGGCATTGCCATCCCTGACATCAAGCTCTGTTACAGATCTACAGTAATGTACACAGCTTGGTATTGGCATAAAAACAGACATGTTGACCAATGGAATCAAATCAAAGGCATGGATATTAATTCACACACCTATGAACACCTGATTTTAACAAAGAAGCTAAAATTATACAGTGAAAAAAGGAAAGCATCCATGACAAATGGTGCTGGCATAACTGACTATCATCCTGTAGAAGAATGAAATTAGATCCATCTTGGTTTCCATACACTAAACTCAAGTCCAAATGGATTAAAGACCTCAATATAAATTGGACCACACTGAACCTGTAAAGAGAAACTGGGAAATAGTCTTCCATGCATGAGCACAGAAGACCACTTCCTACATATAACCCCAGTAGCATAGACACTGAGAGCAACAAAAATAAATGGGACCTCCTGAACTAAGAAGCTTCTGTAAAGCAAAGAACATAGCCAATAAAATTAAAAAAATACAGCCTACTGAAAGGGAAAAGATCTTTACCATCCCCACATCAGACAGAGGACTGATCTCCAAAACATATGAAGAACTCAAGAGATCAGATATCAAAATTCCAAACTACCCAATTAAAAAATGGGGTAAAGAACAAGACAGAGAACTCTCAAACAAGTAATCTCAAATGGACAAAAGAAACACTTAAGGAAATGTCCAACATCCTTAATGATCAGGGAAATGCAAATAAAAACAACTCTGAGATACCATCTTATACCAGTCAGAATGGCTAAGATCAAAACCACCAATGATAGCTTATGCTGTAGACGATGTGAAGTAAGGGGAACAGTCATCCGTTGCTATAGGAATGTAAACTTGTACAAGCACTTTGGAAATCAGTATGGCAGTTTATCAGAAAATTGGGAATCACCCAAGAGATGCTCAATCATACTACAAAGACATTTGTTCAACTATGTTCATAGCAGCATTATTTGTAATAGCCAGAACCTGGAAATAACCTAGATGCCCCTCAACTGAAAATGGAAAAGAAAATGTGACACATTTACACATTGGAGTACTACTCAGTGGGGAAAAATTACATATTGAAATTTGCATGCAAATGGATGGAACTAGAAAAAACTATCCTAAGTGTGGTAACCCAGAACCAGAAAGATGAATATGGCAGTACTCACTCATAAGTGGATACTAGCTGTAAAGCAAAGGATATTGAGCCTCTAGTTCATGATTCTAGAGTAGCCAAGTAACAAGGTGAACCCTAAGTAAAACATTTATAGAACAACTCGAAAGGGGAAATAGACAAGATCACCTACAAAATTGGGAGCATGGGGATGGGTGGAGTAGGGAGGGTGGAAAGTGAAGATGAGGGGAGAAGGAAGTGGGGAGGAAAACTTGAGGAACAAGATAGTCGAGATAGAGGAAAAATAGATGAGAGCAAGGAATGAGATATTTTGATTGAGGGAGCCATTTGGGGGCTAGCAATAAACCTGGCACTAGAGAAATTCCCAGGAATCCACAAAGATGACCACAGTTAAGACCCTAAGCAAGAGAGGAGATGGTGCCTGAATTGGGCTTTCCCAGTAGTCAGACTGGTGGACATCTTAAATATCGCCATTGAATCTCCATTCAGCAATCAGTGGGAATAGAGTCAGAGACCTGCAGTGGACTGAACCCCCAAAGAGTGGGAAGAGTGAGAGTATGAGCCAAGCAATCAAGACCTTGATGTGCACACCCACTGAAACAGTTTGCCTGAGCTAAAGGGAGCTCACCTACTCCAGCTGGATAGGGAAAGAAATAGCAAAGGTCCATACTCATCCTTCTGAACGTGAGTGACAGTTTTATGGCTGGTCCAGACTGAGGGAGCACTGGCAGTGGCACCAGGATTTATCCCTACTACTTTTACTGACCTTTTTGCAACCTATTCTCTTTGGATGGATTCCTTGTTCAGTCTAGATATAGTAGAAAGGGCCTAGGGCCTTCTCTAAAGCAATGTGCCTTACCCTCTCTGAGGAGGGGAGGGAGGTGGTATAGGGTAGATGGAAGGAATGGAGGAGGACAGGGAGAGGAAACTAGGATTGGTGTGTAAAATGAAAAATGAATAGTTTTCTTTTAAAAATAATAAAAATGTAAGCATACCTAAACATGTTGCCTAACCTTTAAATCCTTTAGACATTTTTAACTTTTAAATACAAACTTAATACAACTATATGTGCATATCTAGTGTTAAGTCAGATCTATCTATCTATCTATCTATCTATCTATCTATCTATCTATCTATCTAAATATCGATCAATCTATCTATATCTATCTATCTATCTATCTATCTATCTAAATATCGATCAATCAATCTATCTATCTATCTAAATATCTATCTATCTATCTATCTATCTATCTATCTATCTATCTATCTCTCATCTATCTCCCTTTCCCTCTTTTTCTCTCTTGGGTATATAAAACTCTTCCTTTCATTTTCAGAAACATTGAGGGTATACTCACTATATAAAGTAACTGAGTTTATCCAGATACTTGCAATCGAGTATAACATTATACTCTGACCATATTAATTCTTGCTACAAACTCTTGCCTTCTCTCCTCCCGGTTTCCTTCTTTACATCAAATGCTCCCCCTACTTTCTCAACATTCCCTTTTATCTCTTCCAGCCCTCCTTCCCACTCCATTCCTCTTCTTTGCTCCCTCTCTCTCTCTCTCTCTCTCTCTCTCTCTCTCTCTCTCATTATATCTATATTAAGACCATTTTAGGCAATTATTTTCAATTTATTTTATTTTATTTATATGTACAAAATATCTTGTCAATATCCACTCCTCATCCCCTATCTCTTTCCTTCTTCCAGATCCATCTGCCTGGCCTCTCAACAAATCTCCTTCCAACCTCCAGGCATCTTCTTGCTTTACTACCTATTGAGTCGTGTTAGTTTTGCCCAAATGCTCATAGCTGGGGAATCATCCCCTGGGTCATGAGCATCCTACCAAAGGTGACCCCCAAAAGGGAAGTGACTGTCCCTGCCTCAGCAGCTGTCAGCTTCCAATAGCTCTTCATCTAGGTATGGAACCCTGGGAACTCTTTCCTCTCATACTGCAACTTTTAACTGGATTGGTGTGGCCCCACCTAGGCACATCTTCACCTGCCAGAAACAACGTCCTAAAACTATGTATGCAGGGAAATCCAAACTGAGATTTATTGCAATAGAACGTTCATTTTACATGTCAGACATAGTAGATTTTCATCTAGATGTTGACACTAATTAATCAGATCACCAGTACTCCTCTCTGTAGGATTCAGGCATCTCCTAGCACAGCAGAACAATGGCAGGGACAGCGTTGTCCAACCTAGCACCTCTGTCAGTTGTGTGTCCTTCCTGGGGAGACACGAATTAGTATCTCCTTACCCCAGACAGGGCACCTCTGACAAATGAAGGAAACTGATTCATTCACATCGAGCTCGGTGAACTGAGGACTTTACAGAGATGACTCAATCCTTTCGCAGCAATTGTTCACTACTTTTCTCAGCCTGGGGAGGGGCCTTGTGAATCATGTAGATTTTAGCATCTTCCTTAAACTCTTCTGTTTCCTTAGCTTCCTTAGACTCCTAAGCTAAGTTCTTTTCTTAAGTAACTATATTTTTGTTCAGAGGAAATAGCTACACAACACTACCCATTTTGACAGGCTTACCCTTCCTACGAAGGTGTCTTCCTTCTCTGTTTAAAGTTGTTGAGGGGGATTCAAGCCCTCTACCACCCAAGAGTGATTCACATGTATGTTCCCTACCCTCAGGCTATGACAGTCCAATGTCTCCCCAGGCTCACCAGTGGGGAAACGGCCTAAGCTCTGCCTGAGGATTTACAACGGACCCAACTCTGAAGGGCTAACACTTGAGAAGTGTGAATAGAAGGGACAAACACTGGAGCATTTGTAGTGAGCTAGAATGCACAGGCTGTTAGATTGTGGAAGTCAGCAATGCCTGGAACAAATGTTCCCACTGGGGGAAAGGGGCTATTCTAGAGGAGATTGTGTCCCCCGTTCTCTTAGCCGACATGCTTTCCCCTATGGTTCTCACGGGCTTAACCATCAGAGGCAGAATTTAATAGAGGAGGATCCTAGAAACAGATAATGTGACGTTTCTTTGGATCACATTCTGTTCTACCAGGTTTGCATAGAACATATGAGTATTGGTAAAACCTCACAGGCAAAGGACTGAATCAGACAATTTTCCTTCCTTGAAGCATCGCATTTGCTCCAAATGGGATAACTGAAGTTTCAAACGCTTGCTGTTCTCTCAGGAACTAGAGTAATGGAAAACAAACTTGTACTATGTTTCCATTATGGGTGTTATATCCCAGGATGCACTGCTTTTTATTCTCTGATCCTTTGCAATGCCTAACCTCCAAGCAGCCTGAGATGGGGAGCTGCCAGAGTTTCTATTCACTCACAATAACGAAATGAGCATAGACATCCGTGTGTATATCCACACACTGTGTGCACATGCGAGACTGGAAACAGGTCCACTTACTTAACCCTTTCTGCACTCTGACACTTCCTGTCCTCTTCTAATTCATTAAAAAGTACTTGATTTCATAGCTCACCTAGAGATTTCCACCATATTTTGAAACCAGTGCCATAGTTAACGAGACCTAGAGTATGGTTTTGAATGGAAGAGTGGATTCTGGAACAGTGCTTCATTTTGGGCTGTCTCCTCTAGAAACCCGTCTCTACAGCTACACTAAAAACAAATTCCAAATATTCCCTTAGGGAATTTTTATTAGGATAGAATGAAGATGATCTGAGGAGAGCACCTAGAGTGGCAGACATGGTGACCCCTGTACTTGGCTGTGCAGTCTGAAAAATGAACTCAGCAAAATCTTTTTTTTTTTTGATTTCACATAGAAATGCAGACACATTAGATCAGAAATCACATTCCAAAGAAACAGGGAATTTACATTCTGTGTCTGTGAGCAGAACATGAGTTTTTAGAGGGCAGCAGAATTATTCTTAGCATAGTCTCTCCATTTGGTAAAACATACCTTTTGAAGCCTGACACTAGCTTTTGATCGAACATAGCACAACAGCCACAGGGCTGAACAGTGCCTGCTGCCCTGGTCATGTTGTTAGGTCTGTGCTCTGGGTTTTATCATGGGGGCTATTGAGGACGAGCCTCAGTATCCTCTCATTTGAGACAGAATATTCAGCAACCGGAGACTTAGAAAAATCTGAGGGTGAATGAAGTCTCCACTCTGTACTTTTCTGCATCCATTGCTTTATTGCTCTGCCATAGCTCAAATTCTCCTGTCCTACTTCTAACATTTCCTAACGCCTAGCTTTTTCTTCCTCTATTCTAGATACTCTTCTCCTTCAGGACCTTTGAAGCTATAAAGAAATTACAAGATTCATTTCTCATTGGTGAAGAGCACATTCCTAGAGCAAGCGACAGGGAGTGGAGCCAAAGCCACACACAACACACGGGCCCAAGTTTACAGAAGTGACACCATGACCAGAGGGCGGGTACAGTGAGATGAGCTTTGAGACAGAGGTCTCTTGTTAACTGTCTGACAAGCAGAGAATTGGCATATTTTCCTTAGTAACCTTGGTTGGACACCTGTGGCTCTGAGCTTGGACATAGCTGTAAAATTTCAAACTTATGATCTTTTAAAAAGGCCTTAAGTCTAGTTTGAACTTGTTCTGAGATAAAAGTAACCTAGTTGTGTGTAACTTGTACTAGAATGAGGAAAACTTTTTATTTTTGATATTTGTCTGAGTAAACAGGAACAAAACATCCTTTTAATTGTCTACAGTCCTTGTGGAACAAATAGATCCAGTTATAAAACATTCCCAGCATATATTCTAGATAGTAAAATTATACATCCAAATGAAGAGTCATCTTGACCACCTGCAGATCTATGTACACAGTGGATGAAATCAATTCATGAGATAACACATGAGCAGTGTTAAAACACTCAAAGTTATTCTAAGAAAGAAATGAAATTGTTAGGACAGAAATGAAGGTGACTCATGAGAGAAATTACACACAGGAGCAACTGCTTTCTACAGCCAATACTTCTACAGCCTTTCCAGGTGGGCTCCCTATCAGAGAATCACTCACCTGAGGTCGGCCTATTGAACTCTCCTTATCACTTCCTGTGTCTGTCCTGGCCCTGACAGTGTGATATCCTAGGTTTTGAGCCTTCACCTAGGAGGATAAAGATCTTTCTTGGTTGTACTCATCTCTCTGATTTTTCATGTTTGCCATTGGTTTGGTATGTTTGTGAGCAATGCCTTCAGGTTATCTAATATCCAGTTTCTTTATCTGAATAAAAGACATAGCCAGTTCATGCAGTCAAGTGTCTATTAAAGGCAGTGTGTCACAAGAGATCTGGGCTGGGGATTCGGCTCAGGGATACAAAGATTGCTGAGAGTATATAAACCCTGGTTAGACCTTCACCAAGAGGAAAGGAGAGGGTAAATGAGAAGAAGGGATGCTGGGAACGAAAGATAGAGTGAGGTGCACAGGGTGGAACCAATACGGGTTTACAGTTACTGGAGTTTGCTGGTACTCTGTTTTCCTGTTTCGTCCCACACATTATTATCCTCAATTCTGACTCATGAACCACTTGTTTTAAGCCACATTTTAACCAATGGAGACACTAAACTGTTTTGGTGCAATCAGAGTGTGGTTCTAGATGGGTAGCAATTTGAACCAAGGAACATATTCCTGGAATGTCTCCAACTCTGGCATAGGGAAGGCAGACACTTCTTCAGTGTAGCGACTGCTGTACAAACAACCTCACAGGACATACACTTAAGAACAAGGTGTGTTTCTTTACTTCTTAGGAAAACCAAGCGATTGCTGCCATGACAGGGATGCTAGTCCTTCACTACTTCGATGGCCGGGGAAGGATGGAGCCGATTTGGTGGCTCTTGGCTGCATCTGGAGTAGAGGTATGTTCTGACTGAGTTGTCCTAAGCTGAACCTGAAACTGATTTTACCAAACATTTTCTCATATGATCCGTCATAGTGTCTTATTGGATGGACTAAATTAAAATCTGCCTACTATTATTAAATGACCCACAGATTTATACTAATAAATTAATTTTCATTAGCAATTGTTAAATAAGAGATGAAAAAAATGCTCAGCAATTAAGAGCCTTGCTACATTCCAGAGGACCTCGGTTCAATTCCCAGCACACACTTCACACAGCTGACAACACCTGTAACTCAAAGTCCAGGTCTCTCTTCTAACAGCCTCCCTGTACTTATAACACACACACACACACACACACACACTCTCACACACAAACACATGTGCACACACACTCACACCTGCATGCAGACACACACACATACACCCACACACACAGACACACGTGCACACATAATACAGGAAGAAGATAAAATAAATCCCAGGAAGGGATAAAAATAAATCTTTAAAATCACTAAAAGAAGTCTAATTGATCAGTACTTATCCAGACACATTAGCCTCAGTCCCATGCAGGCCTGGATCATTGGCGTCACCATGCTTCTCCTCAATATCTTGTCCTACTGGGAAGTCATGGGGGCAGTGACATGCATGAAGTGTTGTCCTCTGTGAGGACAATGTCTTCTTCTAATCTAGAGCAGCAGTTGAGGAGTCTGCCTGAGGTTCACCAGAGGCAATGTCACTCTGGCACGATTCTCTTGACATTCCTGAGAGCAGCTATTGGAGCATGCTCTTCCCCTCTGCAAATGAAAGGCGTTTCCATGTTGGGGTCTACGTTTTCAACTTTAAATGACTGTTCCTGTGAACGCTCCAAATGTCCACTACACTGCCATTCCTCAAGCCTCCTTTGTAGTCTGTAGCAGTCACCATGCAGTGATAATTCTGAAATTCTGCTATAAACTAAGAGACTACCTTTGCACAGTTTACTGTCGACCCAAACAGTGTTATAGAAGGAGGGTATGAGAGAACATGAAATCTGAGATTTCCTTCAAGAGATTACAAAAGAAGAGGTATATATGAAAGCCTGTAACTTGAGTTGACAACTTTTGAATGTAATTGAGGGGTACAATGAGGAACATAATAATTTTCTGTTAATTGTATACATATCCAAGATAGCAACAGTAAAATACTGAAGCATACACTCTTAGGAAATGGATGTAATTACAATTAATATATGTGCTCTAGAGGAGGGATGGGCAGGAGATAGTACAGACATGAAACATGTCCATTCATATTATTTAGAGAAGTCAAGTTATTTACTGGGTTCTGGGGATGCAGGCAAGAGATGACAGAGGCAGTGCTGAGTTTGGGAAGCACATTGTCAACATAAGAGCCAAATCTCTCATCTTAAATGTAATAAGAGATCTGCGGTGGACTTCTCGACCGGCGAGAAAGAACAACCACCACACCAGGATTCCACTCAGATCACGCTTTACTGGAGTGCCCTTGATTGATGGGGAGCAGGAAACGAGAGGGGCAGGAAACGAGGGGCAGGAAGGGAAGGGCAGGGAGAGCATGAAGCGAAGGGGCAGGGAGCGAAGGGGCAGGGAGCTAAGGGGAGAGACAGCATGAAGCGAAGGGGCGAAGGGCACTGAGGCAGCTGCTTAAATAGGGAATTGGCACATGGGTCACCCTGTGATTGGCTGCCACCAACAGCTGACACCAGACCGCATAGGGATAGGCTCAAGGATCCTCATCTACCGCACATGCGGGAAGTGGGGGACACGCAGCTCTCAAAGGCATAGCCAAATATGGAGTTGTTTATTTCCAACAAGACAGGATGTCAACGCCATCTTGTAATGGCGATCCTGTCCGGCTCACTACAGAGATCCTTCTGGATAGTTTATTATGCATTAACATGGCCCTGCTGGGAACACAGATTTAGCAAACCCTAAACTCTGTGTTCTACGATTGTTTTAGTTAGGGCTTCTATTATTGTGAAGTGGCACCATGACCATGGCAACTCAAATAAAGGAAAAGGTAATTAGGCCAGGGTTATAGTTTCAGAATGTAGTCCATTATCACCATGGTAGGACACAGTAGTATGGTGGTAGTCGTGGTACTGGAGAAGGAGCTAAGAGTTCATCATCCCCATCTGCAGGTAACAGGAAGAGAATGTTCATTCATCATATATAGATGACATGGAATCCAGTTGTCATCTTACAGGGTTAAAGGCCATGTTTGCAGCTGTTTGAGCAGAACTCCACTGGGAACTTCGTGATTCAGTTGAGTACTGCTTTCTAGAATTCTCACAAGGAAAACAAAAACTTCTCAGTCCAGACCAGAGAGACCCCACGACTGGGCGAGAGGTTTTCTGAGAAGGAAGTCATGGAAACTGCCAAGAGGTCTTGCCCCTGGGAGATAGTGGTCAGAAAGGCAGGGCTACAATATGAGCCCCCATTTTCAGTTGGGTTTCCATCGCCTCCTCAGTTTTTTAGCAAAGTATTTACCAGAGGCTCAGATTAGCGCCCTTGCAAACCACTTTGTGAATATGTTGACTGTACGGCCTAATCCTGTTTCAAAGTAACGAAGAAACAGAAGCAAATTGTAGCGCTTCACAGACTGTTTTCTTTACACAGTGAGATGGATTTCCCACACAACTAGATGGTGATCTTGTGTTTCAAGAGTTCCAAGCCTCTGGGCAGAGTGAGCTCGTACAGGAAGAGCAAGTGGCAGTGCTGCTAGCTTCCCCTCCTGCCTCTCAGCGTGACTGAAGAGCCTGCTGAGAACAGGTCGCCTGGATCCTCTGGCAGTGATCTACTGTGCACACATGATGGTCATTACAGCCCCACCCATAGCAGCAACCTCACCATCAACATCACACTCCAGCCCCATCCTACCTTGCCTACCCTCATGGAGCCCTGAGTCTGATACCATGTGATCATAGAGATCCACAAGAAATTGATCCATGGAGCATGCTCAGTAACCCTGATGTCCTGACTTCTTACAACCAGAAACTCCAGGAAAGTCAGTGAAAATGACACCACTGTATTGCTTAACAATACTTGCTTTCTGTGGGGCAAGAGAGGTGCTGAGTGATTTGAAAACATCCCACTATTCTTGTAAAGAAGAATACACTCCTCTAACTTTACAAATTATCAAACGAAGTCTTTCCTGTGTTATTACTTTTACCATCTCACTTCCTGCATGAGACATGCTCACAAATGTGTCAACAAGAGTCCCATGCCTTGATCATCCTCTCCATGGGCTTTTGGCTAGACTTCGGAATGTAAAGAAAAATATGTAAATTATTAGCTATGGATCTAGGACAGAGTACATTATTCTCCAATATGAGACCTGTTTAAACTATATATAAAAGTTCAAAGGATGATGTCAAAAAGCACCTGTGCACAAGAATTCCTACAAAGAAGCTAAATCTGCACAGGCTGATTAAAACTGCGAAGGGTGTGGAAGTCACAGACCCAAAGGCTGATTGCTATTTATTGTGGGCAATCTCAGCCCCTTTAGAGCCATTCTTTGTTCACCTCTAATGTCAGATCTAACAAAAGCTTGATTCTCCACCAATGGAGGGGCTGAAAATTTTACCAGATAGCACCAAGTCCAGTAGCTGAGATCTCATCACTTTACTATAATCTACCTTTGTAACGTTTCCAATATTGTGTTTGAAAATAACTGCGGAGCTTTGTAGTTAAAGTAATTACAGATCATGCCTATTGGCAGATGTTAGACACTGGCCTTTGCCATATACCATGCTGGGGACACACAGTGTTCCTTTTGAAAGCATTGGTAATAGGCTGAAATATTATAAATTATAGTCAGAAGCTATGAACACAGCATTTTCCTTCCACTGGCATTGCTGTAGTCCATGACTTCTGGTTTTGGTTCTGGTAGAGTTCTCAGAAAGACGGTGTCAACTGTTAGAAGGAGAAGCCATTTGTCGTGAACACAACTCCTTTCTTAAAGATCTGCTCCTAAGTCCCACAAGCCATGATTAATTCACCTGTGTCCTTGCCAAATTAAAAAATATCTTTCTTCTTTCACAGTATCTACAGATCAGAGCCATTAAAGTGAAAGGCCTGGAATGCAGTGAAGTGAAGACTTGTTTATTCTTTGTGTATTCTAGTTTGAAAAAGATTCTGAGAAGTCGGGATAACTTGACAAGCTTACAAAATGGAAGAAGCAAAGATCTAATGGTTCCTGAAGGGTTTCTAGTGGAAGTGTTAAACAGCTGGCCAATTGCAAGTCGTGGGTCTCTGTGAGCAGATGCGGTAAACATCTCAAATAAAAGGGCTGTAACTCTGTTTCCTGACACCATGCCCAAAGCCCTATGAATGACTGGTCTCTGCTTTCTCATGCTTGCTTGAGTTAGCTAGGGTTCCCACACAGCCTTCCATCCACATCAAATTCACTAGATACCAGTGACAATATGTCAGCCACCTATCCTGAGTTCTAATGGGTTTGCAAACTAATTCCCTAGTAATACTACATTATAGGGTTAACAGAAAGGTTATGCTGATCATGTGGAATATTGTAAGGGAGCATGGGGGCGTAGGGCAACACTTATAGGTGAAGTTCTCTGGGCCTGCCTAGCATATACTGGCCCTTGGTGTTAGTGAAACTACATAGGAAACCTACACAGAAACAGGTCTATGATTTTATATTGTTATCTTGAGTAGGGAGAGACACTAAGACTTTTTTGAATGTGGCTGACTATGGCATAAACATGTGTGTATATATGTATATTATAATATATATAATAAGCCCCAAAGCATCTTAATTTCTTTTCTCTTTGCTACATCTAATAGATGGTAGTTTGGTGTCTGAGCAAGTGCCCATGGTGGAGATTGACGGAAAAAAGCTGCTGCAGACCAGAGTCATCCTCAGCTACATTGCCACCAAAGGTGCCCTCCATGGGAAGGACATGAGGATAGAGGTGTGTATGATATGTGTAGTCTGGGAAATACTTATATCATGTCTTGAGTGAAGAGAACCATGGCAAAGGACTCATGACCCAATGCCTGGATGTTTGGGCATGCATACACTGACTTCACTTAAGAAGATTGCTGTGGAATTGAGGGAAGAATGAGAGGGGTTGTGGGTGTCCTGTAGAACAGGAAATGGTGGAGTCTGGTCTCCCTTGAATGTCTTCAGCAGGAACATTCAAGTCGACATCTTTGGATGGATGGACACAGAGGGCAGTAAAAAGAAGGATCCAAATGACTTATCTCCCAGTTCTGACAATTACAGCCATGACCCTGGTTACCATGGGAATCGAATCTACATACACTCGGGCTGATTGTGGCTCACAGAGTCTGGTATGGAGACATCAGGGTTGAATGTAGCTATTTGGGGGAAGGCTTTTCCAAGCTGTGAAGATTGATCATGAGGTCTCCTCTTTCCTATGATATACCACGCCATTCAAACTGAATCTTCTGTGGAACTGTGGGATTTTTCTCAGAAAGTTAAACATGGAGTCACCAATAACCCAGCAGCTTCATTATCAGATAAACACGCAGAGAAATAAAATTACAACCCTGGGATATTCATGGATGTGTTAGTTATAATGTTCAAAAAGTAGAAAATGAGCCAGACACTAACAGCAGAATGGAGGAAGAGAGCAGCCTTGCTTGCTATCCCTTTAGGGCATTCAAATGGGAATGTGACTGGAGGTGGTGGCATTTGCCTTTATCTGAGCACTTGGTGAAAAAAGGAACAGAATTATGTGAGTTTAAGGCCAGTCTGTCTACATAGTACATATACAGGCCAGACAAAGCTACATAAAGAGAACCTGTCTCAAGAAAAGTCCTAAAAGAATTGCTAGTCTACAAGTAAAAATCTATTATTACTGGCTCTACCGCCCCTTCAGAGGGGAACCTATTTTACCACTGCCTTTTATGGTTTTCGACTCTAAAATCTGAGCAGGGGGTTCTGGCAGAATATCTGTTTTCACCATTGACATGTATAAGAAGATATGATGGGTTGATTACTAAGTTCTCCATCAACCTTACATTCCCCAGCTGAGAAAGTGGCTAGCCTTGCCAAGGTCAAGGACAAAGCTAGGAATCATTATTTGCCTGCCTATGAGAAGGTGTGTGCAAGTGGTTTGACCTTTAGAGCATTCAGAGTCTATTATTCCTCGGGGGTCATTGGAGCAGCTAACACTGCTGCAACAAAATTGTCAATCACTGTGTGAGTTAAGTCTTAGACACTTATTTCTCACTGTGCTATGAAGTTTACAATCAAGACATTGCAGGTTGGAGTCTGACCTGACTTACTCCTTGGTTCATGTTTGCCTGCTTTCTGTCTGTGTTTTCAATAGTAGGTGGGAGTGTCTCCTTTTGGGAGCAGAAATGCCATCCATGAACCCTTAGGGTATAGAATCTATTCCACTCTCCAGAATCCTCCTTCCAAAAAGCATTGTGCTGATGACTGGGGTACTTACCTTCCTGATTTGGAGGACACACAGATGCTCTATCATAACAGAGGCAACAGGAAAAGGTCTGAGTGTCCTTGGATCCTGCCTGATTCTCTCTCTTGGCCCTTGGGATCTGACAGATTAGGATTTATCCCTTGAAGAGATCCTCTCTCTTCATTACAGCTTGTCCCCTATACTGTGAAAACAGAAATCTCCTTGAGATCAGTAAAACACATAAATCATGGTATTATTTTGTTCTTTACCAAGCAGTCATTCATATTTCTGTATGTATAGATAATCTGACCTGCATTTGATGACATTATTTTTAATTGGTAGTACTATAACATTTTTCTTATTCTTCATGACTTTAACATTGAAGGATTATTTTAGCAAAGATATGTTACTCTAATTTTTTATAAAAACTTTCACTCATCTAGGTTGAGCTAGGCATGGTGATGCAAGCCTGAAATCCTGGTGCCCAAGACATAGAAGCAGAAGGATCAGTCAGTTAAAGACTATGTTAAGTAAACAGTGAGTTTGAGGCCAGGGTGGACTACATGAAACCCTGTCTCCAATATAGAAAGAGAGGAAGGAAGGAAGGAAGGAAGGAAGGAAGGAAGGAAGGAAGGAAGGAGTGAGGGATAAAGAAAGGAAGAAAGGGACAAATGAATGAAGAAAGGAAGGCCAGTTAAATTATAGAATACACGGGGAGGAAATACAACTTGCTCCAATATTGAGTGGACATAAGAGGTGAATGATCAGCCATGCTGCAGGACAATCCACACTCTAGGACCTCCACAGTGGGACAAAATGCCAGGCCCCTCCCACAACTCCCTTGTCTTTTCCTGAGAATAGGCTCCCCAAAAATTCAACCTAATCCACTTGACCATGCAAGCTAAATGTGACACCCTGCCTAAGAGCTCAGAGATTGCTATAATGCTGAGGAGACCTAGAACTGTTGTTACAACAATGAGGGGACCAAGAGAGAACTCCAAGAGAGCAAACCCGGGAAGAAGACTAAGAGAGTGGGTTTATAGAGCCCTCAGAGGCTTTCTGAGTCAGATATTGACAGCACAGAGCAGACCAAGAAAAATTCCCAAACACTCAGACAATCACTGCAAGGATTGGACCAAGACCCAAAAGACACTGTCGGCCTCATATGAGGGAAGATATGGGTAGGCAACAATGCAAGATTCCTCCAACAACCTAAAAAGCAACATGGTAACTAACACCAGAACCCAATGGTCACGCAACAGGAAGACTTGATCATTCTAATCCAGAAGAAGTAGAAGAAAATTACTTTAAACATAAATTTATGAAAATAATGGAGAACTTTAAAGAGGAAATGAAAAACTCCCTTAAATGAAGGAAGACAAATAAAAAATTGGAAGAAATTATTAAATCCTTCAAAGAAAATGAAGAAAACCAAGAAATAAAATCAAACAGTTGAAGTAAACAGTTCAAGACTTGAAGACTGAAATAGAAGTAATAAAGAAAACACAAACCAAGAGAATTCTGGATATGGAAAATATGGGTAAATGGACAGGAACAACAGGGACAAGTATAACCAACAGAATACAAGAGATAGAAAAGAGAATCTCAGGTGCTAAATGTAGGGATAAGTCCCGCCCCTTAGGGGGCGTGTTCGCCTCCGGCTAACGTTTGCCTATAAATTTGGCGAGTGTGCTCCTAGCCGCTGCTTCTGCTTTCCTGGTCTCTGCAGGAATGGTGGTTCTGTAAGTCTATTTCTCCATTAAAGCTATATATACATATTTTTACAATCTGTTTGCATTCGTTTACGCTGTTACATTTTGGTGTCCAACGTTGGGCTATTTTGCCCCTGACTCAAGAGCATAGCCTGCTAACTAACACAGCACGCTCCCAGGTGCTATTTTTTAGTTCGTGACTCGGGCCCTAGTGCCGAGTCCGAGACACACTCGGCCGCACAGGCCCATTCAGCCCTGCCTGCTTGCCAGAGCAATTAACCCCTCCCTGCCTGCCTTGACTAAGTTTGCAGCCGAACCCCACTGCCTGAATTAGCAGAAACTCAAGTACCTGTGGTTTTGCAACAAAAGCTGCCACAGTGGCAGATTTGGTCTGATACAAAGTGACTTGGCCAGGCGGTGGTGGCGCACGCCTTTAATCCCAGCACTTGGGAGGCAGAGGCAGGCAGATCTCTGTGAGTTCGAGGCCAGCCTGGTCTACAAGAGCTAGTTCTAGGACAGGCTCCAAAAACACAGAGACCACTACTGGCAGGAACCGATCATTGTAGGTAAAAAAAATTTTTTTTATAAATAAAATGTCTGAACACATTACTATTCAAGAATATAACAGTTTTTTTTAATTGTACCATGTGGGAGATTTTACAAGAGGTGTCTATCACCCCACATCTATGGATCCTTCTGTGATTCGTAGTTTTCATTGGCACTAAATGGTTTGATAATAGAAATATGATAAAGTCTTTATGAGATGAATCCAGGATTCTTAAGGCAGAGATTGAACACTTAAAAACAATTGAGAATGACAACAATCTTCTCAAGAATCAGTTTGAAGTTCTCCAGGCTGATGTTAAGGAGAAATTCATTACTATGGAAGAGGGAACAGCTGATTTGGATCATAAGCTTCAGTCCCTTTCTGTAGGAACTGAAACATTAGTGGCTGATATTAAGGAGAAATTCATTACTATGGAAGAGGGAACAGCTGATTTGGATCGTAAGCTTCAGTCCCTTTCTGTAGGAAATGAAACATTAACTGAGAGAATCAAAACTGCTGAATGTGACAATCAGATTTTGTCTAAAGCTTATGACAGATTGGTGGAAAGATTGTCAATACAAGAAGGCAAGGTTTATGCCGTAAAAATTATGTCCAAAGATGAGATGTTATCTCTAATAGACAAACTTCATACTTTAGAATCCTCAATGAAGGCTTTGGAACATAATTCTGGACAGGAGATTCAGACATTGCAGAAGGCAATGGTGAATAGAATTGAAAAGATTGAGGAATTTCTAAATTCTGATGAAGAAGAGCAAAGGGTAGAAAGGCAAATTTTAACTACATCTGTGGGTAAATCTCTCCGGGACAATTTCCACAAAGCTCTACCTACAGCTCTACCTGCCTTTCCAGTAATAACAACAGAGAAGGTGATTGGTTCCAGAAACCCTAGGGTCATCAAGGAGGATACATGGGAGCCTGTCCGTATGAATGACCTCAAGGAAATTAAACAGGCTGTCATGACTTTTGGGATGCAAGCCTCTTTTGTTAAAGAGATGCTAAGATCTTGGGCCACGACAAGCAGAGCAACCCCCTCAGACTGGCTCCAACTGAGCTCTGCGGTACTTGAGAGTGGACCGCAATTAAAATGGAAATGCTTATTCAGGCAAGAGGCTAGACTTTTAGAACAGCAGGAAAAAGCGAAGGGAATTGACATTTCTCTAGATAAAATTGTAGGTGAAGGGCTCTTTTCCGACCCTCAGGAACAAGCTAATTTGGATGAAAACACACTCTCCAAGTGTACTACAGCAGCCTTAAGGGCTTGGGACAGGGTACAAGACCCAGGACAGAGAATGGAATCATTTGTCAGAATTAAACAGGGTCAGAGAGAACCCTTTAGTGACTTTTTACAAAGAATAACTAAGGCTGTACAAATAGGGATATCTGACCCAGAAGCAAGACATATAATGATTGAGTCTTTGGCTTATGAAAATGCAAATGTGGAATGCAAAAGGATTTTGGGGCCTTTAAAGCTCAGATCAGTGCCCTTGGAAGAATGGGTCTTACATACACTCAATGTTGATACATTTGATTATGGCACTGAAGCATGGGTAGAAGAAGAATTTCCAATGGTAAAAGGAGACACCAGAATACCAAATGTTTTAATTTTGGCAAAATGGGTCATATGAAAAGGAATTGTAGACAATGGATTTTCAGAAATAATAATAATAATAATAATAATGCTTCTTTCAGAAATAATAATAATAATAATAATAATAATAATAATAATAATAATAATGCATCTTCTAGAAATAACAGAAATAGGAGGACTCAGCCTTCAGGTTTATGTAGAAGATATGGAAAAGGCAGACACTGGACAAATGAATGCAGGTCTACAAGAGATAGACAAGGCAACCTGATACAGACGGGAAACGTGAGAGGGGGGCCTCACAGGCCCCCATGGCAAACATGGTTCAGTCATTTCCAGTTTCTGCAGAGAACATGCCTCGTCAGGACAATTAGGAAGCCCCATGCCTACTGTTACAAGCAATAATGATCAGAAAGATAAGTTACATGTGTTTTGGCAAACTTCTATAAATGATCAAAGACCTAAACTGAGAGTGTGTGTAAATGGCATTTTTATTACTGGCCTGCTGGACACAGGTGCTGATGTAAGTATCATTACCCCAGAATCTTGGCATCAGTATTGGCCTCTTCAGAATGTAAATGTTCAGCTCCTGGGAATTGGAACCCTATCTCGAGTAAGGCAGAGCACGAGATGGGTTGAATGTATAGGGCCAGAGGGACAAATAGGAAAATTAAAGCCATATGTAGCCAATATTGCAATGAATTTATGGGGTCGTGACCTATTACAACAATGGAATACCCAAATTAACATTCCTGCTACTTCTAGAGCCTATATTTCTGAGAATAATATTAAAAGATATTACAAACGGAGAAAACTGGCCATTCGTGCTGTACAAGAACAAGCAATTGATGTCCCTTCAGAGATACCAACAGCCTTGCCTCTAAAATGGTTGACTGAGAAACCAATATGGACAAAGCAATGGCCTTTAGCTGAGGAAAAGTTACAGGCTTTAGAACAGCTGGTACAAGAACAATTAGATGCTGGACATATAGAAGAATCTACCAGCCCTTGGAATTCTCCTGTATTTGTGGTTAAGAAAAAATCACGTAAATGGAGAATGGTGACAGATCTCAGGGCCATCAACAAGGTTATTCAACCTATGGGCCCTCTGCAATCTGGAATTCCTTTGCCCTCTTTATTGCCAAAAGGATGGCCTCTCATAGTTATTGATTTAAAGGATTGTTTTTTCACTATACCTTTGCAAAAAGAAGATAGAGAAAAATTTGCCTTCACAGTGCCTACTTATAACAATTCTCAACCTTCGAGGAGGTACCACTGGGCTGTCCTCCCTCAGGGTATGTTAAATAGCCCCTCCCTGTGCCAATATTTTGTGAACCAACCATTGCAAATAATATGCAAGAAATTTCCCAAATCTATAGTATACCAATACATGGACGACATTTTGTTATCCGATTCAAACATGGATACCTTGAACAGACTGTTTGAAGAAATAAAGATACTTTTACCTAAATGGGGATTGCAAATCACTCCTGAAAAGATTCAGAAGGGAGATTCTGTTAATTATTTAGGTTATAAAATAGGTTTGCAAAAAAATTAAGACACAAAAAGCACAAATTAGGAGAGATCGCCTATGGACTCTTAATGACTTCCAAAGACTGTTAGGAGACATTTCCAGTCTACGACCAGCTATTGGGATAACACCTGATCTAAGAAAAGAAATATGAGTTTAGAAAACATCTTTGCTTTTCTTCATATCTATCATACTTTTTATTGAATATATCTATCATGCCTTTCATTGAATATATATATGTATGTCTATATATGTCTATATGATTAATGTTTAAGTTTTTCACAATGAACAATGAGTTTTTCCTGAAGTGATATTTGAAGTTTCCAGGAAGAAGATGGGGCCCCACAACAACAACTCTACCTGGTTGACATGACGTCATGATACTGATAGCGCTACTACAAGACCTGTTTTGGGTACCAGCTGCACAAGATGATCCCAACTTGGTCAGCTGAAATGGTGCACATCTTGTACATCATTCTGGCCAGACCTCCACAAAATACTCAGAGACTATTTGCAATTTTAAAAGACATTGATCTCGAAATTTAACCATCATTTTACTTTCACAGGATCCTCCAGAAAGAACGTCACCCCCATGACAGCTGGAAGTAATTCTAGAGGACGACGTTCCCTCTCCCAGGAAAGTTTGCCCCTGGGTTTAGGGACATCATTTAGGGGTTGGGATGTTGGGGGAGGAATTTTATAAGCTCAGGGATCATTTTGAAAAAAAAAGGGAATGATGGGATAATATATTTATAATTGTGAGTTACTACTTTTAGACAAATATATTGGTATTGATTCTTGTATATTGATACAAAGTTAAATTATATTGACTATTGTATGCATGCATGTTTCTATCTCTGTTTAAAACATTTTTTATGTATTGACATATATTGTATTGATATATATATTGTATATATTTACCTTATTGCAGTGTACATTTCTACCTCTGATTAAGATGCTTATATAATGTTTGTGTATTGATATATATTTACCATATTGCAATGTATATTTGTACAGTGTTTATATTTGGAAGTCATTATCCTCATTTGTTACACAGTTGTTTATTGTCTTAGTCTTTAAGTTAGATTGATATTGACAATTATATAGATAGTCATTTAAGTTTGTCATTTATAATTAAACTAATCAGGTTCTCTAGATATATAGAGATTATACTCAGTATAGATAGATAATCTTCAACCTCTTCAAAGAGCTGTAGAAAATGGCCTTTAATCTAACTCAGAGTTTTGTGGTAGTGAGACACAATTGCTCCTGGCAACACCGCTCTATTCCCGAGAGAATGTTGAGCACCAAAGACACTCCACCTGGAGCCTTTCTTTTTGGCAGAACTGGCCTTTGGGCAAAGAAATGCCCATACCTCAATCACTGACAGAGATACAGAGCGTGCATCAATGGATAAAACGGGACTGTCATATCCTGCCAAGACAGGGTAAGATAGTTTTGAAAAGTTGCTTGCCTTTAATAATGGTATGTCAGTTATGTTAGGCCTTAGCCAAAGTTGGTTGACTCAACATTGCTAACTAGACATTGGGTGATTGCCCAGGTAGTCAGTTGTCTCTGTCAATTGTTGCACATTTTGGATATATCTCATTTGTTAAGTAATATTTATTCCCTTCTCAGATCTTTGATGGAGTTGAAGATTATATAATTGTAGTTACTCTCTACATTATTTAGACTCCTTGAGATAGAATGTTTAGCAAAACTTTTGATTCTCAATATTTTTTGTTATATTTATTATTTGTTATTATTGTATATAGTTGTATTTGGTTTAGTTCTGTCTTATTTAGACAAAAAGGGGAGATGTAGGGATAAGTCCAGCCCCTTAGGGGGCATGTTCGCCTCAGGCTAATGTTTGCCTATAAATTTGGTGAGCATGCTCCCAGCTGCTGCTTCTGCTTTCCTGATCTCTGCGGGAACGGTGGTTCTGTAAGTCTATTCCTCCATTAAAGATATATATATATATATATATATATATATATATATATATATATATAATTTACAATCTGTTTGCATTCGTTTACGCCGTTACAGCTAAAGATACTATAGAGGAAATACACTCATTGGTCAAAAAAATTACATCCAACAAATTCGTAACACAAAACATCCAGGACATCTGGGACACCATGTAAAGACCAAACCTAAGAATAATAGGGGTAGAAGAAGGAAAAGAACTCGAGCTCGAAGACACAGAAAATATATCCAAGAAAATCATAGAATACAACTTTCTTAACTTATAGAAGGATATCTCTCTGAAGGTATAAGAAATTTGCACAACACCAAACAGATTGGAAAAGAAAAACATAATCCCCTGGCCCTGTAATGATTAAAACACAGAGCATACAGAATAACTGCTACAAAGAAAAATGTCAAGTAACATATAAAAGTAAACCTTTCAAAATTACACCCGACTTCTCAATGGAAACTATTAAAGCCAGAAGGTCCTGGATAAATGTGCTGGAGACACTAAGAGACCATGGAGCAAGCTGAGACTACTATACCCAGCAAACTTTCAATCACCATTGACGAATAAAACAAGATATTCCATGACAAAAATAGATTTAAACAATATGTATCCACAAACCCAGCCCTATAGAAAGTATTAGAAGAAAAAACCCAACACAAGAAAGCTAACTGTCCCCAGAAAAACACAGGCATCTGCTACTCCCCCACCAGCATAACCCAAAGAAAGGAAGCACACAAACACTACTAACAAAAATAACCAGAATTAACAACCACTGATCACTAATATCACTTAATATCAATAGATTAAATTCACCTATTAAAAAAAATCACAGGCTAAGAGAATGGCTACAAAAACAGGATCCAACCTTCTGATGTATACAAGAAACACACTTCAACCTCAAAGCCAGACATTACATCAGAGTAAAGGGTTGGGAAAAAGTTTTCTAATCAAATGGACCTAAGAAACAAGTGGGTGTAGATATCCTAATCTAACAAAAACATATTTCAACTTAAAATCAATCAGTAGATATGGAGAAGGACACTTTATTCTTATGACAGGAACAAATCATCCAGAGGTAGTCTCAATCTTGAATATTGATGCCCCAATACAAGAGCACCTACATATGTAAAAAGAACTTTATTAAAATTTAAATCGCACATTCAACCCCACACACTAAAGTAGGAGACTTCAACACTCCACTCTCACCAATGGACATGTCACCTAGACAGAAACATAACGGAGAAATAAGAGATCTAACAGATGTCATGAATCAAATGCGATTAACAGACATCTATAGAATGTTTCACCCAAACACAAAAGAATATACCTTCTTCTCAGCACTTCATGGAACCGTCTCTAAAATTGACCACATACTTGGTCATGAAGCAAACCTCCAAAGATACAAAAAAAATTGGAGCAACCCCCTATGTCTTATCGGATCACCATAGATTAAAGTTAGACTTTAAGAACAACACTACTCTCAGAAAGCCTAAAAACTCATGGAAATTGAACAGTGAACTACTTAACCACCCCTGGGTCAAGGAACCAATAAAGAAAAAAATTAATGACTTCCTTGAATTCAACGAAAATAAAGGCAGAACATATCCAAACCTATGGGACTCCATGAGAGCAGTGCTAAGAGGAAAGTTCATAGCACTAAGTGTCCACATAAAGAAAACAAGGAAAGTTCACATTAGAGACTTAACAGCATACCTGAAAGCTCTATAACAAAAAGAAGCAGACTCACACAGGAGGATCAGAAGACATGAAATAATAAAATTGAGGACTGAAACAAACAAAATAGAAACAAAAAAAAACCAATACAAGGAATCAATGAAATAAAGGGCTGGTTCTTTGAGGAAATCAACAGAATAGAGAAAGCCTAACCCAAACTAATCAAAAGGCAGAGAGAGACCATCCAAATTAACAAAATCAGAAATGAAAAGAGGGACATAACAACAGACACTGATAAATTCAGAGGATCATTAGGTCATCTACAAAAACCTGTACTCCACAAAATTGGAAAATATAAAAGAAATGGACATTTTGTTTAGATAGATTCATATACTAAAATTAAATCAAGGCCAGGTGAGCAATTTAAAAAGAACTTTAAATAACTGCAAAGAAGTAGAAGCTGTCATAAAAAGCCTCCCAACCAGAAAAAGTCCAGGGCCGAATGGTTTTAGTGCAGAATTCAACCAGAACTTCCAAAAAGAGCAAATACTTCAAAGTGTTTCAGATAATAGAAACAAAAGGGATATTGCCAAACTCTTTTTATGAGGCTACAGTTACCCTGATACCAAAACCACACAAAGACTCAACCAAGAAAGAGAAATACAGACCAATCTCACTCATGAACATTGATGCAAAAATGCCCAAAAAATACTGGCAAACCAAATTCAAGAACACATCAAAAAATATCATCCACCATGATCAATCTGGCCTCATCCCAGAGATGCAGGACTGCCTTGACATAAGAAAATCTATCAATGTAATCCATCATATCAATAAAGTGAAAGAAAAAAACCAATGATCATTTAATTAGATGCTGAAAAAGCATTTGACAAGATCCAACAACCCTTCCTGATAAAGGTCTTGGAGAGATCAGGGATACAAGGAACATATCTAAATATAATAAGGCAATATACAGTAATTTGACAGCTAACATCAAATTAAATGGAGAGAAACTCAAAGTAATTGCATTAAAGTCAGGGACTAGACAAAGGCTGTCCACCCTTTCAAAAATCTCTTTAACATAGTATTAAAGTTTTAGTAATAACAATAAGCCACCAAAGGAGATCAAGGGGATTCAAATTGGAAAGGAAGATGTCAAACTTTCATTACTTGTAGGTGATATGATAGTATATATAAGTGACCCCAAAAACTCTACCAGAAAACGCCTACAGCTGATAAAAAGCTGTTGCAAGGAGAGGGGCTGCTAGTTCGTCCCGGCCACCCAGCTAGCAAGCCCTGAAATAATCACACAGAAACTGTATTAATTAAATCACTGTTTGGCCCATTAGTTTTAGGTACTTGTTGGCTAACTCTTACATCAATTTAAGGCATTTCTATTAATCTGTACATTGCCATGTGGCAGTGTCTTACAGGGAGAGATTCGGCATGTCTGTCTCTGTTGGCTCCATGTTGTCTCTCCCTGACTCTGCCCTTTTTCCCCCAGATTTAGTTTAATTTTCTCTGTCTATCTAAGTTCTGCCCTATCAAGGGCCCAAAGTAGTTTCTTTATTAACCAATGAAAGCAAGACAAAGACAGAAGAACTTCCTATACCAATTCCCCCTTTCTGTTTTAACATGGTAAAATTACATAGAACAGTAATCAAGCAAGAATTACAGTTACAATATTTATATCTACTTTATTTTTATCTAACTAAGGAAAACTATTACTATAATTATCTATCTATTATTCAACTCCATCTAAGAATCCAGAAGGATATAATATTACCTAAGTAAACAGGAAGTGCATTGTAAGCAACTTCCAAAACTCTAGAATTGACAGAGACATTTCCCTGCCAGGGCATTTACCCAAAGTTCTTCTATATCATTGGGGAATCCAATCTTCAGCCCACGGGCCCATAGTATTCAGCAGACTTCTCCACGAAGCAGGAAATTTTAAAGACAGTTCCACTTTTATTGGCAGTTTGGCAGTCATTTTCCTTTGTATCCTGCCGAAGGTCTTGCAGACTCTTTCATGAACAGAAATCTCTAAGGTTCATCTCACCTCTACGCAAGTTTAGCAGTCATTTCTCTATGGGTTCTGCATGTCCAGTTTTTACAGCATACTATGAAGCAGTCCAGGGAAAAGCAGTTTCTTCCCCAAATGGCTAACCAACTCCATAAGGAGTCTCTTCAATGCTCATCATTCTCTTGATGTAGATTGTGTTGCCAGAAGCAGATGTGCCTCATTGTCATGAAAAGTCCTAAGTTATTAAAAAATTTTGAATGCGATATTCTGAAGGTGTCTGAAAGATTTAAAGAATACCTATCTAACTGAAATATATCTCTATATATCTAGAAAATCTAACTAACATGACTATAAGCTTGACTATTAAAGATGATTCTTAACCTATATTTCTTAATTATACATTTTATTTTTAAATGAGCTACACAATCACAATACCTTAATCAAGATCAGAAATACATATACATATAACAAAAATTGACCTTAAATTTGTATCAATAAACCAAGTTCCATACCAATGCAAATTATTCAGTCTATATCATATGCCCCTTTAAATATAAAATAACATTAATAAACAACATTTGGGAATATGCATGTAGTTTTGTTTTCTTTTGCTATGGCTGAGTCAGGAAAACCACTCTTAAAGGAGCTATGGCATGCTGCCAGCAAACAGCAAAAGCTGTGTTAAATTCTGTATTTTTGTGTTTAAAATTAAGCTATCTCAGGTTTATAAAAAGATTTTGTTCATCACATTGTCAACAATTGTTGCAAAGAGAGGGCCTGCTTGTTCGTTCCGGCCACCCAGTTAGCTAGCCCTAAATAATCACACTGAAAACGGTATTAAGATCCGGGCGATGGTGGCGTATGCCTTTAATCCCAGCACTTGGGAGGCAGAGGCAGGTGGATCTCTGTGAGTTCGAGACTAGCCTGGTCTACAGAGCTAGTTCCAGGACAGGCTCCAAAGCCACAGAGAAATCCTGTCTCGAAAAAAAAAAAAAGAAACGGTATTAAATAAATTACTGCTTGGCAAAATAATTCTAGCTTCTTTTTTTTAAATATTTATTTATTTATTTATTATACAATAGTCTGTCTGTATGCATGCCTAAAGACTAGAACAGGGCACCAGACCTCATTACAGATGGTTGTGAGCCACCATGTGGTTGTTGGGAATTGAACTCAGGACCTTTGGAAGAGCAGGCAATGCTCTTAACCACGGAGCCATCTCTACAGCCCTAATTCTAGCTTCTTATTGGCCTACTCTTACATTAATTTAACTCATTTCAGTTAATCGCCCCATGGCAGTGGTTTACCAGGAGAGATTCGGCATGTCTGTCTCTGGTGACATAAAAGCAGAGAGGTTGACAATGGAATCAAATCTAAGACCCAGATACCAATCTACATACCTATGAACACCTGATTTTTGACAAAGAAGCTAAAATTTTACAATTGAAAGTGAAAGTATCTTCAGCAAATGGTGTTGGCAAAACTGGATGTCAACCTGTAAAAGAATGAAAATAGATCCATATCTGTCACCATGCACCAAACTCAAGTCCAAATGGATTAAAGACCTAAATATAATTTGGACCACACTGAATCTGATAGAAGAAAAAGTGGGAAATAGTCTTCAATGCATGGGCACAGGAGACTAATTCCTAAACATAACCCCAGTAGCACAGACACTGACTGCGACAATAAATAAATGGGACCTCCTGAAACTGAGAAGCTTCTGTAAAAAAAAGGACACAGTCAGTAAGACAAAAAGCTAGACTACTGAATAGGAAAAGATCTTCACCAACCCCACATCAGACAGAGGACTGATCTGTAAAATATATAAAGAACTCAAGAAATTAGACATTAAAATTCTAAGTAACCATTTTAAAATGAAGTATAAAATAAACAAAGAATTCTCAACAGAAAAATCTCTAATGGACAAAAGATACTTAAGGAAATGTTCAATATCCTTAGCTATCAGGGAAATGCAAATCAAAACATCTCTGAGATACCTAATCTTATACCAGTTAGAATGGCTAAGATCAAAACCACCAATGATAGCTTATGCTGAAGAAGATATGGGGTAAGGGAAACACTCATCCATTGCTGGTGGGAATGCAAATTCGTATAACCACTTTGGAAATCAGTATAGCAATTTCTAATAAAATTGGGAATCAAGTTACCTCAGCATGCAGCAACACCACTTTTTTTTTTAGTCCTATACCCAAAAGATGCTCAATCATGATACAAAGGCATTTGTTCAACTATGTTTATAGCAGCATTATTTGTAATAGCCAGAATATTTGGAACAACCCAGATGCCCCTCAGCCGAAGAATGGATAAAGAAAATGTGGCACATTTACACATTAGAGTACTACTCAACAGTATAAAACAAATGGCTTTTTGAATTTTGCATGCAAATGGTTGAAATTAGAAAACGCTAATGAGTGAGGTAACTCAGACCCAAAAACATGAATATGTCATGTATTAACTCATATGTGATTACTAGCTATAAACAAAAGACATTGAGCCTATAGTTCACAATCCTAGAGAAGCTAAGTAATAATGTGAACCCAAAGAAAAATATATAGAGACCCACCTGAAAGCTGGAAATGGACAGGATCGACTGGCAAGGTTGGGAGCATGGGGGTATGGGAAGAGGGGATGGTAAGAGGAGAAAAGGAGGGTAGAGGAGAACTTGAGGGAATGGGATGGTCGAGATGGAGGAAGGACAGAAATGACAGCAAGGAGAGAGATATCCTGATTGAGCGAGCCATTATATGGTTAGCAGAAACCTGGTTCTAGAGAAACTCCCAGGAATCCACAAGGAGAACCCCACCTAGGACCCTAGGCAAGAGAGGAGAGGGGGACCAGTCTTTTGCCCTGTAGTCAGACTGATGATTATCTTAATTATCGCCATAGAGCCTTCATCCAGCAACTGATGAATATGGTACGTACTCACTCATTAGAAGATACTAGCTATATTAGTTCATGATCCTAGAGAAGCTAAGTAATAAGGTGAACTCAAAGGAAAACATGTATAGACCCACCTGGAAATTGGGTAGAGGGTGTGTGGAGGGAATGGTAGAAGGGGAGGGAGTGGGAACTTGGATTGGTATTTTCTAAAAAATCTAATAAAAAATGTGGCTGTTATTTCCATTCTTTCACTGCCTGAGATTTTCCTTTTTATCAGATCTCATTACTTTGTCATTCTTAGCTGTGCTCTGTTTTTTGTTTTGTTTCAGTTTCTTTTTTTTTCAGTAAATTTTCCTGGTTTGTATGCATACAGTAAGAATTTTCCCCAACTGTGTTGAAGATTCATGTCATCTCTCTGGTCATGTCATATGACCAATACCTCTTTTAACAAGAAATTCATCTTTGCTTCTATGACCATAGATAATCAAAAGATGAATAATTTTACATTAGTTGGATTGTTTATAATAAAACTTTTACTGGTTCCATGTTTGTTTCTCATAGTGTTATTTTATATCTTTTCATGGGTGACCGACCATGTTCCCTTAATGTTGGATTATGTTTCCCTCTTTTGTCAGTTATTGCATGTAAATCAATTCTTTTTTTATTTTTATTTATTTAAAATTTCCACCACCCCTCCTCCCATTTCTCTCCCCCTCACCATACTCCCCCTTCCTCTCGCTCTCCAGTACTAAGAGAAGTCAGGGTTCCCTGTCTTGTGGGAAGTCCAAGGCCTCCCCTCCATCCAGGTCTGGGAAGGTGTGCATCCAAACAGACTAGGCTCCCACAAAGCCAGTACATGCAGTAGAATGAAAATCCAGTGTCATTATCATTGCTTCTCAGTCTGCCCTCATTGTCAGCCACATTCAGAGAGTCTAGTTTGATCACATGCTCGTTCAGACCCAGTACAGCTGGCCCTGGTGAGCTCCCATTAGATCAGACCCATTGCCTCTGTGGGTGGGTGCACCCCTTGCGGTCCTGACTTCCTTGCTCATGTTCTCCCTCCTTCTGCTCTTCATCTGGGCTTTGGGAGCTCAGTCCAGTGCTCCAATGTGGGTCTCTGTCTTTATATCCATCCCTTGCCAGATGAAGGTTCTATGGTGATATGAAAGATATTCATCAGTGTGTCTATGAGAGAAGGCCAGTTCAGGTACCTTCTCCTCTGTTGCCCACGGACCTAGCTGGGGAAATCTCCTTGGACACCTGGGAACCCCTCTAGAGGCAAGAGGCTATCCAAGCCTAGAATGGCTCCCTTAGTTAAGATATCTTCTTCCCTGCTCCCATATTCACCCTTCCTCCATCTCAATTATCCCATTCCCCCAAGCTCTCCCCAATCCTCCCCTTCTCCCTTCTCTCTCCCCATCTTCCCTTTCCCCCACACATGCCCACCCCCTGCTCCCAACTTTTGCCTGACGATCTTGTCTACTTCCAATATTCAGGAGGATAACTATATGTTTTTCTTTGTGGTCACCTTCTTATTTAGCTTCTCTAAGATCACAAACTATAGGCTCAATGTCCTTTGTTTATGGCTAGAATCCACTAATCCTCTTTTTGGGTCTGGGTTATCTCACTCAGTAAAGTGTTTTCTATTTCCATCCATTTGCATGCAAAATTCAAGATATCATTGTTTTTTACTGCTGAGTAGCACTATAAGTGTATATTGTCGCACCTTCTTTATCCATTCTTCTATTGAGGGGCACCTAGGTTGTTTCCAGGTTCTGGCTATTACGAATAGTGCTGCTATGAACATAGTTGAACAAATGCTTTTGTAGTATGATTGGGCATCTCTTGGGTATATTCCCAAGAGTGGAATTGCTGGATCCTGAGGTAGGCTGACTCCCAGTTTCCTGAGAAACTGTTGTGGGAGCTGCGGGCCTCTTCCCACAGCCCGGCTCCTGGCCACCTGGCTAGCTTATGCCCCGAAATAACAACACACAAACTGTATTCTTTTAAAAACTGTTTGGCCCATTATCTCTAGCCCTTACTGGCTAATTCTCATATCCCAATCAGCCCATCTCTAATAATCTGTGTAGCACCAGTCTTACTGGGAAAGATTTAGCATATCTGACCTGGCGACTTGCTTCATCATGTCTCGTCTGCCCGGGAGAGGGAGCATGGCCTCTGAGCTCACTTCCTCTTCCTCCCAGCATTCTGTTCTGTTTACTCTTCCCACCTATGTTTTAATCTATGAGGGTCAAGCAGTTTCTTTATTTTTTAACCAATGACCTTCCTCCATCAAGAAACCACCACACTGATTTCCAAAGTTGTTGCACAAGTTTGCATTCCCACAAAAAATGGATGAGTGTTCCCATTACTCCACAACCTCTCTAGCTTAGGCACAAAGAATAAATGGGAACTCCTGAAACTGAGAAGCTTCTGTAATGCAAAGGACACTGTCATTAAAACAAAAAGGCAACCAACCTACTGAATGGGAGATCTTCACCAACCCTGCATCAGACAAAGGTCTGAACTCCAAAATATATAAAGAACTCAAGAAACTAGACATTAAAACTCTAATTAACCCAATTAAAAAATGGGGTACTGAACTGAACAGAAGACATTCAAATGGCCAAAAGACACTTAAAGTCATGCTCAACCTCCTTAGCTGTCAGGGAAATGCAAATTAAAAGAACTTTGAGATACCATCTTACACCTGTCAGAATGGCTAAAATAAAAAAGACCAATGTAGATCAATTCTTGCATTACCCCAGAGGCATCATAAACAAGAAAACTAATCATTTTAACGTGCACTGACTACAAAGTAAATGATCCAGTACTTTCCTTAGGGTATTCCCATGTTCTGAGTCAAAGACCCTTTGAGATACTCATCTTTTTTAAAGGTGTCTTTACTTGGTTAGAGATTAAGGGCTTTATGAGAAGAGTTTGCTTCATGAAAAGATTTGAAAGTATCCCTTACCTCAGTTGTATGGACTATTGGAATATTTGTGGATCATTACCACAGTACTATTGTTGAAAGTATGCCAGATGTGTTGAGGACGTGGCTTCTAGATTGGGAAATTGTAGAACACATAGATGAGGGGCTAGCTAGAGAACTTCTAATTCAGTGTCACCAGACACCTAAATACCAGTTCCATGGGGAACAACATGCCCCACCACCATGGCTTCAGTGTCTCTTGAAAGCCTATGCACTCAAACAAATACAACTGCTCAAGAGCTGACAGTGGAAACAAAAACAACAGAGAAAGCACAAACCGAGGGAATCCTGGAAGAGAAAAAAATAGAAATGAGAATAGGAACCAAGGCAAACTTCACTAACAGATGACAAAAAATGAAGAAAGAATCTCAGGCACTGAAGAAGATATAAAAGCAATGAAGACAGCAGTCAATGAAAAATTTACCTAAAAGTTCCAGAAACAAAATATTCAAGAACTGTGGTACACTGTGAAATGTCCAAACCCATGAACATTAGGAATGAAGAAATGAGGAGAGGCCCAGAAATATTCTCAACAAAAATCATACAAGAAAATTTTGTAACCTAAATTAGATGAGTATATAAAAGGTAGAGTACTGGAGAGATGGCTCAGTGGCTAAGAGCACAGGCTGTTCTCCCTAGAGGAGCCAGGTTCATTTCCCAGCACCTATATGACAGATCACAACTGTCTGTAACTACAGATCCAGGGAACCCAACATTCTTACACAGGCAAAACACCAATGCAAAATAAATAAATAATTTTAAAAGGGGTAGAGGGGACATACAAAACACCAAATAGACAGGACCAGAAAAGAAAGACACCTCATTACATAATGGAAAAATATTAAATATACAGAACAAAGAAAGAATAATAAAAATTGCAAAGGAAAAGGACCAAGTATCATTTAAAGGCAGTCCTATTAGAATTACACCTGACTTCAGAAAGGAGACTCAAAGGGCCTGGACAGATCATTGCAGACTCTAAGTGACCACAGATGCCAGCCCAGAGTACTATACCCAAAAGAACTTATTATCACCATAGGTAGAGAAACTAAGATATTCCACGACAAAGCCAAATTTAAGTCATTTGTTATCTGCAAATCCAGCGCTGCAGAAAGTGCTAAAAAGAACAAAATCCAAACTAAGAATGTCAACTTGTAAACACAGGAAATAAATAATCTCACACTCAAAACACCAAAAGAATGGAAACACACACGTGCATACATACACACATACACACAAACAAACACACACACACACACACACACACACACACACACACACACACAAACACTCCACCTCCAGCAAGAAAAACAACATAATAGGAATAACATTCATTTTTCACTGATTTGGTCAGTATGAATAGCTTCCAATCCCCAATTAAAATTTTTGAGATTAAAATAATTGAAATAAAAATAGGACCCATACTTATTCTGTATATTAGAAACCCACCTCCCATCAAGGATAGACATTACCTTAGGGTAGAGGGTTGAAAAAAGATATTTCAACAACTGCCCCAATAAGCAATATGGAATAGCTAATGTATTAGCTAATGAAATAGACAAAAATAATCAAAAGAGATGGCAAAGTACACTATGTATTAATCAAACAAAACATCAAAAATCTTACAAACTCAGGGAAACTGAAAAGCTATATACTCAACAAAAAATGGATCAAGATAGAAATTAAAAAGAAATTCAGACTATGTAGAATTCAAGGAAAAGGGATGTACAACACAGCCAAACATATGCGACACAAGAAAAGCAGTCCTAAGGGGAAATTTCATGGCTCTACATGCCTACATAAACAGTAGCACAGATCTCACACTAGCAGCTTAGCAGCACACCTGAAGGCTCCAGAACAAAAAGAAGCAGAAGGAGTAGGTGGCAAGAAATTATCACTGTCAGGGCTGAAATCAATAAAATGAAAACAAAGAGAACAACAAAAATCAATGAAACAAAGAGCTGGTTCTTTGAGAAATACCATGATAGACAAATCCTTATCCAAACTAACTAAAATACAATGAGTGGATTTTCAAAGTAGTAAATTCAAAAGCAAATTGGGACACAACAACTGACCCTGAGGAAATTCAGAGAATGATAAGGACATACTTTTAAAACCTGTACTCCACCTAACTGGAAAATCTAAAAGAAATAGATAATTGTCTCAATATATACTACTTACCAAAGTTACTTCAAGATCAGATAAACAATTAAACTAGAACTCCAAGCCCTAGGGAAAGAGAAGCAGGTAGTAAAAGACTCTGCTGCAAAAAGCCCCAGGCCAGATGGGTTTAGCAAAGAGTTCTATTTGATTTTCAAAGAAGAATTAACACCATTACTCCTCAAATTGTTAACAAACAGAAAGATAAGGAATATTGCCCAATTCTTTTTATGATGCCACCTACCCTGGTGCTCAAGTTATATAAAGACTCAGGAAAATAGTTGTAAAATTATTCAATAAAATACATGCAGGCTGAATGCAAGAACATATAAAAAGATTATCTACCGCAATCAAGCAGGTTTCATCCACAAACTGAGGGATGGTTCAACATACATAAATCAGTAAATGTAATCCACAATACAAATAAACTGGAAGAAAAAAAACACATGATCATCTCATTAGATGCTGAAAAAGCTTTTGACAAATCCAACAACCCTTCTTGATAAAGTCCTGAATAGATTAGGGAAACCATGGACATACCTAATCATAACAAAGGCAATTTACAGAAAGCCTATAGCAAACATCAAATTAAATGGAGAGAAAATCAAAGCAATTCCACTAAAGTGGGTGAAAGACCCTCCCATACTTGAAAGATCCTCGTACCCACGTACTATGTTAAACTCTGCTGAAAATTTAGCTGGGCCCCCCGGGCTCAGCGGATGCTAAAAATGGATATCTAAGGGTTGCAGACTCACTGACTAGGCTAAGGAGAGGGAATACCCCCCCACACACACACACACTAAGGCATTCTATCTAAATTGTCAACTTGTTGTAGAGTGCTGTATCTAGCTTTGTGGTTTTTTGGGACTGAGGAGAGGGAATACTCCACCCCCCCCCAAGACATTCTATCTAAACTGTCAACTGGCTGCAGGGTGTTTTATCTGTCTTTATGGTTTTTCAGGGAAATTCGAGAATAGACATGGGGCCATTCCAAGGATGAGCTAAGCACACCAATTTGAGAGCCAATGAAATGCTTGTGCTATACTACCCTCTTATGTAATCATTTTTCCCTATAAATATGGCTGTTTGAATTTGCCCGGGGTGGGCAGTTGGCGTAAGCTACTGTTGCACCCACAGGCGCCTGTGTAATCAATAAAGACACCTCTTGCTGATTGCATCTGTTGGCCTGAATTATTGAGACTGGGGGATTTCTCCCATCACCCTTAAAAATGAGGGTTTTCATGGGGAATGAGACAAGGTTGTCCTCTCTCTCTCTCTGTCTTTCTCTCTCTCTCTCTCTCTCTCTCTCTGTCTGTCTCTCTCTCTCTGTCTCTCTCTCTGTCTCTCATCTCTCTCTCTGTCTCTCTCTGTCTCTCTGTCTCTCTCTCTCTCTCTCTCTCTCTGTGTGTGTGTGTGTGTGTGTGTTCAATATAGGATTTGAACTTTCAGCTAAAGCAGGAAGACAACTGAAGGAGGCATAAAATGGAAAAAAGTCAGAAGTATCTTTACTTGCAGGTGAAATGACAGCATACATAAGTGACTCTAAATATTCTACTAGGGAACACCTAAGGTTGAGAAACACTTTCAATAAAGTGGCTGGATAGAGGATTAACTAAAAAACTCAGTATCCCTCCTATACACAAATGACAGAAGAACTGAGGAAGGAATCGGGGACACATCACCTTTCACAAGAACTCAAATAATATTACATAAATTTGGGTAACTCTAACCAAGAAAGTGAAAGACTGGGATGATAAAAATTTCAAGTCTTTGAGGAAAGAATTAAAGTAATTATCAAAAGATTGGAAGATCTCCCATGCTCAGGAAAGAATAGTATTAACCTGGTAAAAAAAAAAATAGCCATTTGACCAAAAGCAATCTGCAGATCCAACAAAATTCCCATCAAAATTCCAACACAATTCTTCACAAACCTTATGAGAACAGTACTCAGCTTCATATGGAAAAACAAAAACCCAGTATAGATAAAACAATCCTGTGCAAGAAGAGAATGCCAGAGGCATCACACTCCAGATCACAAGATCTACTATAGAGAAGTAGCAACAAGAAAGATCAGGTGGTGGCATAAAAAGCAGGCAGGTTGAAGCATTTAATGCAATTGAAGACCCAGACACAAATCCACACTCCTATGGGCACCTGGTTTTTAATGAAGAAAACCAGAAATACATAATGGAAAAAAAGAAAGCACCTTCAGCAAATGGTGTTGTTCTAAATAGATGTGGACATTTAGACAAATGCAAAGAGATCTAGATTTAACACAATGCACAAAATACAAGTCCAAGTCAATCAAAGATCTCACCATTAAACCAGACACAGTGAAACTAACAGGAGAGAAAATGGGAACGACCTTGAACACATGGTCACAGGAGACAACGTCCTGAAGAGAACACTGATAGCACAGGCACTAAGATCAACAATTCATAAATGAGACCTCATGGAACTGAGAAGTGTCTATAAGGCAATGGACAGTGTCAATAGGACAAAACAGGAGCCTACAGAGAGGGAAAATATTTCACCAACTTCACATCTGACAAAGGGCTAATATATAAAATATATAAAGAACTTAAGAAATTAGGCATCAACAAACCAAACAATCGAATTTAAAAATTCGGATCTGGGTCGAAACTGAGAAATCTCAACAGAGAAATCTCAAATGGGGGGAAGCACATCAAGAAATGCTCAACATTCTTACCCATCAGGAAAATGCAAATCTAAAAAACTCTGAGATTTCAACTTATAACTACCAGGATGGCTAACATCAGTAAAACAAGTGACAGCTCAAGCTGGCAAAAATGTGGAGCAAGAGAAACACTCCTGCATTGCTGGTGGGAATGCAAACCTGTGCAACAAGATAGAAACCAATATGGTAGTTCCTCATGAACTGGGAACTGATCTACTCAAGACCAAGTTATGCCGGTCTTGGTCATATACACGGAGGACACTCCATCCAACCACAAGGACACTGACTCACCTCTGATCACTGCAGCTTCATTCGTGATAGCAAGAAAATGGAAACAACCTAGATGTTACTCAACTAAAGACTAAATAAAGAATATGGGGTACACGTAAACAATGGAGTACTACTCAGAGGATAAAGAAAAGAGAGAGAGAGAGAGAGCTCTCCATATTTTTAGCCAAATGGATAGAACTATTTAAAAAAATCATCCCAAGAGCAGTAATCCAGACCTAGAAAATCAAATGTGGTATGTATTCAATAGATATGGATAATAATTGTTACATTAATGATAATCAATCTTCAACTCAGAGACCCAGAGAGGTTAGGGAAAGAGGAGATCAACAAGAGGAAGCATAGATCTCCCTGGGAAGAGGAAATAGAATAAATGCTGTGGGTAGAGTAGAGTTGGGTGGGATGGGACCAGGATGTTGGGAATAAAGGGAGAGTTTGGAAAGAGATACCTGGGATTGGTAGACATCTGGGGGTGATGTGGAATCCTAGTGCACTGGAAACTCCCTGGAATCTATGAGGGTGACCCTAGTGAGAACACCCAGTCAGTAATGGAGGATACAGAGTCTGAACTGGCCATCCTTTTAGTCAGGCATTGATTCCAGTGGTGGGACTGGGTTACATTGATTGAGTCGTTGTCCATAGGTATCCCTAAATGATGGAGGAAGGTCATTGGCTAATAAAGGAACTGCCCTGGCCCATTTTATTGGTTAGAGGATAGGTGGGAGGAGTAAACAGAACAGAACGCTGGGAGGAAGAGGAAGTGAGCTCAGACTCGACCGCTGTCCTCTCGGGAGCAGAGGCCTGAGAGAGACGCCATGCTCCTGGCTCCTGGGCAGACACATGCCATGAAGCAAGCCGCCAGGTTAGACATGCTGAATCTTTCCCGGTAAGACCGGTGCTCACCGATTATTAGAGATGGGTTGATCGGGATAACAGAATTAGCCAGTAAGGGCTAGGGCTAAAGGGCCAAGCAGTGTTTAAAAGAATACAGTGTCCGTGTAATTATTTCGGGGCATAAGCTAGCAGAGCAGGCAGCCGGGGTGCTGGGAACGCCCCGCCGCCGCCTTTATTACTACACCTAAACAAGCCAGGCTGATGCTAGGACTCAGGTCACCCTCTGAAAACTGACTGTGGTGCCCTATTGCCAAGGGCAACTTCCATACAGCTCACTGAATGTAGACATGTCGAGATGGTGAGGATTTGGAGGAGCCTTTACCTCTACATTCTAGTGTCTTTGGCACAAATGGTACCCTGCAAGCTATGAAAAGAGAAATATGGACGCCAACCCAGTCATAAAACCCTCAGCTTGCAACCTGTCCTGCTAGCAATGGTGGCAAAGATCTTGTAGGAGTGGCCAACCAATGACTACTCTATTTTGAGGCCCACACCACAAGAGGGAGCCCATGTAGGGACACTGCCTGGATGCCCAGAAGCCAGAGACAGAACAGCCCAGAGACCTAGTGTATGACAAAACACACCAGGCAAAATAGAAAAAGAAATTATGTTTTTTCCTAATTCCTAATATTGTGCTATACTCACAGACGAGTATCTTGTCAAATTGTTATCAAAGAGCATTCCCCCTGCAGAAGATGGCAGTGGAAGGAGAGACCCACAACAAGACACTATTGGAAGGGTGAGTCTACACTAGAGGTCTCTATCAGGTCCCTCCATTCACTGATCAGGAAACCCCACAGACAATAGGGAGGAAAGACTAGAAGACAGAGGGGATGGAGGTCATAAATAGAACAGAGTTCACCAAATCAACTAAGTAGGGCTCACAGAGATTAACAGAGACTGAAGCAGCAAACATGGAGCCTACATTGGCCTGCACCAGGTCCTCTGTGTATGTTATGGCTGTTAGTTTGGTTTGTTTCTGGGTCTCCTAATAGTAGGAGAGGGTGCATCTGTGACTTATTATCCTGCACTTGGGACTCTTCCTCCTATTGGGTTGCATTCTCCAGCCCTGATATGGAGCTTTTGCTTTGTCTTGTGATATTTGTGGTATCTTGTTTTGTACTGTTTGGCTGTCATCTCCTAAGGCCTGTTCATTTCTGAAGAGGAAACAGAGGGAGAATGGATATGTGGGAGAGGGCAGGATATGTGGAGCAGCTAGGAGAAGTGGAGAGAGGGGAAACTGTGGTTGGGATGTATTGTATTAGAGAAGAATCTATTTTCAGCTAAAAGAGAGAGAAAGAAAGAGAGAATAGTGGATTGTTCAAATAGAACCTTCTTTCTTCCTTTCATACCTTCACTATTCAAACACACATAGACACACACACACACACACACAAAGAAACATACACACAGGCAAACACACATACAGATAAACACAGAGACACATACAGACACACACACACATGCACATATATATATACACACACACATGCACACACACAGACACATACACACATAGACACACGCACTCAAAAACAGAAAAAAACACACACTGTTTCCTGCATTCATTTCTGTAGAAACACATAGGAGCTGTAACCCCTGAACTATCAGAATGGCTCCCAGCAAGCATGCTTTCTTCGAGGTAATGTTCATCATCTGATCTAGAATTCCCAGAGGCATTGCCCCCCTTCTGCCACTCTACTTGCCACACCATGAACTAAACTAAGCCAAAGACATCCCTTATGAAGGAGGTCCTTCTGTATATGTGTTGCTTTTATTGGTTAATGAATAAAGTAACTGCTTTGAACCTATAGCAGAGCAGAACAGATATAGGTCGGGAAACTAAACTGAATGCTGGGAGAAAGAAGGCAGAGTCAGAGACACCATGTAGCCACTGCCAGACACCCATGTGAGGAAACTTGCTGTTAAGTCATAACCACATGACAATACACAGATTAATAGAAATGCATTAAATTAATATGTAAGAGTTAGCCAATAAGAAGCTAGAGGTAATGGGTCAAGCAGTGATTTAATTAATATAATTTCTATGTGGTTATTTTGGGGATGAGCAGTCAAGAATAAACAAGAAGCCTCTCTACAACAAATTGGTGCTCCAACACATGCTAACTAAATCCACATAAAACCTGAGAGGGCTTGGAGAGAATTTTAGACACTGAAAATCAAAGTTTAGCCACATTTATTTTTTTCCAGATGGGGTTTGTTTTCTGGCAGCATGCTGCAGCTTATATAACAGAGGCACTCCTGATTCAGCGGTAGTAGCAAAAGAAAATAATAACCTGCACAGTTTCAAACGACAGCACAAAATGCTCTGGGTCCTTCAGGAGATTGAGCACTTGAATGGGGTTTGTCAGAGATGTGCTGTAAGTTACATGGTGGCAGCATGGGTCAGTTGGTTACCAGCATGAGTGTTGTTCCCACCCAGGAGTCTCAGAGGCACTGCAAGGACCTCTGTCATGTCAGACTGGGCAGAGCCAAAAGGCAAAGCAGTCTCAGTTCTAGTAAAGTTGCTTAGAAATTTAAGAAGTGCTTCTAAACAGAAAAGGATTTCAGACACACAATAGGACAGATTCAGACACAAAAGATCTCTAAATGAGAAACTGTGTGTTTAAAAAATGTACGTAGGCTTGGGAGAGAGAAGAAAAATAGTTAAGAGACAGTAAATGTAAAGACAGCCATGGATTAAAGGTATAAAGATAATAAATGCTAAACTTGTAGGAAAAGTAATAGGGTAAGAAAAGTAAGCACTGTAAGGATGGAATATACACTGAGAGGCTAGATTATGTATTTTATTGTGTTTTCATTGATTTTTTTTGACTGGGAAGGAGCTTAGTACAGAGAAACATTTCATTGTATGAGCTGTTAAGCTAAATCAACCTATATATTTCAAAAGTATCTTGATTCCAAAATTTGAGTCTAAGGATGTATTGCTTTGGAAAAGAGGTTCTGCTTTTGTTTTCACAGAAGATGAGAACCTGTGGATTTCTTCCAGATTTATGTGGTTTGATGGATCAACACTCCCCAAGAAGTCACTGTGAACACCCCAAAAATTACTTCACCCAACAGAAAGCAGGAAGCAGTTTGGATAGAACTATGACCAAATTCCCAAAGATTGTTTATAAATGTTTGTTTACATATAATGAGGGATATGATAGAGATATGAATAACTTGAATTGGTATGGATCTTGGTTTATTGGTAAAAATTTAAGGTAAATTTTTAATATGTATATATCTGCTCTTGATTAAGGTATTGTGTTTGTACAGCTCATTTAAAAAGGCAATATATAATTAAGAATTACAGGTTAATAAATAATCATCTATAATAGTCATGATTGAAGTCTTGTTAGTTATGTTTTCTAGATGTACAGAGATGTTTCAGATGAATAGATATTCTTCAGATCTTTCAAAGACTACAGAATATGGCATTTAAAATGTTTTAAGAACTTAAGAGTTTTCATGACAATGAGACACATCTGCTCCTGGCAGCACCAATAACTTCAAGAGAAAGATGGGCATCAAAAAGTCTCCTTATGGAGTTTGTTAACAATTTAGGCAAGAAATTTCTATTGACTGGGCTGCTTGATGTTATGCTGTATGAACTGGACATGCAGGACCCACAGAAAAATGACTGCTGAACTTGCCTATGGGTGAGACCATGCTTCGGGGTTCCTGTTTGATAAAAGAGTCTGATAGACATTCTGCAGGATACAGAAGAAAGTGACTAACAAACTGCTAATATAGGCAGAACTGTCTTTGAAATTTTCTGTTTCACGGAAAAGTCTGCCGGACACTATGTGTCTGTAGGCTGAAGATGGATACCCCAACAGCACAGAAGAACTTTGGGTGACTTTCCAGGCAGTGAGATGTCTCTTTTAATTCTAGAGTTTTGAAAGTTGCTTTCAATGAACTTCCTGTTTACTTAGGTAATACTGCATCCTTCTGGAGTCTTTGATTGAACTGAAGAATATACAGTTATAGTTTTACTTGGTTATGATAAAAGATAAAGTGAATATAATTATTGTAACTGTAATTCTTGCTAGATAACTATTCTGTTATGTAATTTTACTATGTTAAAGTTAAAGCCTTCCTTTTATTTTTTTTTAATTTTTTTTTGGATTTTTTAAATTTATTTATTTATTAAGGATTTCTGCCTCCTCCCCGCAACCACTTCCCATTTCCCTCCCCCTCCCCCGATCAAGTCCCCCTCCCTCATCTGCTCGAAGAGCAATCAGGGTTCCCTGACCTGTGGGAAGTCCAAGGACCACCCACCTCTATCCAGGTCTCATAAGGTGAGAATCCAAACTGCCTAGGCTCCCCCAAAGCCAGTACGTGCAGTAGGATCAAAAACCCATTGCCATTGTTCTTGAGTTCTCAGTATTCCTCATTGTCCGCTATGTTCAGCTAGTCCGGATTTATCCCATGCTTTTTCAGACCTAGGCCAGCTGGCCTTGGTGAGTTCCCGATAGAACATCCCCATTGTCTCAGTGTGTGGGTGCACCCCTCGTAGTCCTGAGTTCCTTGCTCGTGCTCTGTCTCCTTCTGCTCCTGATTTGGACCTTGAGATTTCTGTCCGGTGCTCCCATGTTTTTATTAAAACAGAAAAGGGGAGATGATGTAGGAAGTTTTTCTGTATATATATATATATATGTGTGTGTGTGTGTGTGTGTGTGTGTGTGTGTTGCTTTCATTGGTTAATGAATAAAGAAACCGTTTTGAACTTATAGCAGGGCAGAACAGAGGTAGGTGGGGAAAACTAAACTGAATTCTGGGAGAAAGAGGCAGAGTCCGGTGTTGCCATGTAGCCACTGCCAGAGAAATGTGAGGAAACTTGCTGTTAAGCCACAAGCACATGGTGATACACAGATTAATAGAAATGGGTTAAATTAAGATGTAAGAGTTAGCCAATGAGAAGCTAGAGCTAATGAGCCAAGCAGTAATTTAATTAATATAGTTTCTGTGTGGCTCTTTTGGGGCCAAGTAGCCGAGTATGCACAACCAGTGTCTTCCTACAACACATTCATCTGGTGCCATTTGTGTGGCTATATACCCTCTGCATGCTTCCTTATATGAGTTTAAAGATGGGATGAGATGAAGGTTTTCCCACAAAATTCATTCTGAAATAAATTTTCTCTTAAAGGGTATAAGTGTAATTTGAGTATGGTTTTGTATATAAGTCAGACATTTGAGAAATAATGACTATTAAATAAGACCATGACTAGGGACCCTTGTCCCAAGGTACTGGTGAATTTACAAGACACCTAAGCTAGGAAGAGAGAGAGAGAGAGAGAGAGAGAGAGAGAGAGAGAGAGAGAGAGACTTGGCTTTTTGAGCATTTGAAGCCCCAGGACCGCCTCCAGTGACAGACTTCCTCCAACGGGGTCACACCTCCTCATCCCTGTCACGTAGCATCACCCCAAAGACCAAGCATTCAAATCTATGAGTCTGTGGGGCCGTCCATGCAGGTAGTGACTATCCATGCAGGTAGTGAGACAGAAACATGGAAGGAAATCAAGGTTGAATCAAGGCTCAGGGTAGTTATCTTAAAACGGGGTTCAGATGTTATCACTGAACAACAGGACACTCTAACTGTAAGGCCTTCAAGTGGATACCAACAGTTGGAAGCTAAGTTTGTGAGACTACTACAGGCAGGATAGGCGAAGTCTATTTATCCGGTCATTAGTCTGTCCATCTACCGAGCCATCCACCCACCCATCCTTCTATCCATCCACATAGTCCATCGCACATCCACCCATCCATCAATCCATCCATCCATCCATCCATCCATCCATCCATCCATCCATCCAGATTAGTTACATCTGTGTCTCTGCCCAGACGTGACCTCGGGGAGGAGGGATTTGTCTAGGCTCATAGTCTCAGAGAGGCCTTGCACTTAGAACATGATGGTGGGAAGACCATGTGAAGATTCTGTTCATTTCCTCATAGACACAAAGCTGGGAAACAGGAGGAATGTGGGAACCAAACAATCACATTTCCTATCGGCTGTGCTTAGCCCAGGCAGAAGCTCCACTCCTTCTAACAACCTAGCCTTGGGATTCTACAGCAACACTTTGCCTCACTCTGCTGGCAGAGCCCCACGCCCACCCAGATTCACAGACAGAGACACCCATCCATCAGGAGGAGCAGCACTGGAAGAAGAATATGGAAGAATATGGAGGAATCACAGCTGTCATATTTGAAGATACAAGTCGCCACAGACTGAAATCTGCAGAAGAAAAGCTGAAATTGGGAGTCATTTGTGAAGGGACAGGAGAGAGGGAGAAGCTGTGACATGAAGAGACAACTCCCTGGCTCAGGTCGTCACTGGTGACCCACTGAAGGGACTCTGGCCAGCTCAAGCATGGCTCTGGCAGGCCTAGCCCTTCTCCCCCATCCCTCTGCCTTCTAAACACTGTTAGGTTACATTCCCAAAGCATTCCCTCATTTGGCCACTCTTTCCTCCTGAGGCTGACTACCAAAGTCCAGCTATAAAAGTCCCCTTTGGCTCACCTAATGAACATGCCTGTTTAAAGTTAAACACCTCTGCGTAAGACAGGGCTTCCCATTTTAACTTGGTAAACTGTTATTTGTCTATGGGCCTCTTCCATCCCCCATTTATCCAGAGGTAGTCTTTTGTCTCTCTAGGATAAAACCCCTGCCCCTCTCCATTTTTCCCTTCCCCTTTTCCTGTGTCACTTATCTCCTTTACTACAGCATCCTAGCCCATTCTAACACAACACACCCCCTTCTCCTACTCCTTAATATTATACCAGAGGGGTCATTTGCTGCTGCTTTCCCACCAGAGTCAGAAATCAGCCACTTTTTTTTTCTCCCCTGCTTAATAAAGACTCTTTCTGTGAAGCAGGTGTTTTGGTGTAGTTTGCACAAATTGGGGATCTGGAAGGAAGTCCTTGTTGTGTGAGAGTCCCCTTTATCTATAGCATCTGGCCCTCCAGGGGCCTAAACATTAGCTCCTCTACCCAGGGAGACACAGTACCTTACAGAGAGTTAGGTCCTAATCCTTGAGAGCACTCATTACTCATGTAAGCTTTGCTGTGGGGCCTTCAGCAGCAGTAGGTGAAAAAGACCCCGGGAAGACTGAGTGTGACCCAAGAGCCTCTACTACAGTAGGAAACAGGCCATATTCATGACCTCTCGACCAATGAGGAAAGACAAGGTCCATCATGAGCAAGGGAGTTCAGTCCTTTGGCTGTGAGATGTTGAAGATAGGAGCCGAAATCACATGACTGATGCGGTTAATTCATATAGATGTAGGAACTGTATTGGTCAGATCCTCATCGCTGTGTCAATATGAAAGGACAAAGTATGCGTTCTGGTTCAGAGTTTCAGAGGTCTACGGTTGAGTATAACATCGTGACAGCAGCACCACATATCAGAGGACATTTTCGGGCAGGCAGGAGGCAGAGAGGAGGCGCCCCAGCTCCTTGTCCTTCTTGGAGTCCATCTAGGTTCTCAACCCACAGAGCGGTGCCATCCATATTCAGGGTGGCTCTTCCTTGGCTTCCTTCACAGACATACCAGTGCTGTCCCTCACCAGTGTCCTATGTGATTCTAACACAGGCAAGGTGACAAGGACTAATTCTCATGGGAACCCAAGAAGAGGACACTTAGAGTCATGATTAGAGGCTGCCGTGTGTGATCCTAATCTTTAGGGTCTGTGGAGGGTGCTGGAACCCAGAGGATGAAATACAGAGTAAGCCTCTGTCAAGGACAAAAGGGGAGGAGAAAAGAGCAAAGAAAGCAGGAGAGAGGAGAGGTGAGAGAGGGAGAGGAAAGAAAAGAGAAAGAAAAGACACTGTGGGGGAGGGCAAGAGGAACCACAAAGTGAACTTAGCAAACACTAAATACATTGGTCCATAAATGAGCAAGTTAAGAGAAGCTGCTGAAGGAAGCACTGGGCCGAGTTCCTGGAGTCCAGTTGAAGAGAGGAAGGAGGGATTATAAGAGCAAAGGGGTCAAGATCGTGATGGGGAAACCCACAGAGACAGCTGACCTGACCTAGTGGGAACTCACTGACACTGGACTGACAGATAGGAAATCTGCACAGGACCAGATGAGGCCCTCTGAAAATGGGTGAGAGTTCTGTGATTTGGGCACTCAGTGGGGCCACTGGGTGGGACCAGGATTTATCCCCAGGGCATAAACTGTCATTTTAAGCCCATTCCTTGTGGAAAAATAAAATTCTCAGCCTTGATATAGCAGAGGAGCTTGAACGTGCCTAAACTTGATAGGCCAGACTTTGTTCACACCCCATGGTAGACCTTACCCTTTAGGAGGATATTTCGGAGTTGCTTGAAGGAAAATAATTAAAAAAATTATTCAAATGAAAGTGAGAAGGGAAGGCAAGAACTACAGCAGAATACTGTGGTTTTGTTCAGCCGTGACTGGCCCAGTGCAAGTGACATCACAGGGAGTCATTGTGAGGTCAGCTAGAGACCAGTCTATATAAGAAGCAGCCTGGGGCTGGGTTCTGTCCTTGTATCACAGAGGAGGAGTTGGTTGGTGGGTGAAGAATTGGACTCAGTTATTTCTACTATTCTAGGATATTGCAAAGTGGGTGACCCTGAAAAAAGTGAGTTTCCCTTGTTTTCTGTTCGACTTTCAATGTTTGACATTTATTGATCGATTCTTTCTGACCATATTCAACTTTGTTTTAAATCGTGGCTGTTATTTCTATTCTTTCATTGACAGAGATTTCCCTTTTCATCCAGTCTCATTTCTTTGTCCTTCTTCACTGTGCTCTAATTCTTTAAACTTCTTAAGTTTTTCAAGTTTTAGTTTGTCGGCACACACTAAAAACTTTACTGAACGGACGATTCACCAGCCATGTGTCACCTCCCTGCCAATGTCAGTTGAGCAGTGTTTCTATTAAGAAATTCATCTTCTCTTTTGAGTAAGATGAAAATAAATATTTTCCTGTTTCTAGAATAGGATTGTTCATAGTAAAACATTCTCTCGGTCTATGTTTGTCCCTGGCAGTGGCATTTCATTTCTTTTCAGGGGTGACTATGTTTTCTTCATGTTGGACTATGCTTGCTCTTTTGTCAAGTTTTGTTTGTAGATTGATTCTTGTGTTCCCCTGAAGGTATCTTGATCATGGAGAATGATCATTTTATTGTGTCAATGACTAAGAAGTCAATGATCGAGTACTTTCCTGAAGGATATCCCAATGTTCTCAGTCAACGACCTTTTCAGATACTCATCTCTGTACAAGGTGTCTTTTCTTGGCTAGAGACTAAGGGCCTTACGAGAAGAGTTTGTTTTATAAAAAGATTTGAAAGTATCCCTTGCCTCAGTTTTGTGGACTACGGGAGTATCTGTGGATCATTGCAGTCATTTCTTCAAATTGTTGGATTCATCCATGAGTTTTCCTGGTAAACGTAGAAGGCATTGTCAACCTATTCTTTCAGATTGTGTTGCCTAGTTTTATATTTCAACTTTAAATATGCATGGATTCTTGTATCTTTCCTTGATATATGAGTTTGTATCTTTAGTGGGGAGCGAGGAAAGATGGGAGCTACAGAAGGACGGTGATGCTAGAAGAAATTTCAACCAGGCACAAGGACTCTAGCAATGATGGCCATGCAGTGGGAGTCTGAAGCAGTTTCATTTCTGTCAGACAAAGCATGTCTGACAGAAATGTCTCCATGGAATTGCAGGTTTCTGAGGGAAAGGGAGGTCCTGAACCAATAGGAAGCAGGTTCATTTAGTATGAGACCTGTGCTACACTAAAGAGGATGTGGTCTGGAATTCAGCTACTTGAAGGGTCCATTCTTTCTCTGGTGGAGGTGGATGAAAGAGACACAGTCAATGTGTGTCTGTGTGACAGCAATGAGTCTGCCTTGACTTCTGGGCAGCATGGGTTGGGTGGGGATGGGGAGCAACCAACTTTGCTAAGCCCATGTTTATTTGCAACCATTCTGTTGTGATAGAAGTTTATAAACATAGCATCTTAAGAGAGAGTGAGCAGGTCTGTCTGACTTTGTTTTGGAGGGACAAGAGCCCATGGGCGTGGGTCAGAGGCATGGAAGCTAGCTGGAATCATGAAGGAAAATGCAGGAGATTGAGATGTCAAAAACTGAAACTCAAGCAAGAAGTAGAAGACATAAAGACTAGAATGTAGGAGATTCTAACCCAGGCAAGGTGAAAGGGACTAACTCAAATTAGAACCCAAAAAAGGACACTTAGAGCTAAGACACGGGCTCATGCCTATGATCTTAATCTTTGGGGGCTGTGGAGGATGCAGCAACCCTCAGGGCTACACAGTGAACTGAAGGCTGAACAGTAAGTAAGTAAGTCTTTGTCAAGGACAAGAGGGGATGATATCAAAGCAAAAGAAAGAGGAGGGAGGGGAGGGGAGAGAGGGAGAGGAAGGAAAAGAGGAAGGGAAGACACTGAGGGTGTAGCAAGAGAATCCATTAAGTGAACATAAGCAAACACTAAACGCATTGGTCCATAAATGAGTGAGTTAAGAGAAGCTGCTGGACGAAGCTCTGGGCTGAGCTCCTGGAGTCCAGTTGAAGAGAGGGAGGAGGGATTATATGAGCAAAGTGGTCAAGATCATGATGGGGAAACCCACAGAGACAGCTGACCTAACCTAGTGGGAACTCATTCACACTGGACTGACAGATAAGAAATCCGCATAGGATTGAACTAGGCCCTCTGAAAATGGGTGAGAGTTCTGTGACTTGGGCACAGTGGGACCAGGATTTATCTCCAGGGCATGAACTGTCTTTTTGGAGCCCATTCCTTATGGAGAAATACCTAACTCAGCTGGGATACATGGGAGGGTCTTGGTCCTCCTCAGGTTGAAATGTCAATCTTTGTTGACTCCCCATGGCAGCCTATACCCTTTATGAGGAATGGATGGGAATTGGATGAAGAAAAGGTGGTGGGGGAGGAGGACGGGAGAGATGAGGAACTGTGGTTGTTATGTAAAATGTAAAAACCTTTTAAACAAAAAAATTAAATGAAAGTGAGCGGGGAAAACAACTACAGCAGAATACTGTCATTTTCTCAGCTGGGATTAGCCCAGTGCAATGACATCACAGGGAGTCATTGTGGGGTCAGCTAGAGACCAGTCTGTATAGGGTGCTACCAGTGACTGGGTTGTGTCCTTGTATCACAGAGGAGGAGTTGGTTGGTGGATAAGGATTTGGACTCAGTTATTTGTCATAGATTTGGATACTTCAAAGTAGGTGGGTCCTGAAAAAGTGAGTTTCCCTTGTTTTCTGTTTGCCTTTTGGTGTTTGACATTTATTGATTCTTTTTTTCCCCATATTTAATTTTGTTTTAAATTGTGGCTGTTATTTCTATTCTTTCACTGACTGAGATTTTCCTTTTTATTTGACTTCTTTCTCATTCTTAACTGTGCTTTTTTTTTTAACTTTCTGGTTGTAGGCACACAGTGAGGAACTGTGAAGATTTACCATCCGTGTGTCACCTCCCTGCCAATGTCAGGTGAGCAGTGTTTCTATTAACAAGAAATTCATCTTCTCTTCTGACTATGATGAAAATAAATATTTTCCTGTTTTAGAGTAGGACTGTTGATAGTAAAACATTCTCTGGTTCTATGTTTGTCCCTGGCAGTGGCCTTCACTTCTTTACTGTGGTGACTATGTTTTCTTGATGCTGGACTACGCTTGCTCTTTTGTCAAGTTTTGTATGTAGATTAATTCTTGTGTTTCCCTGAAGGTATCTTGGTCATGAAGAATGATCATTTAATGTGTTACTGCCTAAGAAGTAAAGGAGCAAGTGCTATCCTTAAGGATATTTTAATGTTCATAGTCATTTCCCATGTCAGATACTCATCTCTGTACAAGGTGTCTTTACTTTGCCTGAGAGTAAGGGCTTTATGAGAAGTTTGTTTGATAAAAAGATTTGAAAGTATCCCTTGCTTCAGTTTTATGGGCTAATGGAATATCTGTGGATCATTACAGTTATTTCTTTAGATTATACGATCCATCAGTGATTTTTTCCGGTAACAATACAAGGTACTATCAACCTATTTGTTCTCTCAGATTGTCTTGCCTACTTTTATATTTCAACTTTAAAGTTTTCCATGTATTTTTGAATATTTCCTTATTATATTAGTCCGCATCTTTATAGGATGTGAGGAAAGATGGGAGCTTCAGAGAGACGGTGATGCTAGGGGGATTCTCAATCCAGGCACGAGGACTCTAGCAATGATGGCCACGCAGTGGGAGTCTGAAGCAGTTTCATTCCTGTCAGACAGAGCATGTCTCCATGGAATTGCAGGTTTCTGAGGGAAAGGGAGATCCTGAACCAATAGGAAGCAGGTTCATTTAGTATGAGACCCATGCTACACTACAGAGGATGTGGCCTGGAATTCGGGCTACTTGAAGGGGTCATATTTAATCTCTTCGAGGAAGATGGAACAGATAGTCAATGTGTGACTGTGTGACAGCAATGAGTCTGCCTTGACTTCTGGGCAGCATGGGTAGAGTGGGGATGGGGAGGAACCGGCTCTGCTAAGCCCATGTTTATTGGCAACCATTCCGTTGTGATCAAAATTATAAACATGGCATCTTAAGAGAGAGTGAGCATGTCTGTCTGACTTAGTTTTGGAGGGACAAGAGCCCATGGGGATGGGTCAGAGTCATAGAAGCTAGCTGGAATCCTGAAGGAAAGTGCAGGAGATTGAGATGTCACCAACTCAAACTCAAGCAAGAAGTAGAAGAGGACATGAAGACTATGCTAATTCTTCTCAAGGACAGTGACATGGATGGAGTTCTGCTTCTTTGGATCCAAAGTGAAAAGTTCCCAAACAGTACCATCTACCTTCCTTGTGTGTCCATGTGTTCAAACACCCCATTTGTATCAGACATTTCTAATTCAAAGTACCACAGTGGGATTGTTGATTGTCAGATGTGTTGAGGACTTGACTCCTTGTTTGGGAATTTGTGGAATGCATGTGGAGAGCTAGAGGACCTGTGCCACTTGGTGAAAGAGAACTTCTAATTCAGTGTCACCAACCACCTAAACACCAGCTCTATTTGGGAAGGAGATGTGCCACCACCATGGTTTCAGTGTCTCTTGAAAGTGTGTACACGTGTGTGCACAAACACACACACACACACACACACACACACACACACAAACCCTTCCTCCCTGGAGTTGATTCTGGTCTGGGATTTGGTGCCAGCCATGAGCAAAATACTCAGGGCACTAGTTGTGTTACAGAACTTGGTCAAAACCACTGTCAGTTATGGAAGCCATGATTGGTCTGCTCATTTGGGTGACATCACAAGGAAGCATTATGAAGTATGCTAACAACTATTCTGTTTTAGGTACTGCCTGCATTGGTTCCTGTCCTTGTATCTGGTAGTAGCGATCACTACTCTACAAAACAAATCTACTAAAGATTGCCTGTAACAGACTAGGAATCTCCAGTCTATTGGACTTTGTTAGAGTGAGTTCTTTCCAATTCATTGGTTTTGGTTTTAGGGTTAAGTTTTGCTAATCCATGTTTAAATGTATGCTATTAGTTTACATCCTAGGTTTGATTTGTAAATGTCATATCTATTTTTTCATTATCACCCAATTTCCTGTTTCAAAATTCATTTATTCTTTACGTTTTTCAACTGCGGTTTCAATTTTCTTCAGCTGGAACACGTATTACTGTAAACTAACCATCGCAATTTCATTATAAATTTCCCATCCATGACTAGCCTGCATTTTGGTCAAACTCTCCTGCTCTATCGCTTCCTCCACACCATCTCTGTGACTAATACTGTTTCTTTGATAAACGCTCAGCTGTCCTCTTCCTCAAACGCACAGGAAAAGAAAATATCATATTTCTCTTTGTGGACTTTGTTTCTTCCAGATGAGATTTTCTCTACATGTAGCTACTATCCACAGAGCATAAAAGTTCAGTGGTCTCTGTGTCTGAGTATGGCCACTTCCCCAGAATCTGAACAGATGCTGCTACGCTCTTGTTCAGTGTCTTTATGACAATTGCCCTCTGGATTATTCTTGAACTTATGGTCTTAAAGGCATCATTAGGTTGTTTGGGTTATCTCAGATTTCAAGACAGAGAATTCATACCTATAAACTTCCATTTCTAAAACTATATCATTTCTTCCCTAGCATCGTGTGTCCCTGAAATTGCCCAAAATACAGAGAACTTGAGGTCGCCATGATGGCTAGCCCTCAGGAAGAGGACATCCTCAGGAAGAATTATAAATTTTTATCATCACTAGGTTGTGGTGCATTTGGGGAGGTGATCCTTGCCCAGCACCTTCCCACAAAAACGCAGGTGGCCATCAAGGTGCTCGAGAAAGAGTACAATGAGGAGGAATACATCAACTCTGAGGTGGCCATCCATAAGTCCTTACATCACAGGAACATCATCCAGTTCTTCCACGCAATCAACACGCTGCGGACCACTTATCTGGTCATGGAATATCTGGAAGGGAAAGATCTGGTGATGTTGATCAATGAGGTGGGCTGTCTAACAGAGGAGGAGGCTAGGCCTATATTCAACCAGTTGGCCTCTGCTGTGCACTTCCTGCACCAAAGACTGATCGCGCACCGCGACATCAAATTAGAAAACATCCTGCTGGGTCAAGGTGGCAAAGTCAAACTTTGCGATTTTGGGTTGGCCACTCAGCTCGTAGAGGGCCAGATGCAGGAGGAGCTGTGGGGCTCCTTGCCATATTTGGCCCCAGAGATCTTGGCCGGAACACCGTATGACGCTCTGGCAGGGGATATGTGGAGCTTAGGGATTGTCTTCTACGTCCTGGTCACCGGACACTTGCCCTATGTAGAATCGACCCCCGAAGCTCTGTACCATCTAATCACCACCACCCCGTGCCGCATTCCATGCCATCTTTCCAGGCCCTGTTATCTCATGTTGGCCAGACTGCTCACCGGTTACATTTGGTTCAGGCTCACATCATCTCGCCTTGTGGAACGCCCTTGGCTGGGCCATATTCAGGAACACGTAACACCTCCCGCCAAGGAAATCCTCCCGAAGGTTGTGGAGACCATGTGTAACATCGGGTACACCTGCGAGCAGGTGGTATCGTCTCTAAAAGACCCACAGTCAAACCTAACAGCTACCATTAACATCCTTAAATTTAAAGTGAGCTCTGGGGATAGCAGTCTGCAACACATCATCCCTGCAGTCGCTACTAGCGTCCCTGGTGCCTTGAAGAGGAGCCACAGCCAACCGGCTCTGCTGTGCAGAGGGGAGAGCACACACACACAACTGCTCCACACACACACCTGCCCGGAGGCGCTGCACTATCCAGATAACACAGCCCCAGAAGGAGACGCATTGGCCACTGAAACCATCAACCCAGCTACAGGGGACACCACAGTCACCATGGTGTCACTGGATAGCCTGGCTGATGAATCCTCCTCCCCTGATCCACCTCTGAATGGCAACTGCGTAGGCCTGGTGAACATGGCCTTCACCGAAGAGGAAGAATCCAGAGAGCCAGAAGTGCCCAGTGACCAGCCCCAGCTTGTACCTGCAGCCTCTGGAACCAGGCCACTCCGGGGCTGGAAGCTCATGAAAAAACGCATTTCCAGTGCCCTGAGAGCACTGTGCTGCTGCTGCCTGCCCACCCCACCTGGGCAAACGCAAGTGGAGTAGGACAATTTCAGCCCTGGCAAGGAGTGCCTGCTGCAGGAGGGAGCCAGGACAGAAGCTCAGATGGTTGTGGCCCTGCATGCAACCCAGGGCAAGAGGCCCCTGCATCCATACTCCAGCTACAGGTTCTGAGCTGCCTGTCCATTTCTTCTTAAGCTTATTGCTGCCCCGGCACTGCTTTCCTGATCCAGGGCTGGACAGAAGGCCCATCTGCCCACTGAGCCACCACCTCCCCAGCTCCCGTTGTGCATTGTGGACCGTTACCCACAACATCTAAAACACCTCCCTCTGCCACAGCAGTGACTGAGATTCCCACCTCATGCTGATCATCACCTTGGTCACTTCCTCCTCTCCAACACTCAGGCAAAACTGCAACAATGCTTGAATGTCCTTGAATCTGATTGACAGGGACAATGGATACAGAATTCAAGCCTATGCTTCAGTTTAAACCCCCATGTTTTACTAGTTCTGATGTTTGTGTTATGTACTTTTTTAAAATTTGGTTGTTATTTGTTGTGTTTATATATTGTTAAGAAAATGTTTTTATTAGTTTATCGTAGGAAGTTCAACTTAAATAGAGAATCTTTAGGACTTTTCCCTCTGTTGTTATGCCTCATGTAAATATCTGGACACTCAGTAGTAACTAATGAGCAAAGCCTAATCTGGACAATAAATATTAATGATCAGCCATAAAAGAGAGGAGCTTCTGGTCCCAGCTTGTAGGAGAACCTGTCAACCAGCCTACCCAAGCCTCAGCCGTCCTGCCAAAACCAGCCCACAGGAGCATGCATGGCAGGAACTTCATCCCTGAGCCAATCCAAGGCCTGCTGCTATTTTCAGAGACTGCTGACTAACAGACAAATGACCAGAGATGCCAGTGAAGGAAGAACAACACAGAAGAATTGGCCGCCTGAGCAATGGGACCTTGGGATGGGCTATGAGAGGCCTGCCCATACCATCAATAAAGGAGTTGGCTTTTCATCGTCACCTGACTTCCAGAGCCTATGTGGTTGACTCCATGCCTTCTCACCCCCTCCCACAAGTAGTATCCCTGCAGGGTCACCCCCAACACAGGTTGATCTTGGCTCAATTTTCCTTCAAATCTCTCTCCCTCCTCCTCCTGCCCTTCCTCTTTCTATTTTCTTTTGTGGCCTCTGTTCACAGGAGGCTCTCAGGAGCTCACCACCTCATCTTGTCCTGGTTCAGGAGCAGAAGCCCAGGCAGCATCAGCCCACACTGCCCTCCCAGGCCCCCTGTGAGAAGAGGATATTTAGTCCCAGTCAGCCTCACAGAAAGTCCTATCACTGAGTATCTTCAGCTCCATTGCCCACACTAGTCACGTGGCTATTGTTGAGCCAATCACTGTGTCCAAGGTAGTGTGATGTTCTGATTGGCCATGCCTGAGTCCTATGACCACTGAGGCTGAAGATGAAATAATGTTTTAAGAACCACAGATATTGTGAGTAAAGGCAAAGCAAGGGACAGGAAAGGAAGGGAAGTTATCAGATGTGGGTGCAGGCCAGCTTGCTGCTAAAGAAGGAAGCAGTCACAGGACACCAGTCACAGGGACAGAATGGCAGGTTAAGTTGTCATGCAGTTCACACCAACTCCATTAGGAGACTGACCCAAACGTCTCTGCCCAGAGAAAACTTGTAATTTCTTTTTTACAATTTTAATTTCACATGTCAGGAGTTTGCAGAATAACTGATAGTCAATTCTCACCTGCCATGTGGGTCCCAGGGATCGAACTCAGGCCTTCCCTCTTTGCAGCAAGCATATACACCTGGGAGACTAGCGGCTCTGCCATGTGCTTGTAGCTCTGCCTTCAGCAGGAGGGTTGGAATTAAGGCCACAGTTATCACAGTTTTGTTCTCTAGCTAACACAAGGAGAGTTCTTTGTGACCACACTTGATTTAAGATTGGAGGTTTGTGAGATCAGATCTGTGAAGAAAGTAAAAGGAATAGATGTTAATGCCAGGATGAGTATGTTAAAGCACACAACATAAATGAAGATACACTTAATGAACTCATCTCCCAAGGAAAGTGAAAAAAATGGCAGAAATTAGCCATTCCTGAAGTGTTGTAAAAGGGGAGCAGGCTCCTCTGGGCAGCAGAATAATGCTGTCTTCATCTTTGGGTCGCAGAATTGATGGAGATCACAAAACTGCTGGGTCCAGGACTCTAAGAAACAGCTTCTCTTGCCTTTGATACCTAATCTATGGCTAAAAGTGGCTCCAGAGGCTCCAGTATACCCACCAATAGGAGTATTTGGGATGCAAGTACCAGACAGCTGACCTCAGTGATTGAAATGAATGGGGTGTGGAGGGATTGCTTTTCTCACATAACAAAATTCTAAAGGAAACACCTGATGGCCCTGATTTGCAGCTCATGTTTTTTGGCTTTTTCTTCACAGTTCGAAAGATGGCTACATCAGTAGCAGGTACCATCACCACCTTCCATTAGAAGGAAGCAGGAAGGTGGTTCTGTGCAACCTTGTGGTCCCGAGTTCAAGTCCTCATCACCAATGTAATGTCAGAATCATTTGTTTGCACACTTGTGATCCCAGCACTCCTACAGTAAGATGGGAGGTAGAGACAGGAGAGTGCTCAGGAGCTCACAGACCACCAACCTGTAAATACATTAGCCGTGAAACCCTGTCTCAAACAAGTGGAGGACAAGGACCAACACCCAAAGGTGACCTCTGACCTCCATATGTGTGCCATGGCACACACAGTCATGTCTGTATTCACACATATTCCACACACACCTTCTCTCTACATATGACACTCTCTCATACATGTTCAGATGTGCACACACAGAGACACACGCAGGCACACACACCTTACTAAGAGGCAACGGAGAAGTGAGGGAAGAGGAAAAACGCGATCTAAAGACTTCATGCCTGTCAATGAAAGCTTATGTTTCGGTCGCCTCCATCTGCAATGTGACTAAGCAGAAGGTGTGAGAATGAGGTCTTGACAATTCGACCCACAGGATTTGCATCATTTCTTCCAATACCCATCTTTTAAGAAGGTGTGGACAAGTTTTTAACATAGCTAATGCTCTCATCTCAGGAATATCTAGACCAATTCCCTCTCCACTTCAGTTTTCCCAGCCAATTAACCACCCTTCTTTACTTGCCAGTGTTCTCCAGAGGAAGAGCTGGTCATGGAAGGAGATTCACTTATCATTCATGCTATTATTTTATACAATGTCTTAATTCATGTTCATATTTTACCATTCTGTGTGTGTAAGTTCTGAAGAACAAACCCAGGTCATCAGGCTTGGTGGCGAACACCTTTACCTGATGAGCCATCCCACTCTCCCTGGAAGATGTATCAGACTGGTTAACATAAGGGCCGGTGTATTCCCCATTGGCAACATGCAGGTGCAGTCTGGAAGCTGGATGCCTCTGCAGTTCCAGTCTGCTGCTGGGGACCTAGAATCTCCCTAGCACTGAGTTCACATTGCAGGCAGAAGGAGTTAGCGTGGTGACCTTGGAGGATGGCTACAACAATGGGTGAATTCCTCAAAGAAGGGGCTTGCACACCCAGGTCTTCCTGCTCCCCTAGTCTCCTCTCTGGGTTCCCAACCCTTCGTCCCACATGCTAATCCTCTCTGGAAATTTCCCTACAAACGCACAAGTGTATGCTACCCATGCTAGACACTCCTGCAGCCAGGTTGGGAACCACCACTTCACAGTTCTGCCTGTTAGCCTGGGAAATGCTTACCCACGAAGTCATGGTGACACTGATTACCCCAGGGAGGATACATCCACAGGACTGGACACATGGCCTGAAGACCTAGTAATCTGAAGACCTGGTCCTGGGCGTGAGTCATGTGGTCTGGGCAGGCCAATCAGCCTCCCTCCACACGGCTTTTGTCACAGAGAAAAGACAGATCTCCCCACTTTTGGCAGTAGAGGCAGAAAAGGGATCTGCTGGTGGGCATCAGCTGGTGGAGAAACTGAATCCATAGAAGGGAAAATTGAGGGCTGGATGTTAAGGAATTGCTGCAGTAGAGAGTAGCCCATGGCAGACCAAAGAAAGGCTCCTCCCAGGCCAGAGTGGTGATGCAGGAGTTTACTGGGGTTATTCGTGGATTGTTCATGGATGTAGAAAGACCCAGCCCACTGTGGGTGGCACGATTCCCTAGGTTGAGCCCTGAACTGTCTAAGAGTGAAGTAAGCTAACAAAGATGAGTTTATTCTCTTGGCTCTTGACTATGGGTATGATATGACAAGCAGCTTGAGCTCCTGCCTTGAAATTGCCAGTGATGGATTGTAACTTGGAGTTGTGAGTCAAATAAGCGCTTCCCTCCCCTGTGCAGTGTTTGTTACAGCAGCAGAAACAAAACTAGAACATATGTCAAAGATCTTTACCAACCGAGCTCCCTCCTCGGGACCTGACAGACCCACCTGCTTTGTTTAAGAGCCTGGACCTGCTTTGTTTAAGAGCCTGGATTTTGAGGTGCTCCTGGTAAAAAGGGGTTCTGCCTATGAGGATTAAAGAAAAGAGAAATAAGCTCACATCTGTTGACACTACCCACTCCATACTGTTGGTGAGATGTATTTGGAACATCCCCTGTCGTGTGAACTAAAGAATGCACCCGTGGATGTCTTCCCCAGTCTCATTCGTGAGCTCTGCTAGGGCACATGTTGTGTTCAGGAGAAAGATGCCAAGCACAGCTCTTTCCATTCTTACTGTGAACCTGACCATTGCAGCTGCTCCAGGTCTGTGAGTCCACACACACACACACACACACACACACACACACACACACACACAAAAGTGTCCCCTCCTCCTCCAAAGTTGACAATTCTGATATTCATCCTTGTCTGCCTTTACTTAGACTACAAAGACATGGAAAAGTCTGAAGTATTTGTCAACACACAGACACTTGGTGAAGATGGCTTCTTGTAATTAAAGATGTCACACAGCCTAGGTACTAGTAGAGATGGGGAAACCCTGCCCATTATTTTAAAGATGAACTCAGATACAGTTACGTCTAAAAAGCATCAGACTGCCTGAGGGGGGAACAGGGGAGAGAATGCTGGGGATGGGGAATGTCAGACTGCCTGAAGGAAGAACCGGGTGTGAGAACACCAAGGCAGGGGGATGCCTTTTTTCTAGAGAAAAGATAAGTGAATCTCCTGGTTGATTCCTCCATGCTACTCACTGAGATTCAAAACTGAGAAAAGTAAGTCACTTAGGCACAATGAAGAAAAGTTAATGTGGAAAAATACCTACCCTCAAATCTGCAGTACTGGAGGGAGGAGAATGAGCTCATGTAATATTGACACCAAGGTCATGGAGTACCTATGTCTATAAGTGTCAGTGCTCTGCCATAAAGATCAAAATCCATTGTCCTCATTAGTGTCGCTTCCATGAATAAACATTTGTCTGACCTCGTCTCAGTTCAGCCAGGTGGGCTTGGTTCTGGGAAGAAATGGTCTGGTTGGAGGCTGTCATTGCTCGCTCCATCAGCTGTAGGCTCCGGGAAGAAACGTTCCAGTTGGTGAAGAAAAAACGGTCCAGTTGGTGAAGTCATCGCTCTCTCCCTCAGCTGTAGGTACCGGGAAGAAATGTTCCAGTTGGTGCAGAAGAAACGGTCCAGTTGGAGGCTGTCATCAGCAGTAGGTACCGAAAAGATACGGTCCACGTGGAGAATTCACCGCTCTCTCCCTGAGCTGTAGGTACTGGGAAGAAACGGTCCAGGTGGAGATAGAAGTCATCGCTCTCTTCATCAGCTGTAGGTACCGGGAAGAAACGGTCCAGCTGGAGACTGGCATCGCTCTCTTCATCAGCTGTAGGTACCGGGAAGAAACGGTCCAGCTGGAGACTGGCATCGCTCTCTTCATCAGCTGTAGGTACCAGGAAGAAACGGTCCAGGTGGAGATTGGCATCGCTCTCTTCATCAGCTGTAGGAACCTGGAAGAAACGGTCCAGCTGGAGACTGGCATCGCTCTCTTCATCAGCTGTAGGTACCGGGAAGAAACGGTCCAGGTGGAGAAGTCACCGCTCTCTCTGTGCTGGAGGAACCTGGAAGAAACGGTCCAGGTGGAGATTGGCATCGCTCTCTTCATCAGCTGTAGGCTTCTGGTGCTGCTTGAACCCTTGACCCACTAGGCCCTCCCTAAATTAAGTTGTTCAGCTTGGTTCCAATGGGTTCCAATGAAGAATTCAGCGTTTACTGCAAACTGGAAGACTTACAAAGTTTGATTCAACTGTACCCTTTCCATGGTGTGTGGGACACACTATACACATTATAGCGATGTCATAGTCAGTCTAGAGCTATGAGCAAATTTGCTATTCATTAGAAAATGAAGCATAATTTTATAGACTGCTTTTCTAAGCCACTCCGTGAGTCAGACATTCCTACTGTATTAATCAGTTTTCTGTCACTGTAACTGAATTCCTGAGGCTGGCTGCTTTATCCAGAAAAGAGAATTATTTAGCTCAGCATTCTAGACCTCAGGGTCCGGTGTGGTGAGGACCGTGAGGAACAGTACCCCAACAAGAAGAGAGAGGCAGGAAGCCAGAGAGACGGAAGAACTGCTCTTGCTCTTCTTCACAACAACCCTGTAAAGAAGAAAGGCAAGCTCCCAGTCCTCATATGCGGCTTTGCTGCAATGATAAAACACTGCCAAAAACCAGCTCCAGGGAGGAAAGGCTCATCTCAGCTTTCCCTTTCCAGCTCAGCACATAAAAATGTGAGTGACAGCAGTCCATGAGCTGGAGACCTGAGGTGAATAAAAAGGAGATATTGATCGGGGGACCAGCATCCTTGTCTCTGACTCCAACAACAGATGCCATGTAACCAGAAGCCTGAAGCACTTGCATGCCATATTGTGTTGGACAATTCTGTATTCTGTCAATTATGTTTTAAATAAACACTTATTTCCAGTATCCTGGCAGGAAGTATAGATGGGACACAAGAGAAGAAGTAGAAGTGGGGCAATGAGAACAGGAGAATTCTAAGAAGAAGGAAGCTCCTTCCCCAGTCCTGTGAAGACACTCAGGATGCAGGATGTGACCTGCCCTGCTGAAAAAGGTAATGAGCCATGTGGCTAACATAGATAAGAATAATGGGTTAATATAAGTTAGAATAGCTAATACGAAGTCTGAGCTAATGGGTCAATCAGTTTATTACTTATGGAGAGCCCTGTGTGGTTTTCTTTGGGATTTACTGGCTGTGGGAACTTGGCAGGACAGAAACCCAAACAAAGCAGGCCCTCATGTTACAAAATGTTGCCCACGTGGACAACTGCATCCACATAAACCCTGAGAGAGCTTGGAAAGTAATTCTAGACAGAAAAGAATAGAGTAAAACATGACTTCTTGGTAGCAGCAATTTCTCGGGTCTGCTCTGATTGCTAGAGTGAAGCAAGCACTCTCATTTAATACCGGCTTCCTGACTCAGTTTTAGATGCAAGGTTTTTTTGAAGAGGTCCTGCCACAAAATACTTAAATGGTGTTGATGAAAAGCTGAACACATGCTTTTTGGTTTTCAGTTGTAGCAGGAATAAAGCCATGCTGTTTTAAAATGCTGGCTTTCTGGGCCTTCCTGCCAATGCAAACTCTGACTCCTTCAGGCAGGCGGTCCAACTACAGAGAATTTGAGTGCAGTGTGTGAGCACACTGCTGCAGCTTGCTTGCTGGCAGGGACCTTAAAATGCAATAGAGTTGTGGCAATAAACATGACTCCAGCCGGTACCTCTGCCATGAGGCTGGAATCTCAGAAAGCTAAGGAATGGGCTGAATCCAGCCATCAAAGCCATGGCTTTAATCGTAGCCATTATGCATAGCAAATTACAGACTCATGTGGTCAGAAACAGAGAGAGATACAGTAAAGAGAGATTCAAAGAAAAAAAAACCCTAAATAGTTTACAGTGTGTTAAAAATATATGCAGGCTTTTAAAAAAGGTTAAAGTTCTTAAAATAAAATAATAAGAAAGAGAGTAGATGGGTTTGGTGGCACACACCTTTAATCACAACACTTGGGAGGCAGAGGTAGGCTGACCTCTGTGAGTTCAAGGTATGGTAGCACAGACCTTTAAACCCAGCACTCAGGAGGCAAAGACAGGCAGATTTCTGTGAGTTCAGGGAGAGCCTGGTCTACAGCATGAATTCCAGGACAAAATACATAAAAACCCTGTCTCAAAAAGCCCAAAATTAAAAATAAACAAATTCGAGTTTAAAATAAAGCCATGTAAAGATGGAAAACACACAGAGAGTCTGGAAACTGTATATTATTATGCTCTCTTTGAATTGTTTGGATGCTGAGGATGGAGCAACAGCTGCTAAAAGATATTTGCTTATAACTGCTGCTGAATTAATCAAGATAGGTATTTTGAAAATACCTTGACTTCAAAATTGAAGTAAAAAAGCATGTTACTTTGGAGAAGAGGTTTTGCTTTTATTTCCACAGGAAATGAGAGGCTGTAGATTCATTCTGAGTTAAGAAAAATCAGTTCTGACAAGGAAGACCATCTGAGAAATCTCTAGGAGGAACAGATGGCCCATATTTCTGAGTTCTACATCCAAAACAGATTCAAGACTGCTGCCTGAGATGAACAAAAATCACAGGATACTCCAGTCAGGACTTCATCAGAATTCTAAATTTTCTTTATGTCCCCATAAGATTATCAGCGTACCCAAATAGCAGGAAGTAGCCTGGAATACTATGCCTACACTTCCCAAAATGGACTATGTATATTTTACTTTGTTAAAAAAAGGGGGGGGGGGTAAAAAGTGGTGCAGGAGAATTCTGTCAATTATGTTTAAAATAAAGACGTATTGGCCAGTTGCCAGGCAGGAAGTATAAGCAGGACAACCAGACAGAAAGTAGAGGCAGGGCAAGGAGAACAGGAGAATTGTGGGAAGAAGGAAGCTCTTTCCCCAGTCCTGTCCAGACACTGAAGATGCAGGATGTAACCTGCCCCACTGAAAAAGGTACTGAGCTATGTGGCTAACATAGATAAGAATAATGGGTTACTATAAGTTATAAAAACTAATATGAAGCCTGAGCTAATGGACCAATCAGTTTATCACTTATGGACACCTCTGTATGATTTTTCTATGGCACTTAATGACTGGGGAAACAGAAGGTGAAGGCGTAAGTCAAAAACAATCCCACATCGGTTTAGAATTATGATTAATAAAATGGTTATTTATTTAAAGGGGTAAAAACTTACGGATCACCGTCCCAGACAACAGCTCTCTGCACAATCAGGAAGGGAGTCTAGTCGCCGGAAGCAGAGCAGGAAGTAAGAGAGAGCGAGAAGGGAAGTGGCCGCTTTTTTAAAGGGAGAGAGACCACGCCCCAATGGGCTGGTATCTCAGCGGCTATTGGCTGGAGGAGCAGAAGGACCTCCAGCAACACCTCCCCCTATTGTTTAAGTAAGAGAGTTCTAAACCTGCTATGAAATTATATACAATAAGTACAAATATCCTATTCTAAATAGCTTAGGTCTTGTATAATAAATAGCTTGGCCAAGTCATGAGTTTCGGAAAGTAACTACATTCATATAGTCTTCAACCCCATCAAAGATCTGAGAAGGAAAATAATGTTACCTGAGTAATTAGGAAGTGCAATGAAACAATTTCCAAAACATGCAACAAATCACAGAGACAACTAGATACTGGGCAATCACCCAAAGTCATGTTTGCAGCGTTGAAGCAACCAACTTTGGCTAAGGCCTAACATAACTGACATACCATTTTCAAAGGCAAGCAACTTTTCAAAACTATCTTACCCTGTCTTGGCAGGATATGACAGCCCTGTTTTATCCATTGATGCACGCTCTGTATCTCTGTCAGTGATTGAGGTATGGGCATTTCTTTGCCCAAAGGCCAGTTCTGCCAAAAAGAAAGGCTCCAGGTGGAGTGTCTTTGGTGCTCAACATTCTCTCGGGAATAGAGCGGTGTTGCCAGGAGCAATTGTGTCTCACTACCACAAAACTCTGAGTTAGATTAAAGGCCATTTTCTACAGCTCTTTGAAGAGGTTGAAGATTTCTATCTATACTGAATATAATCTCTATATATCTAAAGAACCTGATTATTCTAATTATAAATGACAAAGTTAGAATACTATTCATCTATATAATTCTCAATACATATCTAACTTAAAGATTAAGACAATAAACGACTGTGAAACAAATGAGGACAATGACCTCCAAATATAAACAATGTACAAATATACATTGCAGTATGGTAAATATATATAAATACACAAACAATATAAGTATCTTAATCAGAGGTAGAAATGTACACTGCAATAAGGTAAATATATACAATATATATATATATATCAATATAATATATGTCAATACATAAAAAATGTTTTAAACAGAGGTAGAAACATGCATGCATACAATAGTCAATATAATTTAACTTTGTATCAATATACAAGAATCGATACCAATATATTTGTCTAAAAACAGTAACTCACAATTACAAATCAGTTATCCCATCATCCTTTTTTTTTTCCAAAATGATCCCTGAGCTTATAAAATTCCTCCTGCAACCCTCAACCATATACTAATTATAATCAACCCCTAAATGATGTCCCTAAACCCAAGGGCAAACTTTACTGGGAGAGAGGATGTCATCCTCTAGAATTACTCCCAGCTGTCATGGGCACGACATTCTTTCTGGGGCTTCCTGTGAAAGTAAAATGATGGTTAAATTTCAAAATCAATGTCTTTTAAAATTCCAAATAGTCTCTGAGCATTTTGTGCAGGTCTGGCCAAAATGTTGTATAAGATGTGCACCATTTCAGCTAACCAAGTTGGAACTGTCTTGTGCATCTGGTACCCAAAACAGGTCTTGTAGTAGTGCTATCAGTATCATGACGTCATATCAACCAGGTGGAGTTGTTGTTATGGGGACCCATCTTCTTCCTGGAAACTTCAAATGTCACTTTAGGAAAAACTCATTGTTCATTGTGAAAAACATAAACATTAATCATACACTCACACACACACACACACACACACATATATATAAATATTCAATGAAAGGCATGATAGATATATTCAATGAAAAGTATGATAGATATGAAGAGAAGCAAAGATGTTTTCTAAACTCATATTTCTTTCTGTCCCATATCATGGCTCTTGACATGAGACAGAAACTCCAGAAACTCAGGGTTTTTCTCTTACTTACAGGCTTGGAATTGGAGAGGGACTGAGCCAGAGTCCAACTTCAAAACCAGCTCTATAAATTTAGAAATATGGTTTAATATATTTCACTTACACAACCTATTCAGTTTTCTTGATAGTTCCTATTGGGCAGGAGGTATTTTTCCATCTGTCAGTATTCAAACATCCAGGGTCCCTTGAATTTTTCAAAGATGAGTGTTTTCCTGTGGAGATATGAACAGAACCCTGCCCCCATTCTATATGTTTTTCTTACCACCTGTATGAATATCATCATTGTGGATGAGTTGTCATTTCTCCTTTTCAAGAGGTTTCTCCTCTTCTAATCGAGACTTTATTAATTTTGATGGTATCCACAATTTTTCTTCTACTGTGGAAACAAGAGCAAAACCCCTTCCCCAACATTGCACATCTCCTGGCTTCCATTGAGAGGTCAGCACATCTTTGAAATAAATCGGTTGATTTAATTCAGCAGACTTTTCCATTCTCCAATGTCTTTCTGCTGCTGTCGTTCCTTTCTCATTAGCGATAAGAAAATTCAAGGTTAATAAACATTATGTAATCTATTTCTGGGGGTATTTTTGGTCCCTTTCTGTTTGTTCAGCATATCCTTTATAGTACAATTTGATCTTTCTATAACTGCCTGACCTGTAGGATTATTTGGTATACCTGTAATGTGTTTTATATTATAATAATCAAAAAGCGTTTCATTTTCTTAGATACATATGCTGGACCATTATCTGTCTTTATTTGTGCAGGTATACCCATGATGGCCATAACTTCCAATAAATGTGTGATTACTGAATCAGCCTTTTCTGAGCTCAGGGCAGTAGCCCATTGAAAACCTGAATACGTGTCTATGGTGTGGTGTACATATTTTAATTTACCAAATTCCATAAAGTGGAACACATCCATCTGCCAGAGTTCATTTCTCTTAGTACCCTTTGGGTTACTCCCTGCAGGAAATGGTGTTTGATTATAAAAAGAATAAGTAGGACATCTCTTTATAATGTCCTTAGCTTGTTGCCATGTAATGGAAAATTCTTTCTTTAGGCCTTTACTATTGACATGATGCTTCTTATGAAATTCTGAGGCCTGCAACATGCTTCCAATCAATAATTGTTCAATCTCAGCTTTGCCTTTGGCTAGAGGACCAGGCAGACCTGTATTGGACCAGATGTGTGTTATGTACATCAGACAAAGCCTGTTCCTGATTATGTCTTGTACCTGGATAAACAATGAAGTCAACTCTGTGTCATCTGGTATAAATTTAGCGGTTTCAATATGCAAGATTACTCTTTCTGTACATTGTGAATCTGTAACTATATTAAGAGGTTCTTTAAAATCCCTTAGCACCATAAGAATAGCATATAATTCTGCCTTCTGGACAGAATTTTAAGGGCTTTGTTCTACCTTACTCAATTCATCTGACTTGTAACCTGCTTTCCCTGATTTATTTGCACCGGTATAGAACGTACGGGTTCCAGTTATTGGAGCATCACATACAATTCTAGGAAGAATCCAAGAAGTTCTCTTTATGAGGTTAAGTCTACCACTTTTGGGATAGTTGATATTAATTTTTTTTAAATATTTTTATTTATTTATTATGTATACAATATTATTTCTGCGTGTATGCCTGCAGGCCAGAAGAGGGCACCAGACCTCATTACTGATGGTTGTGAGCCACCATGTTCTTGCTGGGAATTGAACTCAGGGCCTTTGGAAGAGCAGGCAATGCTCTTACCCTCTGAGCCATCTCTCCAGCCCCCAGTTGCTATTCATTTCTCCCAAAAAAATAAGCACAAGCTCTTTGCCATGGTTCATTGTCTTCCCATAACTTTTTTATTTCTTCAGTAGTAAAAGGCACTGTAATTTCTGCTGGATCTATACCTGCTAGTTGACGAAGTCTCAGCTTACCTTTTATAATTAATTTAGAGACTTTTTCCACATAAGTTTTTAATTTTTTTACTTGGTTTATTAGGTATAAATATCCACTCTAAAATAATATCTTCTCTCTGCATTTGAATCCCTGTAGGAGAAATTCTGGTAGGCAACATGACTAGGATGCAGCTAAGATTTGGGTTTACCCTATCCACGTGTGCCTCCTGTAATTTTTCCTCAATCATTGTCAGTTCCTTTTCTGCTTCAGCTGTCAGTTTTCTTGGACTATTCAAATCTTTATCACCATCTAAGGTTTTGTTTAAACAAACTATTAGATCAGGTGTTATCCCAACAGCTGGTCGTAGACTGGAAATGTCTCCTAACAATCTTTGGAAGTCATTAAGAGTCTTTAACCAGTCTTTCCAAATTTGTGCCTTTTGCGTTTTAATTTTCTCTAACCCTATTCTGTAACCTAGGTAATTAATAGAGTTTCCTTTTTGAATCTTTTCAGGGGCAATTTGTAATCCCCACCTAGGCAAGACTTTCTTTACTTCTTCAAACATCCTTTCTAAAGTATCTTTATTTGAATCAGATAACAAGATATCATCCATGTAATGATAAATTACGGACTTGGGGAATTGTTTATGAATTATTTCCAATGACTTACAAAATATTGGCACAATGTAGGACTATTGAGCATCCTCTGTGGGAGGATAGTCCATTGATATCTCCTAGTAGGGTGAGAATTATAAGTAGGCACAGTGAAGGCAAATTTTTCTCTATCCTTTTCTTGTAACAGTACAGTGAAAAAAACAATCTTTCAAATCAATAACTATAAGAGGACATCCTTTTGGTAATAGAGAAGGCAAAAGAATTCCAGATTGTATTGGGCCCATAGGTTGAATTACCTTGTTGACAGCTCTTAAATCTGTCACCATTCTCCATTTACCAGATTTCTTTTTTACAACAAACACAGGAGAATTCCAAGGGCTGGCTGATTCTTCAATATGATGAGCATCTAGTTGCTCTTGCACCAGCTGTTCCAATGCCTGTAATTTATCTTCAGCTAGAGGCCACTGTTTGATCCATATTGGCTTCTCAGTTAGCCATTTTAAAGGTAGGGCTGTTGGTACCTCTAAAGGTTTGGTATTTGCTGTATGTTCTTGTACAGCCTGAATGGCTGGTGACCTTTTTCCATAATACCTCATCATGTCTTTCCCAGAATTATGAGTTCCTGGAACTACAGGAATGTTAATCTGGGTATTCCATTGCTGTAGCAGGTCACGGCCCCATAAATTTATGGCAATATTGGCTATATATGGCCTTAGTCTTCCTATTTGCCCTTCGGGCCCTATGCATTCAACCCATCTTGTGCTTTGTTTTACACAAGATAGGGTTCCAATTCCATGGAACTGAACATCTACGTCTTGAAGAGGCCAATTCGGATACCAAGATTCTGGAGTAATGATTCTTACATCCGCACCTATGTCTAATATGCCTTCAATAAAAGTGCCATTTATAAAGACTCTTAGCTTTGGTCGTTGATCGTTAATAGAAGTCTGCCTCTGCCAAAATATACGTTTACTCTGTCCTACTGGGTTTTTTGACTCATCCTCCATGCGTAATTCATCATTTAGACCAGTATTACTTTTTACAGCAGAAATTGGAGGTTTTAATTTTCTTGGTGAGGCACGTTCTCCACTGTGACTGGGAATGACTGGGCCACTGTTGGCTTGGGGGCCTGTGAGAGGCCCCTCAAGGAGTTTCCCAATGGTATCAGGTTGCCTTGTCTGTCTGTTGTTGGACCAATGTCGGTCTTTACTGCATCTCCTACATATACCTGAAGGCCGAGATCACCTATTTTTGTCATTCCCAGAAGAGATATTATTCCTAGAAATTCTTTGCCTGCAATTCCTTTGCAAATGTCCTAATTTACCACAATTAAAACATCTGGCAGTTTGATGTCTCCTCATTGCTTTGGAAATCGCTTCTCCTACCCAAGATTCATCATTATAGCTAAACAAACATCTCAACATTCGTCGTATGCTGAATCCATTCATCTAGACTGATCTAGACTTTAAAGGCCCAATTATCTTTTTGCATTCTATGTTTGCATTCTCAAAAGCTAGAGATTCAAGAAGTATTCATCTAGCTTCTGGGTCTGTTACCCATATGTCCAGAGCCTTAATTAATCTTTGCAAAAAGTCAATAAAGGGTTCTCTCTGTCCCTGCCTAATTCTGGTATATGATTCAACCCTTTTTGCTGGATCTTGTATCATATTCCAAGCATTTAAAGCTGCTTGGTGACATAGACACAGTACTTCATCGTCATAAAGAGCTTGGACCTGTGGATCAGCATATTCTCCTGCACCAAGAATTTGATCTTGGGAAACCTCGACACATTTTGCTCTTCCTTGCTGTTTCATATGTTTGGATTCGTCTCTGAAATAGATTCCAAACATCAAGGAAGGTCCATTATCTAATACCGCAGACACTAACTGATGGAAATCATAGAGGATAGCTCTAGCATTAGAAGCCCAAGTCCTTATCATTTCCTTAACATATGCAGAGTGCAAGCCAAAATTAACAAAAGCTTGCTTAATTTCTTTTAGATCATTCATTGCTATTGGCATCCATCTAGCTTCTCTGACTCCCTTTGAGTCTTTAGAAGTTGACTCTTTGTCAGAATAAATTACAGGATATGTCACTAAAACCCTGGGTAAGCCAGTTCTAATAGCTGGTGGTGGCATTGTATCCTGTCCTTGTGCCTTCTTACTCTTTTCACCAGCTCCAATAATTTCTTCAATCATTTCAAGTCTTTTTATTATTGTCTCTTTTGAATCCTGAATCTCCTGACCTGCATGAGTTTCTAGTAAAGATTTATGGTTCTTAGGAGTGCCATATTCTTCCTAAATGATAGAATATTCAAAAGAATACTGAAACCTAGTAACCAGTAAATTAAGTTATCCCCATAGTCATATAAACCTTGCATGATATGACCCATTGCATTAGTAAACAAAACAGTAAAATTTGTGTTGGAAACAAAAACAGCCATATTACCTATTATCCAGCAGGTGGCTCTGTTTCCAAGTCACGACGAAAATGGGGTCCTGTTTCAGTGTCTGCCTAGTATTTGTTAAAAACTGGGAAATGCAAGTTGCTCAACAAAGTAAATGTAATTGAATCAATTCCGTACACGGAACCATAAACCCAGAATCCAGGGGTAGAGAAGAGTAACCTGGAAGCCGTGTAAGCCTCCACGTGACAGAGTCACCCCGAGGGGTTGCAGCTTTCGGCATCCTGCAACAGAGTGCTCTGGTTCGTCCGCTTAAGAGCTGTGCTTGCAAGGGAGATTTGAAAATGATTCAGAAAAGAGCAAACCATGCGGGTAGAGACTACGCGGGCCTGTGGAGTTTAAATCCACGTGGGGAGGCAAACGATAGGATGCATGGGGACTTGAAGTCAATCTGAGGTGTCTAAAGGGAAAATATAAAGAATTGCAACAAGAAAAGCCACTGCGTGATAATTTATATTAAACTGCTGGCTCCACGCACAAGGCACAGGCTGCAAGGCACAGGCCGCGGTTGAGGGAGGGAGGGGCTCACACCAAGCCGAACTGGTGGCAGGTAGCTGAGTGGGGGAAGGAGGGGGTCCTAAAACCAAATGTTGGGCACCAGATGAAGGCGAAGGTGTAAGTCAAAAACAATCCCACACCAGTTTAGAATTATGATTAATAAAATGGTTATTTATTTAAAGGGGAAAAAACTTACGGATCACCGTCCCAGACAACAGCCCTCTGCACAATCAGGAAGGGAGTCTAGTCGCTGGAAGCGGAGCAGGAAGTAAGAGAGAGTGAGAAGGGAAGTGGCCTCTTTTTTAACGGGAGAGAGACCATGCCCCAATGGACTGGTATCTCAGCGGCTATTGGCTCGAGCAGTGGAAGGACCTCCCGCAACAGTCTGGGCTTTGTCTTTGGAGACTTTTAAGTTCAGGGTTGGTCTAGATTTCTCAAGGAATTCCCCAGACTGAGCTTGTCCAATTGAAATCAAATCACTTCAGGTCAAACAGCCTTTGACTGTCTGTGCAGCATTGGACCTTGGTTTGCTGAGCTGTGGGCTTGCCTGCACACACCATGCTGACTCCTGCAGAGAATCGGAACAGCCTCTGTGAAACAGAGCAAACTGGCTTCTGCTGTTACAAGAGATGAGGGGTTTCCAGCAGCCAGTGGCTACTCTAGGCAACAGGTCCACAGTTAAATGGCTGGCAGGAGGAATGTCTGAGCATTCATAAGTGAAATGTCACGTTAGGCTGAAGGTAAACAGTGTACATATGTTGAGGTAAAGGCACACTGAGTTGCAGACTTTATGTCATAGTAACTAAACTTCAAAGTGTAAAAGCCCAAATTAGTTGACACCTTTATGTCTTAAAAATCAATAAAAAAAAGTTTGATGGTGTCTTAGGGTTTTTATTGCTGTAAAGAGACAACATGATCGTGGCAACTCTTTTTTTTTAAAGATTACTTATTTATTCATTCATTCCTTTACTAAAACAATCTTTTCTCATTTTACATACCAATTCTAGTTCCCTCTCCCTCCCCTCCTCCTGCTCCCCCACCTTCCACCCTCCCCACAGCCCAGTTACTTCTCACAGAGGGTAAGGTTTTCCATAGGAAATCATCAAAGTCTAGCACATTGCTTTATCCCTCCAAAGAAAATGGGCTCCAAAAGCCAGTTCAAGCACTGGGGATAAATCCTGGTCCTACTGCCAGTGTCCCCACAGACTGTCCTAGCCACACAACTATCAACCACATTCAGTGGGCCTAGTTTGGTCCTATGTAGGTTCCCCCACTGTCAGTCCAGAGTCAATGAGCTCCCACTTGCTTAGGTCAGCTGTTTCTGTGGGTTTCCCCATCATGGGCTTGCTCCTAATACCCCTTTGCTCATAATACCACTCTTCTCTCTCTTTGACTGGAGTCTGGGAGCTCAGCCCAGTGCTTAGCTGTGGATCTCTGAATCTCTGCATCCTCTTCCACCAGTTGCTGGATGAAGTTTCTATGATGACAATTAAGGTGGTCATCAATCTGACGACAGGGCAAGGCCAGTTCAGGCACCCTCTCCACTACTGCTTAGGGTCTTAGCTGGGGTCATCCTTGTCGATTCCTGGGAATTTCTCTAGAGCCAGAGCCAGGTTTCTTGCTAATACCATAATGGCTCCCTCAATAAAAATATCTCTTTCCTTGCTCTCCCTCTCTGCCCTTCCCACATCCTGACCGTCTAGTTTCCTCATGTTCTCCCTCCTTTCCTTCTCCCATCCCCTATTGGTGTGGGACAATGGTTTATATTCTGTCAATTATATTTTAAATAAATGCTGATTGGCCAGTAGCCAGGCAGGAAGTATAAGTGGGAAAAAACCAGTCAGGAAGTAGAGGCAGGTCAGTGAGAACAGGAGAATTCTGGAAAGAAGGAACTCCTGGTTGGTAGTTGTGAGCACACCACAGAAAAAGCAAGATGTGACTGCCTAGCTGAAAAAGGTACTGAGCCATGTGGCTAACATAGATAAGAATAATGGGCTAATATAAGTTGTAAGAGTTAATAAGAAGCCTGAGATAGTAGGCTAATCAGTTTATAACTAATGTAGACCTCTGTGTGATTTCTTTGTGACTTAACAACTGTGGAAACTGGGCAGGACAGAAAACTCAGTCAATACCCTATCCCCTTTCACCCTTCCTTTTCCTTCCCCTTATGCTCCCAATTTCCTCAGGAGTTCTTGCCTATTTCCACTTCCAAGGGGTATCTACACCATGGGAATCCTTAGAAAAACACATTTAATAGGGATGGCTTATAGTTACATAAGTTCAATCTATTATCATTATGGCAGGGAGCATGGCAGCATGCAGCCAGATGTGGGCAGAGGAATAACTGAGATTCCTACATCTTGCAGGAAACAGGAAGTCAATTGACTGACACACTGAGGGAAGCTTGAGCAAAAGAGACCTCGAAGCCCTTCCCCACAAGGACACACTTCCTTCCACAAGGCCACACCTCTTAATAGTGCCACTTTTGGGGCCCATTTTCTTTTAGACTATCACATTCCACTCCCTGGTCCCGAATGGCTTATCATAATACATAATCGCAAAATCATAAGGCAAAAATGCATTTAGTTCAATCTCAAAAGTCCCCAAAGTATATCACAGTCTAAAACTAATTTCAAAGTCCAAAGTCTCTTCTGAATCACATGGCTGAAGCTGCCAAGTTCTGCTGCTTTCTGGGGCTGGATCATGCCCCCCTTGTTCAGCTCCATCTTCCCCAGCTTTCTGGTCTCTGTGGTTTCCTTCACTGATGAAGGTTGGATATCCTGAAACTTGTTCTGTAGACCTGGATGCTCTCAGGCTTGGAGATCCATCAGCCTTTCTCTTCAAGTGCTGGGATTAAAAGTTTGCCCAAGCACACCAGTCTCTAAGCTTTTCTTTAGCTTCTTTCTACAAGTTAGAAATTTAGCTGGGTTAGAAACCTTGCCCTGAGGTCACCACTCCCATTTTTCCATTTCTTAATCTGTTTATCTCCTTAAAGGCTGGATTTAGATCCATTCCACTCTCTGGTGCTCCTTTTTTTTCCCTCAAAATTTACATTTTGTAATTTACCCTGCTCAGCTTGCTCATTTCCATTATAAATCTTCACTAGAGTCACCACTTAAACCCACAAAACAGTCTATAGTAGGCTCTTTTGAGATTTCTTCCACTAATGTTATTAATCCAAAACTCTTCACTTAGCCTCCGGCAGACATTTTGGACAAAAGCAAAAAAGCAGCTACTTTCTTTACCAAAATATCACAAGAACAATCTCTAGGCAACATACTAATACTCTTCTCCTTTGAAATTTCTGGAGTGAACACCCTATAGTTCAAAATATAGTTTATTCTCAGTGCCACTGTCTTCCATGCTTCTACTAGTATGATCCATCAGTCAGGGCTCAGCATTTTACTGCTTTCCAAACCAAAAGTACCAAAATCCCAATTCCTCCAAAGAAACATATGGTCACATCTATCATAGGAATACCCCAGTCCCTGGTACCAACTTTTGCCTTAGGGTTTTTTCTTTTTTCTGTGAAGAAACACCATGACCATAGAAACTCTTAAAAAGAAAACACTTAATTGGGGTGGCTTACAGTTTTTGAGGCTCAGTCCATTACCGTTATGGCGGAAGCATGGTAGCATGCAGGCAGATATCATACTGGAGGAATAGCTGAGAGTGCTATGTCTTGCAGGCAACAGGATGTCGACTGATAGACATTGAGGGAAGCTTGAGCAAAAGAGACCCCACACACTTCCTCCAACAAGGCCACACTTCCTAATAGTGCCACTCCCTTTAGGGGTCATTTTCTTTCAAGACAGCACAATGGTTAATCTTAATTGTGAAATTATGTTAATTGAGAGATGTCTAGGGATTGGGGGAGCCTGCCCCAGGTGTCTGCAAGGGTGTTTGCAGAGATAATTAGACCATGAGACTCTCTGTCTAATGATAGATAACAAGAACACATTTTGGAAGGTAGTGAAAAGTTGGAAGCAGGGCCTGTTTGGGGGAAGTAGACAATGTGTCTTTTCCTGGCCTCACGCTGTAAGCCCCACATGTGTGACTCTGATCTCTCTGTACCTCCCTTATTTCATTTGGCATAGTGTCCATATTGCTGCAAATAACAGGATTGCATATTTTAATGATTAATATTCTACTTTGTATTTTGTAGCCAGAGATTTTCATCAGGACCACCAGCTAGCTCCCAAACAAACACACAGAGACTTAATATTAATTATAAATGCTTGGTTGATAGTTTAGGCTTGCTACTAGCTAGCTCTTACTACTTAAATTAACCCATATTTCTTATCTATATTCTACCACATGTTGGTGCCTTTTCTTCAACAGGGCATATTTACCTTGTTTCTCTCCATATCTGGCAACTCTACCTTCTTCTATACCATCCTTTCTTTTTGTTTGCAAGTCCCACCTAACCTCTTCATGCCTGGCTATTGGCCAGTTCACTCTTTATTAATACTCATATTCACAGTATATCGAAAGATTATTTCACAGCAGCATTTGTACACCACATTTTCTTCATTCACTCTTCAAAGGACACCTTAGTTGATTTCCTATTTTTGTGGTATATTGATTGTATTTCCTTGGATATATATTTAATAGTGGAAGGATCAATAGTTCTATATATAAATGTTTGAGGAACCACCATGTCTACTGTGATAACTGCACCAATTTATATGTGCCACCACTGTGTGAACCTCTTCCCTTCTCTGCATCCTCACCAGCATGTGTTATCTTTGGCTTTATTGATGACAAATGTTCTGACTGGGTTGTGTTGCAGTTCTGACTTGCATTTTCTTGATGACAAATGGCATTTAGAATTACATTCATTTTGGTCATTTATCTTTTCATCAAGCAATGTCTATTCAGTTCATTTGTTTGCTTACAAATCTTATTTTTGTTGTGTTTTCTAAGTTGTTTCTATATTCTGCATATCAACCCTTTTCATGGATGCTTATTTTGCAGATACTACTCTTTGCTGACAGAATTCTACTGTCCACCCTTGCTGTGGGAGGTCATATCCAAAACTAAATGCCTGACACTGGTGCCCTGACAACCATGCTTTCTTTGGTGGTTTTATTTTCAGGAATTTGAATCATTTTAAGTGAATGGTAGGGGTCACTTAAGTGAATGATAGGTTGTATGCTTTGGGTGTCTTTGTAAGTGTTCAATTTGTGTGAGGCATGGTTCTGTCTTGTGGGCTTGTGCATTGGGTTTTCTGCAGTGTTGTGGATGCCATATGTTTGAGGTCAGGTATATTGCCAGCTCTCTTTGTTTGGTTGCCTTGGTTAGTTTGGGTCCTTTGTGCTTCTTAACTTGATTAGTGATATAAATCTAAACATGCTTATTATTCATCATGGTTCTTTCTGAAGTCTCCTATTGACTCAAACCAATGATTTGGCTTTACAATAACTGTAAGACCAGAGGAGGCTGGGTGGGGAGGAAATGGGCAGGGATATTTGATATGGGATGTCCTTCTGTCTATGTGTTGCTATTATGGGTTAATGAACAAAGCTGTTTCAGCCAATGGCTTAGCAGAGTAAAGCCAGGTGGAAAATCTGAGCAGAGATACAGAGAAAAAGAAGTCAGAGTCGGGTCAGATGCCAGCCAGCGCAAAGAAAATGAGACATATAGAAAATAAAGTAACACTATGGTCATATGTCAATACATAGAATATTAGAAATGGGTTAATTTAAGATGTAAGAGCTAGCTAGAAATATGCCTGGGCCCTCAACCAAACAGTGTTATAATTAATATAGTTTCTGTGTGATTATTTGGGTCTGGGTGGCCGGGAAACAAAAGCATGAGCACTGTCTACAAATAGTGCTCAAACGTTTGGCAACAATTTCCACATAAAGCCTGAGAAAGCATTAGAAGAGTCAAGTACAGCTTCTTGGTCACTGTCTTTTCTCTGGTAGGCTCTGTTTTCTGTCAGTGAGCAGAGGCATGGCTCATTTAAGAAAGACTTCCTGACTCAGCATTTGCAGTAAAAACCTCACAACTCTTTCAAGAGGCTCAGCCACCAAACACTTAAATGGTGTTTATGAGGAGCTAGTATCAGGCTTTTTGGTGGTGGCATGGACCTAGAAAATCCATAGCATTGTGGCAATAAATCTCCCACCAGGACCCCTGGCTCTGGGTAGGACCTCCACCATGAAACTAGACTCTCAGAAATCTAAGGAATGGGGTAGAGCCAGCTTCCAAAGCTGCAGCTTTAATCCTAGCCATGCTGCTTAGAAGATTTAAGACTCATATGCTCAGAAAAAGATAGAGATATACAGTAAAGATAGATTCAGACCTATAAATGGTTTAGAGTGTGTTAAAAAAATATACACAGGCTTTGGAGAGAAAAGATAAAAGAGAAACTCCTTTAAAAAAAAGAATTAGAGTAGTCGGGTGTGGCAGCACACAGCTCTTGAGAGGCAGAGGCAGGTGAGTCTATGTGAGTTCAAGGCCAGCATGGTCTACAGAGTGAGATCCAAGATAGCCAAAGATACACAGAGAAACCCGTCTCAAAAAACCAAAAATTAAAAAATAAAAGTAAAAGAAATAAGAGTAAAAGTAAAAAGCCGTGTAAAGATCAAAAATAAACTAAAAGTCTGGATCATATATATTATTTTGTGTTCTTTGAGTTTTTTGACTGTGAATGAGCTAGAGAGATATTTCATTGTATCTCTCTAAGCTAAACCAACATATATTTTAAAGGTATCTTGACTCCAAAATTTAAGTCTAAGGACATGTTACTTTGGAAAATCAGTTCTGCTTTTGCTTCAACAGAGAATAGAAGCTGTGGATTCCTTGCTGGCTAACATGGTTTGGTCAAACAAGACCCCCTGAAGTGATGGCCCCGGTAGTCCAACATCCACGACAGTTTCAGCACTGCTGTCTAAGATGTACCAACCACATAGGATACCCCATGAAAGTCCTGATTAACAGCACCCCCAAACAGTAGGAAGTAGTCTAAAAACTATGCCCAAGCTACCAAATATTGTTGATAAATATTTATTTTCAGTTAAAGGGGATTGATTATAAATGGTTAATGTCACAGTTAAGGTCTTTCTAAAGAAACAAGAATAGGATATGATATAGAAATGAATACTTTACATTAGTATGGGCTTTAGTTTACTGATACAAATTTAAGGTTGATTTTGTTATGTATGTATTTCTACTCTTGTTTAAGGTATTGTATTTATACAGCTTATTTAAGAGTATAATGTATAATTAAAATTATGGATTAATAGTCATCTATAATAGTCAAACTATAATCATGTTAGTTAGGTTTTCTAAATGTACAGAGATATAGTTCATATGGATAGGTATTCTTCGAACTTTTCAATGACCTACAGAATATGGCATTTAAAATGTTTTAAGAATGTAGACTTTTCTCAACAGTGAGACATGTCTGCTTCTGGCAGCAACAATCTTCTTCAGAGAGGTTAATAGGCATAAAAGAAACTCATTATGGAATTTGCATTCAATGTGACAAGGCTAGCCATTTGGGCATGAAATTGATATTGCCTGAACTGCTTGATGGTATGCTGTATACACTGCACATGCAGGACCCACAGAGAAATGACTGCTAAACTTGACAAAAGAAGGTGAGACAGTCCTTCAGGGTTCCTGCTAAATTAAAGAGGCTGCCAGACATTCTGCATGACACAGATTAAAGTGACAAACAAACTGCCAATATAGGTGAAACAGTCTTTCAAATTCCTGCTTCATAGAAAAGTCTACCAGATACAATGGACCTATAGACTGAAGATGGATGCCCCAACATTATAGAACTTTGGGTGGCTGTCCAGGCAGAGAGATGGCTCCATCAGTTTTAGAGTTTTGGAAGCTGCTTACAATGTACTTACTGGTTACTTAGGTAATAGTATATCCTTCTGGGGTCTTTGATGGAATTGAAGACAGATAGTTATAGTTTTTCTTAGTTATAATAAAAGATAAATTAGATACTAAACTTTAGACTCACAAAGATAGATGATAGAATATTTTCTTTAATTTTTGCCTAATGCAAAAAGACTAAATATTGTAACTATAATTCTTGCTTGATAACTGTTTTGTTATATGTAATTTTACTATGTTAAAGTTAAAACCTTCCTTTATATTTAGATAGAAAAGGGGAAATTATGTGGGATGTCTGTTGGCAGAGGCTGCTTGTTTGTTTTCCAGCTGCCCAGACTCGAAATAATCACACAGAAACAATATAAATTACAATACTGTTTGGTCAATAGCTTAAGCTTATTTCTAGCTAGCTCTTACATCTTAAATTAACCTATTTATATTATTTTGTGTATTATCACAAGGCTCATGCTTTACCAGAAAGGTTCCAAGGTGTCTGTCTCTTTCGGTGGTTACATGGTTTCTCCCTTACTCTGCCTATTCCCTCTATATATAACATTTCCTTCCTGGCTATATTGTGCCCTGCTATAGGCACAAAGTAGATTCTTTATTAACCAATGGTAATAAAACATATTCATAGCATACAGAGGGGAATCCCACATCACCTTCCCTTTCTTGTCTAAATGAAAAGAAAGGTTTTAACTTTAATAAGTAGAATTACATACAATGGAACTGTTACCAAGCAAGAATTATAGTTACAATATTTATATGTACCTTATCTTTTATCATAAATAAGGAAAACTGTAACTATCTATTTTTCAGCTCCATCAAAGACTCCAGAAAGATGTGATATTACCTAAGTTAACAGGAAGTGCATTGTAAATAACTTCCAAAACTCTAGAATTGACAGAGACATCTCGCTGCCTAGATAATCACCCGAAGTTCTTCTGTAACATGCAGCATCTGTCTTCAGCCCATAGTATCTGGTAGTCTTTCTCATGAAGCAGGAAATTTGAAGATCTCTTATGCCTTGTACTGGTAAAGTTTATCAGTTGCTTTTTTCTGTGTTTTGCAAATTGTCTGGCAGTTCCTTCATGAAACAGAAACCCCAAAGGTCTGTCTCACCTTTAGGCAAATTTAGCAGTCATTTTTCTCTGGGTCCTGCATGTCCAGTTTATACAGCATACCATAAGCAATCCAGGCAAGAACAGTTTCTTGCCCAAATGGTTAATCAACTCCATAAGGAACCTCTTTGATGCCCATCATCCTCTTGAAGAAGATTGTTGCTGCCAGAAGCAGGCATGTCTCATTGTTAAGGAAAGTTCTAATTTCTTAAACATTTTAAATGCTATAATCTGTTAGTCTTTGAAAGGTTTGAAGACCAACTATCCATCTGAAATATATCTCTATATATCTAGAAAACTTAACAAACATGACTACAAGGTTGTCTATTATATGACTATTAACCTGCATTTCTTAATTATAACCTATATTTTTAAATGAGTTGCACAAACACAATACCTTATAAAATTGACCTTAAATTTATATCAATAAATCAAGATCCAAACCAGTGCAAAGTATTCATGTCTATAGTATATCCCCCTTTAAATGTCAACAACATTTATAAAGACTATTTGGGAATTTGGTCATAGTTTACTCCAAACTGCTTCTTGCTTTTTGTTGGGTGAAGTAATTTTGGGGTTCACATAGACCTTTCAGGGGCTCTTCGTCCATCAAACCACATTAGCCTGGAAGGAATCCACAGGTTCTCAACTTTTGTGGAAACAAAAGCAGAACCTTTTTTCCAAAGAAATTCATCCTCAGAACCAAATTGTGACGTCAAGATGCCTTAAAAGTATATATGCTGGTTTATCTTAGCAGCCCACAGAATCAAATATCTCTCTGTACTTAGCTCATTTAGTCAAAAAATTCAAAGAAAACACAATAGCATACATAATCCAGACTCTTTGCGTATATTCCATCTTTACGTGGCTTATTTTTCTCACTCTATTACTTTTTCTACAAGTTTACTATTTACTTTATTATCTTTACTCTTTTGATCTATGACTGTCTGTACTCCTTTTGTATTAGAAATATCTATATTCTTTTTTCTTCCTCTCTCAGGCCTATGTATATTTTTTAAACACACGGTGTCTCATTTAGGGGTCTTTTATGTCTAAATCTGTCTTTCTTGTGTGTATACAATAATTTTCTTACCAGGAGCACTGTTAAAATGGTAAGCAGCTTGGTCACAGTGGCCATGGATGCTGGCTCCGCCTCCCGCTGGCTTTCAATATGGCGGAGGTTGTTCCCCACCAGCTCTGGGACTGCTGGGTGGGAGCCGTCCTCACGACCTCACCTCTGGGTGGCACTGTGCAGCATATAAACCCTTTGTATCTGAGTAAAAGCTAAATCTGCTATGCCACTGTGTGGCCTGGAAATATCTCTGTGTATTGTGATGGGAATCTGCCATGCTCTCCTGGCACACCTGATCCTGCCACCTGCCCAGGCAGAGAGCACTGAGCTTCAGGCATGGTCTCAATTATTTTACTCTAGACACAAGCACCAGGACCCAAAGTGGGTGTCAGTCATCAGCTTCAAATGTTTGAGTGTGTCTCTCTCCTCCAGCCTGGCAAGATGCCCAAGGGAAGGAAGGCCAAGGGGAAGAAGGTGGTGAATCTTTTATTTGAGAAGAGGCCTAAGAACTTTGGCATTGGGCAGGACATCCAGCCCAAGAGAGATCTCAGACGCTTTGTCAAATGGCCCTGCTACATCAGACTGCAGTGGCAGAGGGCCATCCTCTATAAGTGGCTCAAATTCCTCCTGCCATTAACCAGTTCACCATGGCCCTGGACCAGCAAACAGCTACCCAGTTGCTTAAACTTGGCCACAAGTACAGGCCAGAGACCAAGCAGGAGAAGAAGCAGAGGCTGCTGGCCCGTGTTGAGAAGAAAGCTGCTTCAAGCAGGCGTCTATACAGTCTCCACTTTGGTAGAGAAGAAGAAGGCTCAACTGGTGGTGATTGCCCATGACGTAGACCCCACTGAGCTGGTGGTCTTCCTGCCTGCTCTATGTCGCAAGATGGGGGTCCCCTACTGCATCATCAAGGGAAAGGCCAGGCTGGGCGGCTGGTCCATAGGAAGACGTGCACCACTGTTGCCTTCACACAAGTTAACTCGGAAGACAAGGGTGCTCTGGCCAAGCTGGTGGAAGCTATTAGGAACAATTACAACGACAGATATGATGAGATCTGCCGCCACTGGGGAGGCAACGTCCTGGGTCCTAAATCTGTGGCTCGAATTGCCAAGCTGGAAAAGGTAAAGGCCAAAGAGCTCGCCACCAAACTGGGTTAAATGTACTGCTGAGTTTTCTGTACATTAATATAATTACAAAACTTCCAAAAAAATGTTTGGGTGTCATTCTGTAAGTGGAGGCAGCTTGTTCATTTCCCAGCCACCCAGGCCCAAAACAATCACACAAAAACCATATTAATTAAAACCCTGCTTGGCCAATCACTTATGTATATTCCTAGCTAACTCTTATATCTTAAATTAACCCATTTCTATTAATTTGTGTATTGCCATGTGGCTGTGGCTTACCGGGTAAAGTTCCAGCATCTGTGTCCTTTGGCTGCTACATAACTTCTCCCTGACTCTGCCTATTCTCTCTCTGTATCAAATTTCCTGCCTGGCTATATTGTGCCCTGCTATAGGCTAAAAGAAGTTTCTTTATTAACCAATGGTAATAAAACATATTCATAGCATACAGAGGGGAATCCCACATCAGATATCCTTCTGTATATGTATTGATATTTCTGCCAATGGCTTATCAGAGTAAATCCATGCAAGAAATCCAAGCTGAGATACATAGAAAAAGAAGGTGGAGTCAAGTCAGACACCATCTAGCTGCAGAGGAAACAAAACATGTTGAAAATGAGGTAATGCCATACCCACATGGCGATATATAGATTAGTAGAAATGGATTAATTTAAGATATAGGAGCTAGCTAAAAATATGCCTGAGCCATTGGCCAAACTGTTGTAATTAATATAGTTTCCATGTGATTATTTGGGTCGGGGGGGGGGTGGCTGGGAAACAAGAGTGCAGTCTCTATCTACAGATATTGGTATCATTAAATACCAGCATCAAAAGTATATATTTCCTTTATGTTTAAAAGTCTCTTACTTTCCTTGTCAAGGACAACATCTGTAATGTTCAGCATTTGTTGAGTGTACTTCTGTGGCCAAGTCCTGTGTCCCCAAGGCCAGTGTCTCGGAGGTCTTTTCCTGGGCTTGGCCATGTGAGCAGGTGGACAGAGCGCAGCCTTTTCATGCTCCCTGTGATGGAATTGTGCTGCCACTGGCTGTTGTATGATATTTTGATCTCATTGCTCCTGAGACTGCCAATAAAATCTGCTTTGAATCAGAGGGAGAAGCCATCTACTAGCTGCCAAAATTAACCACAGTTGTTTTGGAGGACTGAGGACAAAAAGAGAGACACAGGAAGTAGAAGGGCAGGGCTTAGAGAGGATCTAGGACTTTTTGGTTCAAGGAATGAGAGAGAGGAGGTCACTGGTCAATTCTCTGCAGCTTCTCTGATCACTCAGGCCAGGTTCTTACCCCAATATCTGACTCCTGAGTTTTTATTGATAAAGAATAATTCGATAAATGCTTCAACTGGGCCTTTGTGGTAAGTGGACATTCATGCCTGCTCCTTCCACACATCCCGAGAGGCAGCCAGTGGCTTCTGACTACACAAGGAGTTAGAGTTCACAGAGTATAGGCTTCTTACCATCACAGCCCTTCCTGAGCGCAGAGTCCATACCTGCCAACCTCCACCCATCCTCTCACACTGCCTCCTGAGTGGGCTCCTTGCTCTCAGGACACACAGGAGATAGCTGCAGAAGCCATGGTCCATGGAACAAATTAGCAGTCATTGAAATTAACTTTTGTGGGGTCTCTGCTACCACCATGACCAGCAGAGTAAGAGTTCATGAGAGGCAAAAAAGGAAGGCAGTCCAATACATGGTTCAAAATTTGGGAGCCTGACCTGAGCCGTCTATTTTAGGCACACTTAGCACAGTTGCTGATAATGAACTTAGACCTGTTTGTACAGTAAAGCTTACAATGTGACTACATATTACATGCGACACTGACAAATTCACAAGAAAGGTCTGGGGGATCCACTGTGGTCCTGGCCACGCAGATAGTCCAGCGGTCCCCAAGTTCTTAGCCACATCACTCCCAGCCCTTTGCACAGGTGAGGCTATGCATCCTTTCCTCTGAAGGAACAAGCTTGTGTGTTTAACATTCCTGTCTGCCCTACTGTTTATCTGTGAGCAAAACGACCTCCGTGCTTCCCAGGGAAATCTAGGTCACCTGCTGGGGGCTGATTTTCCTTTTTCCTTCTTCTTTTGCTTTTTTGAGACAGATATTCTCTCTGTAGCTTTGGTGCCTGTCCTGGAACTAGCTCTGTACACCAGGCCTGATTTCCCTTTTACAGGGAAGAGTGCAGTTTCCCCCCAGTATCACATTGGGTTGACAGGCTGTTCTCCAGGTGACTTGGAGACGAGCGAGCATGTTCAAGGGAGGCAAGCAATGAGGGGGTACAGACAGATCTTTCTTATGTGGGGGAGGGGTGCAGAGACACCAAGGATACTTCACTATAGGGACCTAGACTAAACTCAGATTCCTCCAGCATTCCAACTGACTCACTGATGTCACCTGGCTGGGTATATGTAAGGAATCAGCGCTTGGCTGTGTGTCCAAGCCTCCCACAAGACAGCCTGGTATGGTATGTAATTTGTCTCAGGGATATCCCTTCTGGACTCACAGGACACTGTGTTTCTGGGTACCAGGCTGGGTTTTCTTTCTCTCATGGGGTTAGTGGACATCCTAAATTATTCTTGGACGAAATGGACTCTTCCTGCATTGTTCTTTCTTTCCCTTGGGTAACAGTGAGGGCTTTGAACAGAGATCTTTTCTTGGCTAAAAATGCCCCTTAAGTCACAGGGCCACTAAACTCTGCTGCATCCCATGCTACTCAATAACATTTAGGTCATTTTGTGCCATTTTATGTGTATGGGTTTAAATGCATGTGTCTGTGCACCACGTGTGTGCAGTGCCGGTGGAGGCCTGAGCAGACTGCTGGATCTTCTGTTACTGGAATCACAGGCAGGTATTAGCCACCATTTGGGTGCCTCTGGAAGAAGAGTTGTGCTCAGAACCTTGCCCTGTAGACACTTTCTTAGGGAATTATTTGGATTTTTAATTGAAAGTATTGACTTATAGGCAGACAAGGATGAGTTTGAAGGATACCATCAACACCTAGAGCAGAACAAACAGGTGAAATACACCAGAATAGGGTGGAGGCTGGAAGGACACCATCAACACCTAGAAGATATTCTGTACAGTAGGATAGGGTAGAAGGATCCAAAATCAGAAGGGATTGTCTCCAAGATGGACGAATTTCTCTTCTGATCCTTCTTGTAGTTCAGTGTGTGGTGCAGGCAGGTGGCTAACAGTCCTCTGTTGTGGCTGTGTCCCTAGAGGGCACACCCATACCCAGTTCCCTAGGTGATGTTATGGAAAGCGAGATTCTTCTTCTTGGGTCAAGCTGCTGCTGACACTGGAGCCTCACCGTGGGTTGAGTCCCTAAAACCCCGTGTGAAACACAACAGGAAACCTCCCACTGAGTCCAGGTGAAGGACAAAAAGACCTTTCTTTAGCTTTTAACACTTCAAAAATGGACTTTTTATTACTAACATCCTATTTTTCTTTTTAAAGTTTTATTTATTATTTTTTTTTTGAGACAGGGTATAGCCCTGGCTGACCTGGGACTTGTTATGTAGACCAGGCTGGCCTGCACCACTCTATTGGGGTTTTAAATTAATTTTTTTTTATTCAATATATTTTGTTCATATTCTTTTCTCTTTCCCACCCCAGTGTCAATCTTGAACTGCTGACAGGAGTGTTGTTTTCAGTGTAATATTTAGAAAACAACCAAAGGATTAGATTAGTAGCTTATCAGACCTCCATTATTTAATATGTTAAAATTCTGAACTTTTAACATTTTGTATCATCTTTAAATCTCATTCCTTACACACCCTAAATCACTTCCTAAGACCTTTACAGCTTGTGTGTGTGTGTGTGTGTATATATATATATATATATATATATATATATATATATATATCTGCTATTTGTTTTGGTTTTGGTTTTATTTTTGGTGCCTGTCCTGGAACTACTTCTTGTAGACCAGGCTGGCCTCAAACTCAGAGATCCGCCTGCCTCTGCCTCCCAAGTGCAGGGATTAAAGGCGTGTATCACCACTGCCCTGCACACTTACATAGGTTAAATCATTTCCTTAGACCCTCACAACTTACATAAGCTTACATCCTCAGTCCTTTACAACTCACATTTATACACCTTAAATCATTTCCTTACTTACGTAAAGTTTAAACTTGTGTTCCTCTATCCAGTTATTTATCATAAGACATAGGTAGTTGATTATTGAGAGCAGTCATTGAAAAACAATTCTTTTAAATAAATAGTAAAAAGTATATTTTTAGTCACCTGAGTTTTTTTTTTTTTGTGAGTTTATCTCTTTCATTGTGAAGCCCGTGGATTCGTGTTTCTCAACAGGATGTGATTTCACATAGGAAATGGGCTGAGCAGGCAGCTGCAGCTTTGGGGGAGGAGCTGGTATCCTCGCTGCTACAAAACTGACTACGGTTAGTCATCAACGACACCAGAAATCTGAGAAGCATAAATCTGAGCAGCATGTATAAATCCAAATGGGCTCTTTACCAATTAAAATGACAGAGAATTAGCCACTACTGGACGGCCAGCCTGTGCTATTCCATGGTAGCTTCATTTTTTTTTTTTTTTTGGCCAAGGAGGGAGCAGAGGTCATCAGTCTTGGGTGTTACACAGGTAGCAGTTAAGTCTTTGGCTTGGTGTGGGAGGTCCTTCTGTCTGTGTGCTGCTTTCATTCGTTAATGAGTGAAGAAACTGCCCTGGCCTGTTGATAGGGCAGAACTTAGGTAGGTGGGGAAGACGGAACTGAATTTTGGGAGGAGGAAGGCAGAGCCAGAGAGACGCCATGGAATCGCTGCCAGAGTAAGACATGCTGCCAAAACTTAGCCAGTAAGCCACTGCCACGTGGCGATACACAGATTAATAGAAATGGGTTAAGATGTAAGAGTTAGCCAATAAGAAGTTAGAGCTAGTGGGCCAAGAAGTATTTTAATTAATATAGTTTCTGTGTGATTATTTCACTTCTAGACAGCCGGGACGAACAAGCAGCCCCCTCCACTCCTCCTACATTGGCTGTCACACAGTCTTCAGCTGCCAGACCCAGAAGGTCTGAGAGACTTTTCTTCCTATGGAAGAGGAACTTAGGAAAACTGACCTATCTTGGCAAGACAGAGTAGGTCAGTAAAACCTACAGTGTCCACTCTGGGCAGATCCCTGGCAGCAGGTATGGGGCAGCTCTTTGTCTGGTGGTTAGTGTTAATTCAGGGCTATTCTAACAGTCCCAACCAAGAGACAGAGAGTGTTAAAGTCGTCAGTGTAGCCTTAGCCCTTGGCATTCATCCCAGCCCCCTGGCCTGGGAGTTGCATTGGTCTGGACTCCAAATCCCAGCATGCCAGGTCCTGACCTCTCCCTGGGGAAAGGTCAGGACCACTCACACAGGGTATTAAGTGGGCTCCCAGAGGAGAAACGTGGTTCCGGGTCTGCATGTGCTCCCGCTTTCCTGTCTCCCTCCATGCGCTCGGCCACCCAAGAGTGCCGCATTTAATAAAACAATGGACATTTTAATTTGATTTACTCTGACCTAATTAGATTTTTTGCGCCGGTAGAACCACCTGTCTTAGGATTTTTTCCTAAGTTAGCAATACCACAATCCAGGTAGAGTCTTCTTTGGAGATAGCCTTAGCTACTGCTACCAGAAACTGGTATTTTGTTTTAGGGAAGCCTTTTCATTAAATAGTTCAAATGCCATATTCAGCGGATCACACTGAGGGGCTTCAGGGTCACCATCTAATCTATTGTGTATACCTGATTTAAACACACTTTGTTTTTGATTACATGCTTCAGGTTTAACATTGGTAGCATATACAGAAGGCAAAAGCTTGTCCCTGAGAATGAATCCCATGGCTACAAGCATAGTTCTGAGCCATTTACAATATAACTGTCTACGAACTTGCATGGCTTAGTTATTTTTATGTTTCCAAGTTAGTAGGTTTTGTTTTTCTTTTTATTTATTCTATGTGTCTTTTACATCATGTATCTTGATACCCTTATTTCCTGGTCCCTTCATATCTGCCCTCTGCCCCTGTATCCCCCACCCCAAACAAAGCAAAATTTAAGAAACCCACACCATCAGGGCCAGCTCTATGTGTTGCCCAGGTGAGATACAGGGTGAGGGGCAGGGCCAGCTCCCCCACCTGTCTCAGGTGTTGATGGGTGAGGGGACTGCATCTCTCTTCAGCCCATGACACCAGATGTAAGATGAGTAATGGGCTCTCCCTTGCTCACAACATCAGAGCTGGGTCACCCTCACCTCCGACCACCAGGCAGCTCTGCTGGGCTGCCTAGGCAAGGGGCAGAGCCTACTTTCCTGAGTGCTACAGCTGATAAGGGGGCCAAGTTAGAAGCTTTTATAAAATTAGGATTTTATAGTTTTATCCCTGGTAAGTTTGAGCCTTAAAAATTGAACTAAAGATCTAATTGAAGATTCTTTAGCATCAAAATATAACTGTAACCACAAATAGAACCCACGGAGAGACCAGGAGACTTTCCTGACCCTTTACAGTGTAACTTCACAGAATATTGCAGTTTCTTGTATGAATCAGTTTATCCAAATAGCTAAAGTGTGACAAAGTTAGAGAAGACAAAGAGGCTGGACATACATCCTGAAATCCGTTTCTGTCAGCCTGAATAGTCTTGAGGAATTTATAAGCCCTATTTATTAAAAGAGAACTATGTTGTTCCTTATTTAAAATGTTTAGTGAAAACGTCAGCAAGTCACAACGTTGCTATTTACTCCAAGGTGAGCCAATCAGCACACACCCATTTTTTCTTAAAAAACAAAAACAAAAACAAAACCAAACATCCTTTTATCCTAAACAAGAGTTGAATCCAAGTTACATATAGTAAAATTACATATGTATATATTTTAAACTATTAACCTTTTAATTTACAAGTTTTAAGCTGACTTTTTGCTAAAGATTTTATAAAGACTTAAAACCACACCCAATGAACTTAAAAATCCTGAGATGAGAGCGTTTAAACAACAGTCTTACAAATCTCAACATAACATTTATATTTTAGCAAAAGTTTTAGAGACATGAGAAAGAAGCAGTTTAGAGTTAAATAAAACCAAGAAAAGGAGTATGAACCAAGCAGCTGTAGCTAGACTGGGAACAGTTCACTTTGAAAGGCCTAGTCCATGGCTCCTCCCCTGGCTCTTCTGTTTGCTTTCCTGCCTCCTGACAGAGTCACCAGTCTACCTGACCCAGGACAGAGGTTGTGGAGGAAACTGTTGAACAGGCTTGCTCTGGTCTGGAGAAGAAGGGCTGCGGGAGGGACGTCATAAGCTAAGGGAGTCTTGGGTAGGGGAGGAGGTGAAGAGACAGTCGTCTCTTCTGTCTTTTGAAATTTGGGGAAATGGAGTTCTTTTGGATCTGACAGTAACAAGAGCACTGGGAATCGTCTCATGTTCTGGGGAAGGCTATGGGACCCTTTTGGCTAATAATTCAAAAAATAATCCACTCCTGACACTGATTTTCCTTGGTGGCACAAGGTGTTGAGCTGGGGGAGGGGGAATAGAACAGGTATTATAAAAGGATAAACAGGAAACTAGAATTAAATTAAAAACTAGGATTAAATAGGGGAATGAGAGGGCAGGGTAAAGGAGGGACTATGGGGAGGGACAGCTAACAGGCCTTTTGAAAATCCATATGGAAATCTTTTTTTTTTTTTTTGGATTTTCGAGACAGGGTTTATCTGTAGCTTTTGGTTTATGTCCTGGAACTAGCTCTTGTAGACCAGGCTGGCCTCGAACTCACAGAGATCCGCCTGCCTCTGCCTCCCAAGTGCTGGGATTAAAGGCGTGAGCCACCACCGCCCGGCGCCATATGGAAATCTTAAAAGATATGCATATCTAAAAACAATCTCAATGGAATAAGCATATAATAATGAGGGAGACAACTTATTTTCATGATGGGATGGAGAAAAGGCTTGGTGGTGGTGGGTGGCCACCGTTTCCTGGCCAACCAAATTCCAAGGAGGGGTGGCTCTGAAATTTGCACTCTGCATGCCTCAGTCCCCAGATCAGCTCAGGGGTGGGGTGGGGTGAAGTATGGCTATTGCCTGACCACCTCTAGGTGACCCTGTGGCTAGCCTCTCGGCAAGGCCTGCCACAGACTTTCTGTGAATTTCCGAGAAACAGGATTCTGAGAAGCCAGCAGCTCCCACTGTCACGCTGCTCTGCTTCATGCATTTGCTGGCCTGGCACCTCTTTTTTTTTTTTTTGAAATGTTTTTTTATTTTATGTGCATTGGTGTTTTGCCTGCCTGTGTGTGTTAGCATGTCAGATCCCCTGGAACTGGAGCTACAGTCAGTTGTGAGCTGCCATGAGAGCTGTGACTTGAACCTGGGGCATCTGGAACAGCAGGGTCTCCACTGCAGAGCCATCTCTCCAGTGTGGTTTCCCTCTTTAGTTGGCCAGCCATCGGGTCTGGGCTCCGGCTCAGGCTTTTGTGATTAAACCCAGGAAGTTGCTGCTGTCATGCAGAGCCTTGAACCCAGAAGCTGATGGCATTCTGGGCTTCACTGGCACAGTCTGACCGCCATAGAGAACCTGCCCTGTGAGCTACGTGGGTGACAACCAGGTATAATCACATACACCACTGCTGCAGGGCCGGCAATACAAGCATCCCACCCTAGAGATGGGGAAACGAGGCACAGTGATATCCCCGCCAGTGTCCCTCTTAAATGGGAGGGGGACTGGACATAACTCCGGCATCTCCAGGGTGACAAGGCATGCAGGCCTGACAGACACTAACACCTCCCAACACTGGCGTTTGTCCCACGGCTTTGGCCTTTGCCATGTTCCCGCTGGAGCAGCGGACTTTCTACACCATCACTACTGCCTTCTGCTCATCTGCTGAGTGCTACATCTTACTGGTTTACTGGTTACTTATAGTTTATTGCAAGTTCCCAAAAGCTAGAGACCCATCTTTTCATGGCAAGTCTCTAGTCCCAGGCAGATCCTCAATAAAGGAGAGGCTACCGTGTGGGCCCTCTTTTCAAGGAGGGCATGGTGACTGCTGACTTGGAAGTGAATCTGCACAGTGGTGGGAGGGAAGGCTGAGGAAGACCCATGGCCTCAGGACAGGAGCTCTGGATGAGTCCCGCCAGCTTGGGCATGGTTGAAAGCTACTCACTGCTGCAGAACTACCCTTCCCAAATCTTAAAACCACCTCCACCAATTAGTTTGCCTGGGATGTAACCAGGGAAGGCCTAGCGGTACACCTTGTCTGTACAGTCTGCCATGCTTTGTGTGACTTTGGTCCTGGAACTCTGACTAGGGGAAATAAGGGAATGAACAAAGGACAAACACACAGACATGGTAAAGTTGGGAGGGGACCGCCCCACCCGGCAGCTGCTGCGTGTTTATTAGGCACAGCACAGAGAGAAGTTATGCAATCTCTAATGGAGGCCTCTGTAGGTGAGCAGTCTTGGGTTATAAGCATCTTTGCACACACTGGCCAACCAAACATAATCACTCACACTGGGACTCAGAGGAAGGCTCCACTTGAGTGGGACTGAGGCTTTGGAGTTCTTGACTTGTCTGTGTCAGCAATACATATTCCGTCAGGACGTGCCTCCCTCCCCACAGTGTGCTAGCTCAGGATACTGTGTGGGTGGGCAGAACAGGCTGGGGTGGGAACATACTGGGGCGAAGATGAGGTTGCCTCTGCTTTAGAGGAAGGTGAGCTGGAGACTTCGAGGAGTGAGGCACATGTAATGGATAGGGACAAGGCCTTATCTACAATGGGCTAATTGGAGGACAGGGAGGCTATGAACGGGACAGCAGGACCTGGCTTTGGCAGCTCAGTAGCCGTGGATCAGGGGTAGGAACAAGAATTCAGGAACTCGCTATGCCATGTTGAGGGTCAAGGGTACTGTGGGAAGGTTGAGGTGAATGACCATCTCTGCATGGTGGGCTTAATTGGTTGTAATTCTTTGGTAGAAGGATGGTACCCATTGCAGCCCCATCCCCTCATTTTTGTTTTTTATTCTTTTCTTTTTTTGAGACAGGCTTTCTCTGTGTAACAACCCTGGCTATTCTGGAACTTGCTTTGGTGACTAGGCTGGCCTCGAACTCGCAGAGATCCACCTGCCTCTGCCTCCAGAGTACTGGGATTAAAGGTGTGTAGTACTCCCACTAGTTCCCCTCATTTTCTTAACTACAGCCAGAATTCTGACACTGGCTTCCCATGGTCATTGGGGGGTCTGAGTGTGCTCCAGAGTGTCACAGAGTGAAGTCACCCCTCATATCAAGTGCCTCTGGGGGGAATATAACCTCTGCAGCCACTGTGAAGCTACCATGCAACTAGTGCCTAGCATTTCCTGAGCAGGAAGGTGTGCCCACTGCTCAACACAGACTCTCCTCCCAGACTGGATGGAGGCCTTCATCTGGGCTCCTTCACCTATGGGAGCTTCTCCTAATGCAGGAATGGCCCTCCTGCCCTTTCTGGAATTTAAGGAGCTGTTGTGTCTTTAGCACACAGGCAGTCTCCCTCTTTGAGATAATCCAGCTGTATCTCTGGAGACAAAAGCGAGCAGATGTAGAGGGAGCCCCCTGCCTGGGAGCCCACCTCCCCCGTGTAGAAATGTTGCCTCTTCCCACATCTGTCTTACAACAGATGTGTTTAGAGTTCAGAGGCTGGCTTCCAGTCAAAGTGTCCACTTTGGAGTGCTAGAAGCAACTCCATAAGGACCAGCTGGCAAATGGGTAGACCTGGATTCCAAAACTCACACAAAGAGGGGCTGCCCTGGCTTTTACTGGTTCCTGTGTCCTGAGCAGGGGCAGCCCTGCCTTGCCCCAGGGCTGCCCGATAGCTTTTTCTAGCCATGCCCGGGGGCTGCTGATAGCTCTACCTAGCAGTATCTTCCTCCTTTTAAACCAGGCTCAGCCTTTAGTTTGGAAACAGGAAGAATGGAGTTGCAGGAGGAGGCTCAATGGGAAGGAACCAGCAAAACAAGCCCAACCCAAAGGGAAACAGCCAGTACTGGCCTAGGGTGTTCCCAAGGTAGAAGTGGGGCTCAAACACCAGAGCCTCTAAGTGAAGTCCTCAGGTAGAGAGCTGAACTAGGTAGAAGGACAGTTGGAGACAGGGGTGAGGCACTTCTGGCACATGTGTGGCTATTACTGGTCTGGAGAAGGCCCCAAAGGTCCAGTGAGCTAATCCCTGTGCCTATGAGGGCTTGTGGCTCCTGGGCCATGCTTTCATCACTGGCTGCCTGGGACCCTGAAGCTGCCTGAGCACATGCTAAATGACTGCTCACTTGCTGGCTCCTGGGCTTCATCTAAACTACAGGTGCCCCCCACTCTGTCCTCCCTATGTGTCATTTAAGATGTAAAGTGCTCTGACCTCCCCATTCCTACCCTGTGGCAAACCCTCTGCTGCAGGAGACTGCCATGGGGAGGGACCCCACATCAAAAGGCCTCTGTAGCCCACACTGTCAATGGGAGTGGCACTTCCGGAACCACAATCCTCCCCAATGGCTCTGCCACTCACTTCACACCTGTTCTTCCAATGTCTTAACCTCGCTGGGCTGACAAGGGTAGACAGCATTGGTGGTATCATGCAGGTAAGGAAGCAGTCTCAGGTGGCTGTGAAGGTTGCCCATGTTACCAAGGAAGGAAAAGCAGGTGAGGCCAAGCCATGGACAGCACCAGCCCCACCTGGCCAGGCGCTTCTGTGCTTGCATGACCTCAGAGCTAGGTTATTGGAAGAATGGGGTCACTCTCCCAAAGGAGGAGTCGTTTCCTACATTATTAGCCTGAGTTCCAGCACCAAGGTTCATGAGGACATCGTTAAGCAGATAATGGAGCCTCATGAACAGAACTACAACTTCTACCCCAATATGGTCCTGAGATTGGGTATATGAACTTGTTATTTCTTACCAGAAAAAGGATTTGCCTAGCATGGAGGAAGGCATCTGATCAGTGAAGAGGCCTGGCTTGATAGCTCTCTGTGTATACAGCCTCTTCTCCAGGCTCCCATGTCCTAGTAGCTCCCACTCTGGATAAAGGCAGAGGACAAGACTGTGTCCTGGGGAAAAATAGAACTGGCTGACACAGGGCCATAGGTACTCCCCACTTTGTCCTTGAGTGGCCACTGGGAGAGCTGTTACAAAAACAGCAACCTGCACCAACACTGGCAGCTACGGCTAGGGGATTCTTTGCATTTCTTCAGCTCTCCTGCCACTAAAGGCAGCACCTGCATTCTCGTCCAGCACAGCCAACCCTGCATGCTCGTCTAACATAGCCATCCCTGCACACAGGAGGAGGCAAGTCCCAGGGAGAGGCTGTGCTCTAGAGCTATACTTATTTGGCACTGTGGTCATTTCTTTTCTTTTCAAGCTGCAGTTAGCGCAGAACAGCAGGTCATCATTGATGAAATAAACCAGGAAGGCCCGACGACCACAGCAAACCTGTAAGACAAGGCAAGTCTGTGACCCTCTGGAGTACACAGGAATGTTTTAACTCACAATTCCAATCTGATCAGAGAGGATTGCGTGAAACAGAGGCATGTTTAAAAAAGTAAATGACAATAGCTGCTACAATCAAAATGTGAGCGATCAGAATGGATGATTATCATGTGGCTAAAGAAAAAAGTTCAATATCCAGGGTTTTAAAATGTGCAGTTAGACAGAGTACCTGATAACGCACAGGGGAGGAATACAATCTGCACCAGCAATGTCGGGGACAGAAAGGGAAGCAATGTTCACCAGGAAGAGTGAAGTCACCTAGTAAACACAGCACTCTCCAAGCAGAAAAGCGGGCTAACTGGGGACCACAGAAACATCTCCGTGTGAACCCAGGAGCTCTCACGGGGCACTCACACAGCACAGGATGGGGCACGGGCAGGGCAGGTAGGTTAAAGACTGTGAAATGCCCATTCAAACGGCAGGGAATCAGCCTGTCACCTTCTTGGCTCCGTGGATAAACAGTAACACTCAGCTATGACCCTTCTTCTCAAAGCAGAGAGAATGTTGGGGACAGTGTCTCAGCTGGGATAGACATGGCCAGCACTGTATAAGGCCTGGAGGGGTGAGTAAATACTTCCTTAGGTCTAAGGGTACGGATGCCTCTGTGAAGTGGCTGATGGTAACCTTCCCTCGGAGGATGGATGCCCACCATGTGGTGGCCCTGGTTCTTATGTCTTCATGGGACATGGAACTAGCCTCCTTAGAGTGCTGAGAGGACTAGTCCGAGGCACTGGCTGAGCCCTGCCATCTAGTACAGCTAAGAAGTCCTCATAGGGGAGGACTTTAGTGTCCCTGTTTCCAAGATGGAGGAGCATCACACATCACTGTACTTGTCTGCAGAGAAAGGCAGTGCTGGGAAGGAGGGGGACACTGCCCAGAGGCTGCTGCGCTCTGCGGAGAGGGACACAAGGCAAGTGTAGCAGGTGCTACATCTGCCAACAGTCCCCATTGTCCCCAGTGGAGTGCCAGCTTGGGCACAGAAAGCTCTTCTCCTTGCAGGAAAGAGTGCCCGGCACAGCTCTGACTCTGCCAGCAGAGGAGGTGGCACACCCGTGGCAGCCCAGGCAGGGGCACAGGGCATGCAGAACCATCCTTGAAGCAGTACCCGGATGACTTTACAGCTGAGTGTCAGTGTGGGGGTGGGCTGAGTAGGGGCCCTGTACTCTTCTGGCACCTGGAATGTTTTTTGGGAAGCCTGCTCCCACAGAAGGGACTCCAAATCTAATTCCCAGTGGGGGTTTGGCTCTTGGTGGTAGAAATGTGGTTTCCCTTTATGATGCTCATTGTAAGAGGCCACAGTAGTTTACAGCCGCCTCATGCTTCATGTGGAGATTCTAGAAGGTGAAATGCGGTTCAGGGAGAACAGTGGAGGCTGAAGTTTATTCAGCACAGGGCCTGGAAATATACTCGAGTCAAACCAGAATCTGAGTCCTAATCTGAGCCCCTGCTTCTCTAGTTCACTCTGAGTGCAGAATCTGAGTCCTAATCTGAGCCCCTGCTTCTCCAGTTCACTCTGAGTGCAGCAGGGCTTCTGAAGGCAGCAGGGAGGCTGGCTGCCAGATCGGCCGGCCGAAGCCTTGCTAACAGGAAGTCCTGAAAGCAGCTCCTCCCACTAGGTGCAGCCCAAAGAGCTGCTGGGGAGGAGGATGGAAGACGGTGGCGCGATTGTGGTCTGTCTGACAGTGGGCACGGAGCTGGGCGCCTGACTTCGCCCTACCTCAGAGCAAGGGTCACGGGGTCAGGTGGAAAGCTCTACCTGCACTTCTGGTGAACATAGGGCACGAAAAGAGGAAAACTCTTGTTAAAGGATGGGTTGTGCCAGTGCCAAAATGCATGCTGGGGAAAAAAAGTTAGTTCAGCAGCAGGGTCTCCACTACTCGGGTCCCTGTGCTCAGATGTCCAGGGGGCTGACGATGGTAAAGCCAGAGTCTTTGCTGCTGTCGTCATCAGGGCTGGAGCTGGGGTTGCTGGAGGAGGCTGAGGCTGGGCCCATCAAGGGGTCTGAGAATACCAGTGGGGAGCAGGCTGCTCTGTTCCTCCCAGATGTGCTTCTGAGGGCGAGAAGAGGCTGGGACTGGCCTGAGAAGGCCCCCCTGGCACTGCGCCCCTCATCTTCTTTGTTAACCAGAATGAAGTCATCGGGGGTCCCTCCACCTGTGCAGCCCGGCATCTCTGAAGGGGCCTGTGAGGTAAAACCAGAGGGGAAGGATGGTGACAGCAGGCATGGCAACCCTGTACAAAGGCCAGTGAGCAAGGTGGCCATGAGGGGTTACCTCACCCTGTACCTCATTTAGGAAGAGCCTAGTCTGCCGGTGAGAGCAGCACTGCCTTGCCAGCCCTCTGAAAGCAAACACTGCCACCCAGGAGATGGAAGTCAAGCTACTGTCTGAAAAGCTGCAAGGAAATGCAGCGTCCATACTGCAGGAGATCAGGCCCAGGAGCCAGCCACCAGGCCATAGATGCTACGATACCAGCCTCCCCTGAGCCCCTTGTAATCTTTTATTTCACATCTATGAGACAGGGTGAAGCGGCACATGCAGGCTCACGAAGCTGCTTTGGAATGTGAGATACCACGTCTAATCTTGGGTACATATTTGTGGGTCTCCTGGAGCAATGGTGGTACTGGTAGGTACCAGCAATAAATAGTAAATCAAGAAAAATAAACAGGAAAATCAAGAAAGTAAAGTTCAGTGGAAAAACACATAGTAATGATTTAGTCCACAATTATTTTCCCCTTTACAAAAAATTTTAAGTGGATTTTTATCATTTTAGCAGACAGACACTAATATCTATGGACACACGTAAAAGTCTGGGGTTAGCTGGGTGTGTTGGGTCATACTTTTAATCCGAGCACTTGGAAAGTGGCTTGGGCTATATAGTGAGGCCTCGTATGGAAAAGGTAAAGTTAGCAAACAAAGCTGTAATCTTGCCAAGACTGTCTAGTACCGGGTGAGGAAACACCTTACCTCAGCATGCACTGCCTGCTGACTGCACCTGCGTCCTCTGCCCTGAGACAGAGACAGCTCTCTTAAAGGGTGGCCAGAGAACAAGTCTGACTCCTGTTAGTGTCTTCTTGCAGAAGACAAAGACAGGGCATGGGGCTCCTTAGTGCAAGCCTGGGCTGATCTCAGATGCAGCTATGGAGGCAAGTGTTTGCCTACTCAAGGTTGGGCCATGCGATGTGTGCTGACTGCTAACAAGGCTCTCTGTCTAGGAGAGAGTGCAACATAAAAGAGGTGGCAGGATAGCAGAAATGGGGCATTTCTTGAGTCTCTAACCTGTGAATTGGGTTCAAACGTTCCAGCCACCTGTTCCCGAGTGCCACGTTCCTAGAGCAATTCCTTCTCAGGAAGGGTGAATGCCAGGCTCGCAGGGCTCATGGCACTGAGCTCACGGTGCTGCTCCATAAGGACCAGCAGTGCCATGAGCTCTCCCTGGGAGCGCACTAACTTACGTCAGACCTGAAGTCTGGGTGCAAGACCATGTAGGACCAGCTCTCAGCACCACCGTGGCTCCCAGAGAATGTTCCAGCAAAGTAAGAGCTGACACAGGAGTATCTTTGTTGTTATTGGCTTTGCACTTCCCAAGGGGCCAACACACTTAGTTTTCCTACAAGTTCTTACAACTATGAACGTCAGCAAAGCCTGTCTCTGTCATATACAGCTGAGCATTTCAAATACAGCAAATGGTTAGTGACCCTCAAAGAGTTCTGTGCTGTAGTATTTTTACACAGTCAACTAAAAAATCATTTTAATTTTAAAACCGCCAATTAAAAGTAGTTGCTGAGTCTATGTGCACCAAAGTTTACCTATATCTGTGTAGGGAAGGGAAATTTGGAGAGACTTATCAAATTAAGGTGCTAATTTATGGGGTCAAAATGCACTCACACAGCTCTGTGGCTCTTTCCAACAACTGTACAGGTCAACTAGAGCACTGCCATCTGGAGGAAGACCCAGAAAACCAAAAAGCAATTCCCACTCCAATGCATGAATTTTTCTCTGGTTCCTCTCTTAAGGATGAACTTCCTAAGCTGACTTTTCAGAGAAGTCACTGAGACACCAGGGCCTAGCACACACCTACCATCCCAGACCTTGGGAGTCTGAGGCAGAATGACCTTGTGTTTGTGGCTAGCCTATGTTATATAATGAAGCCCTGTCTCAAGCAATCGTACAAAATCATTAAAACTTTAGAATACAGGTTGCAGGGAGTCATCAGGATGGCTCAGTGGGCAAAGGTGCCTACCAGCAAGTCTGAATTTGATTGATTGGAATCACACAGTAGGAGAGGACCAACTCTATAAGGCTTTTGGTCTTCATATGTATGTTACAAAATAAATAAATAATAAAATTTAAAAATTAAATATAACTTGGGCATGAACAACTTTTTTGTTGGTTACCAATGCACAGTGAGGCACTGGAGGAGCACGGGGCTCCTGACAAGTCAGTCTTTGCACCTTATCTCTTCTGTTACTAATAAGCAGGTAGACTGAACACACAAGAAAGGCCTAAGATTCTAAGATTGTTCTAGCCAGAACACCCTGTTGGAATGACCCTGAGGGTGCTGGCACCTGACAGGAAAAATGGGAGCTACGGCCTCAACCTCAGAGTGCTCCATGGGTTTAAGGAGTTGTTAAAAAAAAAAAAAAAACCAAACAGCAACAGCAGTAAATTCAGTAGGATGTTCTCTGCCTTTCACAGAGGACATTTGCTGACCAGTGTCTTAGCAGCTATTCACTAATGAGAAGTTCTTCCTCAAGAAGTTAGGGGAATGATTTTGGCAAAATGGGATCTCATCAGGAGGAATTCACTGTAGGCAGCGTGGAGACAGTTTACAGAGTCCTCCCAGTGCTAGAGGACGAGAGAGACAGCTGGAAGCCCATAGATTCCTCATGGCATCCCAGAGTGGCCAGAGGCTCAGGCTTACAGAGCAAGCACTGTGCAGCTCTCTGAGACATTAGTCTCGTTACCACTAGGAACAGCGTCCCCTCTAGCTCTAGAGAGCATGACGGTGTTTAGGGTTCAGGCTGGATTATCTCTCAGCTCAACTTCATATCCAGTAGCCTGAAGAGCTTTGATCGGACTGGCCTTATTCATAACTCCGGAGAACCTAGGTTAACTTCGTGAAAGCCATTCTCCTCAGTATTCATCAAAACACCTGTACCTGCTTGGTGGCCCTAGGAACTTGGTGGCTCTGGTCCTGGGCGCTGGAGCAGTAGTGATCATCCGCGATGGTAATCTGTTCATTCTCCTCAGCCTCCAGTTGGCTCTGGTTGAAGCGCAGGGAACCTTTCAGAATGTCTTTGATCTATTTTCAAAGGGGAAAGAAAATAATAAAAAGATAAATGAGTTTGTAGCTAAATGTAGCTAAGTATCACATACATTTGAAGCAGACTTTCCTACAGTAATTCCTTACTTTGTAGTTCTAGTTACCGCTAGTCACTGAACTTCAAGAAAAAACAGGTCCTCAGTTTTAGGCTGTCTTGTCTGAGCAGTATGCTGAAATCTCTCACCTTCTCTAGTAAGACAACGTGCAGAAGCGCTAGGATGGGAATCAACCCTTCGTCCAGATCACCCATTGCCATGTACTCTGCTGTCCTGCTCATCACAACTGTGCTGCATCACAGTACTTCACACAGTAGCCACGTGTTACAGCACAGTACACACCCCATGCTACTTCACACAGTAGCCACGTGTTACAGCACAGTACACACCCCATGCTACTTCACACAGTAGCCACGTGTTACAGCACAGTACACACCCCATGCTACTTCACACAGTAGCCACGCGTTACAGCACAGTACACACCCCATGCTACTTCACACAGTAGCCACGTGTTACAGCACAGTACACACCCCATGCTACTTCACACAGTAGCCACGTGTTACAGCACAGTACACACCCCATGCTACTTCACACAGTAGCCACGTGTTACAGCACAGTACACACCCCCTACTTCACACAGTAACCACGTGTTACAGCACAGTACACACCCCCTACTTCACACAGTAGCCACGTGTTAGAGCACAGTACATACCCCTACTTCACACAGTACCCCATTCCCCTTACCCTACTTCATCTTTTAGATCATCAAAGAGAGAATACACACAAGCTTTAGTAGACTGTGTTGTTATAGTCGCTCTACTCTTAGTTGCTGTTATTAATCCCTCACCGTGTCTAATAGCTAAACCTTAGTTTAGGTCAGCGTGTGTAGGGAAAATACAGTATATTCATGATGCAGGCAAACCTGTGATGTTAGGCATGCATGAAAGGTCTTGAGATATACGCCATGGATGGAGAACATTGCAGGATGATTGTTATCATTGTACTATAAAAAATGAACCACTGGTAAAAATCCAACTATTTCAAATTTATGGACTTAGTAATGGCTGGTTAAAGTCTGATCATGTTAAGAAACAGGTACTGTTTCCCAGCCAGGTAGTGGTTCCACTCCCACTGCCTGTTCAGATAGTAGCATGCTCCTTTTCATTGATACTGCATCCTGCTGAGACCCGCCAGGGTCAGGTAAACTGGGTTCTTGAGGGCCCACTTGAAAGTAGTGATTATGGTCTGTGCTTCCAACAGCATCCATGGATTTGTAGACAAACGATCAAACCTGATGTTGAGGTAAGGTGCAAACGCAATGGGTCTTGTAGGAAGAGGAAGCAGGGGGCAGGTGATAGGGGAATGGAGAACTACAAGCCAGTGAGATAGAGCCCTCAGGAGTAAGGAGCGTGAGCGGCACAGACTCTACCTGGCTGATATCAGTGACGAGGACAATGGCTCTGAGGTGGTCCTATCCATTGTAAGGTAATCCTCCCAGAGCAGGCACAGGGCTGACTGTGGAACACACACGTAGCATCAGAGTAGTACACATACCTGTTTTAAACCTGCCAAGGAAACCAGAATTTGATCTTCTTTTTCCAAATTCTCTTGTAATACCACATCTTGAATATTAACTGAAAATAGAAAAATGACATTTTATAACAAATGCGCTGTGTACAACTTACATACTGCCACACAACTTTAGAGGTCACCCACTAAGGCTGCTCTGCACACTGTGCCCGACAAGCAGACCCTACCTGCAGGCTTACCCCTGCACTCCTGAGTGTGCTGGTAATGGCAGGTGGTATTGCGCTCCCATGAGACACTGGGAATCTCTCGCTGACGCTGACTTGGGGTTTGACCAGATCTGGAGCCCTTGTCCCATTTATAGGAGGAAAAGTTCTTCCTTGAGCTTTCTTCACAACCTTACAGATCAATGGTACTTAACCTGCTTCCTTCTAAATACCAGGTCCTCCAACATGACTAAAATAAATAAATAGGTTGTCTCTGTTGACTTGTAAGGATAAATCATGCTGCCAATTCAGTAGAATATTAATAGTAAGAAGGAAATCTCATGGCACTGAGACCTCAGATGCCAATGCCTATGGAGCCATCTTGCTTCAACCCGTGTCTCTAAAGGACAAGGTTTCTGTTCTCTAGGGACCATAGGACCATAGGTGTTTCCTTCAGTACTGACCTAAGTGATCAGCCAAACCAGTGCTGACCATCACTGATACTCAGCACCCACTGATATATCACACTGCGATGTACTGTAGGGTAGGAAGACACAATTAAAACATTTTACACAAGGTACTGCTAGGCAAACCAGGTCTGAGGCTCACTTTAAATAGGTTCCACAGTTCTTACACCTTTTAAGTTCTCTGATTACAATGGCCTTAGAAAATATCCAACTTCTAATTCTTTTTATCTTTTTAAATTTCTTTTTTTTTTATTTTTACTGAGCTATACATTTTTCTCTGTTCCCCTTCCTTCCCCCCTCCTTCCCTTCAACCCTTTTCCATGGTTCCCATGCTCCCAATTTACTCAGGAGATCTTGGCTTTTTCTACTTCCCATATAGATTAGATTATGCATGTTTCTCTTAGGGTCCTCTGTGTTGTCTATGTTCTCTTGGATTGTGAACTGTAGGCTGGTTTTCTTTGCTTTATGTCTAAATCCACTTATGAGTGAGTACATATGATATTTGTCTTTCTGTGTCTGCTAACCTCTAATTCTTGAAACATTATATTCTTCCCTTGACACCTGCCCAAGGAATACATGTCTCATGTGTGCCTCTCTTGTGCCTCTTCTGGTATTTCCTCACACCACCAACCCTATCTAACTCACACTAAAAGTCTTTAGCCCCCACTCGTAGACAGGCAGTTCAGACTCCACAACCAAGCCTATCCTGCTTTCTATTTTATCCATCCCTGCAATCCATACTTGACCCCGTCTCTAGGCAGACACTAGGCCCATGCCACTAATTCCACTCATCCCTGCAACCTGTGGACTCACCCTCTCTAGGAGGAGTACCATACCCCGTAACAGTATTCCACGCATCCTCATGACCATCCCTAGTGACACATGCTTCATGTCTGCCTTAAGCTCTTTCTGGCACTGCGTTTTCAGGTAGGAAGGCTTAACTCATGCTGATAACCCCATCCACCCCTGCTCAGCACCCTTATCCCGTCCCACCTTTAGGCAGGGAATCTAGACTCCTTTCACCAATGAACCCGTGCCATGCAAACTCCACCTTCCCTGCTGCCCATACTTGGCTTCTTCTCTATCAAGACAACAGAGTCACACTCCCAACTCCACCCATTCCTAAGACCTGAGTACTACCCCTCTCCAAAAAGGCTCACAAGTTGTGTACCTGAAACTTCATTAACCCCTCTATCTTGTCAGAGGACCAAACACGTGTTCTGTGAGTCTTCCTGTTGTGGAATATCAGTTAAAGATATGTTACATTCATTTATGCTGTGGAACATTTGTTTAGTGATGCAAAGACATGCTGCATTCTTTTATGTTGCATTTGTTTAACTCTGAGAAGCTTTGTTACTTTGCCTGTCTAAAACACCTGATAGGTCTAATAAAGAGCTGAACGGCCAATAACTAGACAGGAGAAAGGATAGGTGGGCCTGGTAGGCAGAGGAAATAAACATAGGAGAAATCTGGGAAGAAGGAATCAGTGAACGAAGGAGGAGAGGAGGACTTGAGGAACCAGCCACCCAGTTATACAGCAAGCATGGAGTAAGAAGTAGAGAAATGAATATAGAAATAGAGAGAGATAAAAGCCCAGACGCAAAAGGTAGTCAGGATAAGTTAAGAAAAGCTGGCCAAAACCAAGCCAAGCTAAGGCTATAATAATGTCTCCATATGAAGTTATTTGTGAGTTTGGTTGACAGGCCCTCCAAAGAATCAAAGAGTAAAAGAGTTAAAAACAAAAGAAAACAAAACAACCAACAACATCTTTCACCACCTCTTGGCCTCTCCTCTTCATGCAGGGATTCTAGACTTGAACTGTCAACTCCACCAGAAACCCATGCCTAAAAAGGAGTTCTAAGCATTTCCCCCGGACTCCTGAAGACTGGCTGTGAGAATCTTCTGGATTTATGGACTTCTGAGCTTAGAAACATGTCTTGGCTCATGCTGAGACTGCACTCAAACATCGCACTGTTTCGCCCAGGGAGTGAAACTAAAGCCCCAGAAAGCTGGTCACCTGATAAAATGGGGCATTAGGAAATAGGTTCAAACACATACTCAACAAAATACAGTTAAGATTTTCATACTAAGAAACAGTACTGATGACCTAACTGCAGATGCCTAGGTGCCATCTGAAATATACAATCATGAATAACCAAAAGAAGACTGTAACAAAAATGAGTATCCCCATAGTAATGTCCCCTGAGAAAAGCAACTCAGATGATTCACAAGACAATGAATTTGGAATAGCAATAATAAACATGATGAAGAACTCAAAGACACTCTGAATTAATGCTAGAATGAAGACCACAAAAACACATTTAATGAAATAATGAAAACAATTTAAGACATGAAAGTAGAATCTAATAAAGAAATAGAATCTCTGAAGACAAGTCAAAATGAAATAAAACTTGAAAAATTCAAAAATCAAAAATCAAACAAAAAAATCTTAAGGAAGCCTCACCAAGACTGGATCAAGTGGGACAGAGAATATCTGGTCTCGAAGGCAGAATAATTGGCTCACTTGGTCTAAGAAAAATGTCAAGACAAAACAAAAACCAACAACAGCAACAAACAAACAGAAGAGAAAACACGCAGCAACTGTGGAAGTTTATATAAAAACATGCCAAACCCATGAATAACAGTTATAGCAGAGGGAGAAGAGAATCTGGTCAACAAGATCAACAGGAAGCTTCCCTAATCCAAGCAGAGATGTCTATCAGGCTCCAAGAAGCTTATAGAAAACTAAACACAAAGGCCAGAAAAGAAACTCCCTGTGTCACGTAATAGTTCAAACACTAATGCACAAAACAGAGAAAGGATATTGAAAACAGCAAGAGATTACGATCAACTAACTAATATACAAAGGCAAGTCTATCAGAATTATAGCAGATTTTTCATCAGCGACATTGAAAACCAGAAGCGAATGGACTGAAAGTTTTACAAATTATGAAAGACTACAGATTCCTATTAGAATATTACATGTAATAAAACTACCAGTCTTCCATAATATAAGCACAAAGGAAATTTTATATAATAAAACAGATTTAATTTATGACTACTAATCTACCTCTATACAAGCTACTGGAAGGAATGTATATGTCTGAAAAGAAGGTTAAACATACAAGGAACAAGTAACCCTGAAAAGCTAAGTCAAGAGAGGTCTAGTTGGGGCTGCAGTGACAGCTTAAGGTAGAGGTGGCTGTTCTTGAAGAGGAGATGAATTCAATACCTAGCATGGTTAGTCACAACTAGTAACTCTAGTTCCTGGGAGATGGACATCTTTTTTCTGCCATCTGTGGGTACCATGCACACATGGTGCAGAGATGCGAATACAAGCAAAACAGTCACACATATAAAATAAAAATAAATAAATCTTTATAAAAGATGTCTAACTGAAAACTACAAAAACAAGGAAGAGAAAGGAATAGACCTTTTTTTCTAAAAAAAAAAATAAGCGAATGATTTTAACTCATCAATAAACAGAAACTGACTAGCTGCTTGAACCAGAAAATAGGAATCCTAATAACTTGTTCTTTACCAATAGATCAATGCATCTCTCAACCCTCATTGGAGAATCTTCTATTTGCAGTAGATGGTGATTAATACAGAGACCCACAATTGGGCAAGCCGCAGAGAAGAGACTGTGAATGCTTTTCTCTAAAGGGATACGGATATGGTTGTGTGTGTGTGTGTGTGTGTGTGTGTGTGTGTGTACCAGAGGTGGTAGGTGACTACAGGGGCACAATATCCTCTATATACAGAAGGTAGCTGCATATATGAACTAATAGCAGCTGCAACAGAACACATATAAGACTTGTGCAAGATCAAGTCAGACTAAATCTCAGCATGGAAGGGGGACTTGGGCACAAAGCCCCACCACTAAGTGTAGATATTGGCAGTTGTTACCTGCTAGGAGAAGGAGAAATAGTTTTCTCTAAGAGTGTATCTTTTGGTAGGTCTAGTGGAAGACTACACACATCGAAGAATATTTGAACAACACAAACTGGTCTTTATGGGAAAAAAAGGACACAAAGTTGGGTGAGTAAGGAAGAGGGGTTAGATCTGGGAAGAGTCATGAGAGAGATGGTAAATATGATAAAAACACATTGATATAATACTTAAATAACTAAAACAAGTATTAGAACACAGTAAAATATTAATTACATTCTGTTATGGGATATTTGGTGGCACTGTGAAACTCTGAGACTGTGCTAATAAAATTAACCTTGGATCAGTAGGCAGTGCCAGAGAGTAGTTGACAAGAATTAGCCATAGAGAATACGGAGGAGAAAGGAATAGGACAGACAGGTGCACAACAAGGAGTAGGGAGAGACTTAGAGATTCATGGCCTCTTTCTGGTTTGGAAAGGATGGGAAGATGCTCTCTTGCTGGGTCTCCAGCAGAAAAGGAAGGTCAGCTGGTTGTGTCTCAGTTTCTCTGATCTAGCAGGTTTTCACCCCAACATCTGACCCAAGTCTTTATTAGTAAATAGAACAACTTAGATAAAAACAACAGCATTCTTATTCTTTCAACAATATTGTCTCAGACCCTAGTTGCATTGGTAGAATCCATGCTGGGACTCTAAAGTCACCAGAATCAATGAATCCTTCTTGTTTGCAGAAGTGCCCAGCAGTAGAACAGTATTCCTGTATTCCTGTCCTGAGAGCTCTGCCTACAATTCTATACAAATCTTAGTTATGGCTTCTATTCCTGTGATGAAACACCATGACCAAAATCAGCTTGAGGAAGAAAATGTTTAATTTGCTTCCACTGCCATATCACAGTTCATCATCAAAGGAAGTTGGGACAGGAACTCAACAGGACAGGAGCCTGGAGGCAGGAGCTGATGCAGAGGCCACGGAGAAGTGCTGCTTACTGGCTTGTTCTTCATGGTCTGCTCAGCCTGCTTTCTCATAGAAAATCCATGATGACCAGCCCAGGGGTGGCACTATCCACTATGGGCTGGGGACTCCCACATCAATTTTTAATTTAGAAAATGTCCTACAGGTTTCCCTACAGCCCAATTTTATGGAGGTATTTTCTAAATTGAGGTTCCTTTCTGTCAGATGACTCTAGCTGATGTCAAGTTGACATAGAACTAGACAATAAACCATCCCTTCTCTTTGAGCAATTTTTCAATCCACTTTACAATGATAGCTCACCAGTCATTCCCTAGTACTAGTGACACATTTGCCACATCTTATGCACATGTATATTTTGACATTATCACATATAAGTGTACCTAGCATGATATAATGTCTGAGATTCCTGGCTCAGGGCTCTTTGTAGCTCTGGGAATAAGGCTTGATGCTACAGGAAAATAAAAACAACACTTCCTGAGTAATGAACAAACACAGAAAACACCCATGAAACTTGTATTTTAAAACACTGTTATTCTAAACATGTCTAAAAGTATTTTTAGGGCTGGAGAGATGGCTCAGAAGGTAAGAGCACTGGCTACTCTTTCAAAGGACCAAGGTTCAATTTCCAGCATCCATATGGCAGCTCACAACTGTTTGTAACTCCAGTTCTAGGGAATCCTACACCCTCATACAGACATACATGCAGGCAAAGCAGCAATGTACATGAAAGTGAAATTTTTTTTAAAGAAGTACTTTCAAAAAGGAACAAGGCAAAGACAGCTTAGAATCTGATGGTTTACTTGAATTTTCAGAAAGTCATGCTGGCAAGCACTTTTCCACAACATAACATCAAACAACAAAGTTACTGAGAAAATTGACTGTAGTCCTTTGCTAATCCAAAGTCTTACTCCAAAATAAGAAAGCAAGTTGGAGCAATAGATATAATTAGAGAACAATGTTGTTAGCTCTCAGTTAAACAAACCAACGAATCTACATGGATTCACTCAACAAGAGCTAACTGTAGTAAGTTGAGAACTGTTCTCAAAGTCTTTGGAAGGGAATCCCAAAGGCTACTTTTGCATTTATGACTGTGTATTTTAAGGCAGATCTTTGGGAAGCTGGGTGGTTTGATAAGATACTGGATTGCAAGGAGGAGGGCCGGGTTTCTCACTGGGTCATCAGAGCCAGCAGAGGAAACATGGATGCAGTGAGGGTAGGGCAAAAGCTGGCCTCCAGAGGTGGGGGGAAGCTAGCCCCTGGAGGCCATACCCATAGTTCAGGGGTTAGGAGAGAAAATCTGCAGAGGTCTATTTCTGGCAGCACCAATCTACTTTGGAGAAGACGATGGGCACTCTACATGGAGTTTACTTTCTTTGTGGAAAAAGAAAGTTGGGCTCTTGCCTCAACTGCTGATAGTATGCTGCCCAAATTGGACAAACAGGATACAAAAGAGTGACTGTCAAACATCGCCAAGACAAAGCAGGACAATCCTTTCAAAACCCTGCTTCACAGAAAAGTATATTGAATAATCTAGGCTTGTAGGATATGGATTTCCCAACATTGCAGAGGAACTTTGGATGGCTGTCCAGGCAGCTGGCTGTTTCTGTCATTTTTGTTTGCATTTCCTGCTTACTCAGGTAATATCTCCTGCCCAGGTCACTGAAGGAGTTGAAGACTAGATAGTTATAGTTTTTCTTGTCACAAAATTCAGAAAAGCAGCTCATTAAGAGTGTTAGAGTGCATAGGGTTGAGAGACGTTAAGAGATAGTTTTGGTAATGCAAGGTAGAACAGAAGGTGAGTTAGGGACTACCTTTTGTACTCACCAAAATAGGATAGATAATGAAGAATTTTCTCTGAGTTTGTCAAATATTTATGGACTAGACACTGCTGATATATTTATTTCCTGTATATAATATATATTTATTACACATAGTTTTTCTTATATTAGTTATAACTTTTTTATTTTAGACAAAAAAGAAAAATGCGGTGATATTTTGTTTGTGTTGTAACACATAAAGCTTGCCTGAAGATCAGAATGTGGAGTGAGCCACTAGCTAGCCACAGAGGCCAGGCAGTGGGGGCGCACACCATTAATCCCAGCACTTGGGAGCCAGAGGCAGCCGGATCTCTGTGAGTTCAAGGCCATCCTGGGCTACATGAGATTGAATCAGTCTAAAAGAGAAACAGAGGCAAGCAGTGGTGGCTCAGACCTTTAATCTCAGCACTAGGGAGGTAGAGATGGGAAGTAATATGGCTGGGCAGAGAGAGGAAAATATGGTGGGAGGAGACAGGAGCTCAAGGCATTCAGTCTGAGGATTCATAGAGACAGGATCTTGTTCTTTCAGACTGGGCATTTTGTAGAGGTAAGAACTTCAGCAGCTGGCTTCTTTACGTCTCTGATCTTCTAGCTTTCACCTCCTAGAATCTGACTCTGCGTTTTATTATAAGACCAATTAGTCTGTGCTGCAAGTGGGAGTACAGCTCTGTTTGGACCTCTGCTTTTACAGTCTGCTGAAGAATACACAGGCAAAAAGCTATGGCCACATTCCCTGGCTCCTACCACTAAAGTCAAGGAGAGATCAGTGGTCTGCCATAACAAGTAACGGAGACTTTAGAATCATATACAACATGCCAAGAAGTTAACAATGGGCATTTACTGAAATGGGACAAGCAGGTGACCTGCAGAGTAAGCTGCATTCAACTGGCAATTCTAAACCTCAGAATTCCCATCCACTCACTACCCAGGCTTGATCCTGTTTAGCTTCTGAGGTCATGTACATTAAGAGTGGTATGGCCATAAGTCCTTAAACTGTGTTTTAGCCTCTGATGAAACTCCATATTATACATCAAATATTTACTTAATCTCAGGAACAAATTAACTAAGATAACTTAACTCACTTTAAGAAATTCAGGGTAGGCCGGGCGGTGGTGGCGCACGCCTTTAATCCCAGCACTCGGGAGGCAGAGGCAGGCGGATCTCTGTGAGTTCGAGACCAGCCTGGTCTACAAGAGCTAGTTCCAGGACAGGCTCCAAAACCATAGAGAAACCCTGTCTCAAAAAAAAAAAAAAAAGATAAAAAAGAAATTCAGGGTAAGCCATGCAATTGCACATGCCTTTAATCTCAACACTCAGGAGGCAGACAGGCAGGTGAATCTCAAAGTTTGAGGACAGTGTGGTCTACAGAGCAAGTTTCAGAACAGTCAGGGCTACACAGTGATACCTTGTCTTGAAACCAAACTAAACCAACCAACCAAACAAACACCCCCCCGCCCCCAAACTCCAAAAACCACTGATGGAGGAAGGTCATTGGTTAATTATAATAAAGAAACTGCTTGGCCCTCATAGGTTAAAACATAGGTGGGAGGAGTAAACAGAACAGAATGCTGGGAGGGAGAGGAAGTGAGCTCAGAGGCCATGCTCCCCTCTCCCTGGCAGACACGGTGAAACTCCGACCCAGGATGGATGTAGGCTAGAATCTTCCTTGGGGTGCTACACACTTTATTAGAAATGGGCTAGTCCAGGTGCGAGAGTTAGCTGAGAAGAGGCTAGATATAATGGGCCAAGCAGTGTTTAAAGGAATATAATTTGTGTGCTTGTTATTTTGGGGCTTAAGCTAGCTAGGCAGCCAGGAGCCGGGCTGTGGGAAGAGGCCCGCAACAGAATGGCGCCCAGATGTGTGGACAACTGAATCCACTGAAAGCCTGAGAAAGCTTGGGAAAGAGTAAAGCATGTTTTCTTGGTAGCAGCAATTTCTTGGGTCTGCTCTGCTTGCTAGAGGCAAGCAAGCACTCTCATCTAAGAGAGGCTTCCTAACTCAGCTGCAAAACCCTGCAGCTCTTTAAGAGGTCCTGCCAAGACACACTTAAATAGTGTTGATAAAATGTTGACCGAATGCTTGTTTGTTTTCGGCCGTAGAAGGAAAAAAGTTGTGCTGTTTTAAAATGTCGGCTTTCTGGGCTGTCCTGCCAGGGCAAACTCTGACTCTTTTATGCAGGTGGTTCGTGCAGTTTGCAAGCACAGGCTGCTGAAGCTTACTTGCTGGCAGGGACCTTGAAATGCCATAGAGTTTGGCGGTAAACATGGCTACAGCCAGTACCTCAGCCATGAGGCTGGGGAGCTAAGGAATGGGCTGGATCCAGCCACCAAAGCCACAGCTTTAGTCCTACCAATATTGCTTAGTAAATTAAAGACTCATGTGGTCAAAAAAGAGACATATACAAGTAAAAGAAAGATTCAAAGTAAAAAAAAATGTTTAAATGATTTACAGTGTGTTAAAAATATATGCAGGCTAAAAGTTAAAGTTCTTAAAGTAAAAAACAAAAGAAAGGAAGAAAGAAAGTAGTTGGGTGTGGTAGTACACACCTTTAATCCCAACACTTGGGAGGCAGAGGGAGATTGACCTCTGTGACTTCAAGGTGTGGTAGCACACACCTTTAATCCCAGTGCCTAGAAGGCAGAGACAAACAGATCTCTTTGAGTTCAAGGTGTAGTAGCATGCACCTTTAATCCCAATGCCTGGGAGGCAGAGACAGGCAGATCTCTGAGAGTTGAAGGACAGCCTGGTCTACACTGTTATTCCGGGACAAAGATATACAGAAAAACTGTCTCAAAAAGTAAAAATAAACAAAATAGAGTTAAAATAAAGCCGTACAAAGATGGAAAATAAATAGAGAATTTTGATACTGTATGCCATTATGCTCTCTTTGAATTGTTTGAATGCTGAGGAAGGAGCAACAGATGTCAAAAGATATTTGTTTATAAATGCTGCTGAACTAATCCAACATAGATATTTTGAAAATGCCTTGACTTCAGAATTTGGATCTAAGGATACGATACTTTGGAAAAGAGATTCTTCTTTTGTTTTCACAGACAATGAGACCCTGTGGATTGTTTCTATTCCAATATGGTATGATGGACCACGCCCTCCTAAAGGGTTGCTGTGAACACCTTCAAAAAATTACTTCACTCGACTGCTGACTGAGATGAAGCTACCACACAGGTTATACCCTGGAATATCTGATTAACAGCACCCCCATACAGCAGGAAGCAGTTTGGAGAGAAATAACTGCGCCCATATTCCCAAATGTTGTTTATAAATGTTCTTTTACATTTAAAGGGGGATATGATATAGGTATGAATAATTTACATTGATATGGATTTTGTTTTAGTGATTTAAATTTAAGGTCAATTTTGTTATATGTATATGTGTTTCTGATCTTGATTAAGGTATTGTGATTGTGTAGTTCATTTAAAAATGTAATGTATATAGGTTGTTAATAGATAATCATAATAGTCAAGTTTGTAGTCATGTTAGTTAGATTTTCTAGATGTACATAGATATATTTTAGTTAGGCATTCTTCATATTTTTCAAAGATTATAGAATATGGCATTTTAAATGTCTTAATAACTTAGGGTTTTTCGTGACAATGAGACACGTCTGCTCCTGGCAGCACCAATCTACTTTGAGAGGAAGATGGGCATCGAAGAGGATCCTTATGGAGTTTGATAGCCATTTGGGCAAGAAACTGCTCTTGCCTGGACTATTGCATATACGGATACAGAGAACCCGCAGAGAGAGGACTACTGAACTTGCCTAAAGGTGAGATGATCTTTCGGGGTTCCTGATTCATGAAAGAGTCTGCAAGACACTCTGCAGGACACAACAGATAGTGACTGAACTGACTTTGAATTTTCCTGCTTCATGGAAATGTCTGCTGGATACCATGGGCCTGAAGGCTGAAGATGGATGCCCCAACGGTACAGAGGAACTTTGGGTGACTGTCCAGGCAGCGACATGTCTCTGTCATTACTAGAGTTTGAAAGTTGCTTATTGCTTGTTTGCTTAGGTAATATTGGATCTTTCTGGAGTCTTTGATGGAGTTGAAGAATAGTTAGTTATAGTTATAGTTTTCCTTAGTTATGATAAAGATAAAATAGATGTAAATATTGTAATTTTTACTTGATAACTGTTTTGTTATATGTAATTTTGCTATGTTAAAGCCTTCCTTTTTTTGTTTAAACAAAAGGGGAAATGATGGAGGAAGGTCATTGGTTAATTATAATAAAGAAACTGCTTGACCCTCATAGGTTAAAACATAGGTGGGAGGAGTAAACAGAACAGAATGCTGGGAGGAAGAGGAAGTGAGCTCAGAGATGCCATGCTCCCCTCTCCTGATGAAATTCTGACCCAGGATGGACGTAGGCTAGCATCTTCCCAAAAAATTTCAGGGTAAAGACATTCAAATGAAGATGAAGCATCTCTTCAAGAGGCTGCCTTTTTGAGTGCAGAGTGGCTTGTACGGCAAGCAGCATGGCTGCAGCTAAGCAATCCCCTCCAGCAAGCCTGCTCTCCAAGCTCCAGCTGCATGGGAAAACAGACAGGTCTTCTCACAACTTAAAAAGGAAAGGAGTGCAAATTTCCATTTTAATGTACACTTCCCTTCACAACAAAAGGCAGAACACATTATAGTGTAAAGGTCGTTCATTCTGTGTCTTTGGAGATAAAAGAGTAATTACTCTTTGTATTTTATACTTAGATATTATCTATATTACATTTTACACTGAAACCAAAGGGGAAATGCCATAATATTATCTATTTTCCCCCCGTGGTAGTTACTCACTAAAACATCCATATAACAATAGAGAGATAGTTCAGCAGTGAGGAGCATTGGGTCTGCTCATCCAAAGGGTCAGTTTTCAGCACTCAGACTCTGGCAATCACTACAGTTCCCAGGGATCTGACACCCCTTTCCAGCTTCCTTGAGCCCTATACACACAAGGCCTACATACATACATGCAGCTAAACACCATATACACAAAATAGTGATTTAAAAAATAGACCTTTGATTCTGAGGGTAATGGAAATGGTATATGAACTACTCTGATTTATTTATTTCTTCTTCTTCTTCTTCTTCTTCTTCTTCTTCTTCTTCTTCTTCTTCTTTCTGATTTTTCAAGACAGGGTTTCTCTGTGTAGTTTTAGAGACTGTCCTGGAACGAGCTCTGTAGACTAGGCTGGCCTTGAACTCACAGACAGCCACCTGCCTCTGCCTCCTGAGTGCTGGGATTAAAGGTGTGTGTACTCTGCGATGACAGAATAAAGGTATCTTCATGTCTAGGTTTTCAGTGGCAAGGGTGGGAAGTAGACACTGTCTGTCCTCATGCTCAGGGGTAGCAGACACAGGACTGCTGTGAACAGCAGCTGGCACAGTCACTTCGCACCAGGGCAGCAGCAGGCTATGCTACTTGAGTAGTAGCTGCATAACTTGTGGACTTTTTGAACATCTAGACAAGAACCATTTTCCTATTGCTCCAAATGGAGTCAGAGTCAGTCACCCTGAAAACATTTTTTTTTTTGTTTCTGATCTCTCGTCAAGGTTTTACCCTTCCCCCCACCTGCCCACACACATTTCTTCTCTACCTACTCCCCATGCCACTTCTCCCAGAGCCCACATCTCCACTGGCAAACAGGTCTCAGTAAATACTGGTGTGTGAACAGTAGGGCTTGTTCTCATCTCCTTCCCAGACAAGGAACAAAAGCATATAGAAGGACTATTCTGACCTAGAACAAGGAGTGGCAGAGGGATGTGAAGAGAAACAACATTTCATGATGGTCTACTAAGGTAAATAAGGAACTGAGCTAGACTTTCTCCTTGTCAACTATGGCACAAGAAATCCTTTCAAAAGCAAGAATGTTAAACACTGCATTTAATTCTGGTTTGCAGAAAATTGTACAGGATTTTTAACCAAGAATTCCCTTGAAAGTTTGTCTTTGGAAAATAAAAAGCGCATTGCACAGAAAATATAAGCACGAGTTCTATTTTGCACTCATCTTATAGAACAGCTCCGATCCTAAACGGAGCAACAGAGGGAGATTACGTATTTAAATCTTAGGGCACGACTACTAAATATGTATATGACACTACGTCTGCAAGCAAAAAGACAACTCACTGTCATGATGGGTTAAACAAAAACAAACGAATGAACACCCAGATAGATGTGTGTGCACATGCACTTGTACACGTCACTGGAGCACCTCCTTGTAGGCACCGGTCACTAGAGGGACTGTTCCTGGCTGGACTGCTACCCACTGTGACTGTGCCAGGGAGCAGTGACATGGCCTACTGCACTATCTTCTTCCAAAGGGAGCTATGGGATCGGAGGGGAAACATCAGAACACTGACACTATGAATTCAGCATGAGTTTAATACAGATGAAAGATTTGGATACGATCATTTCCCACAGACATCCACTGAAAATGTGCTTATAAATGATCAGGAAGTAAGAGTCATAAAAGTTATTATAGAGGAAAATTGGTTTTTAACCCTGGCCTGCCCAGCTAATGCTAGCATAAATATTATGACTTACAAAATCAGCAATTGTGCTCCACAAATAGTGGATATCTGAAGGAGCCACTGAACTGAGTGTCCCAGGCCCAGAGAAGGCTGGGGCTGGACTCCAGCTTTTCTGAACCTTTTCTTCATCTTCTGTGAAATACAGAACAGATGCGGCATTTTCAGTACACTTACATGTTTTAATATTCTTAAAAACATTTGATTTGTGTGTGTTTTATCTGTGTGTTTACGTGTATGTGTGCGTGTGCATGCATTCAATTGCCTGCAAAAGGCAGTAGAGGGTGTTGGATCCCCTGGATCTAGAAAAAAAAGATGTCTGTGAGTCACCTGATAAGGATGCTGGGAAACAAACTCTGGTCCTTTGCAAAAACAGATGTGCTCTTAACTGCTGAGCCATCTCTCCAGTCCCAAACATCTTTAATGTTCTCTGATGCTATGAATTATAATACTCTTAGCAATATAGAAAGGCAATTTCCTCTAGATCACTGCATATGATCCTTCTATTTTAAGTATGACATACATACATAAAGGCAACCCGTTATAGGATATGAGGGTCTACGTCCCAAACAGTCTAGTGGGGGCATTTCAATTTGGAGCATTTGCCCTGGAAATGGGAGTTCAGCAGAAAAGACGGCTTGTGTACACACTGGAAACACTCTACACATGGTCCTCAAGATCATACAAGTTTAGGAAACACTCTACACATGGTCCTCAAGATCATACAGGTTTAGGAAACACTCTACACATGGTCCTCAAGATCATACAGGTTTAGGAAACACTCTACACATGGTCCTCAAGATCATACAAGTTTAGGCTGCCCACTTACATGCACATATTCATGAAATTCAGCAATTTTTAAAATGCCCTGAGCTCAGCCACAGAAGCCAATGTTGTCAGTAGCTTTCCACTTAATTGTCAGGGTGGTGAGAAGGGGGTAACAACAGCAACAGGAAGATGAACATGTCAGAAATAGCCTGAAATTGACAGGGAAGGTTTAGACCTAATAAAACACATATTTTCAATTCTGAATCTTTGTGTTTTATGTGGACTTAATAAAACAAGGACCCTGACAAAACAAGTCCTCCTTCAGTCCTGAGCTCCAGAGCAGGACGAGAAGCACCAGTCCGCCAGCCTTTTGAACATACGTCAGTAGAGACTTTTTTCTTCAAGAAGCTTTCCTTTATTTGTTCTGCTACCAGTTATAAAACAGCCTTGCTTAATACTTGACATTTTAAGTCACTTATTGCACACATGATGGGAATGTAGAGACTGATAAGGAATTCTCTCGAGATTAAAAGAAAATCAAGAAAGTAATGTCCATGACCAAAGAAAGCCAAGGAAGAACTGGTATAAGAGTGCTCTCAGAGGGCACACACAGCTACCTTGGCAGCCTACATCCTATGCAGAGCCAAGGCTGAGCAGGCCCCTTGTCGGAAAGTGTCCAGGACCCAAGTAGTGATTAAGTTATTCTTGTTCACAACCTAATGTTAGGGCCAACATATCCAATTCTGAGCATCTTTTGGTGGCATTTGATAAACCAATATGTGTTAGGAGTATAATACTGGACCCAGTGTAGGGGAATGTGTTATAGTGTGGAGTTGTGGAGATATTCTGACTTATCAGGAGCCACAATAGGACAGCTCTGGAGGACAGGGGTCCTGACTATAGAGAAGCCAGGCTTCCTGGAGCTGGGGTGCAGGGTGGGGAATGGTCTCCCCGCAGGATATAGCAATCCTGCTCTTCTCCTGCAGAGCTGCTACAGCTGAGTTCTCTGTTCCCATATAGGGCTTCTTAGGGATGAGTTTTCCCCGGGGCTGGGGAGGGGAGGGACTGGTTACTTTTTCCCTGCTCAGGGGATTGGTTGGGCACAGGGACAGAGATGGGTCTGATTTCATGGTCAAATGGTGTTTCATTTACTGGTATTTTTTCAGCCTTTTGACTCTAATCTTAGGACCAGGGCATATTTCTGTCAGTGACTCTGATTCTAGAGACAAGGTGTGTTTCTTTGGCACTGGTTTCAGAGTCAGGGCACTTGGTCCTGGGTTCAGGGAAAAAGATGTTTCTTTCCCTTTCTCAGGTTTCAGATCCAGGTCAGGCCTCACTGGCTCTGGGCTCAGAGTCAGGGTGCTCAGTGATTGGTTTCTTGTCTTCAACTTGTAAGTTGTGGGGTCCAGAATAAGTGCTATGAGCCTGGGCTTCCTGAGTCACACAAGGGAAAGAGGAAATGATACCTGTTGGATCTTATTTGAGTCATGTTATAGTTTAAAAATAAATTTTGGCAACAGACTGGAAAGACTACTAATCTTGTCTCATTTTACTGAGGGCACACACAGCCTGGCAGGTTCTCATTTCCCATACCACCCCTACCACTCCACTCTCACCAGCGCCCTCTGCCTGCTCTGTAGACAGGCTGACCTCCAAGTGCAGCCCACACTGAAGCTGTCTACACATTTTCAGCAACTGCCTCTAATTTCAAGCACACAGATTAGGTTCCCTGGAAAGTCTGCTTATAATCTTTCTTTTAGCCAAGCAATTTCTGTGAATGGTTTTATCATATCAAATACATTCTGTCCCTGCTTTTTAAACTTAATGCATGTTAATAAAGAAAAACATTTTAATCTTACAGACTGCACTGCTGTAAAACAGTCAATCTCTTACTAACGGACATTTCAGTCTTCCCGGTTTTGATCTTCTTTTTAATTAGAAATCACAAACATCATCATATATAAAGAATACTAGAGGAATTAAAATAACAATTGGCAAGTTAGTAACCTTCTTCAGGTGAAAATTCCCTACAACCAGAAGCAAATGCTGCTATTCGGTATAAGATGCTGAGATGTAACTATGGTCCTGGGGAAGGCAGTTCTTCCCTGCATCCTTCAATCCCATCCTTAAAAATGCAGCCATGCGATTTAAATGGGGAGTAAGCCAAGAGCCACATGAAAGGATTCTGTCTGAGAGTGAAGTGTGCACACAAATCTACTCTAGTGTTAATTGAACGTTCACAGCTAGTATATGTGTTTCTTTCCATTCTAATGAAAGTGTTCTTCCCTTCTATGCCTTGAGGCATGCTCTGTTAGCACTGATTCAAAGACCAGCATCAGAGCAGAGGACACTGCTTCACAAGCTATTGTGGGCAGCAGACAGTAAGAGAGAAATTTCCTAAAAAGTTATTTTCCCCAAGTGTTGGTAAATCTGTCTCCCAAGCATTTCTTTGCTCAAAACTAAAATCCAAATAATAAAAAGATCACTGACTGAAGTAGCAAAGATACAGAAAACAGATATACAATGACCACATGAGAGTACCCGTAGTGGGACTACCCTTGGTTGGTACTCTTGGTGGGAGTTACCCTTAGTGGGAGTTCCCTTGGTGGAGTACCCTTGGTGGAAGTACTCTCTGAGAGAGTACCCTCAATGAGAGTTACTATTGGTGAAGTACCCTTGGTGGAGTACTCTCGGGGGGAGTACCTTTGGTGGGAGTACCTTCAGTGGGAGTTATCCTTGGTGGAGTATCCTTGGTGGGAGTTACCCTTGGTGGGAGTTCCCTCGATGGGAGTACCCTTGGTGGAAGTACTCTCTGAGAGAGTACCCTCAATGAGAGTTACTATTGGTGAAGTACCCTTGGTGGAGTACTCTCGGGGGGAGTACCTTTGGTGGGAGTACCTTCAGTGGGAGTTATCCTTGGTGGAGTATCCTTGGTGGGAGTTACCCTTGGTGGGAGTACCCTCGATGGGAGTACTCTTGGGACTATGGAGGCTTCTGTTAATATGCAATGTTTTTAGCTAGTCCCATATGCACTGTCTTTTTGAGACAGGGTTTTTCTGTGTAGCTTTGGAGCCTGTCCTGGAACTTGCTCTGTAGACCAGGCTGGCCTTGAACTCACAGGCCTGCTTCTGCCTCCTGAGTGCTGGGATTAAAGGTGTGCACAACCACTGCCTGGCCCATATGCACTTTTTAAAACTGGTATTTATTGAGATCTACATTTTTCTCTGCTCCCCTCCCAGACTCTCCCCTGCCCTTTAACCCTCTTCCAAGGTCCCCATGCTCCCAATTTACTCAGGAGATCTTGTCTTTTCTACTCTCTTAGTGTCTTCATTGTTGTCTAAGTTCTCTGGGATCGTGATTTGTAGGCTGGTTTTTGTTGTTTTATGTTTAAAAATCACTTATGAGTGAGCACAAGTGATAATTGTCTTTTGTGTCAGGGTTACCTCACTCAAAACGATGTTTTCTAGCTCCATCCATTTTCCTGCAAAATTCAAGATGTCTTTTTCCCCCTGCTGTTTAGTACTCTATTGTGTAAATGTACCACATTTTCCTTATCCATTCTTCAGTTGAGGGACATTTAGGTTGTTTCCAGGTTCTGGTGATGACAAACAATGCTGCTATGAACATAGCTTAGCACATGCCCTTGTGGCAGGGTTGAGCATCCTTTGGGTATATACCCAAAAGTGGTATTACTTGGGTCCTGAGGAAGGTTGTTTCCTAATTTTCCACACTAACATCCAAAGGGGCTGTACCCCTTGCATTGCCACTAGCAATGCAGAAGTGTTCTCTTTACCCCACAACCTCTCACTGATGATAAGTTGTCATCAGTGTTTTTGATCTTGGCAATTCTTACAGGTGTAAGATGGAATTTCAGAGTTGTTTTGATTTGCATTTCTCTGATGACTAAGGATGTTGAACATTTCCTTAAGTGTCTTTCAGCCATTTTAGATTCCTCTGTTGAGAGTTCTTTGTTTAGGTCTGTATTCCATTTTTTTATTGGATTATGTGATTTTTTGATGACTAATTTCTTGAGTTCTTTGTATATTTTGGAGATCAGACCTCTGTCTGATGTGGGGTTAGTGAAGATCTTTTCCCATTCTGTAGGCTGTTGTTTTGTCTTGTTGACCATGTCCTTTGCTTTACAGAAGCTTTTCAGTTTCAGGAGGTCCCGTTTATTAATTGTTTCTCTCAGTGTCTGTGCTGCTGGGGTTCTATTTAGGAAGTGGTCTCCTGTGCCAATGCATTCAAGTGTACTTCCCACTTTCTCTTCTATAAGGTTCAGTGTGGCTGCCTTTATGTTGAGGTCTTTGATCCATTTGTACTTGAGTTTTGTCCATGGTGATATGGATCTATTTTCATTCTTCTACATGTTGATGTCCAGTTATGCCCGCACCACTTGTTAAATATGCTTTCCTTTTCCCATTTGATATTTTTTGCTTCTTTGTCAAATATCAGGTGTTCTAAGATGTGTGAACTGATATCCAGGTCTCCTATTCGGTTCCATTGGTCCTCCTGTCTGTTCTTATGCCAATACCAGGCTGTTTTCAGTACTGTAGCTCTGTAGTAGAGTCTGAAGTCAGGGATTGTGATACCTCCAGAAGTTCTTTTATTGTACAGAATTGTTTTGGCTATCCTGTTTTTTTTTTTTTTTTTTTTTTTTTTTTTTTTGCTTTTCCATATGAAGTTGAGTACCATTTTTTTTGAGGTCTGTGAAGAATTTTGCTGAGATTTTGATGGGCATTGTGTTGAATATGTAGATTGTTTTTGGTAAGATTGCCATTTTTACTATGTTAATTCTACCTACTCAAGAGCATGGGACATCTTTACACTTTCTGGTGTCTTCTTCAATTTTTTTTCTTTAAAGACTTAAAGTTCTTGTCATACAAGTCTTCTACTTGTTTGGTTAGAGTTACTCCAAGATATTTTATGCTATTTGTGGCTATTGTGAATGGTGATGTTTCTCTGATTTTTTTCACACCCTTTTTATTATCTGTGTACAGGAGGGCTACTGATTTTTTTGAGTTAATCTCTTATCCTGCTACATTGCTGAAAGTGTTCATGAGTTGTAGAATTTCCTTGGTAGAATTTTTGGAATTGCTTATGTAAACTATCATATTATGAGCAAATAGTGAGAGTTTGACTTCTTCTTTTCTGATTTGTACCTCTTGATCTCCTTTGGTGTCTTCTTGCTCTAGCTAGGACCTCAAGAACTATATTAAATAGATAGGGAGAGAGTGGACAACCTTGTCTTGTTCCTGATTTCAGTGGGATCACTGCGAGTTTCTTTCCATTTAGTTTGATGTTGGTTGTTGGCTTGCTATATATTGCCTTTATTATGCTTAGGTATGTTCCTTGTATCCCTGCTCTCTCCAAGACCTTTATCATGAAGGGATGTTGTATTTTGTCAAAAGCTTTTTTGGCATCTAATGAGATGATCATGTGGTTTTTATTTTTCAGTTTGTTTATATGGTGGATTACGTTGGCAGATTTTTGTATGTTGAACTATCTCTGCATCTCTGGGATGAAGCTGACTTGATCATGGTGGATGATGGTTCTGATGTGTTCTTGGATTCAATTTGCCAGTATTTTACCTAGTATTTTTATATCAATGTTCATGAGTGAGATTGGTCTGTAATTATCTTTCTTAGTAATGTCTTTCTGTGGTTTGGGTATCAAGGTAATTGTAGCCTCATAAAAAGAGTTTGGCAAGGTTCCTTCTGTTTCTACTGTGTGGAATAATTTGAGCAGTACTGGTATTAGTTCATCTTTGAAAATCTTATAGAATTCTGAGCAGGAGCCATCTGGTCCTGGGCTTTTTTTGGAGACTTTTGATGACTGTATTTCTTCAGGCATTATAGGTCTGTTTAATTTGCTTATCTGGTCTTTATTTAATTTTGGCACTGAGAAGAAGGTATATTCTTTTGTGTTTGGATGGAATATTCTATAGTGTCTGCTAAGTCTATTTGAGACGTAACATCTGTTAGTTCTCTTATTTCTCTGTTTTTTGTCTGACTGACCTGTCCACTGGTGAGAGCGGAGCGCTGAAGTCTCCCACTATTAGTGAGTGTGGTTTAATGTATGATTTAGGCTTTAGAAGTTTTTCTTTTACATATGAAGGTGCCCTTATATTTGGGGCATAGATGTTTGGTATTGAGTTTTACTTTTGATGAATTTTTCCTGTGACTAATATGAAATATCCTTCTTTGTTTATTTTGATTGATTTTAGTTTGAAGTCTTGTTAGATATTAGGATAGTTTCACTGCGTGTTTCTTACATCCATTTGATTGGAATATTTTTTTTCCCAACCCTTTACTCTGAGACAATGTCTGTCTTTGAGGTTGAGATGTGTTTCTTGTATGCAGAAAAAGGATGGATTCTGTTTTCGTATCTAATCTTTTGGCCTGTGCCTCTTTATAGGTGAGTTGAGTCCATTTATATTAAGGGATATTAATGACCAGAGATTGCTATATCCTGTTAATCTAGTTTTCACTGTTGGTGATGTTCATTTGTGTGTTTTCCCCTTCTTTGGGATTTGCTGCTATGAGACCATCAATTGTCTGTGTTTTTGTTGGTGAAGCCAACTTCCTTGGGTTGAAGTTTTCTTTCTAGTATTTTGTGTAGGGCTGGGTTTGTGATTAGGTATTGGCTAAATCTGGTTTTGTTATGGAATATCTTGTTTTGTCCTTCTATGGTGACTGAAAGTTTTTCTGGGTATAGTAGTCTGGGCTGGCATCTGTCGTCTCTTAACGTCTGCACCACAACCTTTGGCTTTCATCGTCTCCAATGAGAAGTCAGGTGTAATTCTGATAGGTCTGCCTTTATATGTTACTTGGCCTTTTTCCTTTGCAGCTCTTAATATTCTTTCTTTGCTCTATATGTTTAGTGTTTTGATTATTAAGTGGAGAGGGGATTCAGTGGATTCACTCTATCTGGTGTTCTGTAAGGTTCTTGTATTTTCATAGGCATATCTTTCTTTATATTGGGAAGGTTTTCTTCTATGATTTTGTTAATTTTCTGTGCTTTTGAGTTGAACTTCTTCTCCTTCTTCTATACCTATTATTCTTAGGTTTGGTCTTTTCATGGTGTTCCATATTTCTTGGATATTTTGGGTTAAGCTTTTGTTAATGTTTTTTTTTGATTGATGAGTATATTTCCTCTATTGTATCTTCAATGTTTGAGATTCTCTCTTCCATCTCTTGTATTCTGCTGTTTACGCTTGTGTTTGTGGTTCCTGATTGCTTTCTCATGATTTCTGTTTCTATAATTCCCTCAGCTTGTGTTTTCTTTATTGTCTCTATTTCAGTTTTCAAGTCTTGAATAGTTTCTTTCATATGTTTGATTGCTTTTTCTTGGTTTACTTTAAGGAATTTGCTGATGTCTTCCAATTTTTTGTTTGTCTTTTCCTCCATTTCTTTGAGGGAATTTCTCATTTCCTCTCTAAGAGTTTCAAACGTTCTCATGAAGTTATTTTTTAGGTCATTTTCTTCTGCTTCATCTATATTTGGCTGTTCAGGTCTTGCTGTTATAGGGTTTTTAGGTTTTACTGGTGTTGTATTGTTCTTTGTGGTGTTGCATGTGTTCTTAGCTTTTCTACTCATCTTTTCCCTAATTGGTGCGGCTGGAGCTGTTTGAGATTCTGTTGATTAATTTTCTAGATGCCAATAAATCCAAAGCTCAGATGGTTGTTCATTGTTGTACAGTCAGTGCCACAGTTCTGGTTACCCCATTGGTCACTCTGTGTTCCTGGAGATTTCTCAGTGCTCCTGGACTTTGTTCCACTCCTTTGGAGTTTGGTGTCTCAGGCCTACTTTGGCCTAGGTTACTGGCTTTGACCTGTTTCTGTAAATTCAGGTCTGGATCCCCTCCTGCAGAGGTCCTTGGTTCTGAGTTGGTCCTACAATGGTCTCTGGTTCTGGTCTATTCCCTTGGAGTTCCCAGGCTCTGGCGTGCCCAGAACTGCAGAGGACCTAGCTCAGGCCTAGTTCCTCAGAGGTCCTAGACTCATGCCTAGACCCACAGGGGTCCTGGCTTAGGTCTACTCCCTTGAAGGTCCCAGATTCATGACCGGACCCTCAGTAGTCTCTGGCTCTGGCTCACTCACTCAGCAGTTACTCCCCTGTACCTGTTCAGGTGGAGTTTGTTGTCTCAGGTCTACTCTGGACCAAGTTGCTGGCTCAGTCCTGGTCCACCAGTGTCCTGGGACTGGATTGGCTCCTGGCTCCCATGGAGCTTGCTTTCTCTGGCCCACTCCAGCCTAGGTAGGTGGTTCAGTTCCACTCCTCCCCACATGCACTTTTAAGATGATCAAGTACCAAGTGTAGAAAGGGTCTGGAAGAAGAGGAGCCACACTGCTAGGCTGCTGTTGTGGGTGTGACAGGCTTCAGCCTCTTTGTCCATCATCTACCAGGAGCTTTTCTCATTGTTTCTTTGTCACCTTTTCCCCAATAAAGGCTTGAAAAGAGAAGTTAGAGTAGGCTATGGCTCAGCCAGTTGCCTCATGTGGTAATACATGCCAGTCAGTCACTTATACTGGCATCTTTCCACATCTTGAGACAGTGGAAAGATGTTATTGCTCACCTGAAGTTAACATGGTTTAGGCTATCTAAGTGACAGCTACATTGGTCACTTGTTATAGACTCTCAGCCTTATAGGCCTAAGAAACAGCTTGCTGGGCTCTGAAGTTAGGAGGTCACATCCAGGGCAGACTCCAAGGATGGGTTACATACAGAGGAACTGGTGGTGGGAGAAGGTCTTGGTGAACACCCCTGCTTTCCCATCAGAGATGTGTGTGTGTGTGTGTGTGTGTGTGTGTGTGTGTGTGTGTGAGAGAGAGAGAGAGAGAGAGAGAGAGAGACTGAGACAGAAAGATTGAGAGAGAGATTGAGAGAAAGAGATTGAGAGAAAGAGATTGAGAGAGAGATTGAGAGAAAGAGATTGAGAGAGAGATTGAGAGAAAGAGATTGAGAGAGAGAGATTGAGAGAGAGAGATTGAGAGAGAAAGATTGAGAGAGACAGACACTTGGTTGTGCTGATGATTTCCCATGTGACCCTAGAGCAGCACACTACAAATGGGCTAAGAACAAGTGATAACATCCACAACAGAGGTTTTGGCATGTAATTACTGCAGTCATACAAAATGCTTCAGCAGACCAATTTGAGTATTAATCCCAGGACCGTCACAAATTGAGTAATCTCAGAAGACCTCCAGATGTGGCACATTTATGACTCGTATGTAATCAGAACATTAATTAGGACATTTCTAGTTCTGAGGCCCTACAGGTATGGTTTTATAACTACAGAAAGCATCATCAGTTAGCATTGTGTGACTGACTGTAGCAGACTGATTTCAGAAGCTCATCCTATGGGTCTGAGGGATTCAGCTCTCTATAAAGACACTGTGGCAGTCAGGAGGTGAAAGATACATTTGTTTTCCACTGATTTGAATTCCTACTCTGTTTACTCGTTGTTTAATCTTGGGACATTTTACTTCATGTGCTTGTTTCTTCATCAGGACAATGTGGGTAGTGACAATACTTCTACCGCAATGGTTTTTGTGAGAAGTAAATGAGAAGATTCATGTAACAAGAGCTTAATATGTGCCTAGTACACAGTAGTGCCACCGTCACTTCTCTGATTGTCATTACTTCAAGGCTAACACAGCTCACTTACCAAGATGCATGTCCATAACCTTGGCACAGTACTTGCACATAGCATCTAGGTCATTCAGCTGTCCTTGGAGGAAGGAAATCTGGGCTTCCAATTCCTCTTCCTTAAAAAAAAAAGAAATAAAGATTAAAAAAAAAACTACTAAGTACTACATATGATCCTACATTGTCTGTTTTGTTTTGAAATGTGGCCTTACTTTGTATTTGTAGCCCTTGAGATCAAGGACCTCTCTATGTAGGCCAGTCTGGCCTTAACACTACCTGCCTCTCCCAAACTTAGGAAGTTTGAGGATTAAAGGCCTGTGCCACCACACCCAGCCTCCTTATATAGACAAAACTTAAGGGGTGGGGGGAAACAGATAAAAGAAAGGCCACTACTACCATCACCAAGAAAAACAGTAGAACAGAGACAACCCCCTCAAAAAAAAAAAAAACCCAAGTATTCCTAATCGAATTCTGGCTCTGGCTAACTGTAAACATACAAACTTTGCATAAAAGTACAGAAATATATTTTTATTTCATATAATTTTTTTATCATATTTCCCCTCCCCTAGCTTCTTCTGGCTCCTTTCCACCTCCCTACTCACCAGTTTTATGTTCTCTCTGCTTCTCTTTCAAAAGACACAAAAATTAAAAACAAAAGAAGCAAACAATAACAACAACCAAAACCCAATAAATCATAAATGCTAAACCAATATGAAATAGAAAGTCTACAACAGCACAAAACACAAAGTTCATTTTGTGTTGGCCATCTAATATCTTTCAAAATATTGAGCAATAAAAATTAAAAGATGAAACTGAGTTTGACTAGCTCATACTTTGTAGGAAATTCCATTTTTCTTCATATTCACACATCTGAGAAACCTGTTTATACCAGAAACCTCATCATTGTCTAGACAATGAAAATGTCTTACAATGTGAGTTTTCTCAGCAGCTGGTAAGCAGTTAGTCTTATACTTCCTCCCTTGACAAAGAGCTGGGGTATTTTGTTTCTAGAGATAGGTCCTCTATGTTGAGTCATTAAACTACACAAACAACAAGGACACAAAGATTAAAGTCCTTTTAAGGAAACATGATGTGGGATGTCCTTTTGTATTATGTGTTGCTTTTATTGATTAATGAATAAAGAATCTGCTTGGACCTATTACAGGACAGAATAGAGCAAGGTGGGAATTCTAAGCAGAGCTAGAGGAGAAAGTAGGTGGAGTCAGGAGAGAAGCCGTGTAGCCTCTGAAGGAAAAAGACATGAGCCGCCAGCCAGAACCTTACTGTAAACCACAAGCCTTGTGGTAAAATACAAAATAATAAAAATGGGTTAATTTAAGACGTAAGAGTTAGCTAGAAATATGCATAAGCTACTGGCCAAGCAGTGTTATAATTAACACAGTTTCTGTGTGATTATTTCAGGTCTGGGCAGCTGGAAAACAAATGAGCAGTCTCTGTCTACAACTGTAAAATATTTCCTAGAGAAATCTATAAGATTCTGTGAGTTTTTCTCAGAGAAAGGGAATAATTTTTGTAATTTGGGCTATTTTAGCCAGGATAGCTATACTAGAAAAGAAAGGATGTTGCCAGGGCTGGCACAGGAGAGAAAATGGATTTTCCAGTCTTAGATGCTTTTCTTTTTATATAAAATTCCTCTGTGCCATTAACAAAATGGAAAGAGAAACCAACTGAGGCATTTCTTTTACTTTTTTAAAGTGAGTAATTATAATCTGACTGGTAGGTAGCGTGGAAATGAATGGTTGAAAAGGTCTCCTGTAGGTGTACTGCATTTGGAAGACATGTAAAGCACGGGGTTTTGAACCTACGTAATGTGCTGGCTTTGTGGGAGCCTAGCCAGTTTGGATGTTCACCTTCCTAGAAATGGACGGAGGGGGGAGGACCTAGGACTTACCACAGGGCAGGGAACCCTGACTGCTCTTTGGACTGGAGAGGGAGGGGGAGAGGAGTGGGGGGAGGGGGAGAAGGGTGGGAGGAGGGGGAGAAGGGTGGGAGGAGGGGGAGGGAAATGGGAGGCTGGGAGGAGGAGGAAATTTTTTTTTTTCCTTTTCTCAATAAAAAAAAATAAATAAATAAATAAAATAAAATAAAAAAAGAAAGTTATTAGAAAAGCTCTTTATGGCAAAAACAAATCATGCCATTCTCCACAGATAAGTAAATGCGCTCAAATTCCACAGATATCACAATTATGCTTCAACACAGCTTTTGCTTATTATAGGACGCTAACAAACCTGTACCCACTAACATTTAGTGATTCCTTTGTATGATATTGGAACTATTTAAATTTTTGTAAATTCATAAATGAAGGAAAATGACAAAAAAAAAGCACTGAAAAGCACTGATTTCAACTGCAAGCTCAAGAGGTCTTAGCAACATGCATTGAAATGTTTGACACAAAGTCAGACATAGCAGTGCTCAAAAAGTGAACCACGGAATATCTACTGTAGAATTATACAAGCACTTTCCATGTTCATTATGTATCCTACCAAGTTCCACAGCTCCTCCTGCTCCTAAACTAGGACACATGGCACCAGAAGCTCAACTGAAGGATGCTAACGGAAGACATTTCCTATCCGGTTCCACTGGGCATCGAGGTGAAAAAAGGATGGTCTGTCTCAGGCCTCTTTTCTCTCCCTTTCTTTGTCTCTTTTCATAGGCCTGAACCTGTTCTGTAAGATTACTACAGACATTAAAGAAGGAAGGCTGTGTGTGTCTTGCTCTGTGATAGCTGTAGTCAGTGTGTACAGATGGCACCGCATACCTTGTCTCTCTTAGTGTGCTGTGGCCTCACTTCTAAGTTTGCAAGAATCCCTCTTTAGCTCTTGCATCTGTATTGCCTCACTAGCCTTGATACAGAGACTACAAAAAGTCAAACTATGTCAAGTTGGGAAGTTTAAGAAGCCTGGCAAATTCTGTCTTCCCTAAAGGAGGCTCATGATGGCTGTTCAGGCTAGAGCATCCAAAAGAGACTCATGGAGAAGTAAAATCACAAGAGAAGAACCAAGACCCTGGGCATGTTACAATGTTTTTCTGGAGTCTTTTAGTCCATCACAGCTGTTGCCAGGTCAGCGAGATGTAGTAATAGGGGCGGCGGGGCTGTGTCCCCAGCACCCCGGCTGCCCACATGGCTAGCTTATGCTCCGAAATAACAACACACAAACTGTATTCATTTAAACACTGCTTGGCCCTTTAGCTCTAGCCCTTACAGGCTAATTCTCACATCCCAATCAACCCATCTCTAATAATCTGTGAGCACCGGTCTTACCGGGAAAGATTCAGCATGTCTAACCTGGTGGCTTGCTTCATCGCGTGCGTCTGCCCAGGAGAGGAGAGGATGGCGTCTCTCTGAGGCGTCTTCTCCCAAGAGGAGAGCTGTGGAGTCTGAGCTCACTTTCTCTTCCTCCCAGTGTTCTGTTCTGTTTACTCCTCCCACCTATCTCTAACCAATGAGAGCCAAGCAGTTTCTTTTTATTTAACCAATGACCTTCCTCCATCAGTGAGAGACTCAGGTTATACTACTACATGCAGCAGCAAATACAGCCTAATGAGCACTGTTCAAGTCCCCACCCACACACCAAAGAGAAAAAGGAAGCCCTATGGTGCTCTATTTTGGATCTGTTCCTTATGCCTTGAGAGATGGCTGAATGTGGGAGAGTGGTTAAGAGAGAAACTCACATACGACACCAAGAAACTATTCCTGTCTTGTCACTGATAAATCATATGGCCTTAAACTATCTCCCTCTCCTGCTCTGATGGAAAGTCAGTCCTCTGGAGGATGTAAACTCAAACTTTGCTCTCAAGGCACTTAACAACTGTTAATGAGCTGGAACGCGCAAGTGGATCATACGGTAGAGTGCACAAGTCTTATAATGAAATAAGAAACATTGCCTGGGAATCTTGGCCCTTCCACTTAGTCATCTTTTAGTTACATACACAAACCCAACCAGAATCTAAATCTGGACCAAACCTAGAGTTTGGTTGTAGCTAGTAGTTAGGGTGCTAACAGCCCAGGCTATACAGAAAACACCAGAAAAGAGAAGCTTCCTGGCATAAAACCATCTCTGTGTACTCTAGGCAATATTTTAATTGAGTAACAACCATGCTAGTTAAAATGCAAACACCCCTGGGAGCTTTGGTCCCCAGTAGACACTCTTATTTACAGAGCTTTCTTCTACTTGGTGGCTTGCTTTTGGAAAGCCTGGAGGGAAGAGCTTCGGAGGACACAGTGCAGAGGAGATGGGCATGGCCTTCTGGCTTGAGACACTGACCAGCTGGGAAGTGTCTGCAGCTCAGAGGACCACTTCCTCCACAGTCTGTTGCTCTGCAGTGTTAGATGCTGTCACTATGTGGACAGTGCAGGGTTTGAACCTGCATGGGGCTGCCCTTGGTACTTGGCTGTCAAATTCAGAAGGAGAAAAAAACCACAAATTTGTTTTCATTTTCATGCCTACTGAATGTCAATACAGACAGAATCTGTCTCCACACAAACACTGTGCAAGAGTGCACATTCATTCATTCAGACTTTCATTTTCCAGGGAAAGCTTAATGAGATCAAAGAGATCGGCTCTGGTTGAAGCAGGTGCAAAGGGCCAAGAATCTCTTATATTTGGTAGTCTGAAGTGCAGTTTGCCATCCCTATTGAGGCTGCAGAATCTGAAAAACATTCTTAAATCCTCCAGCTATCACTCAGGGTTTATAAATAGAAATGGGATCATGTGGAAACAAAGGGAGGCTTCCATTTATTCTTCATCATATTATATAATTGCAATTCTAAAACTGCCAGAACCTCCTCTAAATGTCTGTCTTAGTGTCTAGGGCTGTGCACCCTTCAGTCAGCAACACTCTCCAGAATGACAGCATTGCTCACTTGCTTTCATCACACTGCCCTCTGTAATACAGAAGAAATGCTTGCCTAATCACCTTGACATTGTAGGAAAACTGCTTAATGATCCTGAAAAGAAAGTATTATTGTGTTTACCCTGGCATGGATGTTCTACTTTCCACATAGGAAGGAGTACGGTGGGGTCATGATGGAATCCTGGAGAAGACAATTCTGGGTTCAGAACCCATTATTGCCAGTACCTTTGTATAATTTCTTTAGTTTCTTTATCTGTTAGAAATAGACTTCTTTCTTGGGTTCTATGTCCTCCCCAGCAAACATCTGAGCTCCCTTCAACAGAGACTCATCACCTGGATGGAGTCCTAACTTCTAGATGTTCACGAAACTATTTCCTTCCAAAGCTATCCAGCAATGTTTAGAATTTTAGAATACTTCAGATCCCAACACCTGGAAGGATGAGGCAGGAAGATTGCAAGAGTTCAAGGTCAGTTTGGGCTATATAGTGAGACTATTTAAAAGAAAAAGGCATTTCAATAGGGTCATTAAATTTGTTAGGTATTATGTAACTTGGTTGTTTACATAAAGTATATCTTTCATATATTACTTTTATAAATGCTTCAATATCCTTTAATATTTCTTATTTATTTTAGCAGTACAAGGTTTTGTAGTTTATTAATTATTCACTTTTTTATCACCTTGTTTAATAAATACATTCATTTACTTTATGTTAAGTTTTGTGAGAAATGCAGTAACAGGTGAGATGTTGGTCCTGGTGTCTATTGAGTTTAGAGAAGACCTGGTCTGCGTGTTCTTTTTTTTTTTTATTTAAATTTATTTATTTATTAAGGATTTCTGCCTCGTCCCCACAACCGCTTCCCATTTCCCTCCCCCTCCCCCGATCAAGTCCCCCTCCCTCATCTGCTCGAAGAGCAATCAGGGTTCCCTGACCTGTGCGTGTTCTTAAGGCCAAGAAAGGAGCAGATGATGTCCCTGAAAGCTCTGGGGATGAATGTGAAGTGTTCTCCACAGGCCAGCAGAGAGGAGACATCTGTAGCAGATGTGGGGATGAAAGAATGCTTTCTAGATAACATCATTCTAAGGGTATTCAAAGAGGACTCTGAATGAAATGACGGAAAAGCATGTTTCAGGAAGCAAGGGTCCAGTCACAAGGTGGTACATGCGTGTGTGTGTGTGTGTGTGTGTGTGTGTGTGTGTGTGTGTGCAGGAGAGTATAAGGTGAGCAAAAGAACCAATAATGAAGTGAAATCAGAGCACTGGGAGGAGCAGGAGTTACAGATAGGCAGGAAGCCTTCTCTTTTCTTCTTCCCAGTGATATATTAGGACTGGGGTCTGACCATGCTAAAGATCATTCACACAGGAGCAATGTCTGTCAGTCCTGAGGCAAAGTGGGACAGGACGGGCCCTGAGGTGGAATTCTGCCCAGCTTCTAAGAGTGTCCTCAGATCACAAGACAAGCAGACGAGGGAGCCAACACTGACAGCAGCAGCAGGAACCAGCCAAGAATAGCTGCCAGAAGACAGGAAAGGCGCCTAGTCTTGCTTGAACAGATGGGTGAGCAAGAAGTGGGAAGCACAGGAAATGGAAAGTCTTGATGAGGTGGAGGAAGGCTGCAGATGCTCTGAGGAAGCTGTGGTACACAGAGGGTAACACACACACACACACACACACACACACACACACACACACACACAGTGAAGCATATGGCAATAGCCTGGGAAGACACCACCAGGAAAAAGAGAAAAGGAGCACAGTGTCCACATTACACACCTTCAGTTCAGGGGTCGAAAGGACATGGTCTATGAAGCAGTTCAGCAACTGTACTGGAGAGCAGGCTGGAATAAGCTATAGTGTTAGTTAGTATAGAAGAGGCCAGCCACATACCATCTTTGAGCCTGCCAATAAAATGGTAATAATTATGTGTATGTCCTATGGGGGTGGAGTTATATGCATGGAGAAGTGCATTTCTGATTTGGTATTCAATTACCTTTAGACATTCTTTTCAATCTATTTAAAAATAATTATTTATATGGATGACTGCTTTGCCTGCATATATTTATATACATCACATGCATGCCTGGTGTCGGTGGAGGTCATGTGAGGGTGCCAGATCCCCTGGAACTGGAGTCAGAACTGGTTGTAAACAGTCATGTAGGTGGTGGGAACTAACCTGGGCTCATTGTAAGAGCAATAGGCACTTAAAGTCACTGACCCAACTCTCTGGCCTCCTTTTTTGTTTTCTAATTTGAACAAAATGTCAGCTGGGTCTTGTTAGTGTAGTGTATTTCTGTAGTTACAAGCTAGGCCTGGAAGCCTGCATTGCTAACTAAACCCCAGGGAATGTTATGGCTAGACAATGGGCCACAATTTGGACAGCATTAGTACCAGTGTTAGGCCCTCATATTTCCTTCTGAATATAGAAAGGCTATAAACTATTCTCCTGTCTCCCTGCTCTAAGGCAGCTTTAAGAGAAGGTTTCTGGGTCACATACACATTTGGTAACAATCTAAAAGAAATCTTCTCAATACGAATTAGGAGGCTGTGGGAAATCAACAGGGCAACAGCTCCCAAGACAGCTTCTCAGCCCTTCTGCATTAACTCTGTGCAGAGTGGCTTCATCATTCTATTCAGAAGATCAGAGAGCAAAGCAGCCATGCTAGTTGGCCATACAGGCTAGGGAGTGGTGGCACACACCTTTAATCCACTCCCCCTCCCTCCTCCCCGGACTTGGGAGCTAGAGGCAGACAGATCTCTGTGAGTTCAAGGCCACCCCGGGCTAATTAAATCTGTGTAGAAGAGAAACAGAGCTCACACAAAGGTGGTCGCAGCAGTTGGGTTCACAGGCCTTTAAACCCAGCACTGGGGAGGTGGAGACACGGGTGATATGGCTGGGCGGAGAGAGGAATATAAAGGGGAAGGACAGGAAGTCAGTGGAGTGTGGAGTCTGAGGATTCATGGAGACAGGATCTTGCCTTGTCAGTGTGAAGAGGTGGGAGAGGTAAAAGGGTTCTCTAGTGGTTGGCCGCGTTGCTTTTCTGATCTTCAGGCTGAACCCCAATATCTGTCTCCGGGTTTTTATTACTTGTGCTACAATTCAGAATTAAGTTTTTGGACCATTAGTTCTCAATGTATTCATAAAGACAAGCACTTAGAAACTTCTAGTTTTAAATTAAAGGGACTGATAGAGATCATGATATTTGAATCTATCCTAGGTTTTCTGAAAACATTTTTTATAAAAGTCTATAGTAAGTAATACTTACTACTGAGAACTGTGTGAGTGTACATGATATATACAGAGGCCGGGAAAGAATGTCTTCCTAGATCACTTTCTATCTTGATTTTCAGACAGTCACTGAATGGAAATTTTCTGTTTTTTTATTTTTTTTATTTTTTTTTGTTTTTTTTTATTTTTTTTTATTTTTGGAAATTTTCTGTTTTGACCAGACTGGGTGTGAGCCTCAGGGACCCTCCTGTGTCTATGCTCCCAATCCTGGGCATCCCCATGCATGGCTCCTACATGGGTGCTGCAGCCAAAACCCTGACCTTGCACACGCACAGCAATCACTTTATCTATTGAGCCATCTTCTCAGGCCTACTAATAAATTCAAACTTTTAGAAACATAATTTTATGCCTATTACCCTTCCCATTTTGTGAGCTATTTTAAGGTTGTTGCCCTTCTAGAAGTTGCTTATGAAAAGTAAGAGAATAAACAGAAAAGACAAGAATGAGTACTAGAAAACTGGGCCACGTGTTATAAATTCTAAGTAAGTTTATAATGCTAGCACAAACTGGAAAAGGAATACAGCCTTCCTGACAAGCGTTACTCGGGTGAAGCAGGACGGCTACAGCCTCTCTCACAGTCACCACCGTCACCACCTGCAAAGCCTGTGGCTCCCTTTACATAGATCAGTAAGTTCCTAGCCCTGAATTCAAGAGGTATCAAAGTGTTGTTAGAGAACTGCCTGTCTTTTAAACATTGGACCTGGGAAAGTGTTCTCTTCTAGAAAGGTCTGTATATAAGAGTCTAAATGACACTGTTAAGAGACATGCCCCAACTTGTGGACTTCCAGGCTGTCACCTTCACGTTGTATTCTTATAATCAGGCAGCATGAACAATCTGTTGTGACCCCAATACGTTTCCTCTACACCAAGTCAATGAGCACAGATGGTATTCTGTTAATGAGGGTTTTTCTGCCTGCCACTTGCATGTGATCATATCAACTGATGCAACCACCCAGGCCGTACCAGGGACTTTTCATGTTTCATAGTACTGTTGGCTGGCCAAGATCATCTGTGAGCTCTTTCCTGGCACCAAAAGCAGAAGCCTACACAATGGCTAACCCAGACAGAATGACCTTGGCCAAAGCTGCTTTTGTTGTTTGTTTTGTTGTTGTAAAAATAATTGGCCATGTGAGGACAAAACACAAAGGACAAAACAATGAGGACATGTATCCCATTCTCAAAGCTAAATGCCTCCCACAAGGGCAAACAGAAGCCTATACCTGAACTGAATCCAAGTCGAAGATCAAGAGAGGAATAAGAAATACTTTAAGATACAAATGGTAGAGGGAAACAAGCATTAGAATTACTATGATATTCTCCTGTTAATGTAAACAATACCAGCTAAGAAGCTTTTAGAAAAAAAAAACAAATGCAAGAAGAGGGTGAATGCTCTGCGTCAGCCATATGCCTACCACACTGACTTATAGGAACCCTATTTCTCAGTAACACCAGCCAATTTCTATTAACTTTGAAAATTTGCTGGTCAACTCCATTGGTTGGGGAAGATACCAGAGTGATTCCTGCTACACTGAGTACTTGCAACAGTACACAAAACCTTTAAGAGTAGGAATTTATTCCTCAATTTTCTGAGTGCCAGAAACAACACCTGATAAAGAGGACAGTCAGAGGGAACAGAGTCTGTGAGACCTTCCACATAAATATAAGGAGATCACCTCCCTGAATGCTGAATCAGCACCCATAAATCAGGCATGATAACCTGCACCTTCCACTGTTCTTGCAGGTCTGGAAAGGGTAGACTTTCTACTGTGAGAGTTAAACAGCTCCAGAATCGAACAAATAAAGACCTCGGTACATCATGTATTTGAATTGAGACCAGAAAGAATTGTGAGTTTTGTGGAAAAGACAGGAGCTGAAAACAGCAAAAATGTCTAAGACAACATACTTTACTTAAGAGAAGGAAAGAGTTGTACATCCCTGAGAGGCAGCAGAAATGTTGAGGAAGGATTGATAGCAAGGTTGCCAGAGAAAGATCATCAGAGGCCTGACAGGCCATTTCTAACCCTGAAGAGCTCTGATGGGGAGTTACAAACTGGGACTAAGATGTACACAGTGGGCAAACTTGTGTCAAGGAATACTTTGAACACTCGAATGTTCTTTTTAACATGAGGTTATTGTTCATGAAGAACAACAACATTGCATAGCCTATCTTTCTATATTCTTTTTCTTGTAACATGCCAAATTCAGAAGGCAAATGGGACTCAGTATAGTTACTTGTATTGTAATGTTTGTTTTCAAACTGTGAATTGGTGTCAATGATAATTATGTATCAAGGAACAACTGAGAGACATTGTATTTCACAGTTCCTCTCTATAATTTCATTCTCAAGAAATGCCAGGTGTCAAACTGCATGTAGTTGAAACCAGGAATGCACAAAATGCCTGCCTACATATACTGCAATGTCTGCCAGCTAGGATTCCATACAGCGCTGCCCAACCACTGCACAGTATCCCACTAGCTAGCATTAAATACATTCCCTTTCATTCCACACATTATCAGTTGCCCCGATCAATCTCATTTCTGAGAGCCCTGACATTTTTGATGCATGATTTTTCACACCTACAATCTGTAGAAATGGGCTAGCCCCTCTGCACAACTCCTCTAAAGATTATGGTTTATCAGAAAATGGACAGATCTCTCACAACCAAATTTACTTTTTCAGCAAAATCAACTATTTACAAGAAGTCTTTAGTGTATAGACACTGTAGGGCAGAACTGAATGAAGTTTTGGGTGCATGCTTTCCCAAGAGACCCTTTGGCTACACCTTCTTTCAAGGTGAACCAGATCCACTCCACAACTGAGGGGAGTTGCAGAGACTCTCCTAGTGGAGACCTAAGAATTCAGGTCAATAGCACACAAAATCCTGGGTAGTTCTGAAAATGTCTCTGCCTCTATGTGAAGCCACAGTATTTAAGAATAAGAACACAGTCTTAGTAAGAGTTTCTGTTGTGATGACCACCAAGACCAGAAGTCCTTGGGAGGAAAGGGTTTATTTAACCTCACATCTTCAGGGAATAGTTTATCACTGAGGGAAGTCAGAGCCCAAACTCAAGGCAGGAACCTGGAGACAGGAACTGATGCAGAAGCCATGGAGAAATGCTGCTTACTGGCTTGTTCCTTATGGTGTACTCAGTCTAATTTCTTATGGCATTCAGGACCACCTGTCCCGAGTCAACACAGCCCATAGCTCGGCTTATTCATAAGAAAATGCCACAGGTGGTTGCCCCCAGGCCATTCTGGTTGGGGCATTTTCTCAGCTGAGGTTCCCTCTTCTCAAATTACTCTAATTTATGTGTGACAAACTGACAAAATAAAATAATAAAACAAATCCCAAGTCAAACCACTAACCATAACAAACAGAGAACAACTAATTGAATTTCAGATAAAGAATAAAGTTTCTTTAGTATATTTCACATATTGCCTGTTAAAAAAGTACTCATGGATTACATCAAATTTAATTGGACATTCTGTATGATGCAACAGTACATTAGGAGGATGCCCAGGAAGATACAGTCAGTCTTTCTCCTCTGGATATGGTGACTTTACCTGGTGTGGTTATGTTGCTTTGATCCTAGGCAGAGTCTATCCTAGGCAGAGCACAGAGAGAGTGGGGGTCCTTGAAGACACTAAAGCAGTGGTTTTAAACGTCAGCCGAACATCTCCATGACCAGAAAATACAATGCCCAGGGCTCACCTTGTAGATGAGGATTCCATTCCTCTGCTGCCTGTGCTGCTCTACTGACTCCAGATAGCTGCGATGTGGACCCAATGAATACAAATTCCTTTGGTCTCATGTGCAACTCTTGCCCACTATAGTCACTACAATCACAGGCCATAACTTCTATCCTGTATGGCTTCCAGCATTCTAAATAACAACAGTATCATTGGAAAAATGCAAGGCTCAGCATGTACACGCTTTCTAACTAGACCCCTTTAGAAGTTTTAATCTTAACTGTAGGTCAAAGCATTAGATGTGCTCATTGACTTGAGAGAAAAAGCTGGTGTGCCTGCCTTATCTCCTTCTGAAAGGAGCTCGGGGTCCTGCATGTGATAGTGTGACTGAGAAAGTCCCCAGTCTTGGGCATTTCAACACTCGACTCCCCATTGAAGGTGCTGTCTGGGGCGGTCTGGCATTACTGAAGGAAGTATGCCATCACAGGCAGGCTTTGAGAGCTTAAGGCTTCTCCCTACTTAGAGTTTGCTTTTTCTGCTTTGTGCTTGAGGTTCAAGATGACAGACTCTTAGCCCCAATAGACCCTTCTTTCTGTAAACTGCCTTAGTCACGGTGTCTATCACAGCAAGAGAAGAGCAACTAATAGAGCAGGCAATGCCCTCAGGTAGAAATCCAATTCAGACCTTCATCAAGAGTGCCAACAGCCACACACGCACAACCTTGTGATTCCACACTCATCAGACCTCCATCAAGAGTGCCAACAGCCACACACGCACAACCTTGCGATCCCACACTCATCAGACCTCCATCAAGAGTGCCAACAGCCACACACGCACAACCTTGCGATCCCACACTCAGGAGGCTGGGGCAGGAAGAGCTCTGGTTTGACAAGAACATGGGCTATAGGAAATAAGATGCTAACAGCTTCAACGGCAGATAGTGGTAAACTCTGATTAACGTCCATAGTTGAAGTTAAGCTTTATATAAATGTTAACATCAACATCAGGTACCATGTTGACTTCATTCTTATTTTCTTCAATTTAATTAAAAATACCTCAATATTTTCAAAGACTATACATTTTTAAATCATGCTGTTTGAATAAGAACTGCGCAACAGTATACAGATATGCTTAAAACCCAAAAGATTGCCTAGAACCAACTGATTACAATGCGAAGGTAAGTATTTGTCAGTATCGCTCACTGTATGAGGTCTCCTTTACTCTTTAGACTTGGTGGTAGTGGGTGTACACGTGCTACATGAGCAGGTTAATGGCACAATTTACAAGTTCTTTACTTGCTAAGGGAAATGAGGAAGGCTTTAGATAAATATTAAGAGCACTGTCCTTTCTGATGGGCCTTCAAGAACAGAAAGGTAATAAAGATCAATAGGGTCAGAACGGTGACCGGGGTGACATCAGGTGCTGGTCTGAGAGGCTTATTCTGTGCAAAAACAAGTGAGGCTGAATGTAGTTTATTTAATGAGATCAGGCCATTATTATGAAAAAAGAAAAATCAGAAATATTAGAAATTTAAAAGTAGACTAACTAGTAAGAATATTAAGGGTGAAACTATGGGTAAACAATGTGAAAGGCAAGAAACAGTCTAGTCCTGGGTTCAGGGATGGGGGAGGAAAGAGAAATGCCATCTCTTTTAGTATAAGGAGTGTGAAGTACTTCCTTGCTTGGAGGAAAGGATTCTCCCTTCAGGCCAATGTAGTGCCCAGGGTATGCTGGCGTTGTAGCTTGTCATGCTTCCTACTGCCATGCTTCTGTGACAGTTGTGAGTGTATGAATTTCTGACATGGGCATCATGGGGCAGAAAGGTAAGAGGAGGGACAACAGAGCTCCGCAGAAGAGAAGACATTTGAACTGAAATTCAGCTCAGTTACGAGAAACAGCCACAAAGGCTCCTTCTCCACCTGCCCTTGTGTTTGAGAGGCCTGAAGCTGCTGTAATGAGAGCAGGGATCTCATTCTTTTTGAGAGAAAGCTCTGTAGATTAATGTAATTTCCTGGCAAAGTTAATGTGGGTGTTTTTAAAACATAAAAGATGAGCTGCAGGGAAAGATTTTTTTTTTTTTAAATTTTAATCACAGTTAGATACTAAGGGAAAAGAGGGAGACAGCTTACAGCCTCCACACTATGACTTTTGGCCTTGATTGACTTTCTTTTGCACAGGGTAGGCTGAGAATTTTCTTTTCTTTCTATACCATGCACATGTACATTAGGGAACAAGTAACTGTCCCTCTAAGGCAGTGCAGTTTGAAAGAACACATAAACATTAAGTTTCCAGAAAGGCCATTGAAAAGAAGCAGATGTTATCAACAACACATTTAATTTAGCATGGCTCAAACCCATAGGACTCCCTGGCCAGCTGTCAACACATTAAATTGTTTGATTTGAGCTCTCCCCAAGCCAATGTGTATGCCTCTTTGGCAGGATTCCTTGTGGGCACAACCTGGTATCTTTATACCTTACAGAGATGATGAAGAGGAAGATAAATGATGGAAGAAGAAGGCCTAGCAAGAGGAGGATGATCGCCCTTAAGGGTGCAATCCATTTCCTGTAATTCTGTGTTCACTGTGGTGAGTGTGTATGTGTGTGTGTGTGCTGGTATTAAATAAATTTATTGAGGCATTCTGAAGTTAAAAAGCAAACCTTAAATCCCACTTTTAAAAGCAAAATTAAACTAGCTGCTGTGGTGTGGAGACAGCTCGTGACGATGCTCCGCTGCCACCCCATGTCTGTGCTGGAATTACACCAACGGGCTGAGACTGGAGACGGAGAAGAATTGATGCACGAGCATCTACGTCTACTCTCTCAGACCACAGCTGACTGGCAGACTCTCAGACATGGCAGAGACTCTGAACTAAGTTCAAACAACTAATTGAATGCCATGCTACAAATTCCTAAATTATCTTGACATAAGATTAAAATTCCTAGTAAGGCTTTTTAAAAGCTAAAAACAGTCATGGCCTCTAAATTAATTTGAATCTACTTATGTCAATGAACTACATTAAATAGGAAAGCATGGGTGTCTCGGGAAAGCCACTCTGCTCACATTCTCCTCTAATTCACTGACCTAATTCAAAACCTGAAAATGGACCCCTAAAAGCTGACTGACCCCTAAAGCAAAACTGCTCTTTCAAATTTAAATGCTTTCATGAAGGACGAGGTAAGCCATTCTGGCAATCCACCAGTTTTTCACCAAGTTCCTGGCTGCCCATCATACTCAGGCTACTGCCCCCTTACAGTCTGGTCACACAGTATAGTTCTCGATGCTAAACATCCATCTTAACAGTGACTGGTTATGGGTAACTGCAGAATTTAATTTTAGCCAACAGGAGGAGAAAGAAAAGCCTGCTGGGACCGCCCAAGTATGTACCGTAAGACAGTCCTGGATGCTAACACAGCAGTTAAGCATCTAATGCCTCTTGTGTTGATGAGATAACTTTATATAACTACTACTCCCCATTTACTACAAATATCCACAACAGACAGGTTTTACATTCCTTGTACAGATAAAATGTTCATAATTCCAATTCTAGATTATAGTCTGCAATAGATTAGACAACATTCAAACTGGCTCTAGTTCTAGAGGTTATTAAGAGTCTTCTTTTAAATCTGTCTTCCTGTGCCTGGCAACACTGTTTCTGTGCCATGATAAGACTACATTAATGAATTACCAAATGCTATAAAAATCAAATTCTGTCAGATTACCCAAGTGCAATAAGGGGATCATTGACACACAGGATGAGCTCTCCTCACAGCTGCCCCGTGCCCACAGCTGTTGGGTTTACGAGTCATCGCCCTGTGTAGCGCAGACATTCTGATTTCATGCGGTTTGTAGAGGACCCTGAACCACAGATACATTTAGATCTTTGGAGATTGGTATGTAATTATCACAAAACATGACAAAACACCGTGCAGTTCCTAAAGATTTTAAAAATTACTACTGGCTGATATGTGAACTTTAGGATTTTCCTTTTACTATTTTCTCTGTCTTTTACCTAAGCAAAGAAATTTTTAGAAAAAATGACAACAATTGTAGAATAGTGTTAAAAAAGCAAAAACTCATTTAACAGTCAAACAAATGACCAACAAAAAGATTTTTAGTAAGTACTGGATATCATTATGCAAAATAAGACAAAAAAATTTGCATTTTTGTCTTCAAGACTACCACCAACAAAAACAACACAAATAACCAATTAAAAATCTAAATTTAATGAGGTAAGCCTTCTAGACACTTTAGGGAAAGGAGAAGAAAAATTCTCTTCAAAATAAATAACAATGTTGAAAACTATGATAATATTTTTGTTTGTTTTTTGATAGATTCAGCCCATGTAGCTAGCTGTAGCCCAGGCTAGCCTCTGTCTCCAGAGTGCTGGGAGGAAGGTATCACCATCCTGGCTCTACAGTAGGTACTACTGTTTCACTGCTTTCACATTTTAGTGAAAAGCATCAGATAGAGAAGCATAATGATGCCCTTTTGTTATTTTTCTTTAGGAATAGTATCTCTGAACTTTAGAGCCTAGAATAAGGTCTTTTATAAGCATCTGCCAATCCTTGTTACTTCTTTAAAGATTTATCTCAATTTTGTCCCCCCCCCCTTTTGAAAACTCATCAAAAGGATGAAAACAAATACAATGCACCCTATCCTAAAACAGACAGCCAGCAGAAAGGCTTTAAACGGTGCATACTTGGGATATGAAGTGTCTATACCAATTTCAAAAGCATTTTTCAAAATAGCATTAAAGCAGATTTCGCCACACTTATACTGGTCACTACAACATGTTCATCTTTGGGCTATGTCTGTCTTCTGCTTATTTAGCCTTTTTCTAATTGATTACAATTTCTTTGTACCAGATCACTTTAAATGGAGTCTTGTAATCTGAAAGATACTACATAGTTTAAAGTTATGGTAATTCAAAGTAAGGCTAGTCTTTGCTTCGATTCATGCCAGTTACTTGTATAAGGAACTAATAGTAATGAATTAAAGGAAACCTATCTTGAGATTTTAGAGGTCACAGAATATCTCTGTAAAAAAACTGAGCTAGAAATGAAAGAAAAGGAGGCATGGTGATGGTAGGCAGTATGACTTAGGTGCTGGTGATGATTTTTATGGCAGGGTAGTTTCCAGGGAGAAAGATGTCCAGTTATGGGCCCATGTAACATCTAACTGTGCACTGTGTTCTTCTGAAATCTCAGAGGGTTAATCAATACAATCTCACTCTTCACTCATGATTCAGGGTTACATTTCTTGGGTTGATATACCCTGCAGTTCATTGTGCCAAAAGAGATATATGTAGGGTTTTGCAGTGGCAATACATATCAAACACCTACACATTCAACACACTGAACAGAACTAGTTATCTAGCTGACAGGCCACAGGATATATATGGAATACTACTGTGGTAAGAGCCAACAAAGAACACTGACTATAGCAAACAATACTAAGGCTAATGGAGTGGAAACCCAGAGCCTTCTCTTTGAAGACTTCTAGCTCCATCTCTTCAATGTAAGAGATATACTAAATTTGAAATGATTACCCACATGGTCATAGTTACGTATCTAATGTATGTATGGTGTTCACAGTATACAACATGTCAATGTGGGGAATTAGGCCTATTTCTCAACCTCTCAATTTTATGTTATTTTATTACCTTCAGAATTAGCTGATTTTGTAGACCAATCCATATGCTACCAAATATAAGACATAAGAAACAAGTCTTCATATGCTTGTCTCGTTTATGATGTTCATATTCTAGCCCTTCAGATACAGACTTTCCGAACAGACAAATGCTCTGATTAACCATGGTAGTGTATTCTACTGTGTTGCAACTTTTGGTTACTATTTTAAATGTAGCTCACATATGTAGCTCTTGAAGAGTCAACTGCTGCTACAAGTTTGTTAGAAAAGCTCATTCTCACGTTCCAGGACAGGCTCCAAAACCACAGAGAAACCCTGTCTCGAAAAAAAAAAAAAAAAAAAAAACGAAAAAACAAAACAAAACAAAAAGAAAAGCTCATTCTCACTTCTTTCTGTTCCCCAGAAACAGTTACTTTAAATGCTTCTCCCCACCCCCCTCACTTTTACCTCTAGCTTAAGTTGCTCAATTTTTTATTTTCCTGGAGAGTATTCTCTACTGATTTCTCACTATGTAAGAATGAGAGTTAGTTCTACTGGTCACTGCCAGCTTGCTCCTCTCTTTCTCTAGGTAAATATATTGTTCACAAACCCTATTTTCTCAATAGTTACAGCATAATTTGAACTAGATTAGCAGCTAATAGACTTACTTTATAAAATAGATATGTATATGGCAGCCAGGAACAGTGAGAATAAGAACAAAGGGGACAGGGGACAAGATATATCTTTCAAAGGTGTGCCCCCAGTATTTATTTCCTACAACCTGGCACCACTTCCTTTAGACCATTCAGGTATAAACACATATAGATTGATCCATTGACAAAGTTGGCACCCTGCTGATGCAATAACCTTTCTTCAAGCCTTCAAGATCCACACCATTAGGGGACATTTCAGATTTAAACCATAATAGTGGTTTAGCTGGGTGTTTGGGTAGGAAGTAAATTCATTCCACAGTACTGAAGGCAATGGTCTACTGTTTGGCTTTGGTGTTGCTATAGATAAAACCTTTTTTTTCACTCAATACTATAAGTCCCTAAGATGTCTTTTGTTCTCTTGTGAAGTTTTTCAGTACTGGATATGAGTGTATTTTTTTTTACTTGTGTATGTATGATATTCAATCTCAAGATTCCGGTTTAAAATAGTGGAAACACACCTTGTTGTGTGTCTGTGAAGTCCACAGGACGATGCAGGGTGTCATGTATTTTTTTCCCTCTTTAGGATGAGGTCTTTTACTGGTTTACCTGGACTTCACTGCCATCTTTTTGTTTGTTTGTTGTTTCTTTTTTAAAGCATGTATTTTGGGATGGGATTCATGGCCTCTTGTTTCCAAGACAAGCATTTTACCCAGCCAGCACCTTCCTAGCCCTTTGAATTATATGTACATTCACACCCTCTTTTGTTGTCCCCATTTTTTTCTGGATTCAGCTATGTTATACTTTTTCTTATTCTCTACTTCAATCTTGTCTTAGATTTTGGTTTCTGGGAAGTATTTCTTCAATTTTATTTTCCAGTTCTTCCATTAAGTTGTAAAGTTTGGATATTATATTTTCGTATTCATGTTTTTAGTCTGTGAAAGAATTACAGTCAACCCTCCATAGTTATGGGTTCTGTATACCAACTATCACTTGAAAATATTTTTTAAAAAGTACATGTACTGAATACGTGGGACACACACCCCACTCCTTTTCTCCTCAGACACGTAGACTTTTAGCTTACTATCTTTTAAACAGTATGCACTTCACATAGCAATTAAATGACTAAGGTATGATTTAACTCACATGGAAAAAGGTGCATACCCAAACATGATATAATTTTATCTGGTGGTTTGGACATTCACAGACTTCAGTACCAGGAGGGGATCCTAGATATAATTCTCCATGGATACTGAAAGATGAACATATACATACATGCTACTTTCTGAAGTTGTCTTGCCATGAATATTTTATCTTATTTTAGTTGTCTTTTTTTTTTTTTTGTCTTTGATCACCACATTGCATGATTCTTGGCTGTCTTGATATAGAAAGCTATGAACTGAAGAGGCACGAGGAAGCACTGTTTAGATGGTACCTATTGATGGCTAGGCCCACTGTCACATGACCTGGTTTCTTCCTTGAAGAATTCCTAAGGGAAGAATGTTTGTGGGGTGTGTGTGTTCACATGTTCTATGCTGATACTTTGGGATACAAGGGGAGGAGGACGGGGCTAGAGTTCCTCTATTTAGTGTTTAATACAATAATCACCCACTGTCCACAGCATAGCCCCATATGGAATGTGTCTGATGTCTCTCAGTCTAGTGATCTTACTTTACTCTTTCCAGAGAACTAAAGCTCCTGTCTTCTGCTCGATGGGAAAAGAAATCTCTTCTGTGTGCATCACTGGCAACAGTGACAGCTTTGTTCTGCCTTCCATCTTCATCAACAAGGCCTCAGGTCCCAGATGAATTCACACCTAAAGCAAGAGCTTCTTGGGTTTTCTACTGACGATTGAGGATTCAGCTTTCTTACGCTGTTTAGTTACCCTTTGCCATATGATTCCCGATAAACAGACTTTACTGCGTGTGTTGTCTGTCCCGGTTTCTTATTTTGAAGTTTGTTGCTAATTGCAGAGGAATTTTGGGAGGTGGCAGAGGTGAGCAGTCGCAGACACACTGTCTTCATAGTAAGTCCCACCCTGTGGACACTGCAGACCACAGCTGTGATAGAGCACAGGTGAATCCTTTCCCTCAGAGAATAGGCACACCTATGTGCTGCACAATGATATTTCAGTCAGCGATGGACCAATAGTTAACTATGGAACTGTGAGACTTAGTCACTAAAAAACCTCATAGCCATCTTGGTCTAAATTCAGAACCATGTAGAGAACAGAGGTATTCTGCACTTCTCAGAATGTAGCCCCAAACCTGAGTGATGGACACTGCTTGGTTTCCAGATGAGGTGGCTGAGACACTATGAAGTGAAGTGGCTTACCAAGGAATGGTATCAAAAGCTTCATCTTTCACATATCTTGACCAATCATCTCTCCAGGGGGTTAGTAGTTGTTATTTTCCAGCTATAGCTAGATTCTGATATAGTTTCCTCTTTCGGGGGGCAAGTGATTTCTTCATGTTAGGTCAGGTGTGGAAGCAGCCATAAAATGTAGCTAAATTTCTTATAAAACTGCTTGTAAAGACCCAATACCAAGTGGTCAACCCTCAAAACATACACACAGTAACAAGTAACAACATACAGACTGAACAGGTTGTATTTATGTATGTAGGAATGTATGTAAGTATGTATGTATGTATGTATGCATGTAGCAACTTTTAATGAAAAAACAGGCATAAATTTGAAAACAAGCAAGAAGAGGTATGTGGGAAGGTTTGGAGGGAGGAAAGAGAAAAGGGAAATGATGTCATTATATTATTATCACAAAAATAAAAGATAATAAAATATTAAAACTAGATTATGAAAGTAGTTGATACAATCTGAATATACAGCCTTTTAAGGATTACATACAAAGGATTTATACAGAGACTATGAAAATAACGAAATAGAGGGCTAGAGGGATGGCTCAGTGGTTCAGAGCACTGGCTGCTGCTCTTGCAGAGGACTTAGGTTTGGTTTCGTACCCACACAGTATAACTTTAGTTCCAGGGGATCTGGCAGACCTCTGTGGCTACCAGGCATATTTATAGTGATCATATATGCAGTACAAGCAAAACCTCAAACACATGAAATAAATATAAATCAATCTTTAAAACCAAACAATCAACAAAAAACCTCGCCATAACAGAAATGTGATTCATATAGTTTTTTATAACAAAAAGCAAAATTATTTTACTTTCGAGGCTAATATTTTATTTATTTTGGTATTCTGAGACGGGGTTTCTCTGTAGCTTTGAAGCCTGTGCTGGAATTCACTCTGTAGACCAGGTTGGCCTTTAACTCATAGAGATCTACCTGGATTAAAGGTGTGCACCACTACTGCCTGACTCAGGTTAGTATTTTAAAATAGAATGATTATTTTGTTTTGTTTTTCCCAGTGTCATAATCTCTCACCAACAAAGTATTGTTTATTAAAATTTAGAAGGCAGTTGGATAGGGGCCACACAGAGGCCTGATGGAGACTGGTGAGCGTGGACGGCACTTGTGTCCAATCACAGCTCTCTCTCTTCTGTAGGTGCTATTCACCAGTAAGCCTTCTGACTTCTAACTCCTCCTCAGGGTCTGCCTGCCGAACCACAGAGCCCATAAGAAGCAATGGTGGGACTATGTTCCGAAATATGACATACTTTGATAAGAGGACAGAAGAAGGATTTAGAAAAATACTCCATTTATTTTGAACAAATGTTTTTGTTTTCCCTGCTAACAGAGATCACAGTCTTAAAGTATTATCTAAATTATAATGATAGCACTAACATACCCATGAAAAAATAGTTTGTTCAAGTCCACAGACGTGTAAGGAGTTTTACTTAACTGGGCATGAGAGGAATTTCCCTATGTGCACCACTCTAGGATAAAATGAAAGGTGGAAAGCGAGCTGCTCTTAGATACTTACAGACTCTTTTCTCCCTATAGTTCTGCTGTGTGAGCGGGAACGTGCGAGGCTGCTGAAAAAGGAATCCTTTTTAGAGGCTGATGAAGGTGGGGAGCCAGAGGACTCTCTTCCCCCAGGCAAACTCTCGATGCTTGAGGTTGGACTGATGATCTTAGAATTTTGCCCTGTAAGAAAAATTAAGCAGCACTCATTAAGCACCAGACCGTCACGAAGCCACCAAAACACTGGGTCTAATAAATGGTAATGAGCAATGAAGCCGCTGTTTCCCAACACTAACATGAAGAAGCTATTTTTTTTAAAACAATGAAGTACCAGTTCAGTTTTCAAATCTGTTATGCATACGACATAGTCCATGCATATTTTAAAAAACATAAAAAGAACCTAATTTCCTGAGATGAAGCGTTAATAGCTGAGTGCTCTGCCAGCAGCTGGGTGACTCCTTACCTGAGAAAGCAGAGGTGACCTGAGCTATGGATGAATATGATTCAAAACTAATTAGCAAAAGAGTTCAAAGAGCTTCCTTCTTTTCCCTAATTGCAGAGCAGCCCCTCGCCCACTGCAGGGCCTCCATGCCTCTCCCTGGCTTGTGCCCTGACTGCAAGGGTGGCATCTGGGATGCTCACCAAGTAAATGGTCCATGATTAATAGCTGCTCCCTACAGAGGCAGTCTTCTCTCTTGGGTCACAGGTACAAAGTCACTGTGTTACAGTAGGACTAGTAGTTATCCACCAGTCTCCTGTCCCCAGTCTCACCAGAAGTCCTCTGCAGCCCAGTCCCCAAGTTACTCGGGATCTGCTCAGGTTTTGAGTGGAGTGCCTGCTCTTCCTAAGATGGTTCCCTTCCTGTGGTGCCCGGCAGCAGAGCTGTTCACCACCCCCCACCCCCAGGTCCTCTCACAGGAAGCCCTGGACTCCTGTAAGGTCTGCAGTAGTCTTTAACACCACCCCTTAAGCCCATTCCTTCTTCTTTTTGCAGGACTGTTTTCCTAATAAATCTACTTTGTTTCTAATTCCACTTCAACAAGTCTTTAATGATTGTCGCTGTAATTTCAAACTGAGTACAAGGTTCTCTGAGCTAGAAAAGGGCAGGGAAGTCTACGGCCATATCACATTGAACGCGCCCGATCACTGAACGCACCCGATCTCGTCTGACCTCGGAAGCTAAGCAGGGTTGGGCCTGGTTAGTACTTGGATGGGAAAAGGGCAGGGAATACAGATTCCATCGTCCTAGAAGCATCCTGTGCTGACTTTAGGCCTACAACAGGAACATTCTGCTCTCCCTTATCCTGGCCTTCCCTCCTTTGTCTCCTACCTCCTTCCAGGGCTCTAGGCCTTAACTTCACTGGATTATTTGTTTATGGCAATAACCCATAACTAGGATCTCTCCGGACGGAAAAGATCCGGGACCCATTTAGAATTTTTCTTGTTAAAATCATATCCTTCCCTACTTTCCCTTCTCTCTTCTCCTGAGTCAGGGTTTCCCTTTTTGGTCCAGGCTATACTTTTTTTTTTTTTTTTGAGACAGGGTTTCTCTGTAGCTTTTTGGTTCCTGTCCTGGAACTAGCTCTTGTAGACTAGGCTGGCCTCGAACTCACAGAGATCCGCCTGCCTCTGCCTCCCGAGTGCTGGGATTAAAGATGTGTGCCACCACCGCCCAGCGGTCCAGGCTATACTTAAAGTCACTCTGTAACCCAGTCTAGCCTCAAACTTGTAAGCCAGAACACTAGCATCCCAAGCATACACCAGCATGCAGGGAATCAGGGAGCTGGCCTGATCTGGCTGCTTTTGAGAGGCATGTGTCAGAGTATTCAGGTGGCTCCCAGGGCACTGTGTGAAACCAGGTATTCCCTCAGGCAGTGAAGCATTTAGGCTACCTCTTGATTCTCTATATTTCCTAGACACTAAGCAGGTATATAGAAACTTGTCAGGACTATTTGCCTTAGACATTAGTCCTGCATACCTACCACTGTATTGATGCTGATAATAACCACTAAATTCTGTTTCTGATAAGGGTATAAAATGTCTGATTGCTTATAATAAACTTGTCAGAGCCTCAGTCTTACTGTGGCTCCTCCATCCTATGTGTGGTCAAGATTTATTTCTCACTGGCCATATCAGGTACCTTGGCCTGGTAAGTCAGCCTCACAAAAATCTAACCTACAACAAGCTGTACTTTTTGGCTTTTTGATCAGTCTCTGACTTTCTTGTTAATCTTTCTGCCACCATATTTCCATCTAACTGATGCCTCGGGCAGTTGTAATGTTCAATGACTGTCAGCAGGTATCTTCCTTCCACAGATACCTTGTAAGAGTCTCTCATTTAGTAAGATCTGTACGTGGTCAAATGAAGATAAGCCCCATGAACACGGCCTTTCTGAGGTGTTGCTTATAGATTACAAAGTGAGAGTTTGCTGGGACCCTGACTTTTAGGATACTCTGCACCCATTCTGTACCTGTAAGGCTGTGAGGGTGCGGGTTGTCAAAGCTACTATAGAGGGGTGGAAACAAAGTAAAGGCAGCAACAGAGACCAGTGCTAGGACACTTGGCATTTTCTATTTTTCCTTGAAAATCTTTAACCTTTGCTTAAATTCCAGGGATCTGTAAGTTATGACTTGTTGGGGCCATATAGCTCCTGCTGGTTTCAATGTCCTAAAAACTTTCCTCTGTGGTCTGCTTCTGGGCTTAACTTGTCTTGAAAAGCTGCCTGTCTTATAATAAAGATGACCTTACTATTTTTAGAGCTTGTAGAAAAAAAGATTGTAAGTACCATTGACAATATTTTTGTTTCACTTAACTATGTGGCAAAACATTTCATTCTTTTAGTTCCTACAAAATGGTTTCCTGTAGCTCTCTGAACATATTTAATATATTAAAAGTCTGATGAGGAAGTTCCTTTAGAGAATCTTTTGACTGCTTTTACCCACTTTTGAGCATAGTTTATTTTTCTTCTAATTCTTGGACTTTATAAACATAATTCTAACCACTACTTACGGAAGCTGTTATTTCTATAAAGTAGATTTATATGAACCTAACACTAAATATATGTGAGGTGACTTAAGTCCATGTTCACTCATATTTGTCCCTGTGGAGATGAGCTGTGCTTTATGTCACCAAGATGAAGGTGGGTCTGCTGGCAGACCTGATGCCTTATCTGTGCCAATATCTACTTTGCCATTCCATATGATCCTTTCAAACAATTCTCCTGTAAAACTTTAAAAATAAACAAACAAATAACCATCAAAACCCCACGTTTCTATCTCCTATTTTATGATTGAGAAATGTGTTGGTACTTGATGGTCATCTTATAAATAGACCTTATCCATGTTCTTCTGAGCTCTCTATGGGGCCTCCAGTGAAGGACAGGTCTTATTCTTATCCTGCCTGTTAAACTATTTTCAATCTCCATGTCAGAATGCTTCTTTAGTTCTGGGAAATGTTCTTTACTTTTCCTTTGGTTATTAACTCTAGTTATGTTATCTTGTCTCTCAATACTTGACATTATAGTTCAAATTCATAGTTAATCTAAATTCCAGATAGAATAATTTAAATTTTATTATATCCTTAGAATAAACTAGTAGTTGTGGAAGAGTTGTGAGCAGTTTGTTTACCATGTTTTGTAAAATGTTAGTTGTCTTGGATATTTTCAGAAGAAGGCACACAGTATGCCTTACATAACCATGTGTGTTTAGCCCATTCAGAAGAAATGGGTGACATATAAGTAAAATTTTATTATAATCTTGTGGGACTTTGTTCCATTTCAAAGAAATTACAACAATATCAAAGAACAAAATCTTATTAAGCAGGCCCATTTTGTATTAATTACTGTTTCCATGTTTAAATGATAATAAACTAAGAAATCTTTTGATTCTAGATTTCAAATATGTAAGAGTACTGTGCATTCTCCTCTTAATTTTTCTACACTCACACTTCTCAAGTTAGCCTACCTAAGTAATAAGATGTCAGGAGGAGGAACAAGGTATTGAACAGACCTGTGAATATAACTGGATCATGGTACATATGATTAAATCCTATAGATATTGCAAATATAACTGGACATAAAAACTCTAAATAAAATGTTTCTTCCTCCTTACCTATGCAAATTAGCTTGACACTATTTTTGTTATTTTGGAAATGCCAACATTTAGACCTTAAGAAAGCAGTTACTGCACTGCCTTCTCTCTGGAGATCTTCGGAAAATGTTTCTGCACCAGCAGTCTTGCCTTGGGTGGAAGAGTTTTTAGAAAGAACAGATGTCACTGGCATGGCATGCTGGGATAAATGCCCAGTCCTCAATCAGCCAAGGGCTAGGTATTTTCAGCATGTCTGTGACCTATAAGCTACATGGTGGTTGCATAGCTGTATGGACCAGGTGTAGTACATTAGACAGGAAGCACATTGTTGTGCTGCCCTAAAATCTAATCTACATTCCTCTTATCAAGTTGGATCCCCTGACGTGGGCTGTGCCTGTACAGGAGAAGTGTTTTGTTCTAACATCACACAAAGGTATTACTGGATCAGACACAGCTATGTCTGGATATCTTCCATCCTTTCTTCAATCTCTACCTATCTAACAGAATCTCTCAGGAGCCTTGGCTTGCAAATGCCTTGGAAGGAAGGACAAAAGATGAAGAAATAGTTTATCTTAAGCTGATGCTATGTCTTAAGGATAATATTTTTATGGGTTTCTTTCCTCAGAAACTCAATGAGTTGAACAGGAGCTAGAGTATATTCTTTTTTTTTTTTTTGTTTTTTGTTTTTTGGATTTTTTCGAGACAGGGTTTCTCCGTAGCTTTTGGTTCCTGTCCTGGAACTAGCTCTCGTAGATCAGGCTGGCCTCGAACTCACAGAGATCCGCCTGCCTCTGCCTCCCGAGTGCTGGGATTAAAGGCGTGCACCACCACCTACCGACTAGACAGACAGGCTTAATATCGTGTATCCGAGTCCAGACATGAGATGAACACACAGAAGCAATACAGTTGAGAGGCTAGGAGGGAGATACCTCGGAGCTGCCTGCCTTTGTGTGACTTTTCACAGTGTCCAGGAGAACACTGGAGGCATGTGTTCCATGCACGGCTGAATGACATGAAGCCAAGAGGCTAATATGTACTCATTAAAGACATGGATCTTAATGCCAGGAGAGTGAGTGGAAACAGCTTATACTTCACCAAGACCCTGGAAACACTGTTGGATTGGGTACTAGTTTGAAGGGAAAAAAACTGTCTAGACTATCAGAACAATTAAATATAGAAGTGTTGCTTTATTGCAGTTTTCCTTGAACAAAAAACTCCTCCACTATCGGATCCTGAGAACCAGGCAAGTCTGTGAGGCTTCCATTATCATCACTGCTTGAGCAGGTACCAGCCAAGAACTGGTTTTATGGAACAGGTACCAGGACAACATCTGTAAGTAATGCAAGTGGCTGCTTTTATTCTCCTGTTACAAACAAGTGGTTCAGTAACTGGCCCAGTTCACCTGGAAGGCAGTGGTACAGCTTGGACTTGGACTCTGGATGGACTGTAGGGATGGATCATGCTGGGCAAAGCTGCACTATCCTACTTCCCTAATGAGACCGGGTATCAGGGACCTGTATGTAATGTAGCTGATCTGGTACAAGAAAACGCGGATAGAACGATCAAGACCTGGCACAGTGGTGCACGCCATTAATCCCTACACCCAGGAAGCAGAGATAGGGAGATTGCTGTGAGTTCTAGGTCAAGGGAAATTTGAGGCTAGCCAAGGCTACTTAGTGAGGCCCTGTCTCAAAAACAAACAATGCTGCTTCTTGGTTTGCTTTTCAAGGCGTGCTGAGTTAGTTTTCTTAATAACTCCAGTAAAACTTCCCCAGAGGTAATACCACGCATAATGGGCTGTGGCCACCTACACTGATCAATGGAATGCTCCCACAGGTGTGCTTACAGCTGATTTCATGGAGGCATTTTCTCAATTGAAATTCACCCCTCTCAAATGAATCCATCTTGTGTCAAATTTTCAAACCAACAAATCCCAGCACAACTGAACCCCTGTCAATGTGACACACGAAGACATCACTCTTGAACTACAATCTCTCCTGGCTCATTGTCCCTGAGACACCACACTGATACTAACACATAATATAAAACATTCCAACTTTTGAATCTCACCTTCTTTTAAAATTCAAATACTTTAAATGTTCACTCTCTTTAAAACATCCAAATTCTCTTTCAAAGCTCCAAGTCTCTCTAAAAATTATAAAAAGCCTCTCAGGGCCTCTATAAAATATAAGAAAGCATTGATATATTTCTTACCAAGAGGAAAGAACCAGGAAACAGTCACAATTAAAACAAAGCAAAACTAAACTCCAACTGAGAAATGACTGATGCCTGACACTCATTATCTTCTGGGTACCGAAGACCTAGGCAGCTCCACCTCTCTGGCTCTGCCACCCCACAACACATGTACCTTGCCTTGTAGACTCAGGCTGGCTCCACTCCACATCTTGGTGGTTGTCCCAGAGTACTGGTACGTCCAATTGCTGGAGTCTCCACTGCAACTGGGTTGCACCTTCACCACCAATAGCCTCTCTTGGGCTCTTTTTTTTATGGACTTTCTCTAGTCAAGGTGCCAAACCTCAACCCCTCTCCACTACCGCTTTAGTTCTGGAGCTTCTAATTGCAATAGAGGCTGCACGTTACCCAGTGCTCAACCCCAACTGCTCTCCATGACTCCTTTTTACCTTCAGAATCAGAATTGCCTGGGAGTCTCTTGCATAAGTACCTAGTCTAGCTGCTAGCCCAAGGTACAGTCTTAGCCTGCTCTAGACTAAAACTTTCTGCTGACCCCAAGGAAACACTTCCCAGATAGTTTTCCTCAGTAATTCTGGTCTCATCCTAAGCACAGGTGTTTGACTCTTCAGCCTCATCTGACAAGTACACACTGCACCATTTCATTTTAGTGGCTCTGGTCTCTTCTCAATCGTAACTATTCTTCAGCTCCAGGGGCCCAGTGCTGGGAACACCTGTCTCTCTAGTTCAGTTCCAAAGTCCTTCCAAAATCCTCCCCAGAACACAATTAGGATTAACAAAGCAATACCTGAACCTGGTACCAATTTCTGTCTTGATTTGTGTTTCTATTACTGGAATAAAATGTCATGTCGAAAAGCAACTTGAGGAGGAAGAAAGGGCTTACAACGCATACTCCATAACTGACGAGAGTTAGGAATGTGGAGGCAGGAACTGCAGTAGAAGCCATGGAGGAGTGCTGCTTACTGACTTGCTCTGTATTGCTGTTGCTTGCTCAGCCTGCTTTCTTATAGCACTCAGGACTGCCTGCCTAAGGACGGCAGTGCACTCGCAGCATGGGTGAGCCTATCTATATCAAACATCAATCAAGAAAATGGACTACAAACTTGCCTACAGGCAGCTGTGGGAAGCATTTTCTCATATAAAAAGGTTCCTTTTCTCATGTAACTTTTTTTGTCAAGTTGACAAAACAAAACACCTCAAACCAAAAAAAAAAAAAAAAAAAAAAATCAAACAACCAAGCAAAAACTCTGAACGAGACACTCATTTATTTCTGGAACAAGTTATTTCATAAAATCACATTTTCAAGCTAAGACATTTGGTTGTTTTCTAACAATTATGCTGAACACAGTGGAGCTGGTTGTCGACCTCAAGCTCACCACTCATCACTCCCAACAGTAGCTAGAGTAGTTGATATAGCACCTTGTTTTAAAGTCTTATCTCTTCTGTTGCTATCTTTACTGGGTTCTACTCCAACTGACTTGGCTTCCTTCTTCTTGTCCTATTAATTTTCTGCTTGCCACTCACCCTTGGACATTTCAGTTATCATTTCATTGTGGTGGTCCCCAAGTCCACCACAAGTCCACAAACGAGTGAGCTCTTATCAAATTAATGTGACTCCCATCTTCCTCCCCAACTTTCCCCTAGAAGCAACCATATGAAACCTAATGAAGGCTGCCTCAGGGGAGATGGGATGGCAGCAGGGTTGGCAGAAGAAAGTGGAGGGCTTTTCCCATGCTGCATTTAGTATCTTTGACTAACTGGAACTGCTGAATGTCACATGCGTTTTGGTTTGACCTTAGGACTATGAACAGTGGCTACCTAGCCAGGGAGATGTTCTCCTTTTAAATTTAAAAGTAACCTAATAAGTACTGTAATAATATCTCCTTGGGTGTTATGTATATGTAGATGTCAATATATACAGCATAAATATACACAGAAATAAAAACTTTAAAGATGTTTATGGTAATGAAAAATCTAAACCATTTTAAAAGAAATATATGTAATTAAATGGTGTGGGATGCCCTTTTGTATGCTGTGAACATTATTACTATGGGTTATTAAGGAAGCTGATTTGGCCAACAGCCAGGCAGAATACAGCTAGGCGGAAAATCCAAGTGGAGAGTACAGGGAGAAAAAGGGCAGAGCCAGGGAGTGAGGAGCCTCCGGAGAAGCAAGATGTGAGGTAACAAGTCATGAGACTTGTGGTAAAATACAGAAGAACAGAAATGGGTTAATTTAAGTTGTAAGAGCTAGTTAATAATAAGCCTAAGGTAATAGGCCAAACAGTTTGTAATTAATATCAAGCCTCAGAGTGGTTATTTGAAAACTCGCAGGAGGAAGAGAAACCTCCAGTTACAATTAAATCTTCCAAAAACAAATTTTGCAGTAGTAAGTGTTGGTTTTTGTTACTGCAATTTATAATGCAAAATATAAAAGAAAGCTTTCTAATAATTTTCTAAACATTTATTGCTTTAAATCATGAACCCATTTATATATTCCTATTTTTCTTTTAAAAAACCATATAACTACTATACTACTATATGAAGTCAATGATCATTGAAAGTTTGAAATTCATTTCTTTATTTTCTTTATTACTTTGCTGCTTTTCAGCATGGACAGACATTGTCGAGTCTTCTGTTCACACTGTTCAGGAAATATGTTAGGAAAATACAAGTTACTTATCTAGTTCAGGAGATGCAGGGGTCATTTCCTTGTGTTGCCCTCCCAAGGTTCATCACCACTGGTTAAGAATCCATGTGTCATCAGACAGCTGGAACCTTCCATCAGACTGACACACTTTCTGTCAAGAGTGTGGTGGCAAAGGGAACTCTGTACACACCCAGAAAAAGGGCTAGTTCCAAACTGAGTTGGCTTGACTGACCATTTAAGCAAAGGTAATATCCACAAAGCTGGTGATACTGCGGGAAACCAAAGGACCAACAGAAACAGCGTGGCACAGAGCAGGCACTTAACCAATACTCGTTGGATAAACGTGAATAAATATCACTGAATACAGAATCTCAGTAAAAGAAAAAGGAATGATGGATAGTATTTTAATACAAATATAATTTCCTTATTGTATGAATATTTTAAAGTAAGCAAAACGGTATGAGTTTTAATTAATACTGTATTATTTCCGTTTTTTGCATTGAATTTGTGAAGGACTTTTTAAGTCAAAATTTCTCTTTATTTCAACAAAAAGGCCGGGCGGTGGTGGCACACGCCTTTAATCCCAGCACTTGGGAGGCAGAGGCAGGCGGATCTCTGTGAGTTCGAGACCAGCCTGGTCTACAAGAGCTAGTTCCAGGACAGGCTCATAAACCACAGAGAAACCCTGTCTCGAAAAAAAAAAAAAAAAACAAAAAAAAAAAAGAAAAAATTATTTCAACAAAAAGGTATAAAGTAAAAAAGTAAAAAAAAGATCAGTGGATCAATCTTAAACATTTATGCTTAAAATCTCAAAGTACTGAAAAATGAATTACCTTTTTGTATTTCTTAAATCAAATACATGGCTAAGATTACAGTGTTCACTCTGACTGCAAACCACTATCACTCCCTCATTATGGTGGCTGGCTACACTGGTTAAAATGGACAACAAAAGTTTTAATATTATTTCAATATCTAATACTTATTTCAAAAACATGTTGTAAAAAAGGCTGGTTGTGATTTTTAGGTATATTATAAGGGTAATCAGCATTAGAAACAAATCTTAGAGCAAATTTGTCAAATATTGTCACAGAGAACCTATTCAATAACAAAAATCCCTTCTATGCAGCTAGCCTACAAAAGCATAATGGCAAAAAAGACTTCAAACATATGTTGAATCGTATTTTGCAAACAAAGAAAACTCACATTAGAGCTGGATGCCACTAAGGTGCCCTGAGAGGGACTTTTGTTTTACACAACAGTGCCACTCAGTGGCCAAACTATGGTAGCAGAATGGAAGGTAAGGCCAGAAACATGGGTTTTGGGAGAGGGCTGTGACAATAAAGGAAGTCTGGGTAGGGTGGTGTAGCAGGTGCCAACAAATGAGAGGGAGAGTGAGAGAGAGGGAAAGGGAAAGGGAGAGGGAGGAAGGAGGAAGAGAAGGAAGGTTGTGGCAACTGTACCTTGGAGGTCAGTTAGAGCCTGGACAGGAACAGAGATCTGAGCACTGCTTCCTGTAACTACGTCGCCTAGATTTCATAAGAGAAAATAATTAGATATCATAAAAGGAAAATAAAGAATCTTTTGTTTTTCATACTAAATGTTGTAATAAATTTACGATGAAATTACTAAAAATACAGAACAGGAAATACAGTGAAAGTTTAGGAAACAAGAAGTATTTTAAAGTAAATAATGTTGCTAACATGGTGTTTCCCTTTGAAGATTCTCTCCTGTTTTGGCTAAAGGGAAAATACACAAGCTCCAACTACACTAGGATCAGGAAACCGCAATGATCACAAGATTTCTGAATAGATTTTATGGTATGACAAATGTTAGTGTGAATTTTTAAAACATTTCTTTAATAGACTTATTCAAATGGAATTATACATCATTTATTAAAAGGTATTCTTTTGAAACTGATTTCTTTCTACATCAGGAAATACTTTAAGCTGAACTTTGAAGCAAATTCCTAAGATTTATACAAGCTCTAATTTCAAACTTACCGCATGCGTTTACAAATGTATCTGTGAACTGCATAGCTTTAACTTAACATCCTTTTATAGGCAATATTTCATTACAAATTAGAACCACGGTACATGGTCAAATCAAAAAGGAACAGTTGTAAACACAGAAAAGAAGCAGAGGGGTGGGGAGAGCACATTTTAGTGACCCAGACAAGGAAAAAAGAGGAGCATGAAAGGAGGTACCACCAAGAGTAGAGGCACACAGACACTGGACTTTGAGCTTTTTTTTTTTTTTTGTTTCTTTCTGGGGTAGCAGTGTTCAACAAAGAGCATCTTCAGAATAACGCCCTGGAGGCAGCAGTGTCTGAAGGTTATTTGGAGCTACCTAAGTAAAAGGATTCAAGTCTTTTGAAAGGCACCACTAGATATCCCAAGTATAATCTTTAGTTTTTCTATTTCATACACACACACACACACACACACACACACACACACGCACACACTACTAGTATATATAAATTTACTAATATATAAAATTACTAATTAATATACTACATACTATATATTATTATTATATATTATATTTTTACTATTATATTAGTACATAGTATATATTATTATATTAGTATACTAATAAAAATTGACTTTAAAGGAATTAACATCCCTTAGTGTTCTGGTGACCTAATGCACTGTGATTTGCAGCAAGATCTCATGGTGACATTACATAATTTCTATCAATTAAAAGAACAAACAAATGTTTGCCTATCTCCAAAATAAAATTTGTTCACAGGAACATATTCCAAAGAAGTCTTAAAGTAGAAATGGTTACAACCTGACTTTTCTTAATACAGTTAACTAAGCTGACTGATAAAGGGTGGGCTTTTCGAGTTTATACAAGCTACCCATTTTGCTACAAAGATTTTCAAAGATCTCTTGCAGTCTATGTAGACATGGAGATTCACTTTAATATAAATCTTACTGAGAAGACGAAGGACTAGCTCTGCTGCCTTTTTCTTCGGTGGCTACACAAACTACACCATGTACTTTAAGATGCACATGCATGGGTCTGGGCAACACAACTTCCATTTTACAATTACAAATAACCATGGTCTATAAAAGTCACAATGTTTTTATCTTTACAAACAATCACATTATCTCTCCTCAAAGGCATGAGGTGGATGGTTCTATACAGCATTAGACTGCAGACAGGTTGCTGTGTTCAAGAGCTGTCTGTGAGGGACAGCACAGCAGTGTCTGTGGGAAACTGGCACCACAGGCCAATGTTGGAGGAGTGCTCTTTCAATGTAAAGTTAATGGATATAATTGTCCCCCAAAGCACCAAAGGTTTTCTGAGCTTGCAGACTTCCTAGGCATCAGTGCAGAAATATTGTTTTAGGTGATCAAACAGTCAGAGCTTCAGGGGTTGTTTAGGGTTTACGAGAAGGTGAATAGAGGAAGGTCATGAGGTAAGCAGTTTTCTCTATCTCTGTACCTGACATGGTTTTTGGGGGAGGGTGGGTACTGACGTGAGAATAATGAGCCCAGAACAAACTAGAAGAGCTGTTAAAACAACAACCAACGAAACAAAACAAAAAACCCAGCAAACAAACAAACAGTCAAACAAATGAAAAGCAAGGGCCATTCCTTTAGGCCAGGGAGCAGTTACAGATGCTTCAGTGATACTCATTCCAACAGGGAGCTGAAGCTCTGCTGTCTCCTGACAACTGGGGAGTTAGTTTTCACCAATTGTTCCATCTCCACGCACTTCCTTTCTCACTTATGTGATATTAATACTTGACATTTCCTTAGAGATACAACTTTATATTTCTATAGTCATTTGGCTTGGTTTCTCAGAAAATTTAAGCTAAAGCATTAAGAGATTCTCTGACTGATTTGCCTGCCGTCAGTTAGAATTACAACAGACTAAAGCTTGTTATCAAAGCAATATTGAAATCATATTTGTTTACAACAATAAAACAGTACAATTAAGAGATATATAAAATAACATTCATTTCCATTCTGAAAGTGGGCATGTCTCTTGGCATTAAAACACATTTTCAACATGTTAATGATTTGATGTCTCCTTTTCTTTAAATCATGTGCGACAGTTCTATATGAAAATGAGAAGAATGTAATCTTAAATGAGACATTCTCATAGACGGTAAACTGAATATTCTAATATGCCTTAAATACTAAACATATAAAACTTAGTATTTCACATAGAAAAAAACAGAAAAACTAACATGATGACAGCAATGGAGGCTTCAGATGTACATACATGTATACACATGTGCAATGGAGGCTTCAGATGTACATATGAGTGTGCACATGAGCAATGGAGGGCTTCAGATGTACATATGAGTGTGCACATGAGCAATGGAGGGCTTCAGATGTACATATGTATGTAGACATGAGCAATGGAGGGCTTCAGATGCACATATGTGTGTGCACATGAGCAATGGAGGGCTTCAGATGTACATATGTATGTAGACATGTGCAATGGAGGGCTTCAGATGCACATATGTGTGTGCACATGAGCAATGGAGGCTTCAGATGTACATATGTGTGTGCAAATGAGCAATGGAGGGCTTCAGATGCACATATGTGTGTGCACATGAGCAATGGAGGCTTCAGATGCACATATGTGTGTGCACATGAGCAATGGAGGCTTCAGATGTACATATGTGTGTGCAAATGAGCAATGGAGGGCTTCAGATGTACATATGTATGTAGACATGAGCAATGGAGGCTTCAGATGCACATATGTGTGTGCACATGAGCAATGGAGGCTTCAGATGCACATATGAGTGTACACATGAGCAATGGAGGGCTTCAGATGTACATATGTGTGTGCAAATGAGCAATGGAGGGCTTCAGATGTACATATGTGTGTGCACATGAGCAATGGAGGGCTTCAGATGTACATATGTGTGTACACATGAGCAATGGAGGGCTTCAGATGCACATATGTGTGTGCACATGAGCAATGGAAGGCTTCAGATGTACACATGAGTGTACACATGAGCAACGGAAGGCTTCAGATGTACATATGTGTGTGCACATGAGCAATGGAAGGCTTCAGATGTACATATGTGTGTACACACGAGCAATGGAAGGCTTCAGATGTACATATGTATGTAGACATGAGCAATGGAAGGCTTCAGATGTACACATGAGTGTACACATGAGCAATGGAAGGCATCAGATGTACATATGTGTGTACACACGAGCAATGGAAGGCTTCAGATGTACATGTGTTTGTGCACATGTGCATGGCGTCTATCACCAGGGACTAAAGCCAATTTATACTCCAATTTGTAAAACCTTTACAATAATTTTGTATGTGATAACCTTAAGCAAAGCATACAGTTGTAATTTTGTGTTGACATCACCATTGTTATCGATACCACTAAGTACTAAATGCTGCCATTAACATAGTTATTCCTGTAAGATATGACTCAAGTTTTAGTCAGGATGTTTACTGGACAGAATGGCTACAAACTGCTGTGCTTCTGTGCAGCTTTTGTCGCTCTGTTTCTATTTCTTACTTCCAGTGTACAGTCAATATTCCACAGGGAAAAAGAAATATAGTTGTTTCTAATTTGCTAGGAAAATAGGGGCCTAGCATGAAAAATAAGGGTGAAGGCTCTAAGTAAGAATGTATAAGGCTCTCTGAGGGCAGAGAAGGGAGTACTGGACAGGACAGGGAAGCACTGGACAGGCCCTGAAACAAGAGGGAGCAGCCAGAGTGCTCAGGACAGCGCCTTCCTCAGCAAACAAGGTCCATGGGCTCCATCATTCCTTGGGTTTACCTGCTCTTATACCCAGTCTATGGCTATACCATTTAGTGCATGGACTTGAATGCTTATTCTGGCTGCTTACGATCTTGTTCAGCCTTTTTTCTCCTCAAGATTCATATGTAGTCCTTAGCAATCAAACAGGTGGATGAGATGAGCAACCACAAACTCTGCTCTAAATCACTGCCTCGCTGTGAATGCTGTGACTAGTCCATACAGCCCAGGTAACTATGAGTCTTCTGAAAGCATTTCCTACACAGTCAACTGATGAGCTGTATGCTGAGACAGTTCATGCCATCATATAAGACGGGCACCTATATGACAGAAATAGAAACCACACTGTGACAATATGTTGTCAAATACCTTCTTAATCAAGAATACAGTATCTAACTTCTAAGTTAAAAAGGATCACATACAACAGACTTTTTAAAAACTAAGTTTTTATGGATTTCTGCTTCTGGGATCTTGGTTTCTCAAAGGCAAGTGAGAAAATCTTCAGGTTCTTTGGATTTACTGAAATTGTTTCCTACCTTTGTTCAACTGTACCGGCATGCTTTCAGATTTCATCAGCCGCTGCTGCTGTTGCTGCCGCTGCTGCTGTTGCTGCTGCTGTTGCTGCCGCTGCTGCTGCCGCTGCCACTGCTGCTGCACATGATGCCTTGGGGCTTCCTCAGAGGTGGGGATGGCAGCAGAGAAAGAGCTGCTGCTGTTGCTCCCGGGCACAGGGCCACCCAAGCTGCCTGGAACCGAGGCTGGGGAAATCAACTTTCTTCCAAAGTTAATCAGGCTGTTGGAGACCTTGTGTATATTCAGGGGAGCACCTCTGGCATTGGTCCTTTGAGATGAAAAAGGGAACATCAAATGAAGTGGGAAAACATCTAACTTGTGGGATAATGCCATTTCACACATTCCCCTGGAATAAAAACAACTTGTCTAATCCTGGGAAAAGCTGTTTACTAAGTCAGCTATGTAAAGAAGTACGGACCTAATGTGACCACAGAACAGTAATGTGGCTTATGGAAAATGAGCCGCATCATTCCTTCCTTCCACAGGACACACTACACGCCAACACTGTGCTAGCTTCTAAGGCTGCCGCTGTTCAAGCAGACACACGACTATAAAAAAGAACTATGTGTTAGGCTGACTTTCTTAGCTGAGCAGCATACCTGACACTTAATAACTTAAGGAAGTGGGATACGACAGAAAGAAGGGAAATTAGGACATAGGAAGGAAAAACGCCTTTGCCCTGTGCTTGCTTGATGCCTCCAGCAGCTAAAAATCAAGGATTCACACCATTTTCTAAGCAGCTTTCTCTTTTCCTAAGTACAAACTTGTAATTTTCTAGGACTCTTGATTTTACTTTGTCAGATGATAACCCATCCAAGGCATCTCTGCAGCCACATGGAAACCGTCCGTCAACCACAGACAGGACGGATGTGAGATGTACTGTGAGAGCCACTAACACAGTCCATACGGCTAATGCTGAGACTCTTAATTACAACCTTCCCCTTGAAACTCATGCCCTACTGACGAGCATGCCTTATTCTTCTCCAGAGTGACTCTTTTTCTCTTAACCGCCTTGATTAAATCCACAGCACAAATGTTTTTTTTTTTTTTTTTTTTTTTTTTTTTTTTTTTTTTTTTTTTTTTTTTAACAAACCAGAGCTCTTCTTTGAGAAGCCTGCCCATACTCTGAAGTGAGTCTTTCTTTACCTTATCTTTTATCGCTGGACTTAACATCTATATGGAAATCTCTCTTTTAATAAATCCCAACTCCATCTCATACTGGCTTTTTCTGAAATTCTTTTCTGGCCTCAAGACAAAGATTCAGCTTTACCTGAGTTGTGATCTCTAAAGTTAAGGCTGCTGAGGGTGACAATGTGGAGCTGACTAGAAGACATATTTATTTTGGCTCAGGGTTTAAGTCAACAGGTAGCTGGTTCCATTCCTTTGAGACTCAAGACAAGGCAGACTCACCATGGTTGGGAGCCTGCAGAACAGAGCTGCTGACTTCCTGGCGAGTAGAGAGACTGAGATATGAAGAGTTCGGCATGAAACTCCTAAGAATCTATTATCTCCAACAATGTGCTACTTCCTACTGTCATCTTCCAATCATGTCATCGTATTTGTAGTAGGAGGGGGAGAGGGCTGTGTTCTGCCGCCCGGCTAGCTTATCCCCCGAAATAACCACATAGAAATTGTATTAATTAAATTACTGCCTCGCCCATTATTTCTAGCCTCTTATTGGCTAACTCTCACATCTTGATTCAACCTATTTTTAATAATCTGTATGTCACCACAAGGTCGTGGCTTACTGGGAAAGATTTAGCATGTCTGACCTGGCAGCTTCATGGCGGCTCTCCCTGCCTGCCTCCTTTCTCCCAGCATTTAGTTCTGTCTACTCTGCCTACTTAAGTCTGCTGTATCAAAAGGCCAAGGCAGTTTCTTTATTCAACCAATGAAAGCAACTCATCCTATACACCACATATTAGGAATCTATGATTAACACACTGAATAAGGAGCCCTCATGATTCAGTTACCTCTCAATGGCTGGATATACCAGTCAAGCACCAAGCTAGATACATGGAGATATTTTTTTTATTTTTATTTTTTTTTAAATGCAACAGATACTTTATTCTTCAATGCAAATTACTGCATTCACCACAAGCTGAAGGAGGACACATAACTCTATCTGTATATAGACATATATATATTTGGATTTATGGAAGACCAGTGAGACATGGAAAAATCCAGCACCCCAGCAAGTACAGCCAGGAAGGCAGTCACCTCCGTGGTAGGACAGGTTTAATGAACTACAAACAAGAAAGAGGGAAAAGGAAGGAAAAGAATGTGCAGTGAATTTAAGACACCGTAAAACTTAGAAGACATCTACTGTTCAAGTATAAACTCAGTAAGGACTTGGCATAAATTGAAAGGCAGTTGCTGAGGTACACCATTATGAAATAAGTCTTAAAAATTTACAATTCTACCTTCCAATTTTCTCAGAGAAAAATGCGGAAAGAAGGTGCACAGACTGTAGGAAAAAACAAAACAAACAAACAAGAAAAAAACCCAAATTTGTTTTATATTTTAGTGATCCCAAAGAGCATTCTAGTTTTTTTAAACTACAGAAAATTGGTGATATTTTCACATTCATGGTGTTTCTATCCAGTTTCAGTACCCACACTGTGTGAGGAAAATTGTTTTACCAATGCAGGAGGAACTCTTAACCCAATTGCAATGTTAGACTGGAAAAAATTTGGTAGTTAGTGTATCTTTGAGGTACCATCAAATCAGGTTTTTTTTTTATTTTTAAAAAATTTTTAATCAGTATTGTTTTTGGAAATCATATACTTTGAAACGCTTGAATTAATAGTCTCTAGAGGACAGTCTGAGAACACATACCCTGTTGTTTATATAAATACATGTTTTTGAGTAGCAAGTTCAGTCATGAATTGTTGACTCTGTCTACATGGAGATATTTTATATCCAAATCACATTAATATAAAAACTATATACATATGTGTATGAGTTAAACTTGCTTTGTGGAATCTCACACTATCTTCCTTGCTTTCCATGGTTTTCTAGGATCTGGTTTATAAATGTGTCTGGCAAAGAGAGAGAACAAATCAATATTTGTTATATGAAGCATTACTTCCTAGATGATTCAGTCTGTACTGTATCTCAGGGCTATTGTCCTCAAGACTAGTCACGCTGCCTTTCCCTTCTCCCAGTCTCCTTGGCAGCACTGGTAAAGCACTTCTCCTTTCCAGTGCAGCTACATGCGTGGTGGACTGCTGTCACTCAGTTCTGGGATAAAGAGGAAACACTGCCATGCTTCCCCCTTCCACAAAGTTTTCTCTAATGGCACCAGCTCATGTTATGAGCTGGGTCCTCGAGGGCTTACATTGCACTGGAGAAGAACTAATCAAATTTAAAAGGGTGATAAAAGAAGATTCATTTACTTATAACTCAATGCAGTGTAAAAATAATTTAATAAAATTAATTCAAATGATCCCTCTTGTATCAATTTCATATTTTGTGGAAGTGAGGCTATACAGTAGGTATACTTGCTTTTCAGCTTTTAGTGGCTTCCTAATGAAGCAGGACATACTCAATTTCTACACACCTTCTCAATCCATGTTGACTGAATACAAACAATGAATGAAATAAAAAGGACTCGTCAGATCTAGACTGCAGAGATTCAGCAGCCTGAACACAGGCCTATGCCTAGTTAGTGAGGCACAAGAATGGCTGCCATGTTCAGCTGCATTTCAGTCTTGCTTGTGTGCAAATCAAGATCCATAACTCAAAGATATGAAGAAGTTTATAATGTTGTTACCCCTTTATATAAACAAAAATGTACTAGTCAAATTCCCATATTGCCAGTTGTGAAATTTATATGCTGATACAAGTACTAAGAAACAGCTCCAGCACTATCAAGAGAGTGTGGCTAATGTACCTTCATTACTACTAATAACCACAAAAACATATAGATCAAGCTTGTGCTGAGAGATTTTTCTTTTCATCTGAATAGCTTTTAAAAAGATGAGCTTCTTTTTAAATGTTTTTGTCTTTTTAAAAAACGCACTTTTCATCTACCACTCAGAACTTCTAGAAGCATATTTTCTTTTCAAAACAACTCTTGAAGGTGAGTGCTTTTTAAGATGTAAGTAATAGCAAACCATGTACTTCTAGGAAAAGCCTGCTTTCCATGGCTTCTTTTCAAGGCATGACAGTTTTTACATCAAAGTTATTCAATTTAGCGCGGAATCAAGTAGCAATATCCTTCACCTGAAGTAATAAATATCTTGCCACAGTATTTGTGGCTGTGGAGTGTACTAGGCATGGGAATCACTGTAGTTGTCAGGTTTGAAGGACAGTGGGGGCTGGTAATGGAGTGTAATGGGCAGTGTTGAAATAAACAGCCAGAGGAATGAATCTGGAGTTAACAAGACGTTGATTAACCACATCCACATGACTGAAATCTCCATGGGTGTTGTCTACAGTTAGAAAAACAGCAGAACACAAGAGATACTTTAACAGTGCCGAGTGCTTAGACTGTTAGACTTTTTCAGCAGCATGGCATTTTCTGAAGAAACAAGAATCTCTCTGAAACACTTTCATCCTAATTCAGCTCTGACAGGACTATCTGGAACTGTGTGACTCTGGTGCCTTCCTACCTTCCCCATTCCCCACACAGTTGAAAGAGAGCTAGAACCTTCATCCTCTTAAGTGGCACAGTCATGACCCAGCATCTAAAGCTTTAAACAAAGCCAAACAAACAAAACACCCTAAAAAAGACCTCTAAAAGCCAAGCAAACTTTGGTTACTGCAATAACTTTAGCACAATTTCTTTAGATTCTTGTTTATATTTTTGGAAGGTTTATTCTCAATTTATTTTAAAGTATTCCCTTCCTCTGCATTCACACCTGCAGTAGTTATTATTATTATTTCTTTCTACTACTGTTCCCTTTCCCAAGGTTGAATGTGTGGTTTGTTCATTCGTTGCTCATTTACTCACTCATTCTTCCTCTTCTGTCTTTCCAATAAGAGCATTTAAAGGTATATATTTTCATCTGATGACATTTCCACTCTCACTTTTCCTAAGCCTATCGACACAATTGTTGTGTAGGTACATCTTACATTTTCAGATGGCTATCTATGCTTATGTTATTTTTTGAGTAAAAATAGAATTATCAGAAGAATAAAGTGTGAAAATATTCTAGCTTTTTAAAAGTATTACAAAAACTACAAATTGGAAAAATTGTTTGGTTTAGACAACTTTTAATTTTTTTGTAAATTAGTTGGACCTGGATAGAGTTTAAATAGTGACTATGATTCATTAAAAAGTCACATTAGGGTTAGTGAGATGGCTTAGTGACCCTGGTTCAATTTCCAGCACATACATAGTGGCTCACAACCTCTGTAACTCCAGTTCTAAGGGATCTGACATCCTCTTTTATTCTCTACAGGTACTAGCCATAAATGTGGTACAGACAACATGGCACATAAACACCATACACATACAATAAAATTTAAAATTTAAAAATTAAAAATAGTGAACATCGAAACCCCCAAACTGCCAGTCAACAAATGTAGTAAGAAATGAAGAGGAGTTCTCAAAAGAAGAAATACAAGTGGCCAATAAATATTTTAAAAAGTGTTCGACATCTCTAGTTATCAGGGAAATGCAAATAAAACGACTTTGAGATACCACCTCACCTCAGTCAGAATGGCACCCGCCAGAGATCTGGCAACTAACGGTGGCAGAGGGCAAACTAGAACAACTATTATGGAAATCAGGACAGAGAATCAGTATATAACTTTCTCAAAAAATTCACACAGAAGCATCCTATGGCCTAGCTCTATCACTCCTGGGCAGAGACAAAGGACTCCAGCCTACCACAGAGCTATGTGGGCATCAGTGTTCACTACTGCTCTTTGCATGACAGCAAATGGAACCATCAGCAGATCAACAAGTAATGAAGATGTGGTGCATGTGCAAGATGAAATTTTATGAAGCTTTAAAGAAAACTAAAATCTGCAGGAAAATGGATGTATCTGGAAGGTAAAATACTAAGCAAGGTGACCCAAACTTAGAGAGACAAAAACCTGAATGCTCTCTCTCCTGCCTGGATCCTCGTCTGTAATGCAACTGTGGGTTCTGTGTTTATGTGGGTGTATAAATGCAGGTCAGAGTTTTAAGAAGACAAAGAGAGGATAAAAGAAAGTGATGAGGAAGAACATGGGGTGGGCAAAAGGACAGGGACATGAAGGGGGTCGAGATGGAGTAGGAGAGGTTACAAGAGGTTAGGGGTAGGAGGACGAGGAGGAAAGGAAGTCTTTCACACTGTTCCCAAAAATGCCTTAATGCTACTTAACACCTTGCATGCAAATTAAAAATTATATTACTTTTAAGTGAAAAAAAATCCAGCAACTTGTTTTTGGTGTAGAGACAACCTCTGCTTTGCATTCCTGTACATTGCTAGTTTGTTATCAGTCATCTACTCTGAGTAGATATGAGTTATAGCTCATATTTATTTATTTTATTCTTCTGCACATCAACTGCTTTGGAAATTTAAGACAGTTAGTTGCCAGATAATACTATTTTATATTGTTGTAATGTCTTTATTTGCATTTACAAACTCTTTAAAGATAATTCTAACATTTAAGCTAGTACTTAATATTTTTATTGATAATTTAATATATACATACAATGTTTTAATCAAGCCTACCCTATTCCTTCTCTTGCACTTCCTTCTCGTACATCTGCACCACCGTTTCCTCCCAATTTCATGTGTTCCTGTCTTTTTGATTCACTGAGTGCACTTAGTGCCACCAGTATATAGTCTACATGAAGGGCCACCGACTAGAGGATAGGTACACTCTTAGGAACTGTATCCCTGAAGAAAACGAACTCTTTCCCCAAGCAGCCATCAGGTTCCAATAGTTCCTGAGCTATTTAAAAAGAATGACATTTAAAATGAACCCAGTTTCAATTTTAAGCATTAAAATTGCAAAAGAAAGGCTGTAGAAATGGTGCAATGATTAAGAGCACATTCTTTTTGCAGAGGACCTGGGTTCAGTTCCCAACACCCAACATGATGGCTCACAACTGCCTATGGTTCATTTCTAGGGAGCCTGAAGTTCTCTTCTGACTTCTGTGGGCACCTGCATAATGTGGTGCACACAGACTCACACAGGCACACAAGAGACACAAAATAAATAACAAATCCAAAAAATTCCTAACATTTTCAAAGAGATGATAAAAAATCTTTCTTCTATTCATCATGATTCTTTGTATAAGAATCTCAGTATGCTTACAAGGAAGTGTGTTAAAAAAATCAGTGTGTACACACACACACACACACACACACACACACACACACACACAAAGAACAACAGGATAAATAGGTAAAATAAAACCAGAAGGACAGAAAAGAAAGGATACATAGTATATTTCATTTGTGGGAGAAAGATGTTGGAACTAGGGTATAAACAAAACCTACAGTGAATATCTGTTGAGTGTTTCCCTATAGCAAGTCTCACTTGCCAGCTGATATGAGTGGGTGAGTAACAGCTGCCCTTAGTTGCCTTAGAAGATCTTGGGCAAAAAGTAACAGATGCCAGGAAGGATGATGATACTTTAAAAGGATGAACTCTCAAAAGATACCGGAACAGCAGGCAGAGAGAAGACAGCCTGACAATAAAGAGTGTCCTTTGGAAGGTGGTACCAGGCAGGGCTCTCCCTGGCAAGGTCAGGTGGGAGCAGCGCTCAGCAGCTCGGGAGTCAAAGTACAAACACTCTAAGCTGAGGTAAGAATGAGAGACCAGTGTGTCTGTGACCTACGAATGGAGACAAGGGGAGGGTGGGAGATAGTGGCACACTTATTCACAAGACTGGATAACTGATGGCAAAAGGAAAACTCTGGAAGGGCAAAAGTGGCAGTATAATATGAACTGCTGTAAGCCGAGATTTCTTTGGCTGTTTCATGAAAGATAGTCTAGTGGGCAAGAATCAGAAGGGTCTTCAGATAAAAAGACCTTATGTAACAAGTGAATCTAATATTTATCTTTTAAACATACAAAAACTAAATACCTGGCATAAAGAGGAAGAAATTTAAATAGATGGTTAGTAAGATTCCTTAGGGCAAGGGTTTGAATATGACTGTTATACAGGTGCCTCTATGCTTAAATAATCATATCCAACATTCAGTAAAATTTGTTGAATTAAATGAACTAGTTACTAGTTGTGAAACAAGACTTAGACAAAATGAATAAATAGAACAGAGCTCCAGATAAGTCTCATGGGCTATGACACTGGTCTCATAATTTCAAAGCTGGGTAATTTTGTAGTAGTGTTTCTCTGTTTCTACTGTTGTAATAAAAGGTTCAGGTTTAAGTTTAAAAGTCAGCCTCTTGTACATTTCCCCAGCTCTTAAGCTACCATTTCCTAAGTGGCAGTTGTTTTAACGCAGAACATGCTGTATGTACGCACTCTATAAATATATATTTAGTCTGCTGGAATTCTCAAGAAAAGTTAACATTCAGGAAAATGTTTAAGAAAAAAAATTTGGACAATTTGGCAGCATTTATCATTGCTAACATTGTTTTCTAGAGTAAACTCTGAAATTGCATTCTAATTTGAAATGGTTCTGGTTTGACAAGTTAACTCTTGAGACATCTAAGTATAGTATTATGAAAAAACAGAACTGTTCATCAACCCTTTATGCCAATGTTAATTTCTTTTAAAAGTATGATTTGAATGTTTTTATTCCTACAGTGACCCTTAAGAGTTCTGTGTGTGCAATCGCCGATCACAAAGGATGCATTTATAAGCTTATTTTGTAGTGCTAAAGCCAACTGGGAAATGCAATTTTAATTTTGTTACTGAAATAATTTAAAAATATATCATAGAACTGCCTCTTTTCATTCAACAGTGAAGATCCAGAAAGAGATTACACCAAGTAGAAACTATTTAGGTTTATTAGTACTGGAAAACTGACGCTGAAAACTTAAAAATGTATTCTTTTGGTATATTTTAAAAATTTCATTTCATAGTATTTATTCATTGTACATGATACTGTGTTATAAAAGGACATTTCCCATGCAAGTATATGCTATACGTTGAGTATATTCCCCCCCATACCGCCCTCTTCTCCCTTTTCCCAGCCCTTCTGTGGCTAAAATAAAAAATTTAATTGTATATACATGCAACATTTTCTTTATCCACCTATATGTTGTTAGACAATTAGGTTAGCTCCATAACCTAACATTACAAATAATTATACAATAAATATGGATAGGCAAGTATCTCAGTGGCATGATGTTCTGGAGCCCTGCAGGTAGGTAAATGCTCAGGAGTGGTACAGGTACATCATGAGGTAGATCTAGTTTTAGTGGTCTGGGGACACTCCATACAGATTACTATAGTGCTTGTATTAATTCATATTACCACTGTTAACAAAAATATGTTTTATGATGCTGAAAAGAACTTAGGAAATTTATTTAACAAAGATTCATTACACACCAGTCTTGGCATGCTAAATCTAGAAAATAATCCTCATGAAATACATAAAAATTCTTGATGACTTCTGATACTGTCTATGGGAAGGGACTTACCGGCTTTTATTCATAAGGTCTGCTCCCCGTGCCTTGTAGTAATCTAAATTGGGGTGGAACTGGTAAGTTACAGGCCTTGGATTTCTCTAAAGAAAAATGAATACAATAAATTAAAATAAAAAGACATGAATAAGGTGACCATTTAAATGTTCTATACATATATAATAAGACATAATAATTAACATGCTTCTGTTCCAACTGGTTCTTTCTTGGCTAATCAAAACTGAAAAACATCTAAACATATCTTATTTTTAATGCGTGTGGTTGCTCAAATATATCACTGTCATTAGACTGGTTTTGATGCTTTAAGTTACTTTCAAATATAATTTTCAAAATTGAGATAAAATTATATCAAAATTATAGTAAAGTTAACGCAAGCATGAACAATCAAAAAAGGCTAAGGGACAAGGTGCCCAGAAAACTGAACTTTGGAGGAAAAAAAAAATTATGAATATTTGATGCTCAGAAAACTCAATATGTCCACTAGATGGCATACTGAATCCTCCTCCTGAAATGAATTATTATTAATTATTATATTATTTGGTTTTTTGAGACAGGGTTTCTTTGTAGCTTTGGAGCCTGTCCTGGAACTTGCTCTGGAGCCAGGCTGACCTTGAACTCACTTGCCTCTGCCTCCCGAGTGCTGGGATTAAAGGCTTGCACCACCACTGCCTGACCCAAAATAAATTCTTTTAAAGTTAACAATTTCTAGGTCATCTAATTTATGAGTTTAATAAGTGCCCAAAATATGTCAGACAATGGAAATATCAGGATGACCATTAAACTGACTAGTGAAAGTAAAAACTGCTCCTTTCTGCCATTTATTTTTATTTTATTTATTTATTTTTATTGAAGAAAAAAAAATTTCCGCCTCCTCCCAGCCTCCCATTTCCCTCCCCCTCCTCCCACTCCTCTCCCCCTCCCCCCACTCTTCTCCCCCTCCCTCTCCAGTCTGAAGAGCAGTTCGGGGTTCCCTGCCCTATGGAAAGTCCAAAGTCCTCCTCCTTCCATCCTGGTCTAGGAAGGTGAACATCCAAACTGGTTAGGCTCCCACAAAGCCAGAACATGAAGCCAAGTACAATGGCTCTGGGTCTTGATCCTACTTCATTTATTTTTATTTACAGCGTGACAAAATAAAATCGTTAGGTTTAGTGTGTCCACTTAAATTTGCAGCTACTGTTTAAACTATATTAATTATTTAAATGGACCAACCTCCTCACAAACAAATAGAAACATACTTACATTTTACAAAATTTTAATATATTCATGCCATAATTTAAATGCATAGCACAATGTCTAACATGTTAAATTGTATACATTCCCATTAAATGTTTTATAAACTTCTAAATGTTTTCTACTGTCCACCCAGGCATTTAATTTAGGGAATACCTAGGTCTTTAAAATAGGGCATGCACTCTTTTCTGAAAGATCTAGTTAGACACAACATAGCTGAATTTTATCTTCATAGGAAATTACTGATACACTTAGATATCCCTTGGAGACATAATTCTGAAACGCTGATGCACTTGTATGCTGGTGTGGGGTGGAGAGGGAATATAACTGTTAAGGTTAAATAGTTCGAGATTCATCAAGCTAACATGCTGCGTCTCACTAGCTATGACAGACAGACCTTTTCTCTTCTGTTGAGAGTATTTCCACAGCTAAACCTGTTCATAGCTCTTCCAAGGTAACCCTAATCATCTGGCAGAAATGGCAGTCCTGTGATTTAGCTACAGTTACTATCTCACTGGTTTGGTATTCAACACAGATCTGTAATAATAAAATCTGAATTGCCTTGATGAAGATAACGGGTGCTTCCATGGTGACCATACTATTACATCTAACTGTAACTTTTCTCTGTCTAGGAATTACATTGGTAGCTGATGACAACCTGGACCCAAGTATAACGGGGAAATAAAATAGAGGTTAAAGCCCTTGACAGACTGATAGTCCACTCATGATCTATTTTAAAAAGTGACTTCTACAAGACTATAATTCATGACTGATTCTGTTCCTTATTCTCTGTGCCCGGAAAAGCATTTTGTTTTTGTTAATATAAAAGGCTTTTCTATTCTGACTTTCAACAAACTAAAAAAGGATCATGTTACTTTTGTCAGAAAATAATAAAAGAGCAATCCCATGGAGCAGTTTCCTGAAATGAACTTCTTTATAAAGACATGAAGTGCTGCTCTATCTAAGCACTCAAGGCCGTGACTAGAAACAACGATCTGACTGGAGCCTACTGAACTCCTAGAAGCCCTGCTAGGGTCAAAGGGAGGTAGTTTAAAGGACTGCAACGCTGGGGCCAACATCAAAAAAGTCAAAAGATAATGCTGATATGGAATAATTACATATGAAATACCAAAAAAGGAATTATTCTTCAAAGTTATTAAAAAGGTGTGTTATTTCTAACATATAAACACACACATAGAGATAATCTGAACAAGCACTATGAAAAAATATAAGGTGGGGCACAAGACCAAAAGTTCATTGATAATTAAAAATTATCTAACATAAACATTTAAACACACACACACACACACGAAACAAATAAAAGTAAATGCAACCATGGAGAAATTTATTAATGAAATACTTTTCATTCTTTATTTAGGAAAAGTCTTTGAAATCCAATTTTATATTTCACACTTAAGACATGTTTCAAGTCACACTTCAAACACTGAACACCACATGTAGCTTGTGCTAACTGAGCAAGCAGAGAACTGTACATCTGACACAACTAAAAACCACTGCATAGCTATAAACATCATTGTATGTACATCAGCAGCAAAAAGAGCATGGGTACTTTAACACAGTAAAATTCATTGCTGTAGTTTTGTAATTTACTTCTGTTTTTCCCCTTTAATTATTAGTTTATCTGCTTTTAATGTGTTTTTAAAAATCAAGACATTTTTGGAATACTCTTACAAACAAAAACTGAATTAATAAACTAGACCCAGAAAGGCAAATGTATGTTCTCTCTCAGCTGATGTTCCTAGCTCCAAATCTTCAGCTGTGAGGAAGTAGTAACTGGAGAAACTAGGAAAGTAAAAAGTAACCATTGTGGGGGTTGGGGGAGGGGGCAAAAGAATGGGGAACAGCAGGGTTCAAGAGATCTGAAGGGATAAACAGGAAAAGCAGAGAAGATTTACATAGGGATGGGGAGAAAGGAGTATAGAGTAAGGATGTTTGAAAAACTGTAAGTATGCTATTAACTGTCTACCTAAAAATACCTATAATACATGTAAGTCTCTGTTTACATAGTTTAAATGAAATCTTTCCTCCCAAGAGCCATAAACTAGCTATCAAAACGCCAACACCAGGAATGTGAAATCCTCTGGGCTGTTGGCCAGGGTTGTTCCAACACATCATACACTTCTGCTTGGTTGATCCCAGAGGTGAAGGTGAGTCCCTCTTGCTGAAGGCGCTATGTACTTCAGACACAAGACTCAGAGGAACCCAAGCTGGATCTGACCTGAAAGCCTCCTCATCAAGGACTAGGTTTCATGGTCCCTGAAGCTTCCAAAGGAGAGAAATAGCCAATAGTCCTACCCAGCCATGATGCCTAGAAAGCACAATGACCAGCATGGTGCCGTAACCCGAGGAGTGCAGTAGTGGCACACACACCTTAGCCATAACCAACAGCTCTCTAATCAAACTGAAGAACTGCTCAACAAGAAGGAAACTGTAGGAGCCAGCCATGATAAGCTAAATATGAACAGATCACCCAAAGGAAGTTCTTTACTTTCAACCATTATCACCTGCCAGTATAGGACTCAGCCATCGATAAGTTTAATGGAGGCCTGAGTCTCAGTAGTTTACCCTGAAGTAATACCTGGTTGCAGAAAGGACCACAAACTAAGATTACCTGAGCACCACCCAAGAACAGACCATCCAAAGAAAATGCCTAATGTTCCAACCCACTGTAGATAGGATCACCTTCCAGCACACTCACCGGGACAACCCTAGACAAATGTCAGCCAACCATGGGTCGTGAACCTCAGAAATCCCTCACCCCCATCTTTACTACTATAAAAACCCAACTCTAACTGAGCTCAGGGCTCTCTGGATATTCCAATATATTGGACATGCAGAGAGACCGAGTTTGCAAACTTGCATAAAATAAAGGCTCTTTGCTTTTACATATGGGACTCAGTCTCCTTGTTGGCTTTTGGGGACTTTGCGGATTTAGGCATAACAAAAGCATGTCTTATACTAGTGAGAGAGCCAGGCCCCAGAAAACCCCTCATCTGTAGCCCTACACAGATCCTGAAAGGCTCAGCTCTAAGCCCCACCCCAGTGAAAGAAACACACCCTGAAGATGGGACCAGAGTCTCCGAACCTAGAGCCAAAGATATTTGCCCTGATCCCAAAATTAGGGTCAAAAAGGTAAAAAGAATTAATGAAAGAAACAGTTTGGCCCCAGAATCTGAGTCATCTTTGTCCCACACAAAACCAGCCAATCCCTGAGCAGGGAAAACTGGACAATCAATGAACCCCTGGAGGCTTGGAATTCGCCTCAGGCCTGGAAAGCTCCCTTATATCATAGGGACAGCCAATCACAAGCTCAGAGGCTTCTCCTTTGTTCACCTCTGGGCTCTCTTCTGTGCTGTTTTTGCTGCTGCTGCTGCTGCTTAGGACAGACGGGACCCAAATTAACTTGCAAGAAAGACTCTTTGTTTTTGCATTGGAGTATGTCTCGTGGTGGTGATCTGGGTTACTGATTTTGAGTGTAACATTAGAAGCCTAGCTAACTATTCAACACTGGTGAATGCTGGTTGCTGAAAAATTTCTGACCACCACTTTACCTAACAACATTCTTCTACTTGTCCTTATATTCACAGGTAAGTGTAGTATTTACCCATCATCAAGAAAACTCTTTGAAACAGATGGAAACCATTACATAAACCTACAACCTATTAAAATGCAGAGTTGGGGAGCCAAGTCCTAACTGATACATCTATAGCACAACTCCTACATCCTCAGGGATCCTTGTGGAAGAGGGGATGAAAAGACTATAAGAACCTGAGGAAAAGGAAGCTTGTTGTGAGACTGTATCTCCTTAATGTCAGAGAAACTATACCCATAAAGTCTCACAAAAATTGGTTATGTAAACATAACCTGAACAAGAATCAGTGAAGAGCACAGAAATTAATTATCCACTACCAAATGGTCAGTCCTAGAAATAGACACATAAAAGTAACATTATGTAGCCTGAAAAGATAATATTTATATATTTAGTCTCTCTCTCTCTCTCTCTCTCTCTCTCTCTCTCTCTCTCTCTCTCACACACACACACACACACACACATATGGATAGGCTACGACAAGAATGTCTTGCAAACCAAGTGACTTACAGAAGCAAAACTGGTAGCACTAGACATCAACGTTTTAGAAGGAAAACCATTCCAATAAAGCTAAACTGAGCAGTGAGCTTCTGGCTTTCCAAAATGCTTTTGTTACTTCAGCAAGATGTCCAAACAACTTCCAAAAGGCTTCAACTAAAAGGTTTTCAAAAAGGAATCAACTAAAGATTCATCAGGTATAGTTAGTTAGTTTTCCTCACTTTTTAGGTCTTCATTATGATAGTTATATACTCCCTAATGTAATTCCAGCCAAGGGAATTGTCTCAGAAAAATAGGACTTTGAATGCTGATCAATTAGTCCTGTGGTGCCTTTTGTAAGCTCAATCTGTTTGTAGTATGTAATGCTCCTTCCCTCTTACCTACTCCATCCATGACAACACCATTTCAATACCTTTCGTTTAAACTTAACTTTTTATGGCAGTATACAAATATTTACATGCTAATCCACAGGAAGAATAACTAACTGTAAGATAATGCAAGAAGTGCAAATAAGTACCAGATGCACACAAAAATCTCCCTTGTTCTAAGCCTAATAAAAATCAAGTTCATACAAAAGGTCACTACAAACAGTATTGTCAACTCTGATGTTCTCATTCTTGCCCTTCATTTGAAGATGATTATCTTTTTCTGAATTACCTTTGAAATTCTAGAAGGAGTGCTTATCCTCTTTTGAATAGCAGAGAATCTTTCAAAGGACTTCTATACAGACATGTGAGAAGTGCAAAGAACAGAGGAACCATTTTAGGGATACTGGTCTTAATGTTTCATGTTGAAGACAGGACCAGAAGAAGGGAAGCAACAGTGAGGCATGTACTCAGACTGCAGTCCGCTATTTAGCATCTGGAAAATGAGTCAGTCACACTCTTGATTTAGTTTTTCCACCTATGAAACTGCAGGAGGAATTCAATGACATTATAAACGTAGTATGTCAGGCACTTGACAAAAGCTCAAGAGAGATGGGAGCTATAATGGCCTATGACACTACTGAGCACTGACACACAGGACAGACTTTGACCCAGAAGGCCAATTTAACAGTATGACAACCTGAAATCTGTGATATTTCATACTTCTAATAATTACAGATAATCTCACAACAGGTTCTGTCAAACAGTATGCTCACAGAGACATGCATAATCGTGGCATGCATGCATTCCCATGCATGCAATGGGATGTACCACACCCATTTTGTATGTGGAGGAAAACGCTGTCTTATTATTAGATAGCAGTACATACATTTATAAATTTTTGAAAAGATATGAAATCATACTGTTCAGTATTTGTTAACTTATGAGATTTTAATAATTGTAGTGGTTACCTACAGTACATCCAATGTATTGCCATTTTCTAGTCGATTTGCCATGATTTGGAAAAAGTTGTTTAGTATTTAACAACAACAACAACAACAACAAAATTTTATGTCTGTAACATAACATGGGTCTGGCATGAAGAAAATACCTGGCAAATGAATTACTCAGTTTTCTTTCTCCTAATTTCTTGCTACCAATCCTTAATTTTCATAGCCATGCCAGATTAGTAAAGGGGAAAAATAAGGCTCCAAAGGAGGAACAGCACTGCAAAAATATGTGGAAAGTTTTTCTTTGATGAAAAATGATAGCTTTATTTTAGTGAATATGTTATAGCTTCAATGTTAGGGAAAAGGCAACTGTCCTTTAAAAAAATGAATTGCGCAGCTGTCTATAAGCACAAAGCTCTAGGGGAATTCCTCAGGACCCCAAAGGCAAAGCACTCCAGAGTTCTACAAACATGTGCTGCAGGTGTTTATGAGAGGCAGGTGGGAGAGCCTCTGCCATGGCAAAGAAGGGAGTTTAATATGCTGTGACTGACATAGCCTCCCCACATCCAAGTCAGAGATGCATGCTAAGAGCCAGTGGAGGTGGCAAAGCAGCTTCTCCCAACAGCTATCCTGGTAGTGCCAAGCAAATACAGTTCTTTTCTTACAGTTTTATAGAAAACAAACACTACCAATCACAAAAATATAAAACCAGACCAAAGCAAACTAAACATGTTTTAGAGCTGGAACAAAGAATAGCCTGAAATGGTGATCACTATCCAAGAGATAAGGATGAAGTATTGTTGCTTTCATTTAAACAAATATTCCTAAGGAGACAGTTTGTTGTAATATCCCCTCATTGGTTCACTAGGCAGCATTAGATTTATCATAATTCTCCTAAAGCCTAAGATATTTCTATATTAAAATGCTAATTGTGCCTTTTCTTTCGCCTGTAATTAAAGCTGGAGAATTCTGTGGTCTGCTATTCACTGACTGCTAGAGGGTTCACAGAAGGTCTCACCTGATGACTGCACAGACCCACCATCAACTACAAATGTAGTGATCAAACAGGCAGACGTTAGAACCCCACACAGTCAGAGTTCTTACACACACACACACACACACACACACACACACTACTGTAAATGTGTGATAAATTTTATAACTTATCTCCTTCTCTGTCATTTACCCAGAAGTAGAGTCTCATTACATTACTTGTGATTGAGCACAATACTCATTTAATATAGTAATAAAATATATGCTGAGTAGTAAATCAAGATATACCTTCCCCATATAAGAAAATGTGAGCTGATTTCAAATGCCTCTATACAATACATTTATAATACATCAGATTTTGAAAAGTAAAATCTAGTTTTTTTGTAAGCATCTGAAAATCTAAAAGGTATGAAAACAATGCATCTGTCAAATTAAAGATTTTCATCTGGGGCTGAAGAGATGGCTCAGAGGTTAAGAGCACTGGCTGCTTTTCCAGAGGTCCTGAGTTCAATTTCACCACCCATATGGTGGCTCACAGCCATAGGTAATGAGATCTGGTACTTTCTTCTGGTATGCAGACAGACCACTGTATACATAATAAATAAATACAAAAAAATAGATTTTCATCTAAGAAAATAAGGGACATAAAATTTTCTAATTTGATAGTATGTTAGACTATTAACTCATCACCAAAATGAAAATGACCTCTTGCATATACTAATATTGCCTATATATTTTGATAGGAAGTACCATTTTAGAAATAGAATACGAATATATTATGAATAGTGAGCATTAAAAATCTTAGAGCAATTAATAAAATGTAGGTAAAAGATAAAGTTTAAAAAACAAGAACATAAAACCAACATTAATTGGACAAACAGACACAAAACCTCTGAACCCATGGCAGCCTCATTTTATATGGCAACTAAAACAAAATCTCTAAGGAGACATGCCCATCTCTCCCGGCCGGGGTCTCAGATGGCAAGAAGCATTTAAACCAGCCATGACCTCCCACAACAGACACCAGAAGAGGACCAGTTTTTCTTTTTTCTAATGTTTATGTTTTTGAACTCAGCATGCAGGCAAATGGCAGAGAAACACACTCCCCAAGTGAACTCTTGTCAGGAGCCAATTTCCTCCTAAAATCATTACAGGAACCATCACCCTGGGGAGTCTGCAGAGAACCCCACACCCATAATTGTGTTAGGAATCGTTTTATTAACAGAGCCTACCCCACACCCAAATTGGTTGTTAGTGGAGAGCTATCTGTTAGCGGAACCCATCCCACATTCCAAACTATCTAAAGATCTAGGTGTGTCAATTCGTGACTTCTTGGCCTACAGTGACCTGACCGAAGATAACCTCCTGCTTACATGACCAACTCGGACCATGTGACCAACGTGAACCACGGGGCAAGAGCCCAGGCCCCTGTGCCCATCCCCCAACTCTTTACCCTATATAAGTTGTACCCTGTCTCTAATAAACTGAGGCTTTGACAAGAACCCCCGCTTAGCCTCCTTCCTCTTTCCTAGCTCATATCTTCCAGGTAGTGCCTCTCCGTGACCCTGGAATAACTGAACTGCTAGGTGGGTTACTAACCCTAGACTAAGTAACCCGCCAAGGCAATCAACAAACTCTCATATTTAATATTTACATATAGAAAGTAGGAGTTTAGTTGTTCAACTTTTCTTTTTCACGAATCCTGGGTTTCAGAGTACTCCTGTAAGTGGGCATGATCTTTTCGAGTCCCTTCTCTTTGCTATCCACTGAACAGAGGGCAGAGACCTACTTCTGTGGTTTAAAGAATTTGAAATTTGTGTGTTTCTGAGAATAATTTTCTCCTTTCTAATATTTATTAAGTTCAAACAAGAATAAAAACAGCATAATTTTAAGATGAATTTTACAGTTTCTAGACTCCCATGAATAGATTTTGGACCTTTAAGGAGTAGAAAACCCTGGTTTAGAGACATTGGCCCAATTTCTTCCCTTTTAATTGGCAAGATAAAAAAACTGAGGTCCTACACAATGAGACTTGGAAAAGGAACCTAGCACAACCATGCTTTTGACCAATTTTGGAAACAATTTCAATGACAGAACACCTTGGTATTTAAAGATCATTTACTAGTAAAATCTATCCACTTAGGCATTCTTTTTTCTTGAGATGTTTTTAAGTTTAATACGAAAGTATACACAAATAGCTGTGTTCCTAAGTGAAGAGAGACCACAGAATGTCAATGCAGATTAACATACAGATCCAAGTGACAGTTTTGGTAGGTGATTCTAATTGGTGCGTGAGTCCAGCTAGTTAACTTTGTTATGTCTTGACTATTTTACTCTGGATTCACGTGCTAATATTAAAAGAACACTGATATGGGTATAAATTTACGGAGAGAGTAGGTAAAGTTGGGAAATAGCTTCCTTTTAACCAATAATCTCTGACACAGTTCAGCTTAAAAACAAAAGTCCTTCAAGTGTCAAGGGTGGGAAGAACACAGAAGCTGTAGGTGATTTATAGCGTCTAGGCTATTAAGTTTCCTTTATTTTAAATTTTCTTGATTAGTTAATTTCTTTTATTTTTGAGATTATAATATTTAATCATTTCCCTTGCTTCCCTCCAAACCTTCCTGTGTATCCTTTCTGGCTCTCTTTCAAATTCATGACCTCTTATCATTGTTATTGCATGCATAAGTATACACGAATACACAGTTTCCTAATATAACCCGCTCAGTCTGTATACCATCACTTGTATGTATGTCTTCTGGGTTGATTGTTTGCTATTGGATAACCATCTGTTGAGCTTCTCCCTGGGGAAGGCTATTTCTCCCTCTCAGCATTTCTGAGAAGCCTGAAGTTCTTTGTGTAGGGCTGGGGCCTTGTGGATTCTCGCCCATCCAGTTTGGCATGTCTATTGGTGTCGTTCTTGTTGGATGATGTGGGAGTCTTCTGTTTTGTGTTGATTTCATTGGTTAAATAAAGAAACTGCCTTGGCCCTTTAATAGGGCAAAAATTAGGTAGGCAGAGTAAACAGAACAGAATGCTGGGAGAAAGAAGCTGAATCAGGGAGTTGCCATGGTTCTCTCACACCAGACAGACGCAGGTTAAGATCTTCCCTGGTAAGCCACCTCGTGGGCTACACAGATTATTAGAAATGGGTTAGATCAATATGTAAGAGCTAGCCAATAAGAGGCTGGAACTAATGGGCCAGGCAGTGTTTAAAAGAATGCAGTTTCCGTGTAATTATTTCAGGTAAAGCTAGCCGTGCGGTGGCAGGGTGCCAGGAACGTAGCCCTGCCGCTCCTATTACAACAGAGTGGCGCCCAACGTGATGGACTAAATCCACTTAAAAACCTGAGAAGGCTTAAAAATAAGGGAGAGAGAGTTTAACACAGATTTTTGCTATTTGTTGGTGGCGTGCTGTAGAAAGATTTCCTGATTCGGCAACAGCAGCAGAAAAAAAACGCTGCGTCATTTTAAAGCACAGCTTCTTGGGGCTGTGCTGCCAGTGTGAACTCTGGCTTTAAAGCATTTCAATGGCTTTTTATTGGACTGGATGTTTGTGTTCCTGCTTGGGATCGGACAGAGAGTGCTCTGAGACTGTGCTGATGGCTCTGCGCTCCCCGCCTGCACCTGGGCACACGGCCGAATCAGGCTTAGGAAGGTGGAAGAGCATGGCGGATTCCTGCTGCCATACAGAGACGTGTTTTCAGACTACACAGTGCTCTGCGTGTCAGATTTGGATGTAACTTGGATGAAAAGGATTTCTGTGATGCATGCTCAGTCTCAGAATTAAAGTGCTGAGTGCTGCTCCTACCTGGTGGCCCCAGAGCTAGCACAAAATGTTACGTCCTCCATTTTGAAATTTTCCTGACTCAGCAGCAGGAAAAAACTGGCTGTTTTAAAATGCCGGCTTTCTGGGCTGTGCCACCATTGCGATCTCTGTCTGGCTCCTGCAGGAGACAGAGCTTTTGAATGGAGCATTTGGAGTAAAGTGCTACGATTCGCTTGATGGCAACTAGACTCGCTATGTGCCTAAAAGGGGGACATTGCGTGCCACAGCTCAGAGGCACAAGCAGCTCTGCCATGTTGGACTGGGCGGGGCCAGCAGGCAGTACCTGTTTTTGACCTAGGAATGTCACAGCTTAGATTCTTAAGCGTTTAGTGATTTAAAGGCTCAAAACAAGTGCTCCTGGATAGTAAAAAAAATTACAGATTCACAATACGACAGATTCAGACATAAAAGACCTTCATGAATCACAATGTTGGATGAGTGTACGTAGGCTTGAGAGAGAGAAAAAAAATAGAGAGAATAAAGTTAATGCCCATTAAAAAAAGGGTAAAGTCTTTAAAGAGACAGAGTACAGATAGTTATAGATTAAAAGAAATAAAGAAAAATAAGCCACGTAAAAATGGAAAATTCACAGAGAGTCTGGATTATGTATATTGTGTTTTCTTTAAAATTTTTGACTGTGAAGGAGCTAAGTACAGAGAGACATTTCATTATATGGGCTGCTAAGCTGAACCTGCACATATGTTCTAAAGGTATCTTGACTTCAGAATTTGGATCTAAGGACATGATGCTTTGGAAAAGAGTTTCTTCTTTTGTTTTCACAGAGGATGAGACCCTGTGGATTTCTTCTATCCCAATATGGTTAAGACAGGTTAAGATCTTCCCTGGTAAGCCACCTCGTGGGCTACACAGATTATTAGAAATGGGTTAGATCAATATGTAAGAGCTAGCCAATAAGAGGCTGGAACTAATGGACCAGGCAGTGTTTAAAAGAATACAGTTTCCGTGTAATTATTTCGGGTAAAGCTAGCCGTGTGGGCAGCCGGGTGCCAGGAACATAGCCCTGCCGCTCCTATTACAACAGTTGGGTGAAGTTTCGGACACTGCTAGGAGACACAGTCTCACAGCAAACTCCCTGCTCTTTGGGTTCTTATCATCTTCCTTCTGTGTTTCCTTCTGCAATGTTCCCTGTAACTTTTTGGCAGTTTTTTCAACTTTATCTTCCCCTAGTGTTTATTGAAAAAAAAATCTATTTAAAAGACATGAATTGGGGCTGGAGAGATGGCTAAGCGGTTAAGAGTATTGCCTGCTCTTCCAAAGGTCCTGAGTTCAATTCCCAGCAACCACATAGTGGCTTACAACCATCTGTAATAAGGTCTGGTGTCCTCTTCTGACCTCTAGGCATACACACAGATAGAATATTGTATACATAATAAATAAATAAATATTAAAAAAATGAAAGACATGAACTGATGGAGTTTAAGGCTATCCTTGACAAAACTGTCAGCCATGGATCTGTCCATCATCATGTCAGATGTTAGGAGCTTGACCCGTTGGTGACCTGGCTCTTTCTGCTCTTTTTCTGAGGTCCACATTTCTGAGTATGTGTTCCATTCACCACTTGTATGCTTCTGTTTTTAGCAACATTAAGAATAGAGTAGTTGAAATGCATTCTACTTCCAGTGGTCATAGTATGACGCTCAACATGGTTTGAGCTGTTTTTTGTAGAACAATGCCAAGTGAGAAGTTTTGAAAAAGCACCCCCCCCAAATAAACCAAAACAACAAACAACAACAACAAAAAACCCAAAGAAAAAAAATCCTCAAAACCCTCAGGTATAATTGGAGTTATTTTCATAAACTCAAGAGGACACATTCCCCTCATAGACCCACTTCTCCATACCCATTTCTCCAGACCCACTGTCTGGAGAAACCTAGCCAGACTGTCTGGTAAAAGTTCTAACTGAATGGATCTATTGTATGCTTTTCTTAATACGAAAAGACTGATAAAAAGTCCACATTTGAGTTTGCAATCAACTACTTAGTTGACTTAATGGATACATCTTACTGAGTTCATCTGGCCAACTACACAGTAAGCAATAACACTAGATAAAAAACTAAAATTTCAGCATGTATTTGATGATATATTCATTCAACAGAGATGTAATTATAGTTGCTGTGGTTAGATAATTCTTTGACCATGGAAATTATTACAAATAAAAGCTCTATGGAAAGTTGTTGACATGTGCATGGTTCATGCTGAAGGGCAAAGAAAAGTGTTCTTTCAGGCTGAAACAGTGAGACAGACTATAGATGGCTGAAAAGGAAACAGGAAAGGGAAAGATAGCTTGAAGTCTCAGGTTAAAAATAATAAGCAGCTGGGCAGTGGTGGCACATGCCTTTAATCTTAGCACTCCGGAGGCAGAGGCAGGTGGATTTCTGTGATTTCAAGGCCAGTCTGGGTTACAGCTACAGAGCAAATACCAGGACAGGCTCCAAACCCTGTCTCAAAAAACAAAAACAAACAAACAAACAAACAAACAACACAGTATATGCAACATAGTGGTATAGGTAACAGAGGTGGGGTTATTTTTAAAAAACAGGTAAGCTGTGCCTAGTGGCTCATAACCCCAGCATAGGAATGGTGAGGTAAGGACTGCAATGATTGAACTCAGCCTGGGCTATGTAGGGCAGTGGAAGCAACAGATTGACATCATGTTTCACAACAAAACAACACAGAAAATAAAGCATTTTCCTAATATATCCTTATTAAAATAATATGTTCAGTTTTCATTCTAAATTCTGAGAGATGTAGAAAATTGTGAACAAATATTGAAAGCATAAACTGATTACTGAAACATGAAATGGGAGGTTAGAAACAAATTAAGCTGTAGACTTGGAACTGAGATTCTTTTCTCCAGACAGAAATCTAAGCTAGTAACTAGGAGCATTCCTCAGATTCTCCTGTCCCTCACTCACACAAGAACCACTAGCGTGTGCTAACAGAAGAGGTCTAAAGAGAGGACCGGATTGGGCTCCTGACTCTTGCCTCACTGTCTTGTATGACTGTGTCCAAACCACAAATGATTCAGAACCTATTCTTTAACTTATAAAAAGGCAATAAGTTTGTCATGAAAATCTTCCGTCTATGAGGCACTATTTATAGATGGACTTATATGGTATGGTTCCAAATAGCTTAGGCCCCTTTATAGCATAATTAAGCTATTTATTGAATAAGCTAAGTACTGAATTCAGTACTTAATGGGTATTTTACAGATAAGCAGGTTTGTTTGTTAGGTTTGATTTTTGAAACAAGGTCTTACTGTATCTTCTCAGTCTGGACTCCCTGTGTAGATCAGGGTAACCTTGAACTCAAAGAAGTCCATTTGCCTCTGCCTCTGGAATGCTGGGATTAAAGGTATGTGATACCATAACAAGCAGATTCTTAAATATCTGAATTTTCAAAGTTCCCAGTTATATAATTAGGTAATTAAAAGGTAAAATATATGATTGTGCTATTTTTGTATAGTTGTATGCATAGACAGTTTAAAGTTACAGATATTTATCACTGAGTAGGATGGTCTAGCAAAAGAAATCAAATTGTAATCGCTGGGAAGAAGACCTCAAAGAACGGCCATAGCAGCAAGTTCATCCTTCCCTCACTGCATTGCATTGCTGCATAGTCCTTCAAACTGTCATTCCACTGAAGAAATCCTCCCTCATGTCCCTTGTAAGACAAAATCCACAATATCACATAGCTCCATTCTTCAGTAATTTTTGCAGACACAGCATTGTCGCATGTCATTCTTTGATTCTACCACCCTATAGGATAAGATACTTAAGGATAAATCATGTCTGTTTTAGTACCACCATACGCTTGCAACACAGTATTGAGAGGCAGATGCAGGAATGACTGATAAAAATGGGATGTTTATCCTGTACCCTCTTCACTCTAGCTTTGTTGCTTCTTCTTCGTCTTGACTTGTTCTTCCCGCTCTCTTCTCCTAGAAATTAAATAACCACTCTTCCACCCCATTTAATGATACATATTTGATTTTAAAATTATACCTATCTTCTCATAGTTTCATGGTAATACACCTAATGAAGACCCAAACAAAACCTCATACCACATTGTGATGGCTATTCTTGTTTGACAACTTGACTACATCTGGAATTAACTAAAACCAAAAAAATGGAGGGGCACACCTGTGAGGGGTTTTTGCTTCATTTGGAGCAGGAAGATCCACTTCTAATGTTCAGATCTCTGAGCTGGGAGGAGCCCCCTCTAATCTGGGCCACACCTTCTGTGGGAAGCCTATATAAAGGGCAGGGAAGAACAAAGCTTTTTTTCTTTGCCTAGTTGCTCTCACCTCAATAGCAAGCCCATTCCTTTATGGACACAGAGTCTTCTTCTTTGGGATTCTGCCATATATTGAAAACCAGCCGAGACATCCTGCCTCATGGACTGAACAACTACTGGATTCTTGAACATTCTGTTCATAAGCAGCCATTGTTGGATTAGCTGGACCACAGCCTCTCAGTCATTTTAATAAATCCCTGTATATATATATATATATATATATATATATATATATATATATATATTTTCATTCTATAAGTTCTGTTACTCTGGAGAATTCTGACTAATACACACATAAACAAAGGAAGTCAATTCATTCCCTTCAATAAAGACAAATGAACTCTGTTAATATTGGCCTCCATTCAAAGTGCCCCCTACTGGGCAAAATGCAGGCTACTTGGTTATTACGTGAGAGGCATTAAAGGATGGAAAACTGTAACAGAAAATGCAACATTCTGCCAGTTTAAACTTGGCTGAGAATTTAAATCAGGCATAACTTTCTGGAATTTGATTCTAGAGGCATTCTTTGTGTGAATTAGTTAAGTAAAATTAGAAACTTGTGATAGTTGAAGATCTGTCTGACTGCTAACTAAACTTTAGTTTAGTAACACAGTTTAGTAAAATAACAGGTTCAGCAATAATATAGTGTTATGTATACTTATTTAACCTGTAATGTTCATGATATGATGATTACAAAAATGAAGGTGAAAGAACTATTTTTCATCTGTTATATTTTTAAGTAACATTAAGGGTAAATTTACTAAATCAATGGAAGGATGGGTCTTCCTATTACAGAGATAATACCTTTAACAAGGGGTGCAGGAAAGTAACAAAACCTATGTGGGAGACTAGAAAAAGCTGTGAAATATGAGGGATCCGATCCCTTCTTTCTACATCAGTGTGATGTGTGTGCTGGGGGGGTCATTTATCATAGCTTATATATTTTATTTTTAGCAAATTTCATCGAAAGCTAATTTACACTCAATAAAATCCTCTCATTTTAAGGGAACAATACAATGGATTTTAGTACATTAAAGAAGTTGTACAGCCAGCACCATAATGTAACTTTAAAACATGTTCATTATCCTCTCAAAACCCTAATTAATTAATGCACGGTATATGGCAGTTCTGTTGAACTTGTCCATATTGGGTTTCATGGTCTAAGTTGATGAGGATGACTGACCAGGTCTCTTCCCCAATAGGGTACCAGATCTCATTACAGATAGTTGTGAGCCACTATGAGGTTGCTGGGAATTGAATTCAGGATTTTTTGAAAGAGCAGGCAGGCTCTTAACTGTTGAGCCATCTCTCCAGCCCCCCAAACCCTAGTGTTTACTAATAATCCTCTACAATTCTTCACTTTCCACCCCTCCACTATTACCCTAGGAAGCTATTCTACCTCTGTACATTTGTCTAATCTCAATGCTTGTGTTGCTAAGATCGGTGTAGTATCTTTGGTGATAGCTGTTTTTTTTTAATTTAACATGATTTTTAGTTTATCCCTGATATAGCAGGTATCATTTTTTATTTTTTGTCTTGCCAAATATCTCCTTATGATATCATATGTTTATAAACATTCATGTTTTTACTCTTTGGAAATTATGAATAATTATGCTTTGAATATTTTCTTTCAATTTTTTTTGTACATCTATCTTTGTTTCTCTTAGATTCTACCTATGTGTGGAATTGCTAGTCTTATGATACTTCACAGTTGATACTTTGAGGCTGTTTTCCAAAGTGGATATATTATTTTACATTACTACTAGCAATACAGAAAACTAACTAGTCTCCATGCTTACTAACACTCATTTGAATTCTCTTTTTGTAATATTACAGATACCCTAACATGCATCAAGTGGCTGTGATTTGCATTTCCCTGATGACACTCAACATCTGTCAAGTGTGTTTGGGTCACTTGTTAATCTTTAGAATAATATCTCTTTAGCTTCTTTACCCAATTTGAACTGAGTTGTCTTTTTTTATTTTTGAATTCTAAGTTCTTTCCATATCCTTGACATAAGACTTTTACAAGATGAATAATTTGACAATATGTTCTTGTCACCTATGGGTCATCTTTTCATTTTCTTAAAGATACTTTGTGAAGTACGGATGTTCTAATTTGACCAAATTTAACTTATCAGTTACTTTCTAACACTTTTGCTTTTCATATTATTAACCTGAATTATTGTGCAGCTCAAGATCACAAATACTTGTTCCTGAGAGGCTGGTGCTGTAGGTTTTGCTTTTGTCTGCATCCCAGTTCAAGTTTCATATGTTATTTGACATTGGAACTCACATTCTCTCAAGTGCATACGTTTATAGCAGTCATTTCTTAAAAAGAATCTTCTTTCCCTTTTTGAATTGTTTGCCTCTTTGTCAAAATCAGGTAGATATAAATCAAAACATTGTTTCTGAACTCAAGTCCAAGTGGATCAAAGACCTCAACATAACACCAGATACACTAAATCTGACAGAAGAGAAAGTGGGGAATAGCCTTGAACACATTGGCACAGGAGACTACTTCCTGAACACCAATAGCACAGGCAGTAAGATCAACAATTAATAAATGGAACTTCATGAAACTGAATACAACAGAGTTTTACTCAGTTATTAAAAACAATGACATCATGAAATTTACTGGCAAATAGATGGAACTATAAAAGATCATCTGGAGTGAGTTAACAGAGACCCAAAAAGACAAATATGGTATGTACTTACTTATAGGTGAATATTAGCTGTAAATTAAAGGACAACCATATTATAATCCACAGACCCAAATGAGTTAAGTAAACAAGAAAGGCTCAAGGGAGGATGCATGAATCTCATTGTGAAGGGGAAATAAAATAGACAGCACAGGTGGATAAGGGTATGGGAACACAAAGGATCGGGCTGGGGAAGATGGAGGGAAAGAGTACTGGGAAAGAAAACTGGAATCAGGGCATCTCTGGGATGAGCTAGAAACCTAGATTTATGGAAACTCCCAGGAATCTAAGAAGGTGACCCTAGCTAAGACTCTTAGCAATGGGAACATGAACCAGCCATCACCTGTAAACATGAAAGATTTCCAGTGGAGGAATTGGGACCTCGATCCAGCCACAAAGCCTTTGACTTACAATTTTCCCTGTCTATAAAATACACTGGGTTAAAGGTGGTGCAGAAATCATAAGAGGGGCCAGCCAATGACTGGTCTAGCTTGAGACCATACTATGAGAGGGAGCCCATGCCTGACACTTCCTGGAAAACTAGCACCCAGAGGCTGGACAGCCTGGACAGCCCAGAGACCTACAATAGAAACAAACATGACTGGCAAAAAAGAAAAAAGAAAAAAAAGTCAATGAAATGATTCCTAATGATAGTCTGCTATACTTATAGATTGTTGCCTAGCATCAAAGGCTTCACCCAGTAACTGATAGAAACAGATAGATGTAGAGACCCACAGTCAAACAGTAGGTGGACCTTGGCAAGTCTTGTGGAAGAGGGGGATGAAAGATTGTAGAGACCAGAGGGACCAAGGCGCTACAAGAAAACACTACCGTGGGCTCACTGGGGCTCACAGGGACTGAACTGACAACCAGGGAGCCTGCACTGGACTGACCTAGGCCCTCTGTGAATATGCTACAGTTGTGTAGGCTTGGTCTTGTGGGACTCCTAAGAGTGGAAGTAGGGGCTGTCTCTGACTCTGTAACCTGCTTTTGGGAACCTTTCCTCCTACTGGGTTGCCTCCTCCAGGCTCAGTAGGAGAGGAGGTGCCTAGTCTCACTACAACTTGACATGCCATGGCTGGCTGATACACCCAGGAGGCCTGCCATGTTCTGAAGAGAAAGGAGGGAGGAGAAGATGTGATTGGGCTGGGGAAAAAAATCAATCAATTAATTTAAAAAGATTGTTTCTGAACTCTGCACTCTCTTCCACTGGTGTATGGGCTCTTGTGTATATGCGACACCATCTTGGTTACAGGTGTTTAAGACAAGAAGTATGAATTCATCAGCTCTGTATCTTTCTCAAGATCAGAGTTATATTTCCACATGAATGTTACAATTAGCTTTTCCAATTTATGGAAACTTTAAAATAATATTTACACAAAGGATTATATTTTATATGTTGTCACACTCATTACATGTTACCCCTTCTATTTAGCCAATAGTTTCTCTCCTGAGTATTTTAAGTGACTACCAGAAACAAGAGGTTTGAACCCATGAAGAAGATATCAATTAGGAAATGAATGGCCTCCAAAGACCACCTTCTCCTGTCACGGTGAATTACTTAAGACCTTCTGGCACATGCTTTTTTTTTTTTTTGGAGACAGGGCTATCCTGGAACTCACTTTGTAGCCTTGGCTGTCTTGGAACTCACTTTGTAGACCAGGCTGGCCTCAAACTTAAGAGGTTTGCTTGCATCTGCCTCCCCAATGCTGGGAGTAAGCCACCACTGCCCAGCTCCTGGACATGTTTTTAATCAATATAAACTATGCAATCATTCCTTCTCTTGGTTTCCATGTTCTGACCAAAGGGATCTTAAATAATAGTTAATTCGATCCTCTAAAAATGAAAGGGGGGGGACCTTCTAAAAAGAGCTGTTTCCTTAAAGTATTATTAGCTGCAAACCAGGTAAGTTAACTATCTCCTTAAAAAAATAAAAAAAAAATAGCTGGGCGGTGATGGTGCAGGCCTTTAATCCCAGCATTCAGGAGGCAGAGTCAGGTGAATCTTTCTGAGTTTGAGGCCAGCCTGGTCTACAAGAGCTAGTTCCAGGATAGGCTCCAAAGCTACAGAGAAATCCTGTCCTGAAAAACCAAAACCAACCAACTAAACAAACAGTCATGAGACAAAGGAGGTCACAGCCACCAAGTCCCTTTGCTCTCAGGTCCCACAGAGTGACTGAGCTCTGGAGATGGACCCATCATTACAATGGAGCATGCTCTTGTCATTCTTACTTTTGTCTTACCTGTCATTCATTAAGATGTGGCCCTTGATGCTACTTAGGACAAACCTCTTGTGTAACAATTTCTACTTCCTATGCATTACAACCATACAAGAAACAGCCAACCTCCAGCTAGTGTTGTTACTAAAATGTGGCACTAATTATATATGAATGGGCAAAAATAACCAATATAAGAAGAACTGAAATCTGAGCATTAGAAAAGCCTTTAGGAGTTCTGACTGGTAACAGCCAAGCTACAATAGTCGTGTGGCATCTTCATTACCATCTGTCTCCATAAAGGGCTAACAAACTAGTACAATGGTCGCTGTGACTAAGCCTTCCCAAGAGAAAAATCTCCTTTCAGGTTCCTGCAAAGAGGCTACAGCCTCCATGTAGAATGTGGGTAGAATATATAATGTCTAGGAATTGGATCAGAAAAAAGTACATATTTATTTTCACTATGCCTTTACTAAAATGTATGTTCTATTCACATGTTGGTGAAGATAACAAAGCATTGTTAGTGCCTATAATCAGTGTCAGGAATCCCAGCAGGAATTATAGACACCTTTATCACAATACAGCTGATGATCATATCTTTGAAAACCAGCGGTGGTCAGAGAAACCTGTGTCTTATTATTTCAAACAGTAATATACAAATCACATGTCACTGTTACAAATCTTCCCAACATTTACATCACTTTTTTCAATATAAGCATTTTCCGTTACAACTCTATAGGTTTTATCTTATTTATGTTTAGAGACACTGTTCCGAAAAGTTCACCAAAGTCTCATGGAAAAAGAAATTAAATAAAAACATTACGCAAAGTCATTAAAAGAATAAAACACCATGAACCGTCCACGAAGAGTCAGCCTGCGTTGTTCTAAGGTCCTTTACTGGCTAAAGAAAGGGCAACAGTGGCATTCTTGAAGGCATAAATCTCAATTTCAGTGATGTCCCCTGACTACCAGATCTGAACCCATTAAATACATTTCAATTCTCACAGGCGTTTTACAATGTTATTATGCAATGGCAATAATGTTATAACTACAACATTTTTTTTAAAAAAATAAAATGAGTAATATCTGAAACTGGAAATTCAGACACTGTGCAATTAAAATAAAAAAAAAAACCTAAAATTTAACACAAGCTAAAACAAAAGGCAGACCAGAATTGGTGAAGAACAGGACCATTTCTTTTAATGTTTTTCTATTAAGTTCCTATGGAAAGGATAATACAAAATTCCTTCCCATCTAACAGTTTTTACTTACTAACAGCACTAGACACCGCTGGGAGAACTGAAAACTTACTAGGAGATTTCCTCTGAATATTCTCTCTTCAATAAATGGAACTTATCAAATTGTTACTGCATAATATAAAATAGTGATCCGTGCACTGTATCTCACTGGTAAGTCTTTGCTGTGAGGTCAACACTGGAGATCTGCACACTGTATCTCATTGGTACTAAGACTTTGCTGTGAAGTCAACACTGGAGATCTGCACACTGTATCTCATTGGTACTAAGACTTTGCTGTGAAGTCAACACTGGAGATCTGCACACTGTATCTCATTGGTACTAAGACTTTGCTGTGAAGTCAACACTGCAGATCTGCACACTGTATCTCATTGGTACTAAGACTTTGCTGTGAAGTCAACACTGGAGATCTGCACACTGTATCTCATTGGTACTAAGTCAACACTTCAATGCATAGCACACATAAGAGCACCAAAAGTGAAAATGACTTTGTTTATGTTTCTGTATTAGAATTTTATTTGCTAAGGGGTAAAAACAGATTTTCAAAATTCAGAGCTAACTTGAAACAATAGTTTTAAACCTTTATTCCTAGCTCTTACTGCCTTCAGGAAGGAGAGAACATCTGGTTATTTAAAGAACACAATATGTTCACATTTTCTATGACTTTTGTTTCTAATTGAATTTAAATTTTTTTTTAAAATTTGAACTACTAGCTAGAACAATGTTTTTAATCAGTTCCTATTTTTCAGACTGTCCTCCTTTTATCCTTCTGACTTCATTTAGTGGATTATGTTTGGAAATATGCTCATGAGTTCCACGTGATGAAGAAAATGTGGATGTCCCTAACATCTGAAGGCTGGGAATTATGACAGCAAATTAAGAAACTAGGAAGTAATTAAAGTCAAGTAGTAGGGTTGATTCACCATAAAAATGGCAGCTAAAATATATCATGGCTATAGTTTGTGTATATATAGATATAGGCTCCATAAATGTGCATGGAAGTGAATTTTATCTATATTAGAGTCATTTGAAGGAGATATTTTCTTTACCAATGATATGAAGAACGACCAGGAAACATTCCCAACAAACAGCTGATGAAAGTGGGTTCCATGTAAGCAAGAAAGAAAGTGCTGCAGTGACACAAACTGGAGAGAGTGTCCTAACTGAACCTGGAAATGGCTTGTTTTTGGAAAAAGAAGGAAGGACTCTCAAGATGGAGGAAGTAGATACAAGGCCCAGAAGCAGACTAGTGAGCTTGTGTATGGTGTATAGGCTTGCAGCCTTCCGAGCTGTTCTCTCTCACTATGGGGATGGCATCAAGCTCATCTGAGTGTTAGGAAAACTATGAATTATAATTCTGTTATTACAGTTTACAGAGCCATTATTTCAAACTGCTCATATGAAAATTCTTTCCAAAGTAAAGTCTACTCCACCCACACAAGCAGAGATTGGTGTCTCAAGCTGTAGTTGTAGAATATATTCTCAAGAGAACAATCTCCACAAGGAAATTAAGGACAATGATAACTGGGCAAAGTGTTTCCCTAAAGGTGGGAAAAGGTTTCTGCTGATTTATATCGAATCTGTCAGCAGCATGCATACTGCTATGATATGAAGTTAGAATAAAGACAAGCACACCTCATGCTCAAATCTTTCTAATAGCCTTCTTCTAATAGCTGATGTCTCTATGTCTGTGTATTTACTCTGATCTACTTGAACCAGGAATGACAAGCAGTATAAGTGTTTCATTGTTACTATTAGTTTTTTTTTTTTTTTTAAAGAGCACGTTGATGCCTGGAGTTCTGGAGACTAGGATAGACTAGCATTAACTGGACTTTTCTTCCCATTTTCCCCTTAGCATAAATGGCCTCTTTTGTGACTAACTGATAGTCATGGCCTGAAGAATGTGCTCTTGTGTGTTTCTATGAAGTACACAGACTATCAGGTTCTTTCCTTTCTACCTCTGTAGCACAGGGCTAGTGTTAACTTATTAGAAATCAGTTCTTTTTTTTTTTTTTTTTTTTGGTTTTTTCGAGACAGGGTTTCTCTGTGGTTTTGGAGCCTGTCCTGGAACTAGCTCTTGTAGACCAGGCTGGTCTCGAACTCACAGAGATCCGCCTGCCTCTGCCTCCCGAGTGCTGGGATTAAAGGCGTGCGCCACCACCGCCCGGCCAGAAATCAGTTCTTTTATAGGCAAATGATGATCTAGCTGGGTCATCAGAGATAATTTTATTCAACTTCTAAATGTTACAAAAGATATCAAAACTCAATAAACATTAAAGATCTGAACTGCTAACTTTGATCTATGTTATAGTCTCTAGCTCAGATTCCCATAGGCACACTGCACACCCAGTGTGAAAAAGGTTGCTTCTAAAGTCTACAAGGTCATATCAATGAACCAACATTACAATTTGCTTTATAGCCACCAGAAAAGCCCTTATGGGTAAAGAGCTTTTTACTTTCCCTATAGATACCATCATTCTACAGACTTGTTCATGGAAGTCTGTAAACACGGCTTCATCTCCAGTCCCACTTTCTTAAGGCTCAGAAACACCAGTTATGGTCCCACCTTTTGGAGATTTTGGTGAGATTCTGAATGTAGAGCTGAGTAGTTCCTCCTTTAAAGATATATACTATTACTTTTCTCTTTAAACCTGAATCTTAGTTTGTAATGCTTGTACAACTTGTTTGATTATATCCTACTGAAATAAAAATTATTCTACAAAATCACATAATAGGAAAGGGTAGTTAAATTTGATTAGTAAACACTGATGGATTTAGTATAAAAAAATTCTGAAACTGGGTGAGTGACTCCTAAAAGCATACTCTATTACCTAGGGAAAATTAACTAAGATTGGTAAGTTATGATGCAATAATCATTTCTTTCTTTATTAAGTCAACCCGTACAAATAGGGAACCCAGGCTCAATTTCACAGCAGCTACTTCTCCCATAGGGAGACTTCCAGACACTTCCTCTTGAGGATGGTGAAGTATCCTGGGTCCTGCCACCAGAGAGATGATACATTCTCATGGTGATCCCAGGCCCTACCACCCAAGAACAGCCTTTTGGTGCTTCCAAGAACCACACTTCAGCATCAACAACAGATATCATCTCTAGGTGAAAGGATAGAGAAAGTCTTTCCAAGCAAACAGAAATAAGAAAGAGCAAGTGTAGCTATTCTAATATCTGGCAGAATATACTTTAAACCAAAACTAGTCAGGAGAGATCAGGAAAGATGCTACATATTTATCCAGGGGAAAAAAATGAACCAAGAGGATATTAAAATTCTAAATATTTATGCACCAATCAGAGGGATTCCTATTTTAATAAAAGAAATACTATTAGATCTAAAAGCACAGACTGACACTTCAATGCCACACTCTTAAGTCATCCAGACCAAAACAAAACAAAACAAAAAAACCTTTGGAATCAAATAACCCATAAATCAAATGGACATAATAGACATCTATGAATATTGTTATATTTACAAAGCTAATTCAGCAGCATTTATAAGCAAATATCTTAGCAGCTGTTGCTCCTTCCTCAGCATTCAAACAATTTAAAGAGAGCATAATAACATACAGTATCCAGACTCTCTGTGTATTTTTCATCTTTATGTGGCTTTACTTTAACCTCTATCTCTTTTGTTTTTAGTTTTACTTTTTTAGACAGGTACTCTTTATATCGTTGGCTGTCCTGGAACTCCCTCTGTAGACCAGGATAGCACAGATAGAAAAGAAAGCCAGCTCCCAAGAATGGATTACTTCGTTTGGAACTGTTGGCCAGTGGGATTCTACAGACCCCCAGGTTTCACGCATTATTCACATTGCTTTTGTACTTTCCAGAACTTGATGGTAACATACTATTGCTGAAGACAACAGATAAGAAAACCAAGCAGGCACTAACCTAGAAGCCTAATCCCTACTGGGTAGCTTTCATACTGCTGGGAGGTGCTAGATATGCTACCAAGGCAGAAAAGTAACTCTTAATCCCACCCAGCTGGGAACCATGCAAGCTACAATAGGATCTAGGCTGGCACAAAAAGACACAAACATGGAAGCAACCAAATACTTTCTGATTAGATTTAAGACTGACTCCACAAGACGGAGCCAATAACCTGTAGCTAGATAGGACTTGGAACCCAAGAGAGATCATACTATTGTTCTGTTAAATGCACATGCTATAAAATGGGTCATTAATGACATTGATATGCCCATTCTAAACTCATCTGAGAAGTTTCTTCCTGCTGTAGATGGTGATTAATGTGGTGTACTGGCTGAATTTGTGTGTCAACTTGACATTAGCTAGAGTCATCAGACAGGAAGAAGCCTCAGTTGAGGAAACACTACATAATATCTAGCTGTAAGGCATTTTCTCAACTGGTGATGAATTGTGAAGGGCCCAGCCCATGATGGATGGTGCCATCCCTGTTCTGGTGGTCCTGGGTTCAATCTATAAGACAGCAGGCAGAGCAAGCCAGAGGAAGCAAGCCAGTAAACAGTATACCTCATGGCCTCTGCATCAGTTCCTGCCTCTAAGATACTGCTACGTTTGAGTTCCTGTCCTGACTTCCTTCAATAATCAACAGCAATATGGAAGGGTAAGCCAAATAAACCCTTTCCTACCCAACTTGCTTTTCTGTCATGGCATTTTATGACAGCAGTAGAAACTATAATTAAGACACATGGATACCCACAATTAGTCAACAAGTAGAGAATAAGAGACGGAGGAGTGCCTAGACCTAAATGGGATCTCCCTATCTCACCCTCTTCTCTAAGGCTTAGGGATCATAGTAGAGCAGGGGATTAGGGGGCAGAAAGAGTAAGAGCCAGAGGTGGGGGATGAGTATAGCTAAACAGTGTTTTCCAGATGCAGTGTCATAGCTGCACATATGAACAGCACACAAACATTCTGCACATGCACAAGCTGACAAAATCTCCACATGGAGGGAAAGGTGAGCAGGAAGGCCATCTTAGCTGAGGAGCTATTGGCAATGACAACTTCTGGGGAAGAGAGCCATTTGTCTTTATGGGTGTGAAAGCTGGTAGGCTGACAAGGCTGAGGGAGTATCATCACAGGGAGGAGTACTTGGGCAGCACAGATGGACAGGACAGACTGAAAACAAAAAAGGACACAAAGTTGGGTGAGTAGGGAGATAAGGGTAGATCTGGGAGGAGTTTGGGGAAGGCAGTAAATATGTGCAAAATATATTATATGAAATTACCAAAGAATTAGTAAAATATTATTTAAAAACAAATAGGAAATTGAAAATTTTTAAATTTTTTTTTAAATTTATTTATTTATTAAAGATTTCTGCCTCCTCCCCACAACCGCTTCCCATTTCCCTCCCCCTCCCCCGATCAAGTCCCCTTAACTAATCTCCCACACTCTGCTCCTAAGAATTCCTAATGTTGAGCTGACAGAATGTGCTTTAACTCTGGAAATCAAAACTCATCATGGATTAGCAACTCATCTTTGCAACTTCCATAGCTACCTGATCATTCTGTGGAGATTTTAGTTACAGAGTATATATAACTTACATATATGTATAAAGATAAAAATAGAAATACGAATAATGGTATTCATAAGCCATATCTAAAAATGGGTATTTCCTTATGCAAAGAAATCAGATTGTATTTTGTTGCTTAATAAAAATTGCTTTGTGTAATAGAAATGCTATAAAGGTTAGTACTTCTATAAAAAGCAGATTAGGCATAAGGGAAATTCTAAGACAGAATAGGAAATAGACTCAAAGATAAGTTAATGTCAGCAACTACAGAGAGGTAAAAGATCCTTTAGAATCAGATTGCTATTAAACTTGGACACTCAAGATGAAGAGGCAGAGCTTTGGCAACAGAATTCACAGACAGACTGACTGACTCAGAGACAGTTTGACAACTGCCAACATGACTGTTGGGAGTATTTCCAAAGAGCCAAAGGCTGGGATTACCATCCAATGCCTGGCATTCTGACACTTGCATTTGAAGCTTTCTCTATTACTCTTCATCCAATATTTGTGTTTGGCTCAAAAACAGCAAGGATTCACATTTTTTTTATATCATTAAATGTTCTTATTTTCAAGAAATATAATGTTAGTTGTAAAAGAGCACACTTTTTTTTCTGTGAAATATGAAGAAATTTTGATGAATTGCTTTACATTCAAATAAAAAAAATCAGTGTTGAGGTCTGTCTGAAATTTTCTTTCTTTTTTTTTTTTAAGATTTTTATTTATCATGTATATAGGTTTCTTCCTTCATGTATCCTGCAGTACAGAAGAGGACACCAGATCCTATAAGGTTATTTATAAGCTATGAAATATATATCCATATATATACTCATAATACAATTCAGTGTTCCATATTGTGGTAAGTTCTTCTAGTCCTTCGCATGGCTTTTTTTTTTTTTTTCTTGATCGTCATATGGCCCAGAAGCCCTACTGGAATAAGTCAGCCCCTGTGATGGGATCAAAGATAGTGAAATCTGGCTGTAAGAAGCAGTTATGTAACTATTCCCTTAAGCTAACAGGAAAGCAGGAGGTGAAGATGACTTGCTAAGGAACATGGGCACTGGCTAAGTGCGTATTCTCAGGACAATGCCCACTGAATACAACTTCTAACAATCATTAGGAGTTAAGTCAGATGGAGAACTTAAAATTATACATACACATTTCCCCAAGAAAAGCTTACCTTTGGGTCTCTAAGGAACAGAGCTTTAAGGATCAGTGAGTGTATGTCTCCGATGAGTGGATAATGCATCAGAAGGCCGAGGCAGGTCTGGTAGTTACTAGAAATTACTAAATAAGAGAGAAAAAGGATTCAGACACAATATTGTTTGTATGGTGGATATAAGAAAATAACTGAGAGTCAAAGCAAGTGATGCAGTAACTCAGGTGATTTAACAGAAGTCTGTCTGAGGAGAGTTCTTTCTCAAATGCTCTCTGGATCAGTGCATCTCACCTACAATCTAACACAGGTACCAGTCGAAGAAAGAGGGACAGACCCAGTCCTGGGTATTTGCACCATAAATAGATTCTTAAAAATATGTTGTCATTCACATAGATAGCTACCTTTAGCTTTGCTGCTGAGAAATTAGTAACAAGAACCTTGTAAATGGGGAAGCAGTTGAATGTTCTAATATAATAGCACTCACCTTGGTCGCTATGCTTCATAGTTCACACCATGCTCTCATCCTCTTATATGAGTATCACACAACTTAAAACTAAAAATACAATTTTCTACAATTATTGGTTTTTCCAAAAGTAAGAAGAAATTTAGGACTATCTATACAGGATTTCTTTGGGGAGGAAAGTGAAAATCTTCCATGATCAGCTTTCATTCTGCAAGCTGTTTTCAAATCAACCTAATTATGGGTACAATTATTAAACACACCTTTTAAGACCGGTCTGTGTAAACTATTCCATTTCTTATCTGTCTGTTACTGTAGTTATAGCTGGCCCATTAGGGACACCTGTTTTGTGAACTGCAATGACTGCAAGATGACTGTGTGAAAATTTTCTATAGTTGTAACTAAACCTTATTTATTAATACATTACTTGAAAAATGTCCCACAGGAAAATAACTTTCATTTAAGGGAAATAAGACAAATAAAATATTGATTATAATCAGGAAAATCTTGATCTTTAGATTTTTTTTTCCTGCTGCTGAAAAAGATACTTCTTGAGGAAGCTCTCTACCATGCTCCCTCCTGAGAGCACTGTGGGAAGGAGACTGGATCGGGCAGAATGAGGAATCCTACGCTGTGTATGGAACTGCTTTATCTTCTTCATTTCCACTGCTGGTCTGACAGCTTGTAATTTCACACATCTGCCTTCATTTGTAGAGCGCTCACTTACCCTACCTGCTCTCTGTCTCTGCAGACTCCCCTTATTTGTTCATTTCTCCACATTCACATTCCCTTCCCCATTGCCATTTTTTATCTGGAAACTTAAAAAGCTAGGATATAGTAGTACAACGTTTTAATGTGCAGTTTTCATTTAAGGTGAAGAAGTTTAAAAAAAAAAAACCAGGCAATCAGTTGATCGGTAATTCAAAAAGCTATTTTCTCAAATGCTCTAATGATAACTTTAGTACCTGGACAGGAAATTACATTTACACATTTTGTAAGAGAGGCAGAGAGGTCTGTGGAACATATTTTGGCTGCAGTGCTCAAACTTGAATCTAGGGGTCCTATATGAGTCTTCTTTAAAGTGGCCTGAAGTGACACTTGACGTCTGTTAGGAACCTCTTTAACAACTTTCCGATTTGATAAAACTGCTCGCATCATGCCATGCAATGACTCATTAAGGGACTGCTCTGAAATGGTCCCAAGCTAACACAGGACACAGAAGCCAACAACGAACAAGCCCTTGTTCTGGAGACAATCCATGGCATAAAGGCAACAACGATCTCACTGAGATGATGAATTCTAAAGGCTTTGGGTCAAGAACACAGGCTCAGAACTTATCTCATGTTATATACACATAGGATATTTCCCCTTGTATTACACATACAAAGGATGATACCTGGAGAGGGTAAATCACTTTCTCAAATCACACAGTGATTCCTTGGTGTAGCATGATTTGAAATTCAGGGTCTGTACTCTACGTAGTTATATAAAGTTGTTTAAAAAATATTGCTTTGAAATCAAATGATACGATGCATACAAATATCAACACTAAGTCTTTTAACATCATTACTCTAATACGATAGCTTAAGTACCCTGAAAGGTCAATCTTATTGAGTCTCTAGAATAGTTGTATATAACAGGGCATTATTTGGAAGGACTAGCACAATAATGCTGTTAACATACCTTTGACATTATGAGAATCTACAAAGTGTAGAAAGCATGACAATAACATGTTAAGATTATCCTTGGAGGACACATGAAGATGCTAGCAATGTTCTCGTGCATCTATTCATACACATCTATTCATACACTATTACATCTATGTACTATATACATCTATTCATACACATCTATTCATACACTATTACATCTATGTACTATATACATTTATTCATACACATCTATTCATACACTATTACATCTATGTACTATATACATCTATTCATACACATCTCACTCAACACTTTCTGAGCATCACTACATGCTGATCCTCAGACTACTGATATACCAAAACTAAGGCTGTAACAGCAGGGAAGACTTTCAACTCATACCATATTCAAGTTACTACTGAAAAATCTGCATTGTTCATCTGAACTTAAGTCCCACTTGGATAACTATGCCCAATTTATGGCATGTAAAAAAAATACAGAAGCTTGTTTAAGACAAGGTTGCGGGAATCTGACACACTAAGAGTTTAGTTCTGCTCCTTCTTTACCCCCTCCTCCCCTAGCTCTCATGTTCCCTGCTTCCTTTTCATAGCATGTGGTGTTGAACCTAGGACTTCATACATGCTAGGCAAGCACTCTACCTCTAAACTACATCCCCAGAAGTTTTGCTCTTTATAGTAATTTTTTTGTTTAATACAAAAGATGAACGCAGTATTTTTCCTTATCCAGTGCTTATTCTACCAAAGCAGGTTGCAGTGACATGGCTAATTTTAACCTTCCCTGAACCAGCTCTTCTCAGTGTCACTTAAGTATTTTGCTTTTAAAGCACAATGACGCATTAACACATTTTGTTCAAATGCACTCACTGCACTTTTTATTAATTTACTTTCCAGGGTTTTTTTTTGTTTATGTTTTTGCCGTATCACTAACCAGCTTATACCACCTGGCCTTAAACTCACAGAAACCCACATGTTTACAACTCTGGAGTGTTGGGATTAAAGGCATGCACCATCATACCTGATCACAAAAAAAAAAATGCTCTTCTTGTATGCACACTGGTAAAAGAAAAAAAAAAGCCACAAAGAGCTTTCCTAGAACTCTTTGAGCTACGTATCTTCTAATAGTACACAGACTTCTTTGAGGAAGTGCCAATAATACCAAAGAAGCCTCTGTACCTTTGCTGTCTCCCTGTCACCCCTTGTGCCCAGCATCTGTGTAGTTAAGTGTACCCAGGCTGTCACCCTAGTCTATCTAGAATGTCTCTAGCGAGGGGCACAGAAACTGTCTTTCTCAGTGTCTCCATCAAGCAGTACCGGTTTCACACAGAGTAAAGCTGACTTAGCTGTCTCTGTCTTTAAGTGGCCCCAACTATTCTAAAGTGGTCTGAAGAAATTGGGCTGTATAGCTTTCCCTGGAGAAATAATAACAAATACAGTCAAATCAGTAAATCTAAGCAGAGATGTGATCACACAGAGAAATTTGAAAGCAACATAAATAAATACATATGTATAACTCACTGCTGGCTACCTATAACTAACATTTATGAATATTTTTCTCCAAATTATTCAATTTTGTATGGAGACACAATTTCTCAGAGTAACAAGGCAGATGGAAAATTACCAAAAACCAAAACGGCTTCCTGGAATGTCCTTAAATTCAGAATAACAGCTACCCCCTCAGGTACCGACAGCGTGACCGGAAACCTGCCATCATTGGATGTCCATCCCATAACAACCCATGATCTCTAGAAAAGCAGCCTGCCCATGCACTCCCTTCCACAGATGAGACATGGTGCTGCAGAGTAAACAGCAATACACCCAGGCCAAGGGCTCCTGACAGTCTGCTGAAATGAAACCCTTGGCCTTCACTGGTGTCCAATGTTTTCCTCCACTTTTAGCAGACAGCATTATGACAAGGGTGTCTATATATAGGAGAAAAAGAAGACACATTGCAGATGGCTTCTAAAAACTGTTTCAACTTCAGAGAATCCACAAATAGACACTAAAAAATGTCCTTAACATATAAAAGCCAGGTGCAGCAAGTATTTGAAAACTGGCATAAGAACTTATATTTATATATGGATTTGGCATACAGAACAAATAATCAAAGACCTCATATAAAACTAAAAACAATGGGGACTGGAGAGATGTCTCAGTAGTTAGGAACCCTTACTAATATTGCAGTAGACAGTACCCACATTAAGTGGCTTACAAATTCTTGTAACTCTATCTCCAGAGAACCTATTGCCTTTGGCCTCTGTGGACACCTGAACTCAGGCGCTCGTGCATGCGTGCACACACGCACGCACGCATACACACATACATACATACACACACAATCAGCCAAGTCCTTTTAATATTGCTCATATATATAGGTATTTAGGGCTGACCACATGGGACATTTTTTATTTCATTGTGGTTACTGGGTCTTAATAATACTTTAGTCAGGAATAACGACTGTCCGAGGAAATAGATAGAATATGGATTATATTTTAGATGTGCAAAAAGGGAAGGGCCTTGCTACCATTTCTGATGACTTGATGTTGAACCCTGGGATAAACATGGTGGAAGGAGAGAAGTAAGGAGAGAAGAGAACTGTACTGTTGACCTCCTGATATATGACATGGTATACATGTGTATGCAGATAAACACAGACAGACAGACAGACACACACAAACATATACATATGAAATATTTTAAAATAAGTGCTAACAGCATCATTTTCTTGTAGTTAGATTTGTGTATTCATTCATTCATTCATTTATTCAACAAATATTAATTTAACTCCTGTTTGGTTTTTTAAAATACTGAGTTCAATTCTAAGAACAGTCTCAAATTTCTCTTCATATTCACTGGAAGTGAAGAATAGTGTTTGCAACAAAGAACCTGGCTGGTAATGGTGTAAGGATTGGGATAACTCCTTAAATAGAAATGTGTTGTAGGCCAGGGCTACCACCATCAATACTGCAGGCAAACAGAGGTATAGTACTGAGTGGACACTGGGTGTTGAGGTCAAATGATGTGAAAGGAGAAAACTACATGAAAGTCTTATTGTGCACAGTGCACATCAAGCTATCCTCCAGACAGGTGGTAAAAGGATAAATGAACTATGGTATATAAGTAAACAGATAACAGTATTATTTAGCATTGAACCAAGTACCTTGTACATCTTAGGCAAGCACAAAGTAGAGGAACTTAAACGCATATTACTAAATTAAGCCACTATAAGTATATAGCATTCTTGTGCTGGAGAGCTGGCTGAGTGGTTAAGAGCACTGGCTCCTCTTTCAGAGGACCTGGGTTCAGTTCCCAGTACCAACATGGTACCTCACAGCTGTCTGTAACTCCAGTTCCGAGGGATCTGGCACCCTCACACAGACGTCACAGACATCGAAGCATAGAAAAGTTTATGTGTTTCCAGAAAAAACAATGGAGACAACACATTGGACCCAGAGTTTCCAAGACAGAGAATGGGAAAGCAGAGCATACAGGAATTTTACAGTTTCCTCACAGTGGATGTAAAGCTTTCAGTGTTGCTCCAGAACCATGCCTACCTGCTTCCTGCCATGATGACCATGGACTAACCCTCCAAAACTGTAAGCAAGACCATAATTCAATGTTTCCTAGATAAGGATTGCCTTGGTCATGTCGCTTCATAGCAACATAAGAGTGACTTGGACAGCCTGTTGGACTGGCCCACTTTCTCTCCCTTTCATGGCTCCTGAAAGCACACTTCTGTCTCTTCACTTGCTTCTGTCATTAGGTTTCAGCATGATAAATCACTGGTATTCCCTAACCTATGCACTTGAACCACTAGAAATGTGAGCCAAAATAAAGTTGTACTTATCAAAGTATCCCATGTCAGGTGTTTCTGAGTGACATGAGGGCTATTGGTTATAGGTGATAAAGACTGAATCCTAAAGTCAACTATGGATTTAGGGTGATGCTGAGTGGTCAATGCCAGTTTATAGAGTCTAAGGAATGCATTAGACATATGGGATGCTGACAGCAGAAAAAGTTTTAGATGTGTGTAGAGGCAAAAGACCAATGAATACTAAAATTTCTGTCTTTTGCTATGAGCTGAAACTTCTCTTAAGAAAACACAATGCAGGAGCTGATGAGGTAGCCTGGCGAATCAAATACTTAATGTATGAGCATTAGGAAAAGAGTTCAGATCCTCAATATAGACACCAAAGCTAGGTGGTGGTATGCACCTGAAACCCCAGTCCTGGGAGGTGGAGAGAGGTAAATCCATGAACCCAGTTGGAGAGCTAGTCGGGCTGAAATGGTAAGCAAGCTTCAGATTTAGTGAGAGAACCTGTCTACCCCCCCCCCCAAAAGGCAGAAAAAGCAATTGAAAAAAAAATTGAATAAAATATACAATCTCAACATCTTGCCTCCATATGGGCAAGTAAACCCACACGTGTAACACAGACACACACACCAAACATGCACTAACAGATAATTTGATAAGTTTTCAAAGATTGTTAAGACAAACTACAAAGTGATATGGTGGTATTAGTAACTGAGAGGGTACAATAGTCTATCTCTGATGTGGTTATTATATTTTATGCCAGACGAGAGAGAGATAGAGTCAGGGAGTATATGACTATATGACTCCTTTAAAAACAACTGGCATTTTGATGTGGAATTCCCCTCTGTTAATAAAGAAGCTACTTTGGCCTATGGCAGAGCAGAATACATGTACATGGGAAAACTAAACGGAATGCAGGGAGAAAGAAGGCAGAGTCAGACAACTACCAACCAACTGCTGAGGAAACAAGACATGCAGAAAATGAGGTAATGTCATGGCCACGTGGCAATACACAGACTAATAGAAATAGGTTAATTTAAGATGTAAGAGCCAGTTAGAAATATACTTGAGCCATCGGCTTATACTTTGACAAGCTTTGATGTGCACTGCCATGTAGTTTTAGAACTTTTATTTTTAATTATTGAGGTTGCTAAAGGTTTTCTAGAAAAGACAAGTTCAATCTGTATTTGAAATTCTGCAGCTACAGTATGATGCCGAACATGCTGTTAAGTGGAAACAGAAGCAGAAACTGTTGGGTAGGACAGATGGAAGCATTGCATACAGACAGCTAGTGGCTGGAGAGAAAGCAGAAAGCCAACACACAATAAAAAAGAAGAGCATGCTAGACCCAGAGAAGACAGAAGTGCCACACATGGCAAGCCAGGTAATGGCTAAAGAAAACAGGGACTTTAGAACATTCTAACACATTCCAGCATGTTCTTCTGATAATAAATAAAAAACAAACAAATAACCCCCCCCCCAAAAAAAAACCAAGACAAGGAATGGAGCTCAAAGGTCCAAACATAAGAAAATAATTAGACTAAAATGGTTTGGTGAATACATTATATATGCACACACACACACAGACACACAGACACACAGACACAGACACACACACACACACACACACAGAAATATCACACTTCTGGGAGCACGGGGGTGGAGGTGGGTTAGGGGGAAGGGGAGACAAGGAGAGAGAAGGGAGAAGGGAGGATTGGGGAGAGCTTAGGGAAATGGGATGGTTGAGATGGAGGAAGGGTGGATATGGGAGCAGGGAAGAAGACATCTCAACTAAGGGAGCACTGGACTGAGCTCCCAAGGCCCAGATGAAGAGCAAAAGGAGGGAGAACATGAGCAAGGAAGTCAGGACCATGAGGGGTGCATCCATCCACGGAGACGGTGGGACTGATCTAATGGGAGCTCACCAAGGCCAGCTGGAATGAGACTGATGGAGCATGTGATCAAACCAGACTCTCCGAATGTGGCTGACAATGAGGGCGGACTGAGAAGCCAAATTATAATGACACCAGGTTTTCATTCTACTGCATGTACTGGCTTTTTGGGAGCCTAGTCTGTTTGGATGCATACCTTCCTAGACCTGGATGGAGGGGAGGCCTTGGACTTCCCACAGAGCAGGGCACCCTGACTGCTCTTAGGGCTGGAGAGGGAGGAGGAGGGGGAGTGGGGAAAGTGGGAGGGAAATGGGAGGATGGGAGGAGGTGGAAATTTTTAATAAATAAAAAAAAAATCACACTTTACTCGTGTGTGTGTGTGTGTTATTATAAAGAAAAATGGAATTTAAACCATAAAACAAGCCACCATTACAACCACCACCTAGAAACAAAAGCATAAACAAGGAGGAAGTGATAAGAATAAAACTTTTGTCCCAATCATCCCGTTTCCCCAAGTTCCCCCCATCCTCCCCCTCTCACTTTTCTCTCCCCAGCTCCCCTTACCCCCCTCCCACCCCACCGTCAAGATCCCAATATTTTGCCCAGCAATCTTGTCTACTTCCCATAACCAGGAGGATAGCTATATGTTTTTCTTTGGGTTCACCTTCTTATTTAGCTTCTTTAGGATATCAAATTATAGACTCAATGACCTTTATTTATGGCTAGAAATCAATTATGAGTGAGTACATCCCATGTTCATCTTTTTGGGTCTGGGACACCTCACTCAGGATAGTGTTTTCTATCTCCATCCATTTGCATGCAAAATTCGAGAAGTCATTGTTTTTTACCACAGCGTACTACTTTACTATGTATATATTCCACACTTTCTTCATCCATTCTTCCATTGAAGGGCATCTAGGTTGTTTCCAGGTTCTGGCTATTACAAATAATACTGCTATGAACATAGTTGAACAAATGCTTTTGTCATATGATAGAGCATCTCTTGGGTATATTCCCAAGAGTGGCATTGCTGGGTCCAGGGGTAGGTTGATCCCGAATTTCCTGAGAAACCGCCACACTGATTTCCAAAGTGGTTGCACAAGTTTGCATTCCCACCAGCAATGGATGAGGGTACCCCTTTCTCCACAACCTCTTCATCAAAGGCTATCATTGGTGTTTTTGATTTTAGCCTTTCTGACAGGTGTAAGATGATATCTCAAAGTTGTTTTGATTTGCATTTCCCTGATTGCTAAGGAGGTTGAGCATGACCTTAAGTGTCTTTTGGCCATTTGAACTTCTTCTGTTGAGAATTCTCTGTTCAGATCAGTGCCCCATTTTTTAATTGGGTTAATTAGCATTTTAAAGTCTAGTTTTTTGAGTTCTTTATATATTTTGGGATAGGGGAGCAGGGAAGCACATATCTTAATTAAGGGAGCATCTTAGGGTTGGCAAGAGACTTGGACCTAGAGGGGCTCCCAGGTGCCCAGGGTGATGTCCCCAGTTAGTTCCTGGGGCAGCTGAGGATAGGGAACCTGAAATGACCCTATCCTATAGCCATACTGATGAATATCTTGCATATCACCATAGAACCTTCATCTGGTGATGGATGGAGATAGAGACAGAGACCCACACTGGAGCACCGGACTGAGCTCCCAATGTCCCAATGAGGAGCAGAAGGAGGGAGAACATGAGCAAAGAAGTCAGGACCACAAGGGGTGCACCCACCGACGGAGACAGTGGGGCTGATCTATTGGGAGCTCACCAAGGCCAGCTGGACTGTGACTGAAAAAGCATGGGATAAAACCAGACTCTCTGAATATGGCAGACAATGAGGGCTGCTGAGAAGCCAAGGACAATGGAACGGGGTTTTGATCCTACTTCATGTTCTGGCTTTGTGGGAGGCTAGCCAGTTTGGATGTTCACCTTCCTAGACCAGGATAGAAGGGGGAGGACTTTGGACTTTCCACAGGGCAGGGAACCCTGACTGCTCTTCAGACTGGAGAGGGAGGGGGAGAGGAGTGGGGGGAGGGAGAGAGGAGTGGGAGGAGGGGGAGAGAAATGGGAGGCTGGGAGGAGGCGGAAATTTTTTTTCAATTAAAAAAAAGTTTAAAAAAAAGAATAAAACTTTTGTAGACACAAAAAGTTCAGAGAGAAAAATTCATTACACCATACACAGTTGGGAGAATTCCTGACTAAGAAAATCAATGGGTAGAGGGCAAGGTAGAACATGACCATGGTCCCAGCACTCTGGAGGCTAAAGCAGGGCTGCCATGAGGTCAAGACCAGCCTAGGTTCCAGTGTGAAACCAAAACTCAGAAAAATCTAATCTACATAAAATATCTAACGTCAAATAGAGTATGAAACAGATGAGAGGAGTTTTTACATCATAAGTTAGAAAGAATGGCATATGCATACCCAGGTCTAATAAATAGTAGTAACTTGGTAAATATGTGTTAAAATACTGGTTATTTGAATACATGCTTGATTAAAAATCACTTTCCTGATCATTTTCTTTGAGGTCTTTGTGTCTTACTCTATGTTTTTTTTGCTTATCTTCTTCTCCTATTATGCTTCTTAGAGAACCAAAGAAAACTCTTAACTTCTTTAACTTAATTTTCTAAGTGTCTTCCTTCCCTTCACTAACTTGGCCATATCTATTAAATCTACAAGTGCTCTTATGTGGCCACAGCTTTCTAGTCTATGCTTTGCCCTTTTCCTGCTCTAGTTCCAATGCCTTGTACTCTAATTTCTTCACAGTCATTTCTTAGCTGTACTTCCCTCTCTGGACGTCCAAAGCCAGTCTCTTAAAATGCACTCACCATCTCCATCTTCTCGGTTACCTCGATTCATCTGAAGGTGGGCCCAAGTAGAAGCCAACTACCTCCCTTCGTCCTCTAGGGACTATTGAGCACAGCTGCATAAGCTTGCTCGATCTAGAACTCATCTTAGTTATCCCAGGTCTGATCTTTCAACCATGTTCACTTTGGCTACCAAACACCTACCTACCCTTATTCTTCCTCTTCCATAGCACAGTATGGGATTCTTCTCATTTTCTGTTTTCTGCACCAGGCTGGTGCTTCCTCACAGGTCAGCCTTATTGCTGTCACATAGCCTGGCTTTCATAGTCTTCCTATTCAGGGTTCTTGCTTCCTGAGTTACTCTCCTCAGGAAATACCTTTTTTTTTTTTTTTTTTTTTGTATTAGGCCTTTCCCGAGGTGCTGTATTTAATAAAGAAATCAAGAGAGACAAAAATTCTGCCTCTCACCAAGGAGTAGAGTATAGTGGGTGCTTAGACAATAGAAGGAAACAAGAGCACGAGGTAGTTTTGCTTTTCATAGACACAGCCATGGAATAATAACACTGATTCCTGAAGGAAAAACTCATACTGATTGACACTTCTCCATCCATGCTCCTGTATCTTTGTCTCCTGTTCTTTTGCTCTCGAAGATATTTGTCATATCTATGTTCTTTATTAGGAACTGGAATCTGCCTAATGTCCATCAGTAGACGGATGGATAAGGAAATGTGCTGCACACACACAGAGCACATTTTATTGAGCCAGAAGGAAAATTAAAATTATGAAATTTTTAGTAAACTGTATGCAACTGGAGAGTATTATATTACGTTAGTTAACCCAGGCTCAAAAAGCCAAAATCCCATATGTTCGTTCTCATATCTGTGGCTTTTAATACACGTGTACTTGTAAAGGAATGAGTGTGCTTGGAACCTGAAAACCAGCAACAGTTCTTTGAGATTGTAGTATAAGTGCTTCCTCTTCTAGGAACTCCTGCAGATTAAAACACCAATATTATGTGCAGAGTTCCACCTTTGCCCACATTCACTTTCTGTAGATGCTCAACGTAACTAGGCTGGCTGTGCAATGGGAAGTATTTCATATGAAAAGAGGGAGTGTTAACTGACACTTTGGGACAGCAAGACTATGGCAAACAAAGTAGGATACTATGATGACCTTATTCTTGAGAGGCTATAGCCATTGTTATGGTTTGACAAAATAAGGGCTTGTTAATTATATGCAAAACTCTATACATTCTTGATACTAACAATGATCTTAATGTGTATGGATAAGGCTTAAATCACACTTAAATCCTAGCTGTTATATTTCCTATTCAATTATCTGGGCACTGAAGCCTCCGAAAAGGGGACTGCTCTAGATTTCCTATTCCCAACACTTTTCATATTTAAGCCTGCTAAGGTTAGCGCTAAACAGTTCTCTACTTTACTCTTTTGACTTCTGGAATACTGTCATAACTTTTATCTGATCTCCCAGCTCTCGTCTTGTCTTACTCAATCTCGTTTTCACATTCTGTTTTGAATGTGCCAATAGCCCTGTGGCTTACTGATCAGAGATGGCCATCATGACACTGCCTATTCCCTTTTCAGTTCTATAACCCTATTTTCTCATGAGCACTGTATTTTAGTGATGTCATCTAACTTGAAGAGATACCTATTCCCAGCAAGGAGCTTCTTCTTTGAAGGCCTCTGTCTCTGCTGTTTCTCTCTGCCTGCAATGCCTCTCTTTCATATTGCCCCTCAAGTTCTGTACCTGGGAAGCTTCTTTAGAGAAAGGACACGTTAAACACTGAATTTTTACCCACTCTGCTTTCAGAGGTCCATTTGCTGCTCTAGATTTAATACTGAAATCAATCAACAATGCCATTACCCTGGTGCTTTTCCACATGTGCCCATGCTTTACAGAATCATCAATAAAAAGATTAGAACTGTGTATGGACTTTAGCTGCCAAAACTTTGCCATGTTTTATAAAAATAAGAATAGATCTTAGCATAAGAGACTTGATGATTACATTAATATATGTGACAAAATTATGAAAGGAGTAAATTGTTAATTGTTTAAAATTTTAGAAAATCAGAATGCATTTCAACAGTTGTCTAAATTGGAAAAATTTGTAAAAATACTGTCCAAAAGAATTTTCTTTTTCCTAAGAGAGTTGTTCATACTATTTTCTCTCTTATTTTTTTTTGTTTTTGCAAATGTAGACTACATACAAGTTTAAAAGGGAGGTAAGTATTAGATGTCCAAAAATTCAGTATCTATCATATCTACTCCACATTCTGCTTTACTGTATATGTGTCTCGTCTTATGCTTCCCACAGTCCATGTTCTACCTCATTAGTTCTGGCTCCACTAGAAGGAACTTGTTTACTTTATCTGTCAAGAAGCCCAAATTATTTGACCTTCCAGGCATAATAAAACCTCCACAGTTTTTGGAGAAAATGTGGCTATTTATTCCAACACTTACAATAGTTTTCTATTTCCTAATTCATTCCCAATACTTAGTGCAATCTTTCCTAATTATATTTTGGCTTACAAATCTTGCTTTGGGACTTGAGATTACTTCTCTATAAAGAAAAATTATTTAAGACATTATGAAATCTAAAACACATTCTGGTATGTCCACAGGTTGAGGCCCTGGCTTTCTGGCTATGGTAAAATACTTTAAGGTGGTTCTGAAGAGGGAGGAACACTGAGTACTATACTAAGGAATAAAATTTGTTAAAATATAACTGGGCAGAAGTCAAATACTCCAGATTTATTTTCCCATTGGCAAGACATTGGTATTATAAAAACAGCTCAAATCTCTCAATAAATATACTTGAATACTTGCTACATGTCAGAAGGTGGAGCTCTAAACATATCTGAAATACTGTTTCAATGCAGTCCACAAATGTGTATACGGACAGATTGAAACTGGCACGAAGTGTCTGGAAATTCTTCTAAAGAATATCCTAGTTCTTTGAAGATGACATCGCCCAAATCTCCTAATACAAGGGTCACTAGCAGAAAAGGCACTCAGTTATTTCCTGTAACATGTCAAAATATTTGCTGTTATTAAAAACTTTTATGTATAAGTCCAACAATAAAATATACAGTACATTTAAAAGGCAAAACTTTTTTTAATTTATTTATTAAAGACTTCTGCCTCCTCCCTGCCACCGCCTCCCATTTCCATTCCCCTCCCCCGATCAAGTCCCCCTCCCCTGATCAAGTCCCCCTCCCTCATCAGCCCAAAGAGCAATTAGGGTTCCCTGACCTGTGGGAAGTCCAAGGACCTCCCACCTCCATCCAGGTCTAGTAAGGTGAGCATCCAAACTGCCTAGGCTCCCCCAAAGCCAGTATGAAGGCAAAACATTTTTGAAAATCATGGCTCCTTGGTCGAATATAGGCGAGGTCACAAGTACTTACAAGCATCTCGGATATAGAGCAGCATGGCTATGAAGACATAATCTACTAAGCTCAGGCTGAGGCTGTCTGCAAACAAGGCATCCCAGATCACCAGCAGATCCTGTAGTGGGAACTCCCTCCCAAACAGCAGCCGCACCCATCGCCTGCATAGAGACCAAACAAATAGAAAATGAGGCTTCCAAAGGGATCCTTTTCTCAAGAAAATTAAGAGAGTTAAAATTTATTAGTTGAGCATCCAGAAAATACTATATACTGAAATATACAATTTAAATTTTAAGAAAGCATTATAGGGCAAATCAAAATACTATAAAATATAAGATTTAAGTTTTTAAAGTTCTATACTAGACCCCAGTGCTACATATTATTCTTCTATGTGTAAAACACAAGAATGACACTTGGAAAAGACAGAAAACTTTCATATGAAACAGACACCACAAATCTTTAGCAAGAAAAAACTAGACAAGTGTGTAGCGCAGTGCAGTAGTTGTGAATTTCAGGTTACTCGTGGAAATAACATTTCCCAAAATTTCAGTTTCTTTATTGATTTTTGTTAACTTATTAGCTTCTCACAAATGTTTTTTCTAACAAATCATAGTCAAACTCAGAAATTTATATTCTCATACTTAATTATTTAAAAGATTCATTTTAAAACGTAATCTTAGGAAAAAATTACTCTTGCATATTTTTGAAGGGTTAAGTATAAACAGTTATAGAAGATGGAAAAATATTAATAATTCTTATTTGTCTAGAAATAGGCATCACTAGTCAGCTAAGCTGTTTCTCAGGGAATGTTTGTCATGTTGATTTCTTGCCCAGGTCAGTAAACACGAAGGACAGCAAACAGGCTCATAATTGGCTGTGTAACATAAACAGTGACGTGACACTTATGACTTCCAGAAGGCCCAATTATTGAATTTATATCTAATGTTACAAGAAAATTAGCATTTGGTTTGATATCTTTTGATTCACTGATTTCAAATTTTATGCAATAGGGGTACAATTCTTTTACATAGTCTTTCCTCAAGAACTTCAGCAAGAATTCTAGGTAATTCTCGCATATTGTAGACAATTCAAAGATTTTAATGTCCAGTACTAGCAAATAATATGAAGTAAATTCTTTAAAAATGAATCACACATACATGATTAACAAAGATCTTACTATTTGTTTTTTTTTGCAAACTTTAAAATCAAATCCAACTATCTGTAGGGTAAAGTGAGGTAAAACAAAGCCCTCCAAGCATAAACGCTGGCTCCAGGAGTATTATATTACAGCAGAATGACAGCTGTGTCAAAATAGTCTCTAACCACAGTTGTTAGAAATTGTGTGATAAAAACATTAAGATTCATATCATCAAATTCATCAAGATATTTTTCTAGACTGTATTTTCTACTGCAGTCATTACTCATTCTTTTTCATGAAAAAGATGCCTAGGTAAATATTTTTTAAATGTTGTAATAATTTCGACAACATTTACTCTATCTTTCAAATCTTAGTGTACTGCTAAAAGAGTGGCTAACACAAGATGCATTTTTCATCTTTGTAGCTTAAGAAAAACTACTCTGTACTTCTAACTCTTACAAATCACTGAGGCTAATATGTACTGCTTCAAAAAGGACAAAAATCTGACTAAATTAAAGGGCCGTTCTTCTAAATTAGGAAGAATTAATTAGTTTTGCAGGAGTGTCGGGAGAGCTAGAGAGGAGCACAGAGGACTTTAAATGGATACACAAATGGCTACACTACAGGACTAAACATTTAGGATGCGGTTACTTGCAGTTATTAAACTGACACAACTGGAAAAAAAATCCATCAATGAATAAAATGAATGAATGTTAATCCTTGACGAGGAAGAAAATATCAGATTGTTTTTTAGTCTACTCTCTGATGACAGGCCAGCTATTGGTCTAACTTCTCCTGCAGCATTCCTGTTGGTGAGGGTTATGTGCTCAGCTTCAAAAGGTGCTCACAGGCACTTGCATGTGGCTGTGTCTACTGCAGCACTGCACAGGGGCAAGGCCAACCCTCACCCCTCACAGTCAACAGTCCACATGGTTAACGTCTTCTTCACCACTTCTCTGATTAATGTGAAGTCTGATGTGCTATTTTACAAGCTTTCACATTGCTTCACTGAGGTTTTACCATGTCCAAATCTCTGCTTCTTAATCCCAGAGTGAGGACCAAATACACACACAAGGTAGGGGAGGCTTAGATAGGGGAGAGGAGTGGCAAAGCGAGGGGGAAACCTGAAAAGGTCTTTGCAAAGTGTATAGAGACTCACTCAGTGCTCTCCGGGCTATGTACCAGGGTTTTGTTAACTGCACTGTAAAGTCACCCATCATGCCACCGAAAAGCAAAGGTCCAGCTTAATCAGAACCACAAGAATTGATCTTAGTGATAGTGGCATAAAAACATTCAGAAAATAAAAACATTCAGAAAATAAAAACATTCAGAAAATGGTCTCCATTTCAAAAAATGAAAAAAAAATATGTAAGAAAAGATAGGTTATTGCTAGATATGCAATATTTACTTTTTATTAATTCATATCGTCGTCACCGTGTGCATGGTGTGGATGTGTGCATGTCATAATGCCCATGTGACAGCAGACTGCAGCTTTCAGGGATTACTTCTCTTCTTGTGGAGCTTGGGGACAGAAATCAGTCCATCAGGTTTGTGCTCTAAGCACTTTTGTCTCTTGTACCATTTTTTAAATTTTATATAAGACCTAATAATTTGTACATGTAGTAAACACTAAAGTATAACCCATATTTTCTGTTTTATACTATGGGAAAATTAAGGGTAAATTCCTAACTTTTAAGACTAATGGGTAAGATAAAGCAATAGTAAGAAACTAACAAGGAATTTATCAATAATCACTTTACTTCAAGGTCAATTTACTCTACAAATATACTCAAAAAAAACCCCTTCATGTGCTATTTTATTTTTTTCTCCCACTGATTTAAAAGCAAAGGAAAATTTCAGTGCTTTTTGAAATGAGTTACTAACAGATACTCTTTCAGTAAGCTTTTAGATCCTCAGAAAGACACTATGTCTACAATTAACATGCTCTTACTGCAGTTAAAAATATTCAGTGTGTGTGAACTTACACTTAAGGGTAGCAGTAAACCTTTCTTTTCCTTAAAGACAGTTCAATTTAATTGCTTGATACCATTAACTTTGCTTTTCAGATACTTCACCTGAAGGTAGCAATGCTCATACACTTCATGGCTTGTGATGACACAGACCTATGTAGCAATTACAGATACACAAAAAGAACAGCTATCCAAAGTATTAAAGTTAGTAATTAACTAATCAGAGACAGGACAGTCTTTGGTGGCTCTCATCTGTCAGCTGTGTAATGAAACTGCTTCTCCTGGGGGATCACTAACTACTAATGGTGTTGTTGCCTGGTGAATGGCACACAAACACCAAGAGGTAACTGATTCATGAGAATGACCAACTTGCTTATCCAACATGGGCACAGAGGGATATATATATATTTTAATGACCATTTTTTATGGGATATGGCTATCACACACACACAAGAACAAGGTAGTAAAAGGCATTCAATTTAATGTAGCACATACCAGGAAAGAACCTAGTTAGGCATGGTGGCACACACCTATAATCTCAGCACTCCACAGGCAGAGGCAAGCAGATCTCTGAGTTCCAGGACAGCCAAGGCTACACAGAAACCCTGACTTACAAAACAAAACAACAAACATAAGAAACTGAAACAAAACAAACACCAACAAAAATGTCCTATTTTTGATCAATGATATATTTATATATACATACGTTTATATAAAGATAAGTATATAAATTCTGGATTTTGCTTTCTGTTAACTTGTACTCTTAAAAGCCAGAAAATTTTAAATATTCAATTCTTATTCTTGAATACAGAATCCAAATTCTTTTAGTAAAACCAAAAGTAAGTCATGAAATTATTTATCTGAGATTAAATACCTACTTGATTCAGTTTAGGCTCTTTTTTTACACTGGGTTTTCCTGTAATTCTTATGAAATAAACCGATTTTGAGTATTTATATAAATCCTGTGATAATAGTCTGAAGAGTTGCAGTTATTATAGCTTGGGTCACAAGTTGACACTGTCAACGTTAGTTCTTATATTTGTTAAAATTAAAATCACACAGAATTTATGGTAAAATAGCTTCCAATTTCATATTTATTACTTTTCTAAAATTTCTGTAGAATTTACTCTTGGAAGATATATAACCTGCTTGGTAAGACTTCAAAAATCTAGTCATTCATAGATAGATTGATACACAGATCATTAGACAGAGAGACAGACAGAGCATGCAAACAGAGTTATGCTAAACAGGGTGATAATGCTCCCTCACAAATCCACACGTAACAATAACACCTATGCCAGGAATGAAAAGTCTCCCTTTGAACTGGTGGTCACAGAAGTCCAAGAGAACCTCCACATGACACAGCTATTGCCATTGTCTCTGGCCATCTCCCACAACTTGAAGGTCAAATCCTATTGCTGAAGACACCACATGATCTGGGCACAGGCTTTGGAGGAACTGACCCGCAAGCTTCCTCTTAAGAACTAGATCTCACAGTATCAGAAGAAGCTATGCAAGCTGCCAAGGGGGGAAAAAAAAAATTCTACATCCAGCAGTAAAGTCTATGAACTTCAACAACGGCCAGCCTGGCAAACCAGATGAGCCTATGGTACAATAATGACAGTTTTAGCTTGGGGATAATAAACAGCTGTCTAAGTAGACTTAAGGCCTGCTCAATAGTAGAGAATTCATGTCTGGTACTATAGACCTAGTCAACTACCCATGGGTGGAGATGTCATAGGTTCTAGAGGAGAACCTAGTTCTGCCATTTTCCTAAGTCCAACTGATTTTTATTTGTATTCTAAATACCTTTCTACACACAGATAAGTGTCATTTCACTTCTCCTCAAAGAAGCTTTTTTTAGGCAGCAGATGCAGTAGGGGCTTTTTACAGAGATACACAACTGATAATAAACACAGAGAATAACCTACAGGGCATATGATCCCACTATGGTACATACTGTACATCTATATTGCAAGCCCAATATGGTGCATATGGTACATCTATATTGCAAGCTCTACACCTAAGGCTCAGACAACAAGACAGAAGAGGGGGATTCCTAATGACAATAGTAGCTGACCTGTCAATGTAGATAAAGAAATTGTACAAGTTCCTACTTTTAGATGAACAGCTATAGGCAATGAATGGCTGCCGAGAGAGAAACAGCCAGCTGAGAGGGAGTATAGACGAACAAGACAGATACACCTAGCTGAGAGGGAGTACAGAGACATAGGAAGAGTTGGAGGGGGTTGAGAAAGAGGTGGGAAATATGTAAAAACAGTAATCATGTATAAAATTCACAAATATTGGAAGTAAAAACAAATTTAAGCCGGGCGATGGTGGCGCACGCCTTTAATCCCAGCACTCTGGAGGCAGAGGCAGGCGGATCTCTGTGAGTTCGAGACCAGTCTGGTCTACAGAGCTAGTTCCAGGACAGGCTCCAAAGCCACAGAGAAACCCTGTCTCGAAAAAAAAAAAAACAAATTTAAATTAACTTCCTGTTTCTTGTGATCCACAGGTTGAACTGAGGCCAGGTTTGGTTTTGAAAGAACACATATGAATCCTAAGTTAAGCAAACAAGCATATATACTTGAACCATTAAAAGAGTCATTTTGACTTAAGGGAGAATTCACTGCTCTATCAGAGGGCAGTGCATAAGCCTTTAATAAAGAGGCCCATGGACTATTGGGCATAAAGGTGATCTTAAGGCATCATAAGGCTGTATGATCTTTGAACATTCTCAACCCCTTGTTCTCTCTACCCTTCCTTTAGAGCAGTGGTTCTCAACCTTCCTAACGCTATGGCCATTTTATATAGTTCGTCATGCTGTGGTAACAACTAACCATAGATTATTTTCATGGCTACTTCCTAACTGCAGTTTTGCTACTGTTATAAAGATGTCTTAGGCTACCCCTGCAAAAGGTTGTTTAACCCCCAAACACTTTGTAACCCACAAGTTGAACGTTGCCATTTTACAAGTACTGCCTACTATTAGAAGTATGGTATTTGAAAGACTGAGTAATTTTTATCACATGTAACTTACCAGTAAAGTCAAGTCAAATGAATGGGAGTGAAAATCGTGTATAGCTGTAGAAGAGGACTCACTCAAGTGGGGTGCAGCCGAAACTCTAACCCTGACTAAGAAGAGTCTATGGGAAAGTGTCACTAAGAAAGACTGTCTACCCTTCCACAACCTTGTGCTCAGACACATATGAGCTTCCTGGCATTTTCTGGAGCAAATTACTTAAAGGCTACTATTATAGGTGAATGACACAAAGAATTCAAGTGTAGTTGTTGATCATATTGGAAAAATTAATTCTGGCTTTGTAAACACTGATTTTTAAATTGATTTCCAATTCCTACTTCCAGAGAGTTAACAAATATTTTGTTCTCTTACTTTACCTTTAGAAAAAGGAATTAACAAATCAATTTTCTAAAAAAAAATGAAAAGAATTGTTCAAAGTAATAGTGCCCATCTTCCTTAACCTGGAACTCATTTTTAAAAGGAATAAGCTATTTGACTTTAGTAGCAAGTGGGATCTTAACGGCAATGTATAAATGTGAGTGTGCACTCCTGGAAGAGCTAACATTGTATAACATGTGAGTGTGCACTCCTGGAGGAGCTAACACTGTATAACATGTGAGTATACACTCCTGGAAGAGCTAACAATGTATAACATGTGAGTGTGCACTCCTGGAAGAACTAACATTGGACATAACACAAAGCTGAGAAACACCAGAACTTATTTAGTGATGAAGGAAAGACGGCAGTCACATTTCCATAAGCATTTAATCTCAACTCCAGCAATGATGAAGTAAATAGCAAAAACAAAGTGTACCAGACTTCATAGACTGTTCATATGTTGTTATAGGAGCTGGACAGACCCATAATTAAGGGAAGCAGGGGTACATGATTTCCTTTGGCACCTAACTCCAGACTACAGCTCTGAGAACCCTCCAGTTATTCTTCAGAGATGCTTTCTTCTGTTTTTTTCTCTCCGTATACAGGCCTGATGGATGGAGGTACATCACATCTCTGATACATGTCACTGTTTCTCAGGTAGGCACTGTTGGGCAAACCTTAGCCCCTGATAATGCTGATAAGTTTGTTTTGGTTGCTTTTCTTTCTCTAACAGATTGCACATTCCTTGAAGATATTTGTGAGGGGTGTTAGCATGCTCAGTAAGTTAGTATGCATTTCCTCCTGCGGTCAGCTCTTTCTGGTCAAGGATCCTATAGATAATGAGCTTACACTTCACCTATGCACAGGCATTCTAGATGTTCACTGAATTTCCCCTAAGTATCCCTCATGTGTTTGTTTGCTGGCTCACAAACTAAGTACTAAATCTCCAGGGCCCCTTAGCCATCCTGGACCTACCCTGGCATTTCTGTTGTATACTCACAGCTCAGGTGTGTTCCTCAGCTTTACTCTGTACTCAAAGTGTGATCCTGGGCAATGCCACTATTCAGGAGCCTTTTAGACATGCAGACTCTCAGTACTTATGGATGTGCATTTACATTAAGGTTTGAGAGACATATTTGGTATTATCTACTCTAAAACTCTCCCATGTACTGATATGCTACTTTGTAAGGAGGGAAAAGGACTGAAGTAGTAGGTGAGTTTTCCAGTTACAACAGTAGTCTCTAACTCTATCATGTATCATCTTAACATTGAAGGCCTTCTGAATCCTTGCAAGAGCCAATCCCCAGATTATTCTGATGTGCAAGACTTAGATGTAGACTGATACTTTTAGTTGCCAGGCTAGACTGATAATACTTGTGTGGGGGCAACATAAAAAGTTCTAAATTTTCAAGAACATCATACCTATTCCAGTCTCTCCAATATTAATTAATTTAAAGACATATGCTTTTAAATTAGCTTCCTTAGTATGTCTAGTCATTGCACAGTGGCTATCAGATATTTTAATATCTAGAATAAAAATAATGTCCAGTCAAACTTCTTCTAACATTGATTGAACTTCTAAACATCTGATATGTTAAATAAATGAATAAATAGATAGATAGACGGGAAAGGGTAGGAAGACAGAGGGAGAAGAAGGGCGGAAGAGGAGGGAAGGGAAGGGAGGAAGTGAAAAAGAAAAGAGAAGAGGAGAAGAGAAGGAAAGGGCAATTATGCCCCTTCCATCCCAGAGGAGACAATGGGTCATTTTAATTTTTATTAAACCCCCAGCATATTAACTTAGGTGAACATTTTTAAGTGGATGTGTTTTAAACACTAATTTACTATGAAGGATTTATTCTTTGTCTGTCTATCTATGATATATTAGCTCAATGGTAGAAGATATAGTTAGTATGCATTATTTTCAGTCACAGGTAACAGGCACATACAGTAAACATATGTGCGTGTGTGTGTGAATACTCATACATTTAAAGACAGTAAACGTGTGTCTGGGACCTCCGAGGGAGAAGGCAGGAACCAGAAATCTCTGCGGGGCCAGGTGTGAAATAAATCTAATTCTGGTGAGTACGTAAGATTCACCTTTCCACATGAAGGCAAGGTTACAGTATTCAGGGTGAAAATATCTATTATCCCATGTTATCTGTGTGCGAGCTCAGTTTCTCTGACCAAAAGCTTTCCAAAGGGCTTATCCAGATGAGCCACAACCTGCTATTTCATAAGAACCCCAGTTAGTCAGAATTCAGTGGAATCACAGCCAGAGGAGCCTATAAGATTATGTTCTTCCTTTCAGGGGAACTCATCAAGGAAACTATAAAAACTAACAACGAAAAATTAACTGCCAATTTTGATCAGCTGTTTTGGGAAGGACTTATGGAGTCTAGACTTGGCTATTGGGCTAATGGAGAAGACAAAAGCTCAGTCAAATTTTAAGTTTACCAAGGGCACTGAGGTATACATGCTCATAAAGTAATGGGTATGTAAATAAAGCAGCTTGAATACGGAGTAGCAGAAATATCAGGTAACATACTCTAAATGTTCTTTTACAGACAAACACATTTACACTCAGCATCAACACCCAGTTACTTTGGCTACGCCTTGGTCCTAACATGCTCCAAATTGAGCTGTAGACAAAAGTACTGCTTCTGGATCACAGCCTCCAAAATATACCTTCCACATTTGATTAATCCTTTTATTATTTTCTATGGATTAAAATAAAAACTGGGTTATTGTTCTGCTAACTTAGAGCAAATATTTTTTTTATTGCAAATGGAAAAGAGTATTTTGAAGTATAACATGGCATACAGTAGGCAGGAATTTTTCTTCCCATCATAGATCTGCTCCCTTACAAGAAATCCATTCATCAAGTGGAGCAAATATACTTTCATAATGGGGATATTTTAATGCACAGACAAACCTCTTAAAAACATAAGTGTAAACACAGTATATTATGTACCATTTCCAATCACTGGATATAATCAGCCCAAATCAGCAGACATAAGACTTGTTTTTTGTCTTAGGTCTGGTTACAGGTACAGAGACAAGTGTAGAATCAAGACAGTACAGTAACACCATCTTAGTGATTCGGACTAACAAACTTAAGGAAATTCAATCATGAAAGGATAGCTTTGCTTGAAAATGATGTCAAAATAACCTTCACTATAAAATCATTAACCTTTTACCTACTTTTCACACTGTATATATATATATTTAATTAACAATAGACAAACATTTTAAAGATCACAAATATAGAATATCTTGAAAATTAGTAGAGAAACTGCTGTGTATCTAAAGACTTCTTAGGACAAAGAAAATTCATAGTAAATAATTAGTAAGTTGGACTTTATAAAAATTAAAAACTTATCTTTAATTAAAACTGTGAAGAAAATAAAAACGTTAACACATTGAGAAAAAAACACATAGGCAAAGGACATTATTCTTGAATATACAGGGAACTATTCTATCACAACAAATAAATATTCAAATTTATAAAACAGGCGAAGAGATATGCATAGACACTTCACCAAAGAAATTATTTAATAGCAAACAAACAAAAGAGGCTCAGTAAACTTAATTATTATGGAAATACAAATTAAAACCACAAGGTATACTACTACATATCCATTAGAGTGATTCTTCGTATTTATTCTTTTGATTTGCTTTTGAGAAAGTTCCCCTGGGTTGCCCAAGTAGGTTTGAGCGACCTTCTTACTTCAACCTTTCAAATATCTAGGAGTAAGGCATTAGCAGGGCCTGCTTTAGTATGGCTTCTACAAATGACAAAACACAGTAGAGATTAAGACTAAAATGAATAGAAACTTTCATATATTGTTATGTTAATGCAGAATGGTTTAGCCATTTTAGGAAAGCAGTAAAAGCCCTTTGTGAATGTCTCATAAAGTTAAGCATATACTTACCAAACAACCAACTAATCTGCCTCCCCAAGATTTATCCAAGAGTAATATATTCACACAAATATTCATGTGAATATTTAAGTTTTTATTCATATTTGCCCCAAACTGGAAAAACCCAACTATCCTTTGACTGGCTAGTACTTAAACAGTCTGTGGCGTATCCAAATGATAACATGCTATTCATCCACCCAAAAGGGTTACTGATATAACATGATGAATCTTAACTGCATTATTATAAGCAAAAGAAAACAGATTCAAAAGGCTTCATACCACGTGATTCTTTTTATATATTGTACAAATAAAAGGCAAAACAAAGCTATAGAGTTAGCCCAAACAAATTAGTGGTAGTCAAGGATTCAGGAAGGGCTGAGGGAATAAATGCTTACAAAAGGACACAAGGAACATGTTAAATAAAAGAAATTCACCATAGTACAAATGCATTTGATGGTCAAATTACTCTTCAGCATATCCGACTATAAAAATGACAACTACAAGAAAATTATGGCATAAAAATCATGATGGCTAGAGATTCCCACAAACAAAGTAAAGGGTGGAGTGATGGGTCAGTGGGGAACAGCAATTCTCATGTAAGCTTGAAGAACTGATCTAAACCTAAATAAAAAGTTGGACGTAGTGACACTTGTCTGTAGTCCCTGCGCTCCTCCTGAGAGATGGAAGGTGGACACAGTAACTAGGAACTCCAGGAGTTATAGGCCAGCAAGTATAGACTACTCAGCACAGTGGCAGAAACAAGAGAGAACCTGCTTCAAAACAGGGTGGAAAAAGAGAACCATTCCAAGAAAGTAGCCTGCTAACTGAATCCCATGTGCACTGTGGCATGCTTATGCAATGCTCACACATACACATAATAAACACATTTAAAAGGTAACAGATAATGATATAGAACTATAACAATAAAATTGAATGAAAATGTTGAATAAACTTTATATGACTGACTTATCTCTTATAGTACAGTAGATACAGCTATGAGAATGCAAACAAATACCTCCTACAAAGGACTGCAATGAGAAACTGACTTAAGAGAAAAGATGAGTCAGAGATCAGAACCCTGTTCTAGTCAGACTGGGATACTGGGAGGGATGGGCAAACTGCTAGTCTGGTGGTACTTAAAACTCTGGTCTCCTTCAATGTTGATGCTGCTATCTACTCCCCACCAGTCTTGGCTCACTGCTTAAATTATTCTGATATAACTTCCTACAGAATTAATGGAGTATGCTTATTCCATCTTACCTAAAGCCGGTACCTCACCATACTTGGATTTGTGGGGTTGCTGAAAACCGGAAATGGCCACTGCCAAATTCTTACTCTTCTTACTGACTAGAGAAAGAACAGTGCAATTCTGGCTGTTCAGAAGCCAGGGACCTTGGTATCTTCCTTTTTCCTTTTCATATACCATATTTAATCCTGAGCACTTTTAAACAAATTCTATGGGTACCACCATTTCATTAAGCACTTGCTTAATTTGTAAAATTAATTTTCTATACAATAATACTTAAGAGCCGAAAATATATTAACTATTATTATAAATGGTAAAATTTTAGCAGCAATTGAGACAGACAAAAATCTCTGATTTTAGTGGGAATATACTTCTAGTAGAAAAAATTATTAATTACATATTTCTTCCCTTACTTACTTTCTTCTGATTTGTTTTCCTATAGTCTGTTCTCTTTACTGATTCCAGAGTCATCCTTTCAAAGGGTTAGTCAGATGATGACATCTCTGTACAACTTTCTCTAATGACTATCATTTCAGAGTAAAAGTCCATGTCCTTACAGTGACCTCGGAATCTGGCTGAACCCATTGATCTTCTTTACTGGAGTCTGCTGGATTTTCCTGTTGCCTCCTGACCCACCTTCTAACAGCCAACTCTAGTATCATGATCAGGTACAAGGAAGTGCTCTAACTTCATTTCCTTCCCATCAACTCTGATCTCTTGCGGTCCTTTCTGCACAGCAGTTAACATTTGTCTCTCCTGACTACACCCAGCACCTGGCAACTCTATTCTTCCCAGGCATCAAGGTAATAAATGTTTGTTCAGGTTTCTCCTTTCTCTAAACTGTTCTTCCTATAATAGGCTTGCTACAATGGAAAGGCTTATGAAAGCTTTAGAAACTTTGCATGAGAAAACTTTAAGACAGTGAGATGTAATCTGTTCCTTTATAAATACTCATTAAAAGAAATGCAAATCAAAGCAACTCTAAGATTCCATCTAATACCTGCAAGAATGGCCAAGACCAAAAATACTGATGAAAATTTATCCTGGACAGGATGTGGAGTAAAGGGAACACTCCTGCATTGCTGGTGGGAGTGCAAGCTGGTACAGCCCCTTTGAAAATCAGTATGGCGATTTCTCAGAAAATTAGGAAACAACCTTCCTCAAGACCCAGCAATACCACTTTTGGGTATATATCCAAAGGATGATCAAGCGTATCACAAGGACATGTGCTCAACTATGTTCATAGCAGCATTGTTTGTCATAGCCAGAACCTGGAAACAGCCTAAATGCCCATCCACTGAAGAATGGATAAGAAAAATATAGTACATTTACACAATGGAGTACTACACAGCAGGAAAAAATAATGGCATCTTGAAATTTGCAGGCAAATAGATGGAGCTAGAAATATACTGAGTGAGGTAACCCAGACGCAGAAAGACAAATATCATATTTATTCACTCATAAGTGTGTTTTTAGACATAAATCAAAGAAAACCAGCCTACAAATCACAATCCCAGAGAACATAGACAACAATGAGGACCCCAAGAGAGACATACATGGATCTAATCTATATGGGAAGTAGAAAAAGACAATATGTCCTGAGTAAATTGGGAGGATGGGTATCATGGGAGAGGGTAGAAGAGGAAGGGAGAGGAAGGGGGTGGCTAAAAATATACAGCTTAATAAAAACAATAAAAAATAATATGCAAATGAAGACTTATCTCCAAATGCTGAAGATACATCAATGAGCAAGAGGTAGGACCCATCTTTCCCATACTTATGTGGTATATTAGGGCCTAAGATAGGTGAATAATTATAAAATAAATTATATGTGATACTGAAATAAAGAATGCAAGGAGACAGTAAATGTAAATGAAATCAGGGAATAAGTTAATGTGAAGAGTTTGAGGATTATAAACAAAAAAATAAGGAATGAAGCACCAAGTTAGAAACAGCTCCATGGCAGGAAGAGAACTTGATAGAGGAATAGTAAAGTGTTAAGGTTGGATGTGGACTGTCCTTAAGGTTTCTCACTGTTCTTCCCTGTGCTGATGCTTAGATGAAAAACAGTGGCACTTGGTCACTAAGGACATGCAGAGAAGGGCAGAGAAGAGCACACAGCTAGAGAGCCTGTATGAGACCAGTGTATACTCTCTTCATGTGGGTGACAGTGTCGTAGGTGGTCTGTTTGAGGGGCCCCTGGTAGTGGGACCAACATATATCTCTGGCACATGAGCTGGCTTTTTGGAACCCATTCCCTATGGTGGGATGCCTTCCTCAGCCTTGATGCTGTGGGGGTGAAGCTTGGTCCTGTGTCAAATTGATATTGACAAAAGCCATCTGACAAAAACAAAACAAAACAAAACAAAACAACAACAACAAAAAAACTAACCAAACAAACAAAATCCCTCAGCTCAGATGGAGTTACCGCAGGATTCAACCAGACTTTCTGAGAAGATATACAGGCAATACACTTTACATTATTTAGAATGGAAACAGAAGGAGCACTTTTGGACCTCCTTTTATAAAGCTGGCATTACTCTAATGCTAAACTCAGGTGAAGACACGAGAAAACTACATACATGTCTATACATCCAATGAACACATACCCCAAAACCTTTCATAAAATACAGACCAGATACAGTCATACATTAAAAACATCATCTAGCCGGGTGGTGGTGGCGCACGCCTTTAATCCCAGCACTCGGGGAGGCAGAGGCAGGCGGATCTCTGGGAGTTCGAGGCCAGCCTGGTCTACAAGAGCTAGTTCCAGGACAGGCTCCAAAGCCACAGAGAAACCCTGTCTCGAAAAACAAACAAACAAAAAAACAAACCAAAAAAACCATCATCTATCAGAATCAAGATGGCTTTATTACAGAGATGGAGGGATACTTGGATATCCTAAGTCACTAAGTATAATTAGTCATATAAAAAGACTTAAAGAAAAAAATCACGTGCTTCGTTCAACAGATGGAGAAAAGGCCTCAGCACGCATTCATGATAAAAGTCTTAGAGAGAACAGACCTGAAGGGAACATAGCTCAATATAACAAAGGCTCCAGCACATGGTGCTAGGAAAGCTAAGCGTGCACACATAGAAGAATCAAACCAGAATCTTACATATCACCTTGCACAGAAATTAACTCTAAATGGATCAAAGACCTAACTGTGAAACCTCACACTCCTAGAAGAAAAAATAGCTAGCGACCATAAGGTATAGGTATAGGAAAGAGCTCTTTGAATGGGGCTCAATCTGCCTAGAAATTAAAGCCAACAATTGGACCTCATAAAAAACTAAATTATGTATCAATCAATAGAAGGGAAAAATCACAGTTTACTTTCTTATCTTTAATTTCCGATATTTCTAATATGTATTTTGTATCTTTGGATCAACAGAGAGTCATAGGGGGAAGGTCACTCAAAATAAAATAAAGTAACACATGTTTTAAATCTTGTAGAGTTCAGAAGTTTCTGAAGCAATGATTTCTGACTTGGATGATCCCAAGGAATGTAATTAAATAGCATTTCTAATCTGTTATTTTTATTTTAGAAAATCTGGAGATGATTTTTTAACTGAAGAAACTAGTGAACCTAAAGCTTCAAAATCATATATCACATTAAAACATAGTTATGTAAGTATTTTTTAATTTATTTGACTACTTTCTTCTTATTATTTTTGACTAAAGTGGTTCCAAAGAGGACACAAAGTTAAATGAGTTGAGAATAGGGTGGAAGGCTTGGGGTATCTGGGAGAGGTAGGGAGGGTGTGAATATGATCAAACTTACTGTACAGAATTCTCAAAGAATAAAAAAGGGTATGACAAAAAAGACTAAGCATCATCCATATTAGTAAACAAGAAATTCATTTTTCAAGCTACAATCTCCAAAATGAACATATCTATTTCTTATCACAAAGAACTGTTGACTATGGAGCTTCAGTAGTATCACTTAGTGACTTGCGTACTTGTAGAAGCTAACACAAAATATGCCAATGGCATGGAGTTAATGCATTAATTTACCAAGTCAGTTTTGAGGAAAAGGTTAAACAACAGAGTATTGGAAGTTTGACTGTTGTAGTTTGAGGTCCCTTTCTGTAGAATATGTGGCAGATAAGCAATGCCTATGCTGTTTCTAATTATTCCAATTATCATGGCACACTATGAAAACTTGATTAATAACACTGAAGATATTGTTGTGGCAATTAGCCATATGGTTGTGGGACTTTATTCTGTCACGATTTAGCCATTAGCATCTACTTATGTTTGTCAGAACAGTGCATCCGTGACAAGCTGAAGTTCCGCTCACCTTGCCGAGTCCCCTGTGAGCAACACTAGAGAACTGTTTATTCCTGGGAGTCTCTTGCCTGAGTAAATTTTTCATGTGGCATCCGGTCTGACTGGGAACAAATGTCAAATAGCTTATGTGTCGACCCATCAAGCTAAGCATTTTCTGGAAATCCACGTTGTGCCAAACGTGTAAAAACAAAGTGATTGAAGAAAATAATTTGTTTAGTAATAACTGACCATCTATGTTGTCCCATGTATTGATAGAGTATTCAGAGAAATTGATTTTTCATATACTGACATAGAGCTATGTAACAATGGTACTATAAAGAATATATATATATATATATAATGTATATATGAATGGATTATATGCCCCAAATTTACCACCTTAAGTATATATACATGACATATGTAGTTAATTTTTCCAAGAGAATTAAGATAATTCAGTTAATTATTGGAGATAATCTTGTTAATTATCAGTGATAATTTTAAGGAGAAACAAAGATGTTGATTATATCTTAAAATAATGCTAGAAATGTAACAATCAAGAGCCTTGCAAGAGAGAATTTAAGAAATGCAGAAGCAAATTTACATTTTCAAATGGAATGTTAATGTGAGAAAAGTATTACTTTAAATAATGATTTTTTTGCGACATAAAGTCTTCAAAGTATTTGCTAGTAAGCAGCAGGCAGGTTTCCTGGTAGTTTTCTTAGACTTTGGTAAAGTGGTGAACAGTTCCACTGTTTACAAACCTTATAGCTTTTCAGAGCTCTCCAGAAAGATGTTCTGTGTGTAAACAACGGAAGGGGAATAAGGAAGGATCCTGTGCTTCCAGTTCACACTTGTGTCCTCCTCTTACTGGGAGTAGAACATGATATAAAGGGACCAGGAACCAATGATTTGCTTGCAAAGGTTGCAATCTGAGAGGTTCAAAGCATACAAAAAGAATAAACAATAATCCTTGCTACAGAATGACAAGATAGATATAGAATGAATGACACGTGTGGAAATGGGGGCCTCCACCACCATCACAGGACAGATGGAGAGCTAGGGTGCATGACTACAAACTGAGGACGAGGAGTTGGTAATGCAACCATCTTAAGGTTTTACTGGCCAAGACAAATTACCGAGTTAGAGGGAGTAAGCAGGTGAAGAAAATGCATGTGCAGCAGGAAAGAGCTTGTTTAAGAAGCTAACAAAAAGTGCTTCATATTTCATGCGAGGAAACTGAGAAAAGGAAGATCAGAATACCTAGAGCAGTGGTCCCCAACCGTCCTAACACTGCAACCCTTTAACACAGTTCCTTGTGTGCTGGTGACCCCAACCATAAATGATTTACACAGCACCCCTTTAACACAGTTCCTTGTGTCCTAGTGACCCCATCCATAAATTATTTTTGTTGCTACTTCCTAACTGCAATTTTGCTACTGTTATGAATAATACTGTAATATTTTTGGAGACAGAGGTTGGTCAAGGAGGTTATGCATGACCCACAGGTTGAGAACCTCTGCCTGGACTTATTGAGTACTACGCCCAGGAGTTCTTAACCACAGTGGTATTAGTAGGAGGAAGAACAATATAATGAAACCTGGAATCAATGGTGGAATGACTTCTACTCTGAAACAGTTTTCTCTACTAAGCCAACCCAGTTGTAGCAGGATCTTCTAATCAATAACATGACAATATTCACAGTCTTGAGTGCTTTTTTACACGTGGCACACCAATGCTTATTTTGTAGATGAGAAAAGAAATACATGTTATTTTGCGTGGCAATGGAGACAGTAGCAGGGACAGATTTCCACTTCAGGTATGGTGTCTCACTGCCGTCTAGTTTCTTAAAAGGTATTAATGAGGGTTACAGACACTGAAGCTGAAACTGCAGTAAGAAGGTAGGAGCACATTCTAACAGTTTCCCCTCACCCTGGCCTCTCTCTACTGCATCTGGGAGCACAGTGGCTTCCATCCAGTTCATGAGAGTAAAACTCATCATTCTCTAACTCACACTGATCTACCCATTTCAACTCAACTGCCCGTGACCTCATCACTTCCTAATAGACAAGCTTTTCCAGCTGCTTTCTTACCTTCCACACTTTTATCTCATTCAGGCCCATCCTGCTGCAGAGAGAGATCATTCTAAAATGCAAAATGAGGCAAGTCTGTCCTGCACCACATGTGGGAAGGGCCCTCACTGCTTAATGAGATAGCAGATGAAGAAACAGATGACCAATCTCCAGAGCAACATCCACTTTCACATACATACAACCTATACTATATATATTTAAATATAAACTATATATAAATATATAAACTATATATAAATATATGAACTATATATTTAAATATATATGTATCTTTTAATTCCTTCTGCACATTACAGTAAGTTCTTTTATTGTTTGTTTCTTTTTCAAGACGGTTTCTGTGTAGCTTTAGAGTCTGTCCTGGAACTAGCTCTTGTAGACAGACTGACCTTGAACTCACAGAGAGTGCTGGGATTAAAGGTGTGGGCCAGCACCGCCCGGCTAATGGTAAACTCTTTAAGGGGTCGGACTTATCATAATACATTAATAAAGTTAAAGCATGTAAAGCCATATTTAAAGTTGTTCAACATATAAACTCACATCAAGAATGTCTTTATTAAAATGCTCTGTAAATGTTTAAAACAGCTGCAAAATCAAAAGCCTGAAAGCTAAGGGATGGGAGGAAGGTTGTGAAGTGCTGACTTCCAGACATGGCTGCTCCATGCATCACTCAGCAGAACCTGCAGGAGACCAAGCCAGTCACATTCAGCATGAAATGGGGAGGAGGCCTTGAGACCCCACTCCTATGGGAAGAACTGCAATTCATGGCTGCTAAGTGGGGAAGAATCACTTTCCTTTGGATATGTGGCCTTTTCATTCAGGACTAAAAAGGAAAAAGAAAAAAAAAAGTCTAACTTCCTTTCCATACTTTCTTTATATTGGACTGAGAATACATTAATATTCAGTGGGAATTTTTCTTCTTTATTTGCAGCTCTACTTCTTCACTTTTGTCTCTATGATCCGCTGTCCCAAATAAACAATAAATATCTCAATACTGTGTATTGAGTATTTTATCCATCTTCAGAAATCTGAAGTCATCTCTATAAACCTATGAAGCATATTCAATATTTATTCACTAGTAGTACACACTCATTCAATATATACTTGAGATTGTCCATGGCAGCAGCTCTCGACCTCTTTGGGGGCTGCATATCAGCTATCCTACATATCAGATATTTACATTACAATGCATAACAGTAGCAAAATTATAGCTACGAAATGGTAATAAAATATTGCCTACTGTCCACAAAAGTCAGAAGAGGGCATTGGATCTCCTGAAACTGGAGTTATGGGGTTGTGAATCACGATATGCGTACTGGGAATCAAACCTGGCTCCTCTGCAAGAACAACACGTGCTTCTAACCACTGAGCTGACTCCTGAGCCTCTGGACTTGTATTCAGCTCCACAAAATGAGCTGGTAATAAAGGTTAGTATTATATATACTTTAAGAACAAAATAAAATTTACATTAAAATTATGTTATTAAATGGGTATTTTAGAGCTTGGATGTTTTTGTTTGGTATAGTTTGCATAGTGTTTGGTGTAGTTTCCGACATAATTGCCAGGTACTTGAACTTGGACACATTAGCTTTTCTGCCCATCAAGGGATATCTGCCTTCAGTGAATTTGCCTTCAGTGAATACTCGATTCATAAACTGTCTGTTTCTTCTCAACACAGATAACTGCTAATTAGTTACAACTAATTTTTCAGAGGCCCTAATTTAAAAAAAAAATTGACAAGTATCTCTAGATTAAATTCAGACAGTGTGTATGTGATGTGTGAAGAGTACAAACAAACATCTTTAAATTTTTCAGACTTCTTGAGATGAAGTATCCGAGGTATAAAAAAATATAAAAATCCCAACACTCCTACTTAAACATAAATATCCCACAGTCTCAGCTCAGAGCTTTTTGTTTTGATTTTTTCCCACAATTAAACCCACTTACGACGCTAAATTTTTAACTTTTCCCCTATGAAAAAGGCAAGTAAAATTTAAAGATCATTAGTCAAATTTCCTATTTCTGTAACCTATCTGTAACCTCTACAGTCAGGTCAGCCTAACGAAAACACATTTTCTTGCACTGTGAACTCACTGCTAATGTCCCCTGGAGCATCCAGTTCCGTAGACTTTTACATCCTGCAAGTCTGACATTATATGCCTTTGCTACCACTGACTATATCTCACTATCAGTGATGGAACTCTGTCTGCTAATGATGTGGGAGTGCCATATATCAATCTGTTGATTTCATTGGTTAAGCAATAAAGAAACTGCTAGGCCCATTTGATAGGCCCACCCTTAGGTGGGTGGAGTAAACAGAACAGAAGGCTGGGAGAAAGAAGCTGAGTCAGTGAGTCGCCATGATTCTCACACTCCAGACAGACGCAGGTTAAGATCACTCCTGGTAAGCCAGCTGGTGGGCTACAGGAGATTATTAGAAATGGGCTAGTCCAGGTGCGAGAGCTAGCCTAGAAGAGGCTAGATAGAAATGGGCCAAGCGGTGTTTAAAAGAATACAGTTTCCGTGTAATTATTTCGGGTAAAGCTAGCCGTGGGGGCAGCCGGGTGCCGGGGACGCGGCCCGCTGCTCCTTATTACAACATGCTAATATGTTAACTGAGTATCTCTTTTTTTGTGCTTGTTAACTTGGTCAAAATCTTGCTAAAATGTGAATTCTTCAATCAGTAGACTAGCCTAGGCTGGAGACTGAGACTCCATGTTTCCACCACACTTCCATATGATGGAGTGCCGCTGCTCAACACACAACTTGAGTTGTAATACATTCAGGAATGCCCTCAACAAAATTATTTATAATTAATACTGGCTCCAACTCAGCTTTCATAATTTTTCCTGGCAGACTCCTCCAACAAGTCTCTCTCCACTTTAGATTCAGTTCATTTTCGGTTGCTGTTGGTATCAGAATTAATTACGTTTCCTGTTGCTGTGACAAAAGCATCCTGAGAAAGTGAGGGTTCACTTGGATTCATAACTCATGGTGGTGGGGAAGCTGTGGCAGCAGGAATTTGAGTTGTGAAGCTGACAACCTTAAGTGTGAATGCTTAGCTTGCGGTCTCCTTCCTTATTCAGTCTGGGAACCTTGCCCTGGAATGGTGCTGCTGTTCACATAAGCCTAATCCAGAAGCTACCTCACAGATACACACTGATGTTTCCCATAGGAAATTTGAGCGTCTATCAAGTGGACAACCAGTGTTAACCGTACAGTTAAGGTCTACTTTGAATGAATGTTCTAAGTCCCAAGGATTCCTCATCAATCATTATTGAGGGGTAAATATGTGTGTGCTTCCAGGCACCGAACACGTAAGCCACCATGGATTAAAAGGCAGCTTCTCATTGAGAGTAGATACCTACTTACTCATAGATTCACCACACTGACACCAAAAAGAATGGATCTCTTCATTCTTCATTTGAAGTGAGGGTAAAATAACACGCAACTCAGACCAAACACTAGCATTTCTGGATACTATGCACTTTGCAGTTGGAAATAATGGACATTTCCAACCAGAACAATATGGAATCTTCCTGAAAACTGCACAATTATGTTACATTTCAGAAAATAAAATGATTAAAAGTAAGGGGAAAAACCCTGGGGGTAAAAAGATGACTCAGTAGGTAAAGGCACTTGTTTCCAAGCCTGACCAAGCCTGACGAGCCAAGTTGGATACCAGAATTCACATGGTAAAAGGAGAGAACCAACTCTCTCTCACCACCATGTGTGTGATATATGGATGTATACATGCATTCTTGCAAACACAAAACAAATAAATACAAAAGTAGGTAGAAAAAAAAGAGTCATGACCAAGTAGAAGTGAAACTGAAAATGGTTCTTTTCTTTGAATTCTATACATACACGGGAGACTCAGTAACTCCCCCACAATGTCTTGTCATTTTGCCTCTATCGGTGTATTGCATTCTTCTGGAAATTTTAATGCATGGCAGAAACACTTTGTATGAAGCTAGGTTACTGGGCCGCTCTCCATTACTGACTATGAGGGACGCTGGTTCTAGGATGGAGAATCACTGTGTTGTACTACTCTAAGACATGCTTACACATGCAGCTTCTACGTAAAGCCTCTTACTATTGCCTTAAATACCTGGGCTTTCATTCAAATGATATTTCACTATATTTTAAATAATATAGTAACTATAACATTTTATCTAGAATAACACACGTGAAAAAGGCTTACAACACTGCAATATCTGACTGGTATCTTTGCAGAGATTAGGGTTCCTAAAAATAAGTGAGGGCAGAGGGATGATCAGCAAAGGATTAGAGGTTCCTAAATGAAAATTGTTGTTTGTCCTTTCAGCAAATTCTTAATGCCTTCAGCTGCAGAACGGCTCATTTCTGAGACTTTTTTTGGCCTTACAAGTTAATCACACCAGGATGAGTTAGTTTAGTTCACATGCCTTTAGGAGTAATGATACATTTAAATGATTAAACAATCAGAAAAAAAAGTTAATCTTTGTAAGGAAAGCAGTAGCACACAGGCCCACAGTTGATATGTTCATTTTAACTGTGTAAAGAAAGACTTCTGTCATGCCCTGTAAAATAAATTATATTTTATTAGTGCTCAAGTGTTTTATAACTTTATTTTTTTTTTTTGTTTGAAGGGTAGAGAACTGAGACTGAATAGTACATGTCACTAACAGACTAACAAATGGCTCACTGGACACTTACAGAGATGAAGCTAACTATACAATTTAAGAGTGTGGGTGGTGGTGTCAATTTTAACTGTTTAACATGTTAAAACTGGTAGCCATTACCAGTATTTTTTTTTAATCACCATTTCACAATGGTGAAGAAAACTACAGGAAAAAAAAGAACATATAACTCAAAATGTAGTGCAGTCTGGTGGACTGCCTGAGAAGAGTGACAGAGGATTAAAGTGATGGCCTGACCCCACTGGGACACAAATAACTACCTACCTCACAGAACAGTCACCTCACTCTCAACCAACAGCATGACCCAAAGACTTAAGAGCCATCATTCTGTTAATTCAGATGAAATGTCACTTAGATTACATGCTTTTTTTTTTTCACTAGAGACATAGGTCAGAATTGACTGTCTATGTACTCTCTACAGGGGATGGTTACTTGTATTCCGCATTCATATGTTATGGATGAGGAAATCTTTATACTAACAAATCATCATTTAATAGAGGTCTATCCAACTAGTTTATGATACTTAAAGTTCCTGTCAATAAAAGTTATCACAATGACACATGGCTATTAACTATAAAGAATATTTTAAAATTATACTTATTTTTGTATTAAAGGCTTAGGTGTATATTAGACAATCATTTATTAATTTTAATTTTGCTTAAAATAACCTAACAAAAAGCATCAATCTATCCTGCTATGAGACAAGAGCGTTCGCTTTTAGAGGAAATAATTTGGTGCACTATAAGTTCTTGTCTCACAGATTTGTGCCCTTCAGATATATTACAGAACATGGCATAGATTAAGCCATCCATATGGAAGGTATGTGCTAATATTTATGCCAAAACGCTTATATTAATATAAACCTAAAATCCTGCTAAAATCGGGAGAACTATTATTTTTAAAATATCACACTAAGTTTCTTTGGCAACTACCAGAGACTCAAAATTTTGTTTCTTTTTACAAAAATGAGGAAGAAAGGCTGTCATGTAAATACTGATCCTTAACTTGAGTTCATAAACAGGGGTGCTATTCATACTTCTTTGAAGAATAGTTATTAGATTTTACTTTACTATCTGACTGTTTTTACTAGGAAAAAGATCCCTTAACAAACATCACCTCTTTACTACAATTTTTCTCATCTTAAAACAAGGGTGAATAAGTACAATAATGAGCTTTTCCACCTCTTTTCCAAAACTTACTTTCTTCCCCTCAAAAGCAAATAAACAAAAAGAAAACAACAAAAGAAACAAAAGAAGCAGTCATGCAAGCAAATAAACAAACTCCTGAAACAAACAATACCTCCCTGAATCAAATATAATTATTAGCTTAACATTCCATGATCTAAACCAATATGCCCAAAGAGAACCTTGAACACACACATAAGCACTTACCTCCATGACCCCAGACACTGAAAGAAACAGTGGTTCTTCCCATAATGCTAAGGGTAAGAATGGTCATTTGAGATTAATTTCCATAGCTTAAAAAAGTAGTCCTTTGTGAATATCTATTATCTATATATTCATAGCTTACATATGAATAAGGACCTATATATGAAAATAGGAGATGTTATCAGGGCATTTTGCTTCTGTGCCAATAAAAACTTGGTCCTTAAATGCAGTTTTTATTTTCTGCAAATAAAATTTAAGTTTCCACTGAGGTTTCATTCATTAGTGGTATGTGAAATGTTCTAAAATGGTGATAAAAACCTCTGCAGAGTTTTAAAAAATTAACCATATTTTTTTTGTCTTATAGGGCTGTTTTATTTTGCTTTGTTGAGAGAAGAAACAGAAGAAAAGAAAGACAGGAAAAAAAGTTACATGTTTTTCTCTCCAATCCATACCACACTTGACTGCTTTGCTTTCCTTTTATATTCCACTGTACAGACAGGTGAAAATTTTTCCCTGGTACAGGATTTAAACTAAATTATGAGCAACAGAAATGTGTCATAAATCAACTTCACATACCAAACAAAAGATAAACAACAGAAGATTTATATTCTGACAAAAGGAACAGTCTCTCACTGTAACACAAAGCAAACCTACTGTGTTACTGCAGCAGCCTCTCCTTGCCCTTTTACATGCTAACTCAGAACAGTAATTATGGATCTTGTAAGTCGACTTCTGTTTCCAGAACTATGAGTTGTAGTAAAAATGCCTTTTCATGGAGACAATTACCATTAATCAAAACACTGAGAGCTAATACCACTCAAATCAAACCTACCGCTGTGCCCAGCAATATATCAAACTGTCTGTTGTCAAACACACTAACACACTCAAATGGGCTGTTTTCACTATAAACAAAACTAACAAAAAATGCTAGCTAACTAATATTACAATTCAAACTGCTATCTCGGTCACCCTTCCTGTCACTGACTTCTAACTCCAGCTACAGCTCTGCACTGTGACTGGGAAAAGAAAGACACTGGCACTGGCAGATGAAGGTTCGTTCCTGCAGACTCTGTGTTACAGTGGATTGGGCAATCTTTGGAAGTTTAAAACAGCAGTCCATTTTACCAATTAACTTCGGTAGGCATGGAAGCAAAGGTATGAACACAGAAAAGGTTATTCTCACGCTGTAAGGCTCGGAAACAACAAACTTGTTTCTACAGCAGTTATACAAGGTCTGTACATCCATTTTCTTAAGCTAGGTTTTCTTCCAATGTGTGTATGTGTGTGTGTGTGTGTGTGTAAAGCCTGTGTTCCAAGTTATGCATGTGGAGGTCAAAGGTTAACCTTGTGGTTGAGAATCCTAGGGATAGAACTCTGGCAGGCTGGCTGTTAACTGCCTTTCTCTACTATGTTGCTGGACCAATTTACTTCCAAAACAAAAACAAAAACCTCTTTAATTCTCTAAGTTCAGTCTTAGAGAAAATGTCAAAAGAATTAGCTTTGGAAGCATATGTATCAGACACTGACTTCTGTGTATTTTGGTGTGCTGCTCCCTACACAAAGCCACTGGCATGAAGACGCCTTCCACAACTGCTCGCAGACCACTGGTGTTTACTCACATGCCTTCTTCTACTTCATTTTTTCTTTCACTGAACCTTAAGTATTTTGTATTCCATCTCCCAAAGTCTCTGACAACAATTCCTACTGAGAGGAGATATCAGAGTATTTTATAAATATAAAGGGGCTGAAAGCCAAAGAGCGTAACAAACAAACAAGGCGTTTCTCAGCAGTAAAGTCTATTACTTCTGAGCTTTGGAAGCCAAGATTCACCAAATGGAATTAAATTTTTGTTTATAATGGTCTCGTTACTGCTAACTTCACTTTGCTATGCTGCCTCCCTATTACTACAAGATGGCCTTATGCATTTATTATTAGATAATGCATATCAATGGTGCCTTTATGTGTATAAAATATCATAATTAAAGTTACAAAATATATTCATAATACACAGAAAAGGAAATGACATGAAGTGGTTGAGTCAAGAGTACATACATAGCAAAATATCTAGTCAGGTGATTTCTTCAGGTTTCCACAGTAAAAGACACTACAAATTTAGTGTAAAAGGACAGAGAGATGCTACACAGCCCACTGTATTTCTCCTGCTAGTGATACCCACAATTAGTGCAAATATAAGCAGGAAAAGGTCTGAAGTCCACTCTGAACCAATGCACCGTTATTTATTTAAGCAGTTTCTGCATCTACAAATCTTTTATAATGGAATTTATCACTGCTGTTTTTATCATCATTCCTTTTCCCCTTCTCATTGAGGCATAAACCCCTATCTGCTTTACACCTTCCTTTAAATGCTTAATACAAATAACCACAGGAGAATCTCTTCTCCCCTTGAAAAACTGCAAATAAAGATGTCAGCTACTGAGTATATTTGTGGCGTCTCCAGCAGCTGCTGTTAAATACCAGCTGGTCTAGCTGATTAAAATTACCTCCGAGTTGGTATTATAAAGATGCCTGGGCAGCGTTGCTGTATTAATGGATTATTGAGTGAGCGATGAAAACCTTGGCCAGCTGATGCATTTTATTACAGATAGGCTTTATGATGTGTAATCACTGTAATTTTTACAACTGGAGGAAATATGAAAAAAGGAATAAACAAAAATCCCCATAGAAACTGTTCTAACTAGATTATTCTTACCAGTCTATTTCCTAGAAGAAATCAAAGTACATATTACTGGGTGTAAACATACAGGTATGAACTTACACACACACTTTATGCATCCATCTATGGGGAGATACAGACAAGCAGAGAATGTTCACAGGCAAATACACTGTGCATATAATTTATGTCAACAGATATTTGCTGTCTGCCAAACCATCCAATTGGCTACAATGGGCTCACATGACCTAAGATACTTTTCAATGATTCACCAGCTGGGCAATAGCTGGAACTCCAAATCTAGCCAACAGAACTGTGGTTGGCAGTGTGAAAGATGGGATCATTCAACTCTTCTTGCCATTTCCGTTATTTCATTTCTTATAAAAGCCAGCATGTTTTTTTTTTTTTGTTTGTTTGTCAATACAACTCTACCAAATTGTCACCCAAATCCTCTAACTTTCAAAGAAGGTATGGTGGCTTACCCGTTCAGCTCCATTTGTGAATAAGATAGAGAGCGGGACAAACACAATCACTCTCCACAGCCTTCCAAATGTATTCTTCTGTTTATGCCTCTCTCAGGGCTACAGGATTTTCCCAGTTGTTTTTAAGAATGAAAAGTGACCCTCAGGAGGCTGTGGCCAATTAAAATAGCTCGAGTAGAAAATAAACCTCACTCAAGTGTGATACCGGGTGAATGAGAGACTTCTAGGAAAGGTGGTCACCTCAGGTGGCCTTAGGTGATTCATAAGTTTTCCTTAAAGTAATAATAGAATATTTACCAGTAAATAATATTCAGTTAATTGTTTTTGTTTTCCTGTTAAACAATGAAAATCAATTTTCATCATAGCTAGATTTATATATGACATATGACTCCAAAGTTACATTTCTTTCTTTCAATAAAGGCACTGAGATTTTCACAAGATTACCTCATTTTTTTGCAAGAATAACCCATCATATAATAACGATTTTATGATGCTCCTATACATTGCTAGTGTACTGTATTTTCACCATGAGTCTTATTCTAATAAGTAACTAACACTTCTAATTAGAGTCAAATGTGGTCAATGAACACTGTGATAAATAAGATTATGTATTGTATGTATGTATATTCTTTGATTATTTGATTAGACAAGCATGAAACAGGTTCTAATATTAGCAATGACAACTCCAGAAAGGGAATTCCAAAGGTATTTTGAGGAATGACAGTTGATTAAAAAACTGTTATTTTAAAATGTTAAAATGACTTGTTTTAGAAGGTACATGATTACTTTCAATATTCATTTATTGCAATACTTATTTCAATATTTATTCATAATTATTTAAAATTGTTACTAGGAACAATCTAGTATTATATCTTATTTTCACAGGTGTGTAAGCTGACAATTAAAAGAGAAGTTATTTATGATCTTTCCCACTTTCTCTTGCATAAAGAAAACCCATGTGTAAAGTCTCTGAGCTCTCAAATTACACACATGGCCCTGAGCCTTCTAGAGAGGCGCGTGCTGTTATGAGTAACAGTATTTCTCTTAGTACCCAACTGATCTTACATACAGCATTTGATGTCAGTCGGCACTTACGTGTTTGTTTAATGAATAGTAATTGCAATGTCTAAATTTAACATTAAAAACACTGAATTGGAAGAAAGTTACCAGACTAAGAAAAACTGAAATAACAAATCACTTATTTTATTTAACATGAGATCTTAAAAATCTAAAACCATTTAAGTGAAGAGACAAACTTCTGATTAAGCAGAATGCAGAAGAAGAAGCCAGGCACTATGAGTCACCAGCGGCTGTGGGGACACTGGTTCTGAAGTGTTCATGTAGGCAGGGTGTATTAGACTAGTCTCCAATTGTTTTAGCATTTCATTCAAGAAACTAGATTATGGGAAGCCAAGGAACTATGGGTATAGGCTTGCTGTAGGTAAATAAGTTAAGCCTTCTTCCTTCAGAGGTCTTGGAGAGGTTTTAAGGCGGGAGGAAGGAGGAGAGTTACTGTCGTATGATCACATACAACTTAGATGACTGACTAAAATACATGACAAGCAAACTTTGAAACATTTTCAAATGGGACTGAATGCACTAGACATGCACAAGACCATGCCAGGCAAAATGACAGCATGGATGAGGGAGGGCTCATAAAGTTCTACCATTAGATGAAGAGCTATTGGCAACTGATGGTTGCCAGGAGAATGAAACTTTGCTTTAAGAACGTAGCATCAGAGATGTGCTACACCCATGCACATACAGACAAAACTATCATAAGTAAGACTCAGTAAGTTTTAATAATACAAAAAAACAAACCAAAACAACAAAACACTGAACTGTGAGGGAAACATGGTAGAAGGAATAAGAGGTAATTCAAAGGGGATGGATTTAGTTAAAATATTACATGTAACTATAAAATTTCAAATAATAAATTGCAAAAGAAAGAAACATGACTTAGATTTTTTTAAAATACCTACTGGTGTGATCTCAATGTCTTAGAAGAGTCAACCCATCCTGTCCCGCAAGGCAAAGAACAACAACAACAACACAAACAAAAAAAACCCAAACCAAAAAAAAAAAAATTTCTCTGGAAACCTTAACGTGCAGGGATATTTTGAAGAACTGAGTTAGAGGTCCCATAATTAGTTTTATACATATTAAGTATAGTAGCTAAAAATAAGAAACCAAGAGCAAAAATTTCTGACTGATCAGAGACCTATCAAGCATATACAATGTGCTCAGAAACCTAGGTGACACAGGCTTGAGTAACTACCAAGTACACTTAAAGATGGAGCATGCCAAAATATACAGATTACCACATGGCAAAAGAAAAAGCAGTCATGGGCAGACTCAATTTGCCACTGGATGACTAGGTTAAGAAAAAAGTAGAAGATTACATACAGATAGATACATGGATTAAAGAAGGTAGAGAAGAAAAATCAAGCTTAATATGAGAAATTAATTAATTTCTGGGATTTTTTTCTTCATCAATTTCCTATCAAATCCTAAAATATATCCCCCAATTCTTAAAAACTATGCTTTCTCATTGAGGGTAAAATTTACTCCCCTCCTAATCTAAATACATTCTGCTAAGTTTATGTGCTCTAAGGGACCAAACTAGTACCTCTGAATGTGGCGACAGTTGTGTGGCTTGGGCACTAGGTGGGGCCACTTGACAGCTGGACCAGAATTTATACCAAGGGTATAAACTAGCTTTTTGTAGCCTATTCCCTATGGAGGAATACCTTGCTCAGCCTAGATACAGGGGAGGGTCTCCTCCTACCCCAAGTGATGTGACAGATTTCCTGAACTCACAATGGGAGACCTCACCCTCTTTGAGGAGTGGATTGGGGGGGGAGAGGTGGTGGCTCAGCGGGAAGGCAGAGGGAGCCAGAAGAGGGGTAGAAGAGGTAACTGGGATTGATATGTAAAATGAGGAAAGATTGTTTATAAAAATAATTAATAAATTAATTTTAAAAAGTCCATTCTAACTTCAGTATCAACTGGTTAGTCCTAAAATCTTAATAGATACGACGAAACAAAAATGGACTCAGCAAATTGTACTCATGTGTATATGTGTGTGCACACATGTGTGCATAAAACAGTAACAAATAAAGAGGATGAATTTGAGAGGGAGTGAGTGGGGCATCAAAGAAAGGAGGGAAGGGGAAAATAATGTTAATTTTAAATAACATTTTAAATAAAACTTTCAAATGAAAAATTAAAATGACAATGTTTCTAATCATATATGCAACTTTATCCTGTTTCAGAACTGTTGAGAACATATTCAGGTAAACTAAGGGCATTCATATTATTGTACCTTTTGTAAATAAATTTACAGAACAGTACTGAAACTGGTAATGTACATGTTGTACTATACAAAGTGTTCTAATTAGTAAAATGTATAATTAAAATTATATGCATACCAAAATAAAGTCTTCTATACTCCTCTTAGTTTCCATAAAAGACAGTAACATGAAGGAGTCACAGATGTCAGCAGGTTATGGAAGGCAGAAAGCCCAAATTCACAAGGATAATACAAAGTTTCAGATCTTCAAAGCGCATTTTTACTCAGAAAGATGTGAATGGTTCTTTTTATAATAGACTTCTGCAGAGCATGGTAACCTGGTCTTAGACCTACTAACAATATACACTTAGACGGTTGGCAAAGTTTATTTTTCATTGAAGGCTGGTACTTTCCTTGGATAAGAAGCCCAATGCTATGGACTATTATTTTAGATATGCGTATGCTGTTGTATAGCGTATGCAGAGTATCTTAGCCTTTTTATTCCTCACTTTTGTAATGGCTCTGAGCCTTAGAGCTCTCTAGTAGGACCCTATCAAACAAGGTTCTCGGAAGAAGCTCATTTAGTGAAGCTGAATGGGTGGGGCTCATGGTCTCTGTCCATGCATGGTGGTTTCTGGTATCTTGGGTGACCACCACAATCAGTCTTACTCAGGCTTGAGTGTTAATGTACGCTCAGGCCTGGCTGAGTTCCTTGGTAGCTGTTTGATGTAAATAAGCCTTTCTTTTCTTTTTTTTTTATATCTGGAAATATAATGTGTTCTGAAGATAAACAAAGGAAATATGAATTCTGCATCATTACTTCAAACATTTATTATTCTTCATTGTAAATTTTGGTGTTAATTTTTTATACTAAGGAGAAAAAGCTTTACGAATGGTTTATGAAAACAAGATAAAATTGGATTGTCACTATCTAATTCCCTCATATATATCTTATGCTTGATGTGGGCAGTAAAGTTGACTGAAAAGAAAAAAAACACATTTTAGTGAATACCTGAGCATATGAAATGATTTACTTCAATAATGAAGGGACACAATTTTTAAGGTAATAATTACAGTGACTTCTGAAGAGTAAGAATTACATCTTTAACCATATGCTCATATGTTAAGTACAGGCATAAAGATAGTGAGTACTCATAAATTATGACACTATGATATGTGAAGAAGCTGTGTATTACAAGTATTGCAATATTATATTGTAAAATTAAGCAGTCTTACCAATAATCAAAATCTCACCTTAACAAATTTAACTAAACAGTACAAGATCTGCTAAGCCTGAGAAACAAGACAGATATGAAATAAGGCTCTGAGCAGTAGAAAATTCATCTCAGAAGTACTAAAAACTCCAAGTCCACAAATTAATAGTGCTGAAGCCCAAGAATGTTATGAGAGCTCCCCTCAAAAGTGATATTAATGTACATCCTTTAGGTCCTTAATACGTATTCATTTATGTCAAAATGCCAACTACAATCAAAACTTTAGGTTATAACAAAAGACTACTAAGGCATAGAAAAACATTTCAGAGCCGGGCAGTAGGGCAATAGTGGCTCAGCCTTTAATCCCAGCACTTGGGAAGCAGAGGCAGGCGGATCTCTGTGAGTTCAAGGCCAGCCTGGTCTACAAGAGCTAGTTCCAGGACAGGTACGCCAAAACTACAGAGAAACAAACAAACAACAACAATGATAAACAAAAAACAAGAAAAAAAGAGAGAAAAACAGTTCAGATAAACTTCATTTTTTTTTTCAGTTTAAGTTACTACTGTGATAGAAGTAATAAACCAGAGTGGCAAGTGATTATATGAATCAGCAGTGATTACAAATCTGCTGGACTCAGAACAAACTATGGCATCAAAGACAAAACTCAAACACATTTCATGATTTTCTGTAATCAGAACCAAGTTATAAAATAATATATTATTCATAAAACAGATATAAAAATATACCACTAAATCAACATAAAAAATAACCGTGGAAGGCACCAATAATGAAGCCAATGTTTTATTATGGATTAGTATGCAATGAGAGCTATCACAAATTTTTTTGTTTTAAAAAAATATCCTAGTTATCAACCAGTAATTGTGAAACAAAAGACTTCCTATGCTAATTATTTGAATGATTTCATTTTGAGTAGGAGAGGAATAATCATTCTTAAAGTTAATAGAAAACATGGTGTAAATGACTTTTAGGATTTATTATTTTGTATTATCACAATAATAGCATTAACATGCAAGATATTATGCAATACTCAGAAGTCTATGGGTATTGAGTCATGAATTTCAAAATAAATATCACCAATTAACCCGAAATTTGGATAAAAACAATTGGAATGATGTCAGCTAATGCTGATACAATTGTTCTTATAGTAATCATTAATTTTATATAAGTTTATTATATTAAACAAGTTTATTACCTTAGTAATAAATTTAATGTAAATGTAGAGAATCAAAGTAGATGGCATATTTTCCATATCATATGACTTCAAATGATATACTTCTAAAAAAACTGCTTTTAAAAATGTAGCAGAATTTATTCAAAATTAGAAGAATTATTACCATACTACAAGGTAGGCTAAAACTTTTTTTTGAATCATAAAGGGCTTAAATTAAATATTAAATAAGAAGGCAGTATTAAAACAGGATATTTTCTAACAAACTTCCTCAAACATAAACAGTTTTATAATATAATCTTCATTCTATACAGGTTGTTAGTACTGCTAACATTCTTCTATTGACAAATTTACTATTGAAACTTGCGTCAAATCATTTTCTAATTTTGTTGAAATATTCTACCTCACCAAAAATCACATTATTTTGTCTCAAAATAAAAATTCTGTAAGAGCTGTCATGCAAATCTACATAACAGCAAGGAAACAAAGAATTCTGATTGTATGCTTAGTGAAATATTTTTTTTTATTTTGTGTATTTCTTTTTTTTATTTTTTTTTAATTAATTAATTTATTTATTTAAGATTTCTGTCTCTTCCCCCGCCACCACCTCCCATTTCCCTCCCCCTCCCCCAATTAAGTTCCCCCCACTCAGCCTGAAAAGCAATCAGGGTTCCCTGTCCTGTGGGAAGTCCAAGGAACCCCCACCTCCATCCAGGTCTAGTAAGTTGAGCATCCAAACTGCCTAGGCTCCCACAAAGCCAGTGCGTGCAGTAGGATCAGAAACCCATTGCCATTGTTCTTGAGTTCTCAGTAGTCCTCATTGTCCGCTATGTTCAGAGAGTCCGGTTCCATTAGAATATATTTTCAAATGTTAATTGAATGTAAAATTAACTTTCTTCCAGCAGCAACAAATGGTAGCATGAGCAAGTTCTTATATAAATACTGTGTGTATAATATATAAAACAAAAGTATTTCAATTTATTTCCATTACACAGAAATCTGTATTTTTTAAGAACAAAAAATTACTGTGCCAAGTTGATATAACCATTTTAAAAGTCTACTCTCAATTTTAATGCTATCTCTTAAAAAAGCACTGTCATAAAATGACTTCTACATTTTCTCCAAACTAGAAACCTATGTATTTATTCATGAATACAGAATACTAAAGACAGAGTTGAAAGGGCTCCTAAATCACAGATATATTCTAATGAAATAATGGTAAGGATATGATAATGAGTACTGTCATATGGATACTGAATGTTTACTGCACACTAGCTAAGCACTGTGCTCTCTGTACATCATGACTTAATTCTCATTACACCCTAAGAAACAAATGCCTTTATTTTTAAACTTCATTTCACAGGTAACAAAATTAGGCTCAAAGCAGTTAAACAGGTATGATTTGATCTCAAAGCCTATGTTTCATATGGAATGCATACACACACACACACACACACACACACACACACACACACAAATACACTGCCCCAAGTTTCTAATATTTAGTAATAAGAAATACACAAATGGATAAAACAGCTTAAGACAAAATTCAGAAACATGAGGTTTTTCAACTTACGTGGCTCTTCCTAAGTCTCACAAACACTATGACAAACAAATATATGAGAAAAATCTCTGTACTAGACTATTTAAAATAGGAAAATTGATAAAACAAACATAATTATTTTTTCAAATATAAAACATAATTAAAAATAATTCAGATGATATTTGGATTAAAATGAGAAACATGAAGCGAATGTGGTTACTGAAAGTAACACCTATAAGGTAGAAAGAAAAAAGAGGAGTCACATCATGGATCATAGAGTTTTACCAAGAAAGTAATTTTACAGGGTTGTCCAATGAACTCTTGGAATTTTTAAGATAATTAGAAAATTGAAAGAAAATAAAAGTCTGATGTGTATACCCCGCCCCTCAAGGCACAGTCAGGGATCTGTGAGGAAGAGAAGGAAGCTTGTAAGGACCAGATAATAAGGACACAACAGTGTGGGCTCATCCGCGAATACATAGGGACTGTGGCAGCATGCCCAATACTTTTACAAGTTCAAATCAGACAAAATCTAAGCACAAACAAGTGGGCACAAAGTTCAGCCCCCTAACCAATACGCTATTTGAAATTAACACCTGCTGAAAAAGGAAAAATGAGTTTTCTTCAACACTGTGACACTGGGTATATCAACCACTTCTCGGGCCTTGCAAGCCTCATGCTCAGTAATAGTTGTCCAACATTACATACATTCTGTGTGTATGTGTGTGTGTTTTGTTTTACTGTGAGTGTTTAACAGAAAGAAGGAATATAAAGTGGAACAGGGTGGAATCAAGGAGGAGTAGGGCTAGGTGGGGTAAGAATATAGTAAACAATATATATTGCAAAAAATTTTTTTTAAAGATTCAGGGATGCTTCAACATACAAAAATCTGTCAGTGTAATCCATCATGTAAACAACTTTTAAAAATAAAAACCACATGATCATCTTATTAGATGCTGAAAAAGCATTTTATAAAATACAACATCCCTTCATAATAAAGGTCTTGGAGAGAGCAGGGATACAAGGAACATACCTAAACATAATAAAGGCAATATACAGCAAGCCAACAGCCAACATCAAACTAAATGGAGAGAAACTCACAGCAATACCATCGAAATCAGGAATAAGACAAGGTTGTCCACTCTCTCCATATCTATTCGGTATCGTTCTTGAGGTCCTAGCTAGAGCAATAAGACAATAAAAGGAGATTAAGGGGAAACAAATCAGAAAAGAAGAAGTCAACCTCTTACTATTTGCTGATGATATAGTTTACATAAGTGACCCCAAAAATTCTACCAAAGAAATTCTACAACTCATAAACACTTTCAGTAATTTAACAGGATATAAGATTAATTAAAAGAAAACAGTAGACCTCATTTACACAGATGATAAATGGGCTAAGAAAGAAATCAGAGAAACATCACCATTCAAATAGCTACAAATAGCATAAAATATCTCAGAGTAACTCTAACCAAGCAAGTGGAAGACCTGTATGACAAGAACTTTAAATCTCTGAAGAAAGAAACTGAAGAAGACTCCAGAAAAATGGAAAGATCTCCCATGCTCTTAGGTAGGTAGAATTAACATAGTGAAAATGGAAATCTTACTAAAAGCAATCTACAGATTCAATGCAATGCCCATCAAAATCCCAGCAAAATTCTTCACAGACCTCGAAAGAACAGTACTCAACTTTATATAGAAGGGCAAAATACCTAGGTTAGCCAAAACAATCCTGTACAGTAAAAAAACTTCTGAAGGCATCACAATCCCTGACTTTAAACTCTACTACAGAGCTACAATTCTGAAATAGCTTGGTATTGGCATAAAAACAGACAGGAGGACCAGTGAAACAGAATCGAAGACACAGATAGCAATCCACACACCTTCAAACACCTGATTTTTGACAAAGAAGCAAAAAATATCAAATGGAAAAAGAAAGCATATTTAACAAATGGTGCTGGCATAACTGGATATCAACATGTAGAAGAAAATAGAACCATATCTATCACCATGCACAAACTCAAGTCCAAGTGAATCAAAGACCTCAACACAAAGCTAACCACACTAAACCTCAAAGAAGAGAAAGTGGGAAGTACACTTGAACACATTGGTACAGGAGACCACTTCCTAAATATAACCCCAGTACCACAGACACTGAGAGAAACAATTAGTAAATGGGACCTCCTGAAACTGAAAAGCTTCTGTAAAGCAAAGGACATGAAAAACAAGACAAAATGATAGCCTACAGAATGGGAAAAGATTTTCACCAACATCACATCAGGGTCTGATCTCCAAAATATAGTAAGAAGTCAAGAAATTGATCATCAAAAGAATAAATAATCCAGTAAAAAAATGGGGTACAGACATCAACAGAGAACTCTAAACAAAGGAATCTAAAATGGCTGAAAGACACTTAAGGAAATGCTCAACATCCTTAGTCATCAGAGAAATGCAAATTAAAACAACTCTGAGATTCCATCTTACACCTGTAAGAAGGCCAAGATGAAAAACACCGATGACAACTTATGCTGGAGAGGTTGTGGGATAAAGGGAACACTTTTGCATTGCTGGTGGGAATGCAAGCTGGTACAACCCCTTTGGATGTCAGTGTGGCTATTTCTCAGAAAATTAGGAAACAACCTTCCTCAAGACCCAGTCATTCCACTTTTGGGTATAGACCCAAAGGATGCTCATTCATGCCACAAGGACATGTGCTCAACTATGTTCATAGCCAGAATCTGGAAACAACCTAAATGCCCCTTGACTAAAGAATGGATAAGGAAAATGCGGTACATTTACACAATGGAGCACAACATAGGAAAAGAACGACATCTTGAGATTTGCAGGTAAATGTATAGATCCAGAAAACATATTGAGTGAGGTAACCCAGACCCAGAAAAACAAATATATGTACTCACAAGTGGTTTTTAGACATAAATCAAAGAAAACCAGACTACAAATCACAATTGCAGAGAACCTGGACAACAATGAGGACCCTAAGAGAGAAATACACAGATCTAATCTACGTGGGAAGTAGGAAAAGACAAGATCTCCTGAGTAAATTCGGAGCATGGGGACCATGGAAAAGGGTAGAAGGGGAAAGAAGAGGAAGGGAGAGGGGCAGAGAAAAAATGTATAGCTCAATAAAAATCAATAAAAAGTTAAACATTTAAAAAGTGAAAATTAAAAACATTTCAAAAATACACAAGTGTTTGGTATAACAATATTCTAAATATAAATTAGTATACTAAAATCCATGCTACTGGATTCCAAGTAAATCACCAGCTCAGACAAACTGGCAAAAATTTATAAGCATTTCAAAGAAATGACAAAAATATTCAATAGTAAATTTTTCTATTATCTTAAAGACTCTTTTTCTGGTAGCAATAATTGAAATTAGTAAAAATGGACATTAGTTTTCAATTTATTCGCAAAAAGGAGTTTGAACAAACAAAACTACTTTTTTATACTAAATTTTCCTTGAGGCATGTCTTTGGATATACCAATTCTTTGCATCACGGAAAGAAAAACAGAACTCCTGACCTTTTAAATTAAAGCTCAGTATTTACAGTGACACACATTTCACTTTTAAATGGCAATTCCTTAATATCAGCCTGTGCTGCCCAATGACCATAACATGAAAGTCTGTTATTTCCAGTAGGAATGATGAAGGTGTTTTGCTGATACCACAGCTAAAGCACCCAAATAAGAACCAGTACCATAAACACAAGAAAGCAGATTTCCCTTCAGCAGAACTCAGAGCTTCCAAAGAAAAAGAGGAAAAGACTCAGTCTCACAAGAAAACATACATAAAACACTCACTGTGTCCTTTTTAAGTCCCTGGTCTATGTACATCTCAATGACGTTCTTATCATTAAACATCTAAGCTAATTGAGAGTCAGGCTTCAAAAATTTTCTTCCAACTGGACTGAGACTGAATAAGCACGGGATAAAACCGGACTCTGAACATGGCGGACAATGAGGACTGCTGAGAAGCCAAGGACAATGGCACTGGGTTGTGATCCTACTGCACGTACTGGCTTTGTGGGAGCCTAGCCTATTTGGATGCTCACCTTCCTAGACCTGGATGGAGGGGGGGCGGGGAGGACCTTGGACTTCCCTCAGGGCAGGGAACCCTGACTGCTCTTTGGACTGGAGAAGGGGGGGAGGGGAGTGGAGGGTGTGAAGTGGGGGGAGGGGGAGGGAAAAGGGAAGTGGGGAGGAGGCGGAAATCTTTAATAAAAAAAATCATAGCAAAAATATTTTTTTCTTCCAAGCAATTGCTTAGCAGTAGATGAAGATGAAAAGAACATTTTTAAAAATGTGATGAACAAATAATTTTGTTATCTACAGATTTACGTAGCTAACAGACACTAACCAAAGCACTAGTTTTCTCATTTACCACATTTAATCGTGGGGAAAGCACACACACACACACACACACACACACACACACACACACACACACACCCCACCCCTAAGGAATCACTGAGTCCCTATTCTTCTGTTAGCATGTTAGAAAATAATGTGACTACAGATAATTACTACAGCATGTTCACTGAGAAAAACTTTTCAACCAGAAGGAAAATCAAGGCATTCAAAGAACACAGTACAGATGACTTGGAGTCTCGGGTCTGGATTCATGTGTAATCGCATGCAATCCCATGCTTCCTTAGACTGCTTAGCTAAATAACATACTCTACCATGTTCAAAGATGAGACACCATATGTGAAAATAATGAGATGACCCGGCACATGAATGGAACTAGAACAGGCCCTATTTTCAGGGATCTGAGCTATTCAGAAACTATCAGAAAATCATAATTAGAAATAGCTAAAGTAGAAATTTAAAACTTACAACCCATATATTTGTGGTGCAATTTCTAGTCTGTTCAAGTGCATGTAGAGCTCAATATCATGCTTCTTCAGTAGGTGATCCTGGATCTGGTTGACTTTAGTAACAATGGCAACTGTTGGCCCTAAATCCTGTGGTCTAGCAAAGGGGATAGGTGTCATCAGAGAGTCTTTTCCCTGAAAAATAGAAGACATATTATTTCAATTTGAAATTAAGAAACATGGTAATTGGTTTTAAATTTATCCATCAAAGGAGCTTAAAGATGCAACACTGCTCTATCATAACCATGGCATAGCAAACATTTATGGGGCAGGTGACAGCTGTGCTTATCCAGCCTCACCCAGAGTGTCTCTTCTAAGTGTCTCCCTTGCATAGTTCTTCTTGTGTCATTAAATTTCCCAGGAGAATTAGGATAGTGATGGAGGAAGGTCATTGGTTAATTAATAAAGAAACTGCTTGGCCCTGGAAGGTTAGAACATAGGTGGGTGGAGTAAACAGAACAGAATGCTCGGAGGAAGAGGAAGTGAGCTCAGACTCGATAGCTCTGCTCTCTGAGGCAGATGCGATGAAGCTCCGACCCAAGATGGACGTAGGTTAGAATCTTCCCGGAAAGCGCACCTTGGGGTGCTACACATATGAACAGAAATGGGTAATCAAGATGTAAGAATTAGCCAGTAAGAAGCTAGAGCTAATGGGCCAGGCAGTGTTTAAATGAATACAATTTGTGTGTTGTTATTTCGGGGCATAAGCTAGCCAGGCGGCCGAGAGCCGGGCAGCAGGAATGCAGCTCACAGCTCCCACAACAGGCTAGAAGCAGTGAAGCCTGTCAAGTGGTCCATGGCCAGTTGATCTGGTTAGGCTTGGATGGAAGTATATTTCTTGTAGCAATTAAAACTGAAACACTAAATGAAAACTACACAAAAAGGGAAAGAAAAAATCATTTTAGAAAAAGAAATGTCCTTTCTCTGTCCTTTTGTCAATGTAAGTAGCTGAGAAAAGATGAATAACTGTGCTTAAAATACAATCTGTGTGAGGCCCTCCCTCAACATTATATGGACTCCATGAGCCTGACCCACCGTGACCTTCAGTCCTTCATTTCTATGTATCTGACAGTGGCATTTGTAGCATCCCTCACTAGTGATTCTTGGTTTACTTCTGAGTTTAAATCTAATGCTCAAATAATAGTGTTTATGCTTCTTCCAAGATTGCTTTCCATACAGAAAAGTCTCAATTTCATCCCTCTGCTCAAATGCGATTCCTCATTTAAATCCTATATTCAATGAAAATAAGTAAAATAAAGTAAGAATAAAGGACATGGACATTAAATCTGTGATTTTAAAATAATATACTAGCAAAAGAAGGCAATCTGTCTGACACAGATCTTTATCAATGTGCTTCAATAGCAATGCATTAAAAAAGATCTCAGTAAGAGATTAATAAAAGTTTTATAATAGCCAGGTATATGGTACACGCCTTTACTCCCAATACACAGGCAGATCACTGTGAGTTATTAATTAGACAGGGGTACATACTAAATCCCTTTCTATCTGAAAGAGACAAAACAGACTTAAAGTTTATAATAATTTTATAATTAGATGGCAATACTGCATGATTAATATGCATATATAAAGGAAAGGTTCCTATTTGGTTTCTAGCCATAAAGAAAGGGCATTGAGCTTATAATTCACGGTCCTAGAGAAGCTAAATAAGAAGGTGAATCCAAAGACAAACATATAGGCATCCTCCTGAATATTAACCTTCATCAGGCGATGAAAGGAGACAGAGACCGAGACCCACATTGGAGCACAGGACAGAAATCTCAAGGTCCAAATCAGGAGCAGAAGGAGAGAGAGCATGAGCAAGGAACTAAGGACCACGAGGGGTGCACCCACACACTGAGACAATGGGGATGTTCTATCGGGAACTCACCAAGGCCAGCTGGCCTGGATCTGAAAAAGCATGGGATAAAAACAGACTCGCTGAACATAGCGGACAATGAGGACTACTGAGAACTCAAGAACAATGGCAGTGGGTTTTTGATCCTACTGCACGTACTGGCTTTGCGGGAGCCTAGGCAGTTTGGATGCTCACCTTACTAGACCTGGATGGAGGTGGGCGGTCCTTGGGCTTCCCACAGGTCAGGGAACCCTGATTGCTCTTCGAGCTGATGAGGGAGGGGAATTTGATCGGGGGAGGGGGAGGGAAATGGGAGGCGGTGGCGGGTAGGAGGCAGAAATCCTTAATAAATAAATAAATTTTTAAAAAAAAGGAAAGGTTCCACTTATTTATATGAATATTCATGTTGTGTTTATTTATATACCAATATTATTAAAATATGTAATAGAGGGCTAGAATTGCTGCCCTAAGTATGTCTATAATTTATTACAAAAATGATTAGCTATATTACAGTAAAATAACTAACTATTCTAGGGTATGTTTTTATTTATTGTTACAAAAATGTACTGAAGAGATCTGTACTGTTAAGAGTTACCTTTTGACCATCATGCTCAAAAGTAGAAAACCAAGGTTCAGCAGTTTCCATAAGCTGTGAGAACATTGCGCTAAAAATTAGAAAAAAAATAATTATATATTTAATCTTCACTAAAGTTCTGATAGTATTTTTTTTTAAAGAAAACGTAATAGCTGTAATACTTACTAGGCATCATGCTCCAGAAACTCAGGGTTCAATAGAGTTTTCATTTCCTCACTTATAAAAGAAAACAATTCAAGCCATCAACGTGAGCAAATTTTAATAACTCTAGTAGATATAGCCTCTGCTTTAGACTGCATTCATAAGTCAATTTACATATAGTGTACAACTAAAAAGTTAGTCTTTCAAAGGTCAACTCTAGTAACAAATAAAATTCTGATTTTTATAAAGATTAAAAGGAAGTTATTTGATTGTCTGTGTCCCAATAAAGTAACCATCTAATAATTCCAGATAATGTATGGAAAGAGTGAAACTATATTCCTTCAAGGTATTCCAAATAACATATGGAAAAAGTGATACTATAGTCCTTGATTAAGTTTGATCTATAATAATTTTTTACTCTACAATATATCACTTTTCTTTCAAAACAAACAAAAAACTATAGTAACTGATTGAACATGCAATACCAAAAGTGCTTTATTGCTTTCTTTTTTATTTCATCTTAACATCAATTAGTCAACAACAACACCTTTAGCAAATCTACTCAATGCTGTTCTATTTTATAATGAACTATTTTCAGCCTTAGATTGTAGAGTAATTCAAGGCAGTTAAAAGCTAAGTTATTTGTGTCAAGATTTGATGAAATCAATAAAATTAGAAAACTGGACATTATGCAACCACTAATTCCTATACTGTAGAAAAGAGTTAATATAATTTGGGCCTGTTTCCAGCAAAACAGTCAGCTTATATCTGATTAGGAAGGATCATATAAACACGTGTCAAGGTATCACCAGGTATATTTTTGCTGGCATGCAAGTCACTTAGCTAGGAAGACTCCTGACAATGCCCAACAATCCTATAGCTCACCCATCATAAAATGCTTCTTGTTGGCCTCATTGGTATTCTAAGATGGAGAGCTAAGTTTTAACAGTTACCAAAGCTAAGGCCAATTACAAAAGTCATTTACAAGAAAGAATGAGTATTTCTCAAAAATATGAAAAGTCACTCTATTTCACAGACCAGTGTCCTTGGTAGCACTGTTCCTTTATGTACTAAGCTGAGTCAGAGCTGGTAGGGACAAAGTATCACACAAAGTTTTCATTCAATTAATAGTAAAAACTTAGAGCACAGCAAATCTGAATATTATCCATGATTATCATTTTTAAAATTATATCAAACATTTCCTTTTTGGTCCTTTACATTTTTGTTTTCATTTGACAAGTCCTACTATTTCAGACACACTTACAATTCAAATTTGCCATGTATCTAAACCAGCATTAGAATTTAGCACAGATCAATCTCATGAAATATAATCAATTGTTTACAGAATACAAAACTAAAGTAACTTCAGTTTGAAAATATTTGCATGCAACAACTTGCCTGGGCTGTGCAGACTCACTAGCGTGTAGAAAAGCTTGCTGGTCACAGTGAAGAACAAAGATGATAGGTGCTAGCAGCTCATGCATACCCTGAAACACAGGGTCAGAAGAAATGAATTGGAAGATAATAACAGATATCACTAATATAATAGACAGTATCAGCTAAGTCAAATGCTTCTATTCTTTTGCTCCAGGGCTTGATCTTGGTTCTGAACTCAAGGGTTTATGTGTGTCAAGCAACATTTGCAATGTGTAAGTACTTATTCAAACAATCACCACCACAAGGATGTCCATTGTTACATAGAAAAGCATAAAAGTCGAATGCTACAAAATGAGTTCTATCTACTTTTAGAATTTGATTGTAATTCTAGTAGAGAATGTATTCTTTAAAATACAGGGAGCAGTTATCTCTTAAATGACACGACAAACAATAAATTGGCATGGCAGACAACCTTGCACCTGTCAGTTGCTTCAAGATCTGTACTCATAAATATGAATTTCACTTATGCAAATTATAATCATGAGCTACAGTGTAAAGATCTGCACTGAGGGCAATGAAGAACTGTAGACCTAAGAAATTACTCCCAATGTTTTCATTATATAATGGCTCCAAATTAGAATGCCTGTAGATTTAGGAAGAGCTAAAGTCAGCTGGCTAGGAATGTTAGATAATAAGAGAAACAATCTCTAGCAAGCATGACAGAAAATCAAGTTTTCAATACAATTTTAAACATGTTTAATCAGAAACCTCACATTTTTCCGTGTACTTCAACAACAAACTTAAAATATTTTCTCTTATACTGGCATTCAACAGTGGATCACAAAAATGGGCACAAACCAAGAAAAACATTAGTTGCTACTTTTGTTTAAAAGTTAGTCTTGTCCATCATTTACCTATTTGGAGGGAAAATAAGATGTTTGTTAGATTAGGTATTAGCCTTATTAATACCTATTTTGATCTTTTAATCATAAAATGCCATACTTTAGCATACAAAATAGATTATATTCTTTCTAGTCACAAAAGTAAGCAAATGCTCACTTCCCTTTTGCTTGACAGATAAGAATGCTCTTTTACTTTATAAATGGTGAGAAAACAAAAACTTTACAGGAAGAAAAAAGAAACATGAGAGTAGAGATGGCATTTTGCTTGTAGAAAAGGTAGAGGCTTCCTGTGCTGTGTGGACAGACCCTGATTGTCTCAGAAAATCTGTTATTATCCCACAGTTCCTGCCTTCACTTTAGCAGACTGCACTCATCACTTGTCAATAGTGTTGAGTACAAATGATTTAATAACATAGTTCAAGTCACTGATTCTTTACTGGTGATGCAAAAAAAGCTATCATATATACCTAAAATATTTTATCTAACTTTTAGCACAGGAAACACTGAAAAATTAGGTGTACTGTGGTTTAAAAAAGATGGGATGAATGGAAAAGATTTAAATACAACTTACACTCATTTATAAAGTTCTCAAAAAATTTTATTACAAAGCATCACATCTACTTAACAATGTAATGTAGGCAATTTCAGAGAGGCAAAATACAATGACAATGAAGTGAGGCAGACAGACTGGCCTGATGCCAAATAAACACTAAAATTAAAAACTATCAGAGATACCTGTATGGTATCAGTTTTGCCAATTTCTAATACCTGGTTCAAAACAAATCTTTAGAGTAGAACTTCTGGGTAATGATACCTGTTAAAGCCCTTGATACACATCGTCCAGAGAGAAACCCCTACTGCAGAATATAGAAATAAACATTTCACATCTTCATATTTATAATTTTTAAAAATCTCAACTCTCACAATCCTAGGAAGACTGAACTCAAAATCTCTGCTGGTCATTTTTAATGAGTAAGCTATTGTGTCTTAGTAAAGAGTGGGTTGTCCTATCATGTATAAACATGTATGGTGTATATTTGTTTTCCTGTGTGTTGGTTACATGTTTAATCATGCACGTATGTTCATATGTGGAGGCTTAAGGTTCACATCAGTTATCTAACATAACTGGTCTTCCATCTTATTCACTGAGGTAAGATCTCTCAATTAAATACAGGGCTTGAAGCTATGGCTAGTCATGTTAGCCAGGTTATAGTGGAGATTCCGAATAACTCTGTATTCCAAGGCTAGAACTGCAGACAGACCACATCCACTTGTCACTGACATGGTTCTAGAGATTGGAATTTAGGATTTCTTGAGCAGCAAACACTGTAAAGACTGAGCCATCCCGACAGTGCCTGACCTCCTGAAGTGTGTAACACCTTTTTACCAAAGACTTTAAGCCTATTCAATTTTTTATTAAAATATTTACCACGTTTAGCATTTTTCTTTCAATTTTGATATAGCACACCACACTGAAATTAATTTCCTGATAATAAACCATCTTTCGAGTACTTTTTTTCATGCCCAACAAGAGCTCTCTGAGGTAAAGATTAAGTGAGGTGAGGGCTTCCTTTAATTCAGTCAGTTCTTTACTCATTTGAAAGTAGGGTCATTTTTAATCCAGAAAGAGAATATAATTTATTTCTAAATAATTAAACTATTTTATTTAATAAATACTCCATTTTCTATTATATCAAAAGGGATATATACCTAACTTTTCCCAAGAGTTCTGAAATGTCATCTTTATTATAAATCGAATGTTTACCCCATATTTTTCACTTTTATGCTACTTGATATAAACCTAGACATCTGGGAAAAAGAACCCTTAAGTGTGAAAATGCCTCAAAAAAATTGGCCTATACGAAATCCATATGACATCTTCTTGATTAATGATTAATGTAGAAGGGCCCCAATCAATGTTGGGCGGTGTCATACCTGAGCTGGTAGTCCTGGATGTAAAGCGGGCTGAGTAAGCCATGAGGAGAAAGCCAGTAGGCCCCACTAACCCAAGGTCTATGCATTAGTTCCTTTCTTCAGGTTCTCGACTTGGATTCTGGCCTTGACTTCCCTGAATAAGGAACTACAAGCTAGAAGATGAATAAAGCTTTCTACCCAAGTTGCTTTTAGCCATGTGTTTTATCAAAACAATAGAAACACAACAAAGATAATTAGTGTTCCATTAGATTAATATTATTAAACAAGACCTGAATATTATAGACTTGGTCTACACAAGTTTTAGTCTATATAAGAATAATGCTAACCATGGAAGTGAATGATTTTTACAATAAAAACTTTACAATCCTGAATGATGACATGGAGAAAGACAAGAGAAGATGGAAAGACTTCCATGCACAAGGACTGGCAGAACTAGTACTGTGGAAATGACTGTCCTGCCACACACACACACACACACACACACACACACACACACACACACAAATCAGATTCAGTGTAATCCTAATCAAAATGCTCATGACATTCTTCACATAGGCAGAAAAAAATCCTGAAATCCATATGGAAGCACAAAACACCTTGATAGCCAAAACAATACTGAGTAAACAATAAACACACATGCATGTATGCATACACGTGTCCCAGCACCAACACCAATAGAAAAAAAAAGACAAAACAATGTTGAAGGATTCACCACACCCATTTCAAGACGTACTAAGTAGTTACCCTAATTAAAAACAGCATAGCACTGATACAAAGACAGATATGTGGATTAGTGAAATACAGAAAAGTCTCAAATATGAGCGCACACAATTATAACCATCTTACATTAGAGAGAGATGCCAAAATTATACAGTAAAGAAACATTTTCAATAATTGGTACTAGTAGAAATGAATGTCCACACATATTAGTAGACTAATATCTATCATCTTGCAAAAACAACAAAATAATAATTAACTCTGAATGTTTTCCAGAGCACAACAGTAACCTGAAATGTGTCAATTTCTAGAAGAAAGACAAAGGAAGTATGTGGCAAAACACAGATGGAGAAAAGGACTCTACATAGAACTCCATTCTAACAAAAATTAAGTCCAACAAATGACAAAGGGGATGTCATAAAACTAAAATGCTTTGGTATAGCAAAGAAAACAATCCATTAAGCTAAGAGAAAGGCCACAGAGTGAGAATATTTGTGAGCTTTTTATCTAACAGAAGACAAGTATATAGAATATATAAAGGGCTCAATAAAAAGTCAACAACAAAACCAAATTGGTCTATGGATCTGAACAGAGATAACAAAAGAAAAAATTTCCATGAAGCATCTTTAAAGGTGTTTGTCATCCTTAGCATTAGGCAAATACAAATTAAAATTACTTTGGGATTTCATCTTCCTCTAGTCAAAGTGGCTAAGAGCGGGAGAACAACTGCTGGTGGCATCTATGACTAGGGCAGCCGTCTGGAGTCACCACAGACAAGACTTACGAGTGACACAGCTGTCCACTCCTTGGCCGTGTTCATCACTGTCCTGTTTACAGGAGCCAGGAAATGGAAACCACCTGATGTTCTTCACCTGATTACTGGATAATGAACATATGGCACATATTTACAATAGAAGTCTATTCAGCTGTAAAGAAAAATGGAATGATGAAATCTGTAGGCCAGTGAATGGATCAGGAAAACATATACTGAGTGATGTAAGCTAGACTCACAAAGAGTTAGAATGTGTTAAGTATACAGCCAGAAATGACTATAGAAGCCAGGGAAGTAGACATGGTTCAAGGGGAGTGGACAGGAAGAAAATGACCTTTAAAGAGGGAGAATGGAGGACTTAGGTATTATGAAGAGGGAAATAAGGAAAACAGGTAACAGACTTTAACTGGGTAAAGAAGGTAGGGTAATAGATAAGTTACTCTCTGGATTTTTGAAAAAAAAACATAGAGAAGCACGATATTTAATAAGCTTACATAAAATATATAATTGTGTGTGCATGTGTATGGGTGATAATACTTTCCCCAAGGGTCAGAGACTATCAAACAGAAAACTCTAGGGGCAAGTATGCAAATTTTCGCTTCAAGTTGTCAGGGGAGTGAAAGAGACTGCCCAAAGAGCACATACTATTGCCATTGTTTTTAGTTGACCGCAGAACTTGAAGGTAAGTCCTTATTGCTTAAAACATTACACACACTGGACACAGGACTTGGAGAACTTAAGGTGTAAGTGACCTGAAAACCTCTCTGAAAGATAAATTGTCATAGTATGAGTAAGTACAAGCTGGAAAGAGAAAAAAAAAAAACAATCAATAGTTCTACCCAGATTTGAAGCTACAACAATGACCACATTGGCAAGATACCCCCAAAAGTTTGTTCAATAGTGCCAATTGTATCTAGGGTATGAACAATGCTCATTTAATTGAACTTAAGCCCCCCTCCATAGGAGGGAATTCCTGCTTTGCACTGTAAGACAGTCAGCTATGGCTGGAGGGGTCACAGACCCTAGCTCTGCCTTTTCCTAAACCAATGTAATTTCTGTTGAATTCAAATATGTATCCTTATAACCAAAGGTAGGTACACTTCTGATCCATCATCAAAGAAGCTTCATTTTGCATTTTTGAGACTAGTTCAGAGAATCACACCTGGAAAAAACTCAAGTGACTAACTGCCCAGCGATGTACAAATCCATCTGGTACGTCTACAGTGCAACCACCAACATCTAGTGGGTAAAATCTAGGAAAAATGGTGGGAACACTGTAAGAGCAAGAAGTATAGGATGCCTACTGTTGAGGATCTTCTAGAGCTAACAAGGAAGATGCACCCATGAAATCTCAACAATATGGCTGCCTAAATAAGGTATGGGTAATCACAATATCGCCTGACATACTAATGTGGACAGGGGAAACTTCACAAGCCCCCGGCCCAGAAATGATTAATTGCCATAGGCAATTAATGGCTGCTAAGAGAAAGGAAATCAATTGCTACTTTATACAGCTTACCCAATTCCAAATAGTCAACCATAAACATACAAAAAAAGCATTATAACAAACCCCGTATGTGGTAAACATGCATATATATACATATACACACGTGTATATATGTAACAGTAACAAATAAGAACAAATAATACATTTGAAAGGAGGAGGAGAGGGATACAAGAGGATCTGGCGGGAAGAGAGGGAGAGGTGCAAATGATGTAAATAAAGTATTCATATATGAAATTCTCAAAATACAGAAATATTAAATTTTAAAAGTAATTATTTTTATTTTTGTATATTTCTGCCTTCTTTAACTATCATTGACTATTTAGTTTTTGTGGCACTTCTCTCTCTTAAATTTTCCTGGAGAGATGGCTCAGCGGTTAAGAGCATTGCCTGCTCTTCCAAAGGTTCTGAGTTCAATTCCCAGCAACCACATGGTGGCTCACAACCATCTGTAATGAGGTCTGGTGCCCTCTTCTGGCCTTCAGGCATACACACAGAAAGAATATTGTATACATAATAAATAAATATTAAAAAAAAAAATTTTCCTATCATTCAAGTATCATTTGTCATTTGCTTATCACATGACAGATGCCACATGCACTAGGGATATAACAATTAACAATGTAGACTGTTTCCTAACCTGAATGGGGATTTATTCATTAGCAGGAGATACACATTAACAAAATGTGTGTCAAAATGGTTAAGTTATAAACTAGTATGTGTATACACTAATGTAGGAGGTTCTTCTGTCTATGTATTGCTTTCATTGGTTGAATAAAGAAACTGCCTTGGCCTTTTGATAGGGCAGAACTTAGATAGGCGGAAAGACAAAACTGAATTCTGGGAGGAAGAAGGCAGTGTGGCAGACACCATGGTTCTCTTGCCCAAGACTGACGCTGGTTAGTCTCATGCCAGCAAGTCACAGTCAAGTGGTGATGCACATTAATGGAAATGGGTTAAATCAAGATGTGAGAGTTGGCCAAAAAGAGTCTAGATATAATGGTCCAGGCAGTAATTTAATTAATATATTTTCTGTGTGTTTACTTTGAGAGTTAAGCAGGCCAGGCGGCGGGACATGGCCCATGCCCTCCTACTACAGGTGTAAGCTAGCCGGACTGGACGGAACAAAAGGACCAGCTCTCCCTACTACAATACGCAAAGACATGGGACTAAGTATGTGCATGATTCTATATCCAAGTTCTGCAGCTGTGGCCTCAACAACCAGTGGGTTGAAAACAGTAGCAAAACAGGGGCCTGAGGATATGGGTCAGTCAATAAAGTTTTCACTGCATAAACATGAGGACCTGAGTGTGAACTTTAATACCTATGTAAAAACCTACGTGTGGTGGCCTGCATATATAAGACCAGCCCAAGGAACACAGAGACAGGAGAATGCCACAGGTGTGCCAGGTGTTAGTTCAGTCAATGAGCTCCAATTCAATAAATACTTGTCTCTTGAAAAGTGTATTAGAAAGCAACTGAGGTAGACAGCTTCTGCCCTACACACACATATACAAGTACACATCGGACATATACACACACTGCACAAAATAATTAAAAGGAATTGCATCTATACACACACACACACACACACACACACACACACACACACGTATAAAACAATTCGAAGAAACTGCATCCACACTCAATTTAGTAACCTTCTTTTCAGTTTGGAGCATGTCCTGGAACTAGCTCTTGCAGACCACTCTGGCCTCAAGCTCACAGAGATCCACCTGCCTCAGCCTCCTGAGTGCTGGGATTAAAGGTGTGTACTTGGTGATTTACACTATATCCTTTTAGAGGCCCATGTATGTATGTATGTGTGTGTATATATGTATATGAGTGAGCTACCAGCTAACATATTTATATATTGAAAAGGTGAGAAACAATATTAAATATAATTATTAATCATATCTCAAATCAATAAATAAAGGTATATTTTACTGAATAAAATGTAGAATCCTCTAAACAATATAAAGACAGTATTTTTTGAAATAAAATCATATTATTCTGTGTGTATAAGTGTTTTGGCTGCGTGTATGTCTTTGCATCAAGTGTGTGACTGGTGCCCATAGAGGCATGAAAAGAGCTGGAGTTATGAAAGTTTATGAGTTGCTATATAACTGTGGGAACTGAACCCAGGTCCTCTGAAAGAGCAGTCAGTGTTCTTAGCTGCTGAGCCATCGCTCCAGCCCCTAACAGAATCTTTTAGAAGTTTAATTTTTAGTTCTAAAAAATCTACAGCATTTCTGAAATATCCGGGAGAAATTATTAGTTTTTGTTTGTTTTGTTTTTAGATTTACTCTAAGTTGGGTGGTGGTGGCACACACCTTTAATCTCAATATTAGGAGGCAGAGCCAGGTGGATCTCTGTGAGTTTAAGGGCAGCCTGGTCTAGTGAATTCCAGAACAGCCAGGGCTGTTACAGAGAGAAACTGTCTTGGGAAAAAAAAGATTTAAATTTTATGGGTACGAGTTGAGTGCTCATTCATCCCTACATGTATGCCTGATCACCATGTGCACTGCCCACAAAAGTCAAATAAAGGGCGCCAGATCTTATGGAACTATAGTTATATACAGTTGTTAGCATCCAGGGGATGCTAGGAACTGACCCATATCTCCTGCAAGAGCAACAAATGACAGAGGGTTCAACACACAAGGGCATGGCTTCAACAGGAAAAAAATAAAAACAAAAATCAGATATAAACAAAAGCAGATGAAAACGGAAAGTATATATACAACTTTAAAAGAGAAATATCCCTCAGGTATAATCATTATTTGACTTGAAAAAACACAGTAAACAATGTATTCTTCTTAATATGTGTACTCTGATGTCCCCATCCCCCACATCTCTGCTTAGTTAAAGCTGTTATCCTGCATGCTCTTTAGTAGTCTCGTACTCAAAACCCATGCCTGTGAACATAAAGGTAACAAAGTTTTCTTCAACAGCCTGTAGGCTCACAAAATTGAACCTGTTCTTTTATCTGCCTGTGCTCATTTAGCCCACCAAGCAGTCTTTATTAAAGCTGCAACATCAGGCAGTCAAAGTTCATTAATACCATTTATATAATCTCTGCAATTTCAATTAACTCAGCAAGACATTCTACTACATGATAACAGTCTCATTAATTCAATAAAATCCCATAACTATTAACAATATGGTCGATGTTAAACGGGGTGTCACCTAGTACAAAATAATAGCTTTAACAGCTTGTGATGAAACTGAAGGCTTTTACCCCTTAAATTTAATACGGTTAAATATTCAATCCTTCTACAGCAAGGTATTATTTCTCTAAGAAAAAATCTATAGGAATTTAACATGTAGAGGGGGGTAATCAAGTCTTTTAAAGTGAAACCCAGGTATAAGATGTCAATACTTTTACATTTAGTAATTGATAGGTTTGTTTCAACTTATCTAGAAATATAATCTTCCACACTCCTACATAGTCTTTAATATAAATACACTGGTCTTCACACAACAATGATGGAGTACGATGTCACATTATCTTCTCTGTATAGAACTTGTTTCCATTATGGAAGACTTCCCTGATTTAGTTTACCTTTTTAAAAAAAGAACTGAAGAAAGACACTAGAGGATAGAAAGACCCACCTGCCCCATGCTCATGAATTGGTGTAATTTATATTGTAAAAATGACCATCCTAACCAAAGTAAGTTATAGATTCAATGTAATCTTAATCAAAATACCCACAAAAATCATAAAATTTGCATAGAAGCATAAAAAACCCTGATAACCAAAGCAATCCTGAGCAAAAACAATAGAAAAATTACTATGATGGATGTCACGCCATCCAGTGGCAGTATAGTATTTACTGTTAAAGTAAACGAAGGCAGTGTGATTGAGCACAAAAACAGACTGGGAGAGCAAGGGACAAAACAGAAGACTCAAACGTGAGTGCTGTTTTCCGGAGCCTCTCCATCCCCATGCTCATCTTTGAAGCCCTAAATGTAAAGGCACTATGGCATATTTTAATAAGATACATATCCCAGACAATTACTGAGATCATACATTAATTTAGAAAGAAGAAACATTTATATTTAAAATTTCCCACTGAAAAACATGCTATTATTTTTCTATTTATTTAGCTATTGCTTTAGTACTTCAAAGTCATTTACAGTTTTCTTTATACAGTTTTTATAACTTTATTACCAAATATATCTGCAGACATTTGAATGAGATGCATATCTTCAATTTAAATTCTAAACGGCTACTGCTGGGCTGTAACTGACATGAACACATGTGATGGAGCTGGATGAGGAAAGGCCTAGCAGTTCTGGCATCAACTGTTCGCATTCAACAACAAAAGGCATGTACACAGTAGTAGCAAATATAGTTCTTCATACAGCTGTATGGATATTCTGAGTCAATAGGGTGTCACCTGTAAGATATTTTCCTTACCTGTTTATAAAGCAACTGCTCGTTTTCTCTAGCATAACAAAACAGAACATCTGTAAGAATTTTTCTCACATTTTCTTGTTGGAAAAACTGCATTTCAGGAAATCTGAAAAAAAGAAAACAATGAACACATATTGAACCTAACCAACAGTTTCAGGAATATCCAAGGTCTGCAGAACGTTTCACCTCAACTCTGATCAGCTATGACAGAATTAAAGAGGCGATAAAGAAAAAGAAAAACCATTAAATTCCACAGGCACATGATATCCTTCAACAGCTAAACTTTTCATTTTTTTCATATAAATGATTTTTTCATATACTTAAAGTAAATGTAGGAATTATAGTAATTTTAGAAATGAATGACACACAATCAACCTTTTGCGGGGTGAGAAGTTGTTTTGTTTTTAGCCTATTTTGGGGGTATTGTCTGTTTCTTTCAAAGAAACAGTCTGGTCTCACTAAACAACCCAGTCTAGTGTGGAAATGGCAATCCTCCTGCTTCAGTTTCCTGGATACTATAATTATATAGGTATGTGATCACATATAATCACCCCATTTGGTTTTTTGAAAATATGCCATATCATTGTAACTATTTTTCTTGGTATCAGGATTCCAACTGTATACTGCAGTACCATCAGTTTCATCTCATTAGATTACAGAGTTAAATGGAACACAAGTTAGTAAGTCTTGATGAAATGTCTTTGATTGACTGTGAACTATAAAATGGTAGATAACCTGCTTGAAAAGGGCTGAATAAGTTATCTGGGATGTGACAACATACAACTGAAAGAAACCAATGAGCAAACACAGCAACACACATACAATGGAAGGACTGGAAGCATGTCATCTCTAAGAGTCAACTGGGTTCAGTCAACAATTTGTGCAGAAGAACAAGGAATATTAGCATGAAAGGCAACTAGATCAGACAGAAGGATAAGAAGGCAAACAAGGTCAGTGTACCAAACAGATAACTGGAAACAGAAGAGAAAGGTAAGTTACATGAAATAAAAGTATGGCTTTGGTATAGAAAAAAAGGTGGGCCAGTTTTGGAAAAAAGATCTAACTGAGTAACACAATTCAGGGAGTCCACATTTTTTTACTAGGGGAGTGATAAAGACTACAGGCAGAAATAAGCCCGTCAGTAAGCTATTATGGGAAGAAATAGAAAGCTCACAAATCCAAGGAGAAAAGTCTGTGTTTAAATTCATGATGCCACATTTCTAACTGAAACAAGGACGGCTTGGAGCTGTTGCTATGGAGCAGGAGAGGTAGTACTCAGTTTCTCAGTAAGAGAACAGCATGGGAAATGCCTGAGAAATAGTGGGCTTTAAGGACAAAAACTATTATTAATCTGGGAGTAAAGGTATTTTAGTTGAGAAAATGGATCTAGCAGGCTTTGGAAACACAAAACTAAGAAAAAAATTAATAGAATGGGAGGAAAACTACATAGAGCATGGAAGCATATAAAGAACATGGAGGAAAGGGGCATTACTACTAATTCTAGATCTTGTTAGCATAGGGTATTACTACCACTAGAGCATGGAGGAAGAGGGCATTACTATTACCTAAAACATGGAGGCAGACGGCATTACTACTCCCTAGAACATGGAGGAATAGAGTATTACTACTCCCTAGAACATGGAGGAATAGAGTATTACTACTCCCTAGAACATGGAGGAATAGAGTATTACTACTCCCTAGAACATGGAGGAATAGCTCATTACTACTCCCTAGAACATGGAGGAATAGCTCATTACTACTCCCTAGAACATGGAGGAATAGAGTATTACTATTCCCTAGAACATGGAGGAATAGAGTATTACTACTCCCTAGAACATGGAGGAATAGAGTATTACTACTATCTAGAACATGGAGGAATAGCTCATTACTACTACTTAGAACATGGAGGAATAGAGTATTACTATTCCCTAGAACATGGAGGAATAGAGTATTACTATTCCCTAGAACATGGAGGAATAGAGTATTACTACTCCCTAGAACATGGAGGAATAGAGTATTACTACTATCTAGAACATGGAGGAATAGCTCATTACTACTACTTAGAACATGGAGGCAGAGGGCATTATTGAAAATGGCAAGTACTCTCCAACGGAGTCATTTAGAGACTAGTAACATCTGAGTACTCCATATTACTAAAGCTTACTGCTTTTTTTCTCAAGACCTTGGCTGTTCTGTGCTTCAGACCCATCCAGTGCTGTCTAACTATGAGTGTCAGCAGTTCCTATAGTTCAGGCTATACTTGTAGTGGAGCTATATTAGGCAGCAACGAGGAGCAATTTTTTTAGATTCTATTTCTTATAAAATTAAGTCAATTTCTTCTGAGTTTGTATGACTCTTTTAAAATTTTCCTTTGATGAGCATGTATGTTAGACTCAGATTTTCACACATCCTTAGCAGCAACAGAACCTCTTTGGGGGTTGGGAAACAACGTAAGAATCTGAGCAGGGTGAACGCACAACTGTGCATGAGCCTGCTGTGACAACCTCCAGACACCCTGACTGTGCATGAGCCTGCTGTGACAACCTCCAGACACCCTGACTGTGCATGAGCCTGCTGTGACAACCTCCAGACACCCTGATTGTGCATGAGCCTGCTGTGACAACCTCCAGACACCCTGACTGTGCATGAGCCTGCTGTGACAACCTCTGGACACCCTGACTGTGCATGAGCCTGCTGTGACAACCTCCAGACACCCTGACTCCCCATCTGACCTGCACAACTGTGCATGAGCCTGCTGTGACAACCTCCAGACACCCTGACTCCCCATTTGACCTGCACAACTGTGCATGAGCCTGCTGTGACAACCTCCAGATACCCTGACTCCCCATTTGACCTGCAGGCAGTAATCAGGATAATGGATAAATATGCAATTAATGAAGTAAACTGCTATTCTTAGAGAAATAGTTATTAAGGGAAGAATAGAGCATTTTAGTGAGGAAATTTCTGTGTCTGTCCCTCATAATGCGACTTAAGCTTATTTCCGTTGTTAAAGTAGATGCAGGAAAATATTTTGGATCAGCTGGGTCAATAATTTTGTGTGATGCTTTTTTGTCTATTATTTATCTATTATTTAGAAATGTTTTATGAGCACTGACAAAAATAAGTACGGTTTGGGTGTTGTAATACAATGATCATGGAAAAACAATGAAAACTGATATACTAACTTTGCCTCATATGTTTATGAATTATGTATATAGCGAGTGTTTGCCATCTAAATATGAAAAATTAAATTACATTGTATACAATTCATGGTTTTATTTAAAGTCGTACTAATCACTTGGGAGGTTAAAAGTAAGAGACCTATATGAAGTAAAATTCAGATAGATAATTTAAATTGTTCATTATTAGTAAAAATCAACCAAAAATGGATTAAGCACCAGCATGTTATATGAGCACATCTACATGTATACTCTCCAATTTTCAAGGGCCAATTCATGAAATTTCATGTTGCCCTGTATGTCTTTTTTTTTTTTTTTGAGAAGTATGATTTGATCTTCAAAATCTTTTGAAACCACAGCATTAAGTAACTGAGGAAGAAATACACAGGAGATTTCTGAAAAAGAAACACAAGGATGTGCTTTCTCATAAGTTAGAAAAAGAACTGATAATCACAGAAGTGTTAAATTGGAAAAATCTAGAGATAATCCAGTCCAATTCAGATCAATTAGCAATAAGGTGGAGCCGAAAGAAATTCGTAATGGCCAGTGTGAGTGGCCAGACAGCAGAGCTCAGCACTAGGTCATTTCATCCCTATGGTTAAAAGTAAGCCTGAGAGCCAGGCTGTGGTGGGGTAGAGGCAGGTGAATCTGTGTGAGTTCAAGGCCAGCCTGGTTTACAAAGATGGTTCCAGGGCAGCCTGAGTGGTTACAGAGAAATCCTGTCTCAAACCGTACACCCCAAAGCTACTGATTGAGTCCCCCCCCAAAAAAAAAACCTAAGTAGGACAATAAGAGGAAAGAAAATTCACAATATAAATAGAAGTGAAGCCAAATTTAATTATTATATTACTGAAAAATCAAAGTCCTGGAAAAGTTACTTTTATATTTGGACAGAAAAATGAAAATAGGATGAAGACAATTTTGTAATACTATTCAAAGAAATGTATAGGATCAATGCAAGCATCATATTAAACCCTATGTCATTTATGGTAGGTACAAAAAATCATATTTACAAGCCAAGGAAGGTAGAAGCCAGGGAAGGCCCACACAGCACCCCACAACCCTAGAGAACAGGTGCCACTTTGAGGAGCAGGTATGTGGAGGAGAAACGGGAGACAAGTAGAGTGGTGTGAGCACTGTGGAGAGAAGCAGAGCTGAAGGCGCAAAGGAAGTGATAACAGGATAATATGAGTGGCCTATACTGACACCTGGGACCAAGTTTTGTACAGGCTTGAGCTGTGGCTGGAGGCCATGTCTGGGGTCTGTGGCCCTACCCAGCTGGGATCTGTGATGATGTTTGTGGCCTGTGTTATTATGGGAGGCAATGGGAGTGCTGGTCCCTATAGCCTGGACACAGGAGAACATTCCTGGCTCTCTCAGTGGAAGAGCTGGCCCCACCCACACCACACCCTACCTCTGCCAGCTGCAGCAGTGGGAGAGCTGGTCCTGTACAGAAGAGACTAGGTCTACCCCTCACCTTGAACCCGGGAGAGACAGCCCTGATCCTGGCCTGAGGGTAGTATTCCTGGTGAAGGGTCTGACTGACAAATTCAGCTTCCACCTAGGCCAACATCCAGGGATTTGAGTTGGCCCACCCCAATGTCTTCCCGATCTGTGACTTGTTATAGTTTGTGAAAGGACTGGTCCTGTGGAACCATAGCTGCAGGATCTCCAAGACTCGGGGCAATGGCAGGGTATCTGAGAGGAGTTTCAGTAAGTCCAGTATTGATGATGTATCAGAAGCCAGAGAGGCCTTGAACCAGACCAACAATTCACTGCAATGAACATTTACAAGTAAAGTTGTTTGGGCAACAATTAAAGTAGTATGGCATTAAAGGCATGCGCCACCACCTCCTGGCAGGCGGATCTCTGTGAGTTCGAGGCCAGCCTGGTCTACAAGAGCTAGTTCCAGGACAGGAACCAAAAAAAAAAAAAAAAAAAAAAAAAAAAAAAGTGGTATGGTATTGGTATAAAAACAGACACAACAACCAACAGAAGAAAGCACTGTCTTTTGATTTTTGACAATGAGAAAAAGAATATACAAAGGGAAAAGAAACAGTCTTTTGGCGGGTGGTAGTGTTTCACACCTTTAACCTCAGCATTCTGGAGGCAGAAGCAGGTGGATCTCTGTGAGTCTGAGGCCAGTCTGATCTTCAGAGTGAGTTCCAGGACAGCTAGGGCTACACAGAGACCTGTCTCCAAACACCCCCCTCCTCAAAATAAAAGAAAGAAGGAAAGGATGAAAGAAAAGAAAGGAAGGAAGGAAGGAAGAAAGAAAGGAAGAAAGGAAGAAAGGAAGAGAAAGAGAGAGGACATTAGATATCTATAGGGAAAAGATTAAAACTGGGACCTTATATAAAAACAAAACAAGACCTTGTAAATTTTTTTAAATGATTAAATTTTAACATAAAACCTGAAACTTACATTACTAGGAGAAAATTTGAAGAAAGCTTACACTGGCCTGGGCAATGACTGTTTTTAGATTTGACTCTTAAAGATAAATGGCTGAGGAGATATTTCTCTAAAGAAGACACACAGTGGCTAACAGACAAATGAAGGACTCTAGACTTCCTAGAAAGTAGGGACCTGTAAATCAATGAGATATCACATCACACCTGACAGAATGCATATTCTCAAAAAGACAAAAGAATGAAGTATTAGTGATAACATGCAAAGAATGGAATCCCTGACTATTGTTGGCAAGGATGTAAATTAATACTACCATCATAGAAAATGGTATGAAGGATCCTCAAAAATAGTATTTACTTCTTCACATGGGCTGTAAGATTTGACATATCAAAGAAATGTCTGTATTCCTAGTTCCAATATAGAATATAAAACATATGCTAAGTTATCACCTCAAGCTAAATATACATCAATGGATGAAAGGTTGAGAAGAAATGTACTATGAATATACAATGGAAGAACTTTCAGCATTAAACATGAAGTTTTAGTGGCTGCATATAAATGGAAGGAAAATAAGCTATAAACAAAAAGGCAGAATCTCCATGTTCTACTTGTCTGTGCAATCTAAAACAATGGAACTTGAAGGTTATGGGATGGGGATGAAGTTCATTAGTACAAGTGTGTAGTACTTTGCTTTCAAAAAATACAATTAAAAATACCGTGTGTGTGTGTGTGTGTGCACGCACGCGCGCAGTTATGTGCAAATAAGAGCCACAGAGAACAAAGGCATAGGGTCCTCTAGAGCTGGAGTTACAGGTGGTTGTGAGGAACCTGATGTGGGTGCTGGGAATTGAACTGATGTTCTCTAAAAGAGCAGCTAGTGGTCTTACTGCTAAGCCACCTCTCCAGCTCCCCAGTACTCAACTTCTTAAACTGCATATAATCACAAATGAATGTGGCCAAAGTAAAAGGCTTCTGAACGTGTGATTACAAAAAGTTAATTCAAAATAAAAACCATAATGAATTCAAAGTGTTTCTAAAAATTGCATCAGAAGACTTCACTATAGACAAATATCTAGATTATCTTAATAATTTTCATAGAACAAAGATACAAAAAATACTTTCTAAGCAAGAAAAGGGTTAAGAAATGAGTGAAACAAAGAAGGGCTTTGGCCCCAAATTATAGTACATAATTAGGTAATTAAAAGGATTAAAACAGACAATGCATTGGGCCTAGATGAATTAGTGAAGATGTAAGTATTCAATAAGGTGCCCCAGGAGAAAAAAATAAAGGCCCTGGCAGGGTTTATAGTCATGAAACAGGACAAAGAAGCACAGAAGGACTTGTTGGAAATTAACTAATGTTGTACCCATATTTCAAAAACCAGAAAACTAAAATAAACACTCATTCAAACCTGAAAATGAGTTGATAAAAACTCCCTAGTATACCATCAACCACTAAAATAACTACAATACCTACTGAGGTATTTATTGTTTACGTAGTATAACACAGAAGGAAAGCACATATATTAGAAGACATGGATTTGAGGGAGAATGGACAAGAGTATATAGAAGGGTTTGAAGGGAGAAAAAGGGAAGAAGAAATGTAGTCAAATTATAAAACGGACAGCCGGGCGGTGGTGGCGCATGCTTTTAATCCCAGCACTTGGGAGGCAGAGGCAGGCGGATCTCTGTGAGTTCGAGGCCAGCCTGGTCTACAAGAGCTAGTTCCAGGACAGGAACCAAAAATTACGGAGAAACCCTGCTTCGAAAATTAAAAAAAAAAAAAAAAAAAAAAACAAGAACAAAAAAGGTAAGCAACAAAAGTCTCCAATATAAGATCATGTTTAAACCAATGTCTGTTGAAATATACTCAGGATTTGGAAGTCAGAATGCTCTTCAGGAGAAGGTGACTGGTAAAAACAACCCAGAAACAGCTGTTGGCAAGGGCTTCAGTGACCATGGAAAACAGTATATGAAGAAAGAAGGGAACAGTGCCCCTACGCTGCAGGACAAATATTCTGATACAATGAAGCCTCTGGGTATTCTAAAACAGAAACCACATCTAACAAGCTAGGTGACATTGCCTAGGAAAATCCAGGTGCAGTACAGAAATAAATAGTGATTTTACGGTCTCCTTATCTAGAGCAGAATGAACAAAGAGAGCAAAAGGCGTCCATGTGCAAGAAGCTGCTGACTCTTGGCAAATAGTGGTAATGCTTTGGCACTTTTGGCATGAAATCTAGGACACAGACAGAAAATAAAGATTAAAGATGAAACCAGAAGCTTATCTGTGAAACACTTTTGTACTAACTTAAATAACACTACATACAATTCTTCGGGGGGTGGGGGGCTCCTGAAAAGGCTTAAGAAGTGTGCCTCCAGGTGCTCTAACAGGTAGACTACTGGGTCACACTGTACCTGATAGCCTCTCACAGCAATCACTTACTTGCTCTAAAACACCAATACTTCCAAGGAGAGAAACACCGAAAGTACAGATTTTAATTGTACTTTCTAAATGAGCTGCAATATGCAATTCATTTATGTCCTGTTCAATTTGTTTCATATGTGCTTTGTGCACTGAAAGTATTCAATAAACATTTCTTAAACTAAAGAAGACTTGAAAGAATTAAGTAGATGGATAACCACACATATGCCCACCATGGAAGACTACGAGAATACCTAAGAATCTGGAGCTTAGAAAAAGTTGGGAGTACAACTGTAAATTTGTACGTAATTTTAAATGATAATTCACAATTAAATGTGTGAAGAAATTATGAAAGAATAAGTAGTCTTTATTCGAATTTTTAACTTCTACAACAGATTAAGGTCATAGTAATTTACCAAAAAGTAATTACTAAAAGGATAAACACAAGGAAATCACACCATGCTCCTATGAGATGAGAGCCTGGGGTGGGGGGATGAAGCAGAAGAAAGACTGAGTAGAGTTTTGTTGATTTCAATTTATTTTTAAAATTAAAAACACATGCCTTAAACAGAAGTGAGCTCTGAGTTTTAAAAGTCAAAGAAATGAAAGTAGAAGTTGTTATGATGACACCCCATGGGGAGAATCAGCAGTCCACTAACAAGGAATGGGAGGGGCTGGGAATCCAGCTGAGAAGACAAGTGAAGGTGTGGAAAGGTGGGGGAAGTGAGGAGGTGCAACTGTCACTAACAAAGGTTTTCACTTCTACTTCTTCCTGGTTCTGCTAAGCTGTGAGCCTTCTACCCTGTTGTCATCTATCCTCCAAATGTCTCCCCAGTAAAACAAAAGTGAAAAATTGGAGGGCGGGAGACATGTGGGAGGACATATGCACACTCTGTATGTAAAACTGTGTCAAAATTGGAAACACAGACTTTATTTCAGTTTAATCTGAACAAAGCATTTTAAAAGGAAATTCAAATCATTATTCCTAATGATGCACCAAAGTACCTTCAAGTTCAGATCTGCTTGGATGTTTTAGGGAACCTGTTATACTATCAGACTACTAAGTAGGCTCCATCCCAGAGATGCAGGAATGGTTTAACATAAGTAAATTAGTAAGTGGAATCCACCAAGTAAACAAATTGAAAGGAAAAACCCATGGTCATCTCATTAAATATAGAAAAGACCTTTGACAAAATCCAACACCATTTCATGATAATAGTACTGGAGAGATTAGGGATTGAGGTGACATACCCAAACATGATAAAGGCAGCTTACAGCAAGTCTTTAGCCAACATCAATTTAAATGGAGAGAAACACAAGGCTTCTAAAATCAGGAACAAGACAAGGTTGTTCACTCTTTCCATAATTATTCAATATGGTACTTGAAATCTTTTTAATAATGATTTATTTATTTCTATTTTATGTGCATTGGTGTTTTGCTAGCATCTATAGTCTGTGTGATGGTGTAAGATCCCTGCAACTGGAGTTATAGGCAGTTGTGAGCTGCCGTGTGGGTGCTGGGAATTGAACTGGGGTCTCCTCTGCAACAAGTGCTCTTAACCACTGAGCCATCTCTCCAGCTCTAATATTTGAAATCTTAACTAGAGCACTAGAAAATAACTAAAGATGAAGGGTTTGCAAACTGGAAAAGAAAACTAGAAATATCTTTATTAATGGATGATATGATAATATACATAAATGAACCTAAAAATTCCACTGACAAACTTATACAGCTGATGACATTTTAAGTATCTGGATACAAGATTAACTCATAAAAATCAGTAGTCTTCCTACATACAAGTGACAAATGGACTGAGAAATAAATCAGGGAAAACTGCCTTTCAGAAAAGAATCAAATAATGTAAAATAGCTTAGGATAAATTTGATCACGTAAGTGAGAGGTTTCTATGATAAAAAATGTTTAAGAAATAAAATAAAGAAGATATAAGAAAAGTGAAAACTATCCCAAACTCATGGATTGGATACTATTATAATAATAATTTGTAGGACTAAATACAGTAAAAATGGTCATCCTACCAAATGCAATTTACAGAACCAATGGAATCTCCATAAAAATTCCAACACAATTCTTCACAGATTTCAAAAGAACAATTTTCAGCTTCACATAGAAACACACACACACACACAAAAAAAAAAAACAGGAAAGTTAAAACAATTATGAATTATGAAAGAATGCTGAAGGTATCACATTCCCTATTTCAAGTTGTATGACAGAGCTATAGTAATAAAAACAACATGTACTGGCATAAAAACAGACATGGTAATCAATGGACTCAAATTGAAGACCAGGATATAAGCACACACTGCCATGGACATCTGATTTTTCTTATTAAGAAGTAAGACAGAAACACACACTGGAATAAAGACAGCATCTTCAACATATGGTGAAGGTCAAACCAGATGCCTGCATGTAAAAGAATCCAAACAGATCCATATTTATAACCTTGCACAAAACCCAACTTCAAATGGATCAAATACCTCAACATAAAACCAAACACACTGAATAGAAGAGAAAGTAAAAAATAGGTTTTAATTCATTACTACAGGGAAAAACTTTCTGAACAAAACACCATTATCACAGGCACTAAAATCAACAATTAGAAAACAGGACCTCATGAAGCTGAAAAACATCTGTATGACCAAGGACAAGGTCTTTCAAATATAGCTGTAGCCTAAAAAATGGGAAAAGGTCCTTATGAACTATACATTTAATAGAAGGATAACATCTAAAATTTATAAAGAACTTAAAAAGCAAGACATCAAGAAAACAAGCTAGTTTTAAAAATGGGGTACACACAGACCTAAAGAGAATTCTTCAAAGAGGAAACTCAAGTGGTTGAGAAACACTTAATGAAATCTTCAACATCCTTAGCTATCAGGGAAATGCAAATCCAACCTACTTTGCGATTTCATCTTACAGCTCATGATCAATTAAAGTGACAGCTCATGCTGGCAAAGATGTAGAGTAAGGGGAATACTCATCCACTGCTGGTGGGTGTGCAACCTTGTACAGCCACTATGGAAATCAGTGTGGCAGTTCCTCAGGAAGATGGGCATCTATCTACCTCAAGATCCAGCTACACCACTGTTAGGCATATACCCAATGGATGCTTCATCCTACCACAGGGACATTAGCTCAATCATGTTCACTGCTGCTCTATTCACAGTAGCCAGGAACTGGAAACAACCTAGATGTTCCTCAGCAGAACAATGGATTATAAAAATGTGGTAAATTTACACAATGAAGTCTTACTTAGCCATAAAAAAATTAAATCATGAAATTGGCAGGAATAAATTAAAAAAAAATCCTGAGTGAGTTATCCTAGACCCAAAAGACAAATGCAGTGTGTATTTGCTTTTATGTATACATTAGCTGTTGAGTCAATGATAACCAAGTTACAACATGTATAACCCAAAAGATTAGGTATAGCGTATGGGTCTAGGGTAGACAGATAGCCCTCCTTAGGAAAGGGAGATAAAACAGATAGTTATGGATGCATGGGAGTTCTGAAATAGGAGGAAAAGTGGGAAAGGAAAGAGGAGGCAGGGACACGGAGAGACAGCTGAAATTAAGATCTACTTGAGGGTACTATGGAAACCTAATACCATAGAAGCATCCTAAAATATAGACATCTATTATCCGGATCTAAAAGAAATTGTCAAATAATGAGATGATAAAGTCCCAAATGAACATTTCTTTTTACCAAATGAAGCTTCCAGTACTGGGATTGGGTTACATTTAATTGAGTTGTTGGCCAAAGGGGTCCCATGGGAATTTGACAAACAATCTAGGCTATTGGCAAGACAGGGGACTACTTTCCACAAATAGACAGCATGGCCACACTGGTGAAGACAACACCTATAATTCACTGAACAGGATAACTACATAGAGCCTTTACTCCTACACTCTAGTGTCTTTGGCAAAGGAAGGTATTTTGTCTGCTACCAAAAGAGAAGTGTAAACACCAAACAGATACAAACCCTTTGGTTGACAATAGTGTCCTGTCTGCAAGACAGGCTAGTGTAAAGGGGGCACAAAGCTTGTGTGGGTAACTATTTGGGAATTCGATCTGATAGGCAAGTGCATTGGGGAGGCTTGACCCAATGTGTGTGGTCTTCTCTGGGGATGTGACCCAATAAGAACCGGGGCAAGGATTGCATGCTCTCTTGGATGCTGCATGGCTTGGAGCTTCCCTTTAGTCATTTGAGAATGAGGTTACCATTGCAACAGTAGAGAGATGGTCCCCGAGTGGGAACAATGGGGCAGCTGGTGATACAACTTTGACTCCTCGTTCTATCTTATAATTATTGTGTGATTTTAAAGAAAGTTAACACAATCCCTAGACTTCCCTCTTTACCTGGCATCCACCTTGGGTCTTGAACCATGACCCTGAGATTAAGAGTCTCATATTCTCCTGACTGAGCTAGCTGGACAGTGGACCATGCACAGTGCAGACGAAGCTGCTGGGGCATGCAGAACTACACCAACTAGAGCGGTAGCCCCTACTTCCTGGAACACGGTACCCTCTTACCCCCAGTAGTTGCATGAAGGAAACTGATTGTAACCCCCTGGATCTGCATAATATCTGACTGTGGCTGCCATCAAAGTGAACCCAGAAGGGCTGTTATGATCTGGTGACCAGTTTCATGGAGATTACCATGGGGATCATTGTTGGGGTGGTGTTTGGAATGGCATTCCCCCAGTTGATTGGCATGAAGTTGGCTTGTAGTCTGCTCCAGTTCATCATTCTGAGTCAGTGTGCAGTGCAGTCTTTCAAGAACTAGGGAAAAGAGGCCTGCTTTTAAAGGAACTGCCACAGTCTCTGGAAGACTCCCAACAGAATGCCAGAGCACAGCCCATAATCTCTCTACCCTGCTCCTACCACCACTCCCCACAACCAACACTGTTACCCAGTGTATGTCCTGCCTTTCTGCCCACATCATGTGTAGTGTCCATCTTGTGAAGCCATGCTGTACCACAGTAACCAACCAATATGATTTAACAGAGAGCCCACTCCATGAAAATAATCCCATATCCCAAACTGCCCTGAACCTAGGATAAAACCAGATACAACTGTTCTAAATAAATAAATAAATAAATAAAATGACTTCTAATAACATTTTGCTATATATGCAGATCAGTGCTTTGCTCTGCCATCATCAGAGTAGCTTCATCCTGTAGCAGATAGGACAAACACAGAGACCAACAGTCAGACATTAAGCAGAGAATAAGACACCTTGCAACACTCAGCCCTAAATGGGATGTCTCCATCAAATCCCTTCCCTCAGGAATCAGGGAGCCCTTCTGAAGAGGAGGTGTAAAGACAGGAAATGCTAGATGGGGAGGTACACACCAAGAAAAAAAAATCAACATAGTCAAAGCTCATATGAACTCATAGAGACGGAGGCAACATGCATGGGTCTATCTTAGGTTCTTTGCATAGATACTATGACTTCCAATTTAGTCTGTTTATGTGGTTTATGAGTGTGTGAACAAGTGGCTCTGTTTCTTGTGCCTTCTCATAAACCCTACTCCTTCTGTTAGTTTTGTTCAATTCCAATGTGTTAATTTTATTTTATTTATTTTATTATTATCTTATATAATCCTGGATATTTTCTAATGAGAGACAGGAAGGGGTGGATTTGGGTGGGAGGAGTAGTCGGGAGGAACTGCTAGAGAAGAGGGAGAGGAAACAGTAATCAGGATGTATTATTTTAGGGGAAAAACCATCTATTTTCACTAAGAGGAACAAAAACAACAGCAGCAAGGGAAAACACATATTTCTAAGTTCTGTATGCAGTAATAATAATTATTTTGTTTTTACCTTAAATGTGAAATGAGAAGGACTGTGGGCCATTGGACAGAGGCACTGTTTTTCCTGTTCCTGAAGTCTGTTTTCTCCCCCTCTACTATTTAAGAAACACACACAGGTTGCTGACAACGCGTGGAGAGCGGCTTGTGTTGTAGTTTTCACTTTCTCGGCTGTGAACAAGTGCATATGTGAGGCTGCTCGTGAATGCACAAGCGTGTACTCTGTCTGCATTAAATAAAATCACAACACGAAGCACATCTCTTCATTCATGTGTGCCTGCAGTCCACCTCAAGGAGACTGAAAATATAAATACAAGCTGCTATTTTGGTGTGATCACATGAATATGGCAGCTTGTATTTTTTTCCCCTGTAACATTTTAACACTGGGCAGATTGTCTGCATTAACACACACCAAAATCAATTCTGCTTTAAAATTGCTTGTAAAATACCCCTTCCCCCAGAGGAATTTGTTTTTAATTTAAATAAAAAATAGATTCTAAGGAAAACTGTGTAAAATATTCCAACAGTTAGGACATTCTGGGAGTACTTCTGCAGAAAAGGAATGAAGGCTAAGGTAGACTTCACATTGAAAAGACTAATAATTAAATAAATTAGTTCTGTAAAACTGTTTAGATAGTACTAATATATGAGGGTTTTCAACAGTGGTCTACTTGCTATCAGCACATCACAATGTAATAGAGAATTACACTTGACCAAAACTTACATAGTCTCATAAATTATAAAACTGGAGACTTCTCAAGGGGAGGGAAAACAATGCAAACAGTCAGCATATGCCATTTCCATATGCAATTTGAGTAAACCTAAAACATATTCATATAATATAATATAATATACAAAAATAACAATTATCTATACAGTGCTATTCAACAGAGCCTTCTGTCAGGAGCCAATTTCCTCCAAGGATTATTACAGGAACCATCACCCTGGGGAGTCTGCAGAGAACCCCACACCCATAATTGTGTTAGGAATCGTTCTATTGACAGAGCCTACCCCACACCCAAAATGGCTGTTAATGGAAAGCTATCTGTTAGCGGAACCCATCCCACATTCCAAACTATCTAAAGATCTAGGTGTGTCAACTCTTGACTTCTTGGCCTACAGTGACCTGACCGAAGATAACCTCCTGCCTACGGGACCAACTCGGACCATGTGACCAACGTGAACCACGCGGAAAGAGCCCAGGCCCCTGTGCCCATCCCCCAACTCTTTACCCTATAAAAGTTGTACCCGTCTCTAATAAACTGAGGCTTTGACAAGAACCCCCGCTTAGCCTCCTTCCTTTTTCCTAGCTCATATCTTCCAGGTAGTGCCTCTTCGTGACCCTGGAATAACTGAACTGCTAGGTGGGTTACTAACCCTAGACTAAGTAACCCACCAAGGCAATCAACAGCCTTCTGCAAAGTTTGAAACACTCTACATAGGTCTGTCCAATAGCTCTTAAGATTTAAATGTGATTAATGTAAATGAGACTTAATTTTAAAATTTTATTCAAAATTACCTTAGTTGCTGATAATGTGGTTTCTAACAAAGTGACTAATACATATCTTCAGGTTAAAAGAGAATATTGCTATTAATGACAAAAGATATTTTTTTAAAAATGAGGATACAACGTTGTTTGGCCTATAATTTATATAAATATTATATAATTTATATAAATTATAAATAAAAGCAAGCTATAAAATAAAAATATTCTATCTTGTAGACTCACAGAAGAAAAAGAACTATCTAAGATGTTAACAATGACTGAGAATAAAAACGATCAAAAGTTAAAGATGATGATGAGCAAATCCTAGAGGCAAACAGGTATACTTTTAAGTATGGCCAAAGTTAAAAAAAATACTAACTCAAAGAATTTTAATCATTTACTTTAGGAGACAGAATATATCTAAAGAAAAGATAAGACTATTTGGCAAAGCTCATAGTATGTTAATCTACAAATGGTACTATAGATGTTGTGTATTTTTAGAATAGACCTTGATAGACCAAATAACATATTTCCTTGGCATCTAGTATGAACATGCTATTGCATCCTGAACTCAGTTATTTTAAATAATGTTAAAAATTTTAAATTGCTAACATTGGAACTTTTGAATTAAAACATGGCAATTTTTTCCCCCAAGAACAATCCAAACTCTAAATTAGAAATTCTAGAGACTGGATTCCTTCATTTACCTTGTACAAAGTTTTGTTTCTGTAATAAAAATTAGGATAGTTACAACTTCATTGATGGAGGAGTGTCATCTTTCTATCTGTTGTTTCATTGGTTAAATAAAGAAACTGCCTTGGCCCTTTAATAGGACAGAAAATTAGGTAGGCGGAGTAAACAGAACAGAATGCTGGGAGAAAGAAGCTGAGTCAGGCAGTCACCATGATTCTCCCACTCCAGACAGACGCAGGTTAAGATCTTCCCTGGTAAGCCACCTCGTGGGCTACACAGATTATTAGAAATGGGTCAGATCAATATGTAAGAGCTAGCCAATAAGAGGCTGGAACTAATGGGCCAGGCAGTGTTTAAATGAATACAGTTTCCATGTAATTATTTCGGATAAAGCTAGCCATGCGGACAGCCGGGTGTCGGGGACACAGCCCCGCTGCACCTATTTCAACACTTCATTAGCCTGAGATAAGGAACAAATAATCTGAAATGAATGTAAACGTCCTGCAGTAAAAATTGAGTAGTGGCTTATTAAAGATGTTAAAATAATGTAAGAGAAAATATTTAATACAGTGAATAGCCAGATGAAAACAATCCAACAGTAAAATACCTTAATTAAGGTCAAACTAGAAGTTTGATCTTAGGAGTATTTTTCTTAGAGGTGCATATGTCTTGTAAGATTGAAAAAATGCGGGGGCTGGAGAGATGGCTCAGAGGTTAAGAGCACTGCCTGCTCTTCCAAAGGTCCTGAGTTCAATTCCCAGCAACCACATGGTGGCTCACAACCATCTGTATGGGGTCTGGTGCCCTCTTCTGGCCGGCAGGCATACACACAGACAGAATATTGTATACATAATAAAATAAATAAATAAATATTAAAAAAAAAAAAAAAAAAAAAAAAAGAAAGATTGAAAAAATGCTAAAAAGCCGAGTGAAATCGAAGAAACACTGATCATCACTGACTATTTCCATCATTGGCTGTTATTGTGCATCACTCTGACAATGTATCTTGAGACCAAAAGAAAACAAAGAAACAAAACAAAACAAAAAAAGCCAGCCTAAATCAAAACAACAACAACAACAATAAAACAATATCAGGGTCTATCCATAAGATCAGAAGTAGACATAGACTTAACACCAGAGGTCTTGGACACATGGCTTCTCCTATGGCACTAACTGATCTCATTATAATCTCTTTTTTATGCTTTCCCTATTAGATTTGAATTTCTTACTGGGTACATGTCATACTTATTTTGGCATCTACTATGCCTGAAAACCCTGGAAATTAATAAAAATGTTTAAATGCACATGAGATAGACTTAAATAAATATAAGACCTAAGTTAAATAACATGTAAAAGTTACAGGAAAACTGAACAAAATGCAAACTTCAAAATCCAAAGCGGAAAGTCCATAAAATATGTCATGGATATGGTGAGTGGCAGGGACTCACTAGTATCCTTTTCCTCTGAAGACTCAAATTATCTTCCAACAGCTGCTCATTAAAAATGGAAACCAATCCGAGCAATGTTCCCGTTTTTTTATATTCCCTTCTTTAAATTACTTAGTCCTAGTACCTACCCACTATTCCACTTTGCTCCTCCAGACCTGTTACCATCATTAATAACTCTCCACAGTAAAAATAAATCCTGTGATCAGACTTCCTTTATTCTCCAGTGTCCTGCAACCCAGTATGTTTTAAAAACCCAAAATTCTTAAGTAACAACTTAAGAAAGTATAAATTCTCTGAACTGCACTTTTCCCCCTTCCATTGTATTACTAGTAGTTTTATAGATTCAACTGATAATGATGGATTTAGATCACTAGAAGATAGGGATGGTGATTCATGCTTTTAATCCTAGCACTTGGGAGGTAAAGGCAAGAAGATCATGAGTTCAAGGCCATTTTGGCTTTGTAGGGAATGCAAGGACAACTAGGGCTAAATGTGACCCTGTTTTAAAAGCAACCAACCATCACCACCAACAGATGCAATGTGGTAATAATATTCAAGCTATTAGACTTTGATGATTTTGCAATCTGGTAAAACTAGTTACTCTATCTTCAATAGTACGTATTCTGCATTTTTTTCTTGTTCTTCAGTTTTTGTTTTGTTTTCTTTGAGATAGGGTTTTGCTACATAAACCAGGCTGGCCTGGATTTCCCAGACGTCGCGCTGTCTCAGCCTCTGTAGTACTAGGATTAAAGGAGTGTGAAATCTTGAATAGAGAAGGTATGGTAACTTCCTCTCTTGTATAAAGAGACTTCAAGGAAAGCTAGCAAGGAATCACCCAGACTTCCAGCTACACTTTAAATTCTATAATACTCTAAACAGCTACACTTTAGACTCTCCCATATACCTACCCTGAATCTTGTACTTACCTTCAAATATTCTAGAAGAAAAGGAAAGAAAAAAAGAACAGGAAAAAAATTAACTCTAAATGTATTGATGTACATATCTTACATTCTTTGGGAAAAAGAAAAACAGAAAACAAACAAATAAAAACCAGAACAGCTTTTGTGTGTGTGTTTTCAAGATCTAACAGTTTCTTACACAGCCAGGAAGAAATATTTGAGCTATAAGCAAAATGATGAATAAGCTCTTCTTACGTGTGGTGCTTATAGGAATTCATACTCCTCTCTTATTTTATATTTTTTGATCACTCTGAAACACTATGGTTTCTGAATGTGTGATTTTAGGCCAGTGCCATTATCCACCCACTTCCATTTACGATTTACAGAAAGTTGAATTAAAATTCCTCCTCTGAGATAGAATAGCTCTGACACTTTTAAAATCAGACACTGTTACTATTTTGGCTAGTAACATGCAATACTGTTTTATTACCATAAGGTCTGTTTTTCAGACAATGATTAACAAAGTTGTATGATCAATAAGGAAATCCCTTTGTTCTCCATGTGCCTCATATGTGCCAATACAAAGGTGCTTTAGCTCCCGAAAATCGGTGCAAAGGAGACTAAGAACTAACCCCTAAGAGCTTGTTTTTAAAAGTGGGTGGCTCCTGAACTAACTGGGAGAGGCAAGATAACTAAAATGATTTTCACTTCACACACTAATTGCAGTATAGCTGATCTCAACTCCTGATTCTTTTGAATACTGTTGTTTTTAAGTATTTATTCTACGTATTGAATAGTGTAGGTAATTTGGTGGTAGTTCAAGTCATCTGATTCTCTGTTGTTCTGGGATAAAAAAGCACGATTTGAGTGTTAGAAAGCTAGAGGCCTGACATTGTCAGAGACAGAATTACAAGGGAAGACACTGGAAAAGTTGCAGAAGGTTAAGTATTTGTGATGCACTCTCTTGCAGGTTTGCAGCTCCAGTGATTAACTTTACTAGCTAAAACACTACTCTATTTTGCATGCATGTTGAGCGTCCCTAATTAAAAATCCAAAATCAAAAATTTTGAGGGTTTTGAATCAATATTCAAAAAGTTTTGAATTCTCAAACATTTAGGATTTGGAATGTTTAGACTAAGGATTACTAACTGGCAAGTTCTAAATAGACAGTCAAAATACGACATAATCTGCTCGCAAGAACTTCTGGCAAAAGGACAATAAACCTTAAGGGAATCCATACAAACTTTGGGAGGTAATTACTATTATCCCCATTCACAGAAAAGTACAAGGAGAGAGAGAGGATACTGAGAGTATTTCCCAAGAGATAGTGCAGAGAGATGAAGCTGGTTTGTAACAGTGATAGAACATTTACTGTGCCAAAAGAGGTGTTTTTCATGTGAGTGTTGGATAGACTACCAGAACAGGTTATTCACACACCTGAACAGCACCCAGAGGAAAGCAAGAAGAATAACCACAGTAAACTGGAAGGAGAAGGATACAGAGTAATTTGGCTAGAAGGCAATTCATATATATATATATATATATATATATATATATATATATATATAAGCTGTCCAAATATTATCACTATAAATAATCACACAATACAATCCTTTTAGAATAGTGTGAACTATCAGAAATTGATAAAGCTAGCATTCTTTGGTCGATATTCACTTTATTTTGAACATTTTGAAATCTTTAAGAAAAAAATTTGTGGAATCAAAATTTATTTAGAAAAACAACTTTGCATTAAGTAAGTAGAAAACAATTAAGACAATTTAGGGTTCTTTATGGATCTCACACTGTGGTAAACTGTAGAGAAGTAACACCGTTTTGAATCAGTGGACAAACACAGCTCTACCTACGTTCTTTTGACGTCCTGCTCAATCATAGACCGCAATTCTTTATCCTGGAAGAACTTGTTCCAAAGGCTCTGGAAAATGAGAATAACCTAATTAGAACAATCTCACACTGTGTGACTTTTATGACTTCAATTTAATAATTTAAGTGATTGAATTTATTATTCTCTAAGCTGTCACTTTGGATTTCTGAGATCGGAAACCTGGCAGAAATAATTTCTATTAAAATTTGCTCTAATTCAAAAGCTTACATTTTTTTTTCAATTTTCCTTACTGTATACATTTTTGAAGGTTCTATCATCTCTGTAGGATGAAGGGCACTTCCACTGCTCTTTTCTTCCACAAGAGGCATTTACATTTTCAAAATGTAAACTTGGGGAAGGTCTAAAAATTTCTTAATGATGGGCTAAGGTGGCACACAACTTTAATCCCTTCAACTTTGGAGGCAGAGGCAGGCAGTGCTCTGTGAGTTTGAGGGACAGCCTATCAAGTTCCAGTCTAGTCAAATCCAAGTAGTAGGGCCTTCTCTCAACAAAACAAAGGAACAAGTCCAACCATCTAAAAATTATGTAATAGCTTATGATGATATAGCAAAGTTTACATCAGAAAATTACTAAGATATCTATAAAATGAGGAAATTTTTTCCTCAGCTACATACACAGGTGCAGAGCAGCAACAAGTGAGAAAGTTATATAGTCTCTGTCAAGTAGTAACTGCTACACTCCACCAGGATATGAGCTTCTCCACAGTCACTACAGGTAGTTGCTTTCTTCCAGGGATAGTCCTGCCAAGTGTGGACTTCTAAGGTGTTCCTTAGTCTTTTTTTTATTCCACTAAAAAACTGATGCCTCCTTCCTCATCACTTTAGAGTTAGCTCTTACGAGACCCCTTGCACTTATAACACACACTCATGCATGCACACACGCACCAACACACCAGCCCCTACATGTCTCAGGGACTGAACCCATGTGATCAGGCCTGGAAACAAGTACCTGAAAATTTAATTTTGAACATGAAAAATTCTTAGACTGTGGACACAAGCCTATAATTAGCAGTTAATTATTCATACTGAAAGTTAGCCAGGGACAAATAGACAATCCATTTATTTCCCTATGTTCTAATGGATTGATGTTTTTAATTAAATTAGCCAAATTCTGGCAAATTTTCCACCAAGGAAAACAGAGTCCAAGAAAACAGGTAGCCGTTTTTACACTGAAACACAGCTTGTATTAATGACAATATGGTTAAAGTCAAAATCAAGTATATAAATTTATAACAATAATGAAACATATTTTGGAAGACAACAGCCAACCTAAAATTGCCATTTACTTCTCAAAATAGAGCATTCCTACATTTAAAAAGCAAGAAATAATTTACAGTACAGTGGATAGTCCAGAGAAATTGCTATGGGGTAGATCTAACAGTTCCTACAGCCGCTGTGTTGACAGCTTAGCGTCTTAGCACTATTGGGAGGTGCAGAACCTCTAAGAGCTGGGCCCACAGGTGCTGAGTAGATGCCTCAGCAGATAAGATGCAAGCATGAGACCCTGGGCTTGAATTCTCAGCATCCACATACAAAGCTGAGTGTGGCTTTCTGTGGCTCTAACCCCAGCAGTGGGGAGCAGAGACAGATGGTTCCCAGTTAACTAGTCTAGCCGAAAGCAAGCAGGAGTTTTAGTGAGACCTGGTCTCAAGGGAACAAGGCAAACAATGGCAGAGCTGGATACCATGTCCACCTCTGGCCTCTACAGGTGTGCATATATACATGTCACACACACACACACACACACACACACACATCAGGATCTAGGTAGTTCAGCATTTAGAATAATGAAAACAGGGCATGAAATACATTGTTTGCATAAGGATTTTCAGATAAGATACCCTTACCCTACGCAAATGACATAAATCATTAAAGCATGATTTTCAGAATGAAAAGGTTGGAACAAGAATAGAAAAGGGCTCAGTAGTTTAGAGCACTGGTTGCTCTTGCAGAGGACTTGGTTTGGTTGTCAGCAACCATATGGTGGCTCAAAACCACACATAACTGCCATCTCAGGAGATCTACTTGACTCCTTTGGCTTTCAAAGGCACCAGACACACAAATGTTACACAGACATACATGTAGGCAAAACATTCATACAAATAAAATAATGAAATAATTGAAAAAAATAAACATAATAAAAAGGAACGTTACTCCTTCATCTTGTGAAAGGGGATTGTTGATCATCAGATCCTGCTGGCCAACAGCTTTCCTTGGATTAGTGATATGCTGGTAAAGAAAGAGACATATCATAGATCAGAGGCTGGTGAACTTTAAATTAAGCATATGAAAATAACTGCATTAGTTACATTTACTCTTTACTTACTATTTCTTTAATACTGCTATACCATGCTCTTAGTTCTTTAATTCTACTTATCCATTGACTTTTGTCTTGAGGAAGAACACAAAGAAAGAGCTATTGGGGGAGAGAAAAAGAGATAACTTTATAAAAAGTAAAATCTACTAAGTATGAAAATCAGGTTAAATAAAATTGCTTGAAAATATAAAGAAACACCCCATTTGTGACATGTTCCATTCAATATAACCATTTCAATTCCCAATAATATGCTCATGGATATATTAAAAATAGTTAGAATAGTCAAAAACTAAATAATCAATGGTTAAAAAAGAATTAAAAATTTAAATCACAAAATAGATTTAAGCTTTCTTCAAGATTTATTCTAAAAAGGGAGGAACACAGACAGAGGTTCATTTCTAATTGTCCTGGAACTGATAGGAAGCTAGTGCAGGTAACACCTGTAAGCAATCATTAGGTCTGCAGGACATGGAGGGATTTGAGGGTTGAGGGCATGAAGTGAGGCTGCTCCTTTAACAGCACAGAATGTAATTTACAACTAGCAGTCAGTTTATCAAAGTAACATTCTTAAAATGACAGATTTGATTTAATTTAATACATTAATAAAATGAATCCAGACTTAGGTCTATTTTTAGTAAATGTAATATACTTAAACAAGAGGAAGTGAGGGTGGGGCACAAATATTTGAATACCAATTTTCTAGCAGCAGGTCTCTTGTCTGCCTCTTAAGAAAGAAAAACACATTTTCATTATTAAATCTAAATTATTAAATCTAGAACCATATAATACATCATGTATTTCTTATTATTTTGATTTGCACAGACTTTACATGCTCAATTTATGCAGATAGTACTAAAAATACTGATAGAGGTCATTTAAAAAGTAAGTCTACACTCAAATTCATTCATTTTAGAGAACAAAAAGGGTTAAGTTTTCAAAGCAATTAAAAAGATGACTACAGATTACATTACCACTTTGGTCACCAATGCCCCTTCTCTCTGAAGGAGAATGACCCAGTTTCCTTCTGCTCTCCTGCTTGCCCTCCATTTACGTTTCTAAGAAAAGAATGTCAAGTCTTTTCCATGTGCTCTTTAGTGAGACAAAAGGAGGATGACTAATGATAGCAGCTCAGATAATAGGGACTTCAAGTTTACCCACTTCATTTCTCAGGCCCAACTTCAAGAAAATCTAAAAAAGCTGGGTGGCTCACAATCATCTGTAATGAGGTCTGGTGCACTCTTCTGGCCTTCAGGCATACACACAGAAAGAATATTGTATACATAATAAATAAATAAATAAATAAATATTTTTAAAAAAAAGCCTCCTCCATGTAATTTAACAGTACTTCTCTGAAAAGTTCACCATTAAAAGAAGTAAAAAGAGTTACTTCGAAGGATTCATTTACTAGCTCTGCTTGCCCAAGTGGCTCAACCTTATTAGTAAATGTCCTATACAAGGTAAACATGAATGGTCTAAAAAGAAAAAAAAAAAAAAGGAGTAAAATCACCTGGAAGATTCAGTGATCCCTGTGTGGTAATCTTCCAGGGCATAGGTAATGTGCTGATACACTTCCACCACCAACTGTAAATAAATATTTCCTTCTTACCTTCCAGCAGATGCTACGGAACCTGCTGCTTCTCAGCTGCCCATTAATCCCCTTCTGTCTTATTGTTGCCAAGTAATTGTTGTTTACAAATAGTTCTTCCCATTCTTTCCTGTAGGAAAGAAACCAGATCAGTGGTGTCCTTCTGTTAAAATCCTTCTACAAGAGGAGTGCTACATGAAACTAATTTTAAATAGCCTAAGAAATTTAACTTCTAAAATGCATATATTTAGTGGTGTTCTGTGTCTGAACGAATGGCTGTCTTCTTGGACACAGTTCTTCTGTAGATTTAATGAATATGTAGATCGCTATAATTATCCTAGCTTCTGAAATTTGTAATGTCTATGGAGGCTATTCCATTTCCTCGAAAACACTGGTAGTATAGTTCAGTGAATAAATAAGAAAAATGACTCTTTATAAAAATATATGACTTATTTATATATTAACAAAAGTACAACTGTTTCCAAAATTACATAACAAAGAAATGGCCTGTTGGTTGTACTGACTTCTCACATGAATGAACTCTTTGAGTAACTCTGATTTGTTTCTTGCTAGGCTGGACAGCTAAATACAACAGAACAACCCCTTTTCAACAGTGCATGTTTCCTACTGAAATCTCCACAGCAGCTCATTACACCATCAGTGTGAAAATGTTAACAGGTGCAGAGAAATTAAAGACAACATAAAAACTGTTAAAGGCAAGCTTGAATACCTTGTAGTACCTGCGGCTGAGTAGATAAACAATTGAAATATGCCTCATAGGCATGCAGGCACCAGGGGCCCACACCTGCGCCTCATTAATATACAAGTAAATCTGCTCTACTGGGAAACAATTGGAAATTAATTGTCCCAAACCATTAACTGAAGTTGACTAAAGAAATTAGACCAACACTCCCAGCATCTTGCACCAAATTAAACGATAAGAGTCATTTGTCAACAGTTGAGGCTACTGAGATCTGCTTCATGAAATTACCCTTCCATTCCAAATACTACAATAAAATTTACTTAAGATGCAAAATTCAGTATCAAAACCAAAATCCCAGATACAATCTCTGAAGAAAGATACTCTAAAGAAGAAAGCTACTGAAACCTCAAAAACACAAGGTCATCAGTAGCCGGATTCCATGTATGTTGAGAAAGGACAAAATAATAATATCTACCTTAAAAAAAATGTTATATAAGGACTGGGTATTTCCATGGCATAGGTATTTCAGTCTCCACTGTGGGGCAAACTTATTTTTACAAGTGCCAAGATGCCTGCTGGGCACATGAACTCAAGAGAAGCTGTGGTGACCTACACAAGGCCTTGTAGAGATCAACTTTGTTTAAAATTCCAACAAGGAGTCCGGAGGAACTCCTGAGGCACCCAAGCATACCTGAGGAACTTTGGCAGTTAATGACTGCTTGGGGAGAAGTTTGATGGCTACTCTTGGTGGTCAACTTAACTACACCTGGAATTAATTGAAACTCAAAAAAAGAGGGCACACCAGTGAAGGACTTTTTATTCAAATAAGCAAAAAACCACACAAATTTATTACAGACCTTTTGAGATGGGAAGATATGTATCTGTATACACATATATACACAAAGAGAGAGGGGGGAGGGAGGGAAAGAGGGAGAGAAAAAGGGAGAAAGAGAGAGAAGAGAGAGATTCTGTAAATTCTGTTACTCTAGAGAACCTTGACTAGTAGCCATGGGTTGATTTCCCATGCCCCAGTGGATAAATCTAGGCCCATATATGCAGCACTAAATGGACTCAGTGCGTTACATAATAAGTGTTTTCAATTCCAATAAGTTCTACACATACACTCATATTATGTTTTTATGAATTTCTCAGTAATGTTCAAAGATAAGCACATTACAGAGATCTGTCTCAGCTTGTGAACAAAATGAACAGATTTCAAATGTATTCTGAATCCCAAATTAATTTGTAAAACAAACAAACAAAAACAAGTGTTCTCATGGCCTGGAAGCCATCAATAATTCTGGATAGGAAAAAGAAGTATGAACTAGTGACTTCCAATCTCTGGCTAGACCGCCATCCCATCGAGTAAAGTAGGCTTCTAAGGTAGTGGTAGGCTTCTGTGCCCCTTATGCAATGAAGCATAGTTATTAGGTGTGATGAGTGCCTTGAATTGACCCTGTGCCTTGATTGGCACAAAGGAAAGGAGCCTGGGGCAAAGAAATTTGAGTATCTCTAAAATCTGCAATCATTTAAACTTATTTATACATATAGTTTAATTAAGGTGTAACACTGCAAATTGATGAAATCTCTAATGACGGAGGCACACAAAGGCCACAAGGTAATCTACTGTCTCTTCTATGGAATAGTATTTGACCAATAAAGTGATAAAAAGCAATACTCATGCAGTGTCTACTAACTGCTTAGCATTCACAGAAACACAATGGGGTGTGAACAGACAAATCTTTAAACCAATGATGGTAAGATTAACAAAGCTCTTGGGTACAAGAAATGGTTTTATTATAATTAAAACTAAAGACTTAAAATAACTAAAATCACAGCTACAAGAATTGATCTATCTGAAGTTAAAGAGACTACAAAGGGCAAGAGAAGCTGAGCCAAAATAAATTTTTTTTTAGTGAGCATAAATATGAATGATAGAACTAACTGATCATGAACTTTGGGGAAAATAATATGAAATACTAAGGACTTGCTGGTAGAGATTCTTAATTTATTTAGCATAAATAAATAAAAATTAGTGAGCAAATTTTGTCTTATATATCAGATATACAGGGTAGTAGTGGGCAGATCTGAACTGCAAAAACCTGTTAATAAATGCCACCAAACGATAAAAAGTTAATTGCAATATTGTAGACAAAAACCCTTTTTGGTTTGCTTGTTTTTGTTTTTCCTGACAGGGTTTCTCTATGTAGCTCACACTGGCTGTCCTTGAACTCACAAACTCACAGAGATTCACCTGCTTTTGCCTACCGAGTGCATGCATCACCACCACCTACACAAAAAACTTTCACCCCTACAGAAGCCAGTTTCTTTAATTATGTGTCTTTAACTACTCTTCAAATGAGGAAACAAATATTTAGAAAAATTAAACTACTAACAAGAGAAAAAGCAAATCAATGTAAATTAGGAAAAGTACCTTTAAGAATAAGTGAACTAAAGACACAGCATGATTCAGACAGCACAAAGAAAATGATCTGTCAGTCAAGCAGGACAGAAATGGGATCTCATGCTTTCTCCTCAGATGTGAGTTACTATTCCGTTTAAAGGAAGAAAGAAGGTAAGTTGTCAACAGTCCAACCAAGAAGATGTGGAATGACCACAGTGAAGAATGATCCAGTACATTTAAACATTTAAGAATTCTTTACTTTTTTACTTTTTAAAGATTTCATATATGAGTAATGTATTTACAGATTTCCTTACTCCCCTTCTTCCTTCCAATTCCCTCCCACATATCCTCAACTCCCTCTCAAAGTCATGGGTTTCTTTTTAGTATTACTGTTTTATAGAGATATAAACTAATACAGAGAACTTACTAAGTCTGTTTGGTTAGTATTGCTAGTATGAATTATGTAAGGCTGATCATGTGGTACTGGATATATTTAGGTGGGCTCCTCTTTAGGAAAGACATTCTCCCTCCTCAGCAGTCATTAACTGCCTGGAGCTATTCCCTACCAGTAAGGTTTTGGGTGACAGATTCCATTCAACCTGGCAGTCCAACTAGTGGTATCATTGTTTACATGTTATTCAGGCAATCATATCATTTAAGTTCATGGCTGAAGCTCAGACATGATCTTTCAACAGGCACCCTGGTCCTCTGGCTCTTACATTCTTTAGGTCCTCTTTTCTATGATGCTCCCTGAACTTTGGGGGTAGAGACCTTGATCTTTAGCTACCCCTTTGAAAAAAAGCATTAATTAGTGCCACTAAGTGGCAAGTACTCTACCACTGCAGGCACTAGATCCCCGAAAACAATCAGCACTAAAACACTGATTAGCAGTGGCTGTCTTCGAATTAATCTGATAATGCTGATAAGTACTTGGAATTACACAGGTGCTCCTGAAGGAGACCACTGTGAGTGAATAAAACTTGCCAAGTATGTAGTGACTGTTCCCTAAAAAAACTCCAAACCCAAAGAAGCAAAATAGCAAATTTTTGCAATTGTAACTGATGACTTCCCTTTCAATAAGACTTAGTTCCATAGTTAGCCTTCTGCAACGGTTTGTTTTGATTTTTGTTTCTGACATGAAAATCAGCTTGCTTTGTTTTGACAGAGCATCTTACTGTGTAGTCCTGGCTAGCCTGAAACTCCCTATGTAGATCAGGCTGGCCTTAAACTCAGAGATCCACCTACCTCTGCCTCTTGAGTACTGGAATTGAAGGTGTGTGTCACAACACCAAAATCTAGGAAATTATTATGAATATTCAATGAATGAACACAGCTATTGATTATAAAGATATCATCTGTTTTCAATTATATATTATAATGCATTTTCCAATATTTATATTATGAAACCTTTTAAAAATTTTCATACATATTTAGGTCATATTTTCCCCTTCCTCAACTCCTCCCTTACACACCCTCTCTGCTCCCCATTCCATTCTCTTTCTCTCTCTTAAAAAAGTTGAAGTTCAAAGTAAAATAGAGAGAGACTGAGAAGGAGAGGGAGAGAGAGACCAAAAAAAAAAAAGAGGAGAAACACAGGATGAAAACACGGAGTCAGTTCTGTGTTGGACAACTACCGTTAAGCATCAGATTGTCTAGGAGTGTAATTAATATACCCAGTATCACTCCATTTTCCCCCTCTCAAGCAGGTATTAATTGCAAATAACTTGTTATTTGAACTTTTACAGTTCTTGTGCATGCTGGTGTAGTTTCTAACTGATGTCTTCTAAATCTATTGTTTGTTAATTTGTCACTAAAGTGATGCATAATTATGTGCCAAATTTAGAGAAGAAAATTTTAATCAGTGATCTAGATTATGTAAACTACAGGATACATCCATATTCTACAGACAGAGTGTGTTATATATGGTAATTTCTACCCAAATTTTGGATATCACCTGGAAGTGAACAGTGTCCCCATAGCAGTGACATTAAAAAACTCAAACAGCATTCAATAAAATAAAAAATTGGTGGGTGAACAAAATTCAAACAACTATAGTAAGGGGAGTTTGCAAAATACATAGAGTATAGTATTGGAAATCTTTACTATTTGGAGTTTTATGCAGAGTTATTTTGGTCTTTAATGACCCCGGAACTGCTCAGTAGGTAAGAAGAGAAGGGTTATCACTGTGAAAAACGCAAGCAACACAAAGTGGGAAAAGAAAATGAAGGCGGATTCTCAGGCTTCTGGGATGTGCAGTCAAAGTGTGATAGCACAGTAACTCTCAGAACCTGGTCATGCAGCAGAGCAAGGGTAGAAAGCGCTCAACACCTTGTCATGGTCAACAGCAAGGAATGCAGTTGAAGGTACGGAGGAGATGATCTATGAACAGCACTGAATATGGAAACCCAAAGAAGCACGAAGAAAGGGAGACCTGGCATAAAAATGCTTGCACAATTTTGTGTTCCTAATGTATAATATGAGATTTTAAAATTTATCATGTCATCCATGACCATACCTTTTTAAGCAAACACAAAGGGAAACAGACTACTTTTAATTTGTTTCCAATGTATAGAAAACATATTAAGGATTTCTACCAGCAAAAGGAGTGTATCATAATTTCAATATTCTATTCAATATCATCTAAAGGAATGATTTTGAAAATACTAGTCAAATAGAACAAGAACCATCTAACTCGGAATCAACAGAAATATGGAGGGCATAAATTAAGTATGTCAGCATAAGACTACAGAGCGAGAGCGTGGCACAAGGTACGGTAAGCTGCAACACTAGGCCTGCAGGTGCCAAGATCAAGCAGACAAACACTGATGGTATGTGTAATTACCTCATTTTTAGCTTAAATCACAGGTAATGAGGGAACTCCGAGTCTCTAAAAGGCAATTAGTAACTCTACTGGCTTTTTGCTTCCTATATAAGGAATTTTTAAAAAGTTACTCTTAAGCCTTTCTCCCTGCTATAATAAAACATTAGGGCATATCACTCATACATATGTACATACATACAAAAATGGAATGTACAATTACCCACAAGCTTAAAATAATTTCTTCATACATCTAGGTAAAATATGGTCTATTCAATGAGGTGTCACTGAGATAAAGGTGAAGATTAGTTTATCACATGGAGACTTGCTAAAATCTATTGAAAAATTCTGATTCAGATTAGGAATAAATGAAGGCTAGAAATCTTGAGCCCTATCTTACATTCATTAGAATATAAAGAAGTGAATTAAAGTACAGTTGAAGACTCATAGTATAAGACTTTAAAAAATAAAATATGTATCATATTCTTTATGTGACCTTAAATGAAAGATTACATTGAAACTGGTGAGCTCATTTAATCATACTTTTAGGAGATGAATCAAGAAAAACTTCATTAGAAGGTTTCAAATTTTATAAAAATGTTTTATTTATACAAAGTCTTAATTGAATATAATATAATAATGAATATAATAAAAGTCATTATATTACTAATCAAAGGATTAGCATTTAGAAGTATGGTCAGAAAAGGTTCTTATGTTAGACAGTCTCCGTGATGCCAATGAGAGTAACTTTGTATTTCATGGTGTACTGGTATTTCTCAAATTCCTCCTGTCACTTCTACTATATCTCCTGAATAGCCTTTCCATTCAGCCTCAGTTATTTAGTTTGTGGTATCTATCTTTTCACAGCAATAGAACACTGACAAAGACACCCCCTTATCTAAAATAAATAAATAAATACTGAAAAAAATCAATATAATACAGAACAAAACACTACAATGAGACTACAATTGACTTGACAACCTCCAGGTGAGCACTGTCCACAGAAACTGAGGTGAAAGTAATGCTTTGTATTTTACTTTCCACTATGACAACAATTATATATATCAACCATCAACCAAGCAGCTGATATCTGGTTAGTACAATGAAGAATTACAAATTTATTGTAATTAATTTAAGTAGCATCATGTAGCTCATGGCTTCTGTACTAAGTTCAGAGTGTTTAAGAACACCACTCATACAGACATTCAATTTTAAAAGCAGCAACTATTAAAGTTCAAGGGATATGAACCCTTGAACAAAAACACATGACACTGCTGAAAGAGGCCGCTTGTTTGTTTCCTCGCTACCCGGCAGCTCAGATGAGAAATAATCACAGAGAAACTATATCATTTAAATCACTGCTTGGCCCATTAGCTCTAGCTTCTTATTGGCTAATATAATATATAAATTTAATCCATGTCCATCAATTTGTGTATCGTCACATGGCAGTGGCTTATTGGGTAAAGTTCCGGCCTCTGTGCTCTGGCGGGGCTACATGGCTTCTTTCTACCTCTACCTCCTTTCTCCCAGCATTCAGTGTAGTTTTCCCATCTAGCTAAATTTTGCCCTGCTATAGGCCCAAAGCAGTTTCTTTATTCATTAATGGTAATCACAGAATACAGAGGGAATCCCACATCTGTAGAAGGGGGTTTGCTTGCTTGTCCTGGCTGTCCAGACCCAAAATAATCACACAGAAACCATATTATTTAAATCACCGCTTGGTCCATTAGCTCTAGCTTCTTATTGGCTAACTCTTACATATTAATTTAAGCCATTACTATTAATCTGTGTATCGCCATGTGACTGTAGCTTACTGGCTAAAGTTCTGTAGTCCATCTCTGGTGGGGCTACATGGCTTCTCCCTGACTCTTCCTCCTTCCTCCCAGCATTCAGTTTAGTTTTCCTCCGTCTACCTAAGTTCTGCCCTATCAACAGGCCAAGGTAGTTTCTTTATTCACCAATGGTATTCACAACATGACACAGACTCATATATAACAGAAGAAAAAAAAAACACCATCAAATACTAAATAATGCATGTGGTTACATAGATATGCAAGTGACCATCTGATGAATGAAGCTACTGCTAAGAACTATGAGACATAGGTATGACCTGTCCTCCCTTCTGGCTATTTATTCTACATCACTCACCAGTCCCAAGGGTGTTCTGCCATTGTCACCTTCCCTGGCTCCCTCACACATATATGTTAAAGTCAGGAGAGAAAATCTCCACAGATGACTATACGTTTATTAGACACCAAAAATGGTCCATATTGAAAAGAACGATGTCTAATATCTGGATCATAAGGCCAAATAAAACCAAATTCAACAACGAATTTAAAAAGAACCAGGAAAATATACTTTAAAATGAAGATAAATGGTTTATGTGATGAAATGAACCTTAATATGATGTATTTAAATTAGTTTGCATTAGTGTTCCTGGGAAAACGATTTCTACTGCCTGTGAAAAACAAAAACAGAAAAACATCTCCCCATGAAGGACAGTGAGAACCTCACTTACTTATAGATCAAGTGCCCTGTCCTTTACACTGTACTAGAAACATTCCAGATTGTAAGCTTTGGGACATTGGAATAATGGTATAGGTTTTGCTGGCTGAGCGACCCAATTCAAATCTTTTGGGACACTGTTAATATACAAACAAGGTTCAAATGTTCAAATTTTGGCACATATATTGTGCATTTTCAGAATGGAAACGTACAAATAAAATTATAGTTTTGTTCTAGAAAAGGTCTCACTATATGTAACTCTAACTGTCCTGGAGCTCACTATAGAGACCAACTTGTCTCTGCCTTCTGGCTGCTAGAATTAAAGACACTTGACATTATGAACAGCTAAAACTTACAATTTTTCAAAGACATACATAAACACAGTGCTATTCAAGGTCTCTGGCATGGTAAAGTTAGATGTATCATAGCAGTGATTCCTTCCTTCCTTCCTTCCTTCCTTCCTTCCTTCCTTCTTTCTCCCCTTTCCTTTCTTCCCTCTATTCCTCCCTCCCTCCCTCAACAGGAAAATGTTGAGATTACCAAAATATTCCCAAGATCCAAGTATAATTTTGTCTGGATGTTGTATGTACTTTGAAAAGACAAACTTCTTTGACTCTGAGTTAAATAACAGTTTTGTTTTCATAGTTATCCACTCTATTTTAAAATTAAAATAAAATTTAAAATAAAGATGTATGGTTTAACTGTGACTTCACACATATGTGTTGTTATGTGTTGTTCTTGTTCACTTGCTCTTCTCCACTCTAGTTCTAGTGGATTTCCCTTGTGTTTATTTTTGAAAGATTTATTTATTTTTTAAAGGTATGAGTGTTTGTGTGCATGCATATACAGAAATCACATTGTTCCTGGTGCCTGGAAGACAGAAGACAGGTGATTGTGAGCTACTAGTTCCTGACCCAGGCCCTCTGCAAGAGCAGTTAAGTGCTCTTAACCACCAAACCAACCCTTGAGAGAACTGTATCTTCAGGAAAAAGATAACAGTTTCCTTAAGGGCATACATTTATAATCCTTTATCCCCTTACTTGAAGTTTCATTGTGAATAGCTTCAAGCACCCCAGTCTACCGGTATTCTGAAAGTGTTAAATGGAAGACTTCCAAAATAAAGAATTCATAAATGTTATGCCACACAGCATTTAGCAGTGTGATCTTACACTATTTTGTTCCATCTAACACAAATATCAATTATTGCTCTGTCCTGTGCATCTTCATCCAATATGCTGCACATCCACTAGTCACTTAGTAGCTGCCTCTGTTATCAGATTAACTGTTTCAGTATCCTGATGATTTTACTTAATTACGACTACAGTTCAAGAGTACTAAAGCCAGAAATTCGGTTATATCAAGAAGCTAAGAGAGAAGACATATATATATATGTTTCGGTGAATTCATGATAGGGTTTATGGTTAGAAATGTCATCTGTGGATGTATGCAAAGCAGAAAAGATGGAGTTTCTTCTTTAGGGTCCATCAGCATCCAGGTGGCACAGAAGCAGGCCAGATCACTGTGTTTTTTACTTACCCAAACCTTATCCTCCCTAAAACCTCTTGCATGGAAATAACGATCCATTTCAGCCTTTCCAGACTGAAAAGACAGAATTAGACAGAGTGTGGTAAGTGTCGGGGGAGCAGAGCCAAAAACCTAAGTCACAAGAGGTCTGTCTCTAGTTCTAATATGGTAGAACTCTGCTGTCCAACAGATAAAAAATTATTTATAACTCTATCTTGAACTCTAATTTTATGTATTATTTTTTAACAGCATACAGCTAAACATTATAGCATGCACATACACTAACAGTGACCTGGAGGACTAAGAGCAGGTGTTTTAGTTGTGAACTGAAGAAAAAGCAGTCATGTATCCAAGGAAAGGGACTCTCAGGGTAGAGGTTTCTGTATAGTTTACCCTCTGGTTTCAAATTAATGCCAGTCTTTTCAAAGATAAACATTTACATGGGCTTATAAGAAGGAGTTTACAACTGATTATACAAAAATAAACAAACCTAAAGCCAGCCTCTTGATAATAAAATAGGTTTAAAGGAATTTCTGAAAGAAAAATAAAAGAAATAAAAAATTGTCCCATACAAACTCAAACCAGTTGAGCTGTTAACATAGATTACTGTCTTAGTTAGTGTTCCTATTGCAGCAACAAAACACTATGACCAAAAAACAAGTTGGTGAGGAAAGGGTTTATTATTGTTATTCATCTCTGAAGGAAGTCAGGACATGAACTAAAATGGGGCAGGATCCCAGAAGGAGGCAGTGATGAAAAGGCAATGGAGGGATGCTGCTTACCTGCTTGCTTCCCCTGGCTTGCACAGCCTACCTTTTTATAGAACCCAGGATTAGCAGCCCCAGGAATGGCACCAAGCACTATGGGCTGGGTCCTCCCCCACTGATAACTACATGAGAAAACGCCTTACAGCTGGATCTCACTGAGGCACCTCTTCCTCTGATGAGTCTAGCTTGTGTTAACTTGAAACCCAAAATCAGTTGGAAGAGTTACAAACAATTAAATTTTTTAAAGTAGAACATATTTTCAAAGACACAAATGATCAATAATTAGTTCAAAGAGAGAATATATTATAGACAGACACAAATACAGATTAGTTCAACTAACATAAAATAAAAACATCTTGATAAGCAATGGAAGCAGAATTGTGATGTGTGATCTGTTGATTTCATTGGTTAAGCAATAAAGAAACTGCTTGGCCCTGATAGCTTAAAACATAGGTGGGAGGAGTAAACAGAACAGAATGCTGGGAGGAAAAGGAAGTGAGCTCAGAGACGCCATGCTCCCCTCTCCCGGGCAGACGTGATAGCTCTGCCGTCTGAAGCAGACACGATGGAGCAATCGGCCAGGTCAGACATGCTGAATCCTTTGCGGTAAGACCGGTGCTACACAAGTTTATTAGAGATGGGTTGATAGGGATATCAGAATTAGCCAGTAAGGGCTAGAGCTAATGGGCCAAGCAGTGTTTAAATGAATACAATTTGTGTGTTGTTATTTCGGGGCATAAACTAGCCAGGCGGCCGGGGTGCTGGGGACGCAGCCCCGCCACTCTTATTCCTACAAAATTGCTATAATTTAGACCAGCATGGTCTCCATAATGATTTCCACGCTGGTAAAGAACATAAAGGGAGACTCTGTCTCAAAAGACAGAGCAAAACAAGACAAAGGCCAACCATCACCACCACAACAATCAAATTCTCATTGTTTCAAGTAGATATATTAATTTGTTAATTTTTTCCCCTTTGGTACAAAGGTGGCCCCAAAGATGGAAATTAGGACAATAGCTCTGACACTGGATCCAGGAATGAAATGTCACACATTTTATGGTTAGAAATTAACCTTTAACTCTGAAGCTTGTGGTGCTTTTTAGATGAAATAAAAATAAAATTATCAGATGAATGTTAAACATAAGATTAAAAGAAAATCCCTCCCGTATAAACAATGGGTAACTGTATGTAAATCCAATTCTTACATCTTCACATTAGAAACATGATTTTTTTTAAGATGTATTTATTTATTATGTATAAAATATTCTGTCTGGCCGGGCGGTGGTGGCACACGCCTTTAATCCCAGAACTCGGGAGGCAGAGGCAGGCGGATTTCTGTGAGTTTGAGACTAGCCTGGTCTACAGAGCTAGTTCCAGGACAGGCTCCAAAGCCACAGAGAAACCCTGTCTCGAAAAACCAAAAACCAAAAACCAAAACAAAAAAACAATATTCTGTCTGTGTGTATGCCTGCAGGCCAGAAGAGGGCACCAGACCTCATTATAGATGGTTGTGAGGCACCACGTGGTTGCTGGGAATTGAACTCAGGACCTTTGAAAGAGCAGGCAGTGCTCTTAACCGCTGAGCCATTTCTCCAGATTAATTTTTTTTCATGGAAAAAAAAAATATCAACTTCACCAAAAGAAAGATGATTAAAATCTAAAGGGAATTAAGAATTGGTCTGTGGGTCACCTTAAAATTGATCTCCATACCTGTTAATTCTAAAGCAGCAAAGTAGTGCTCTAGGAATCCTAACAGAATCATCATCCTCGTCTACTTACCAATCACAAGACTGCATTATATAACGGGAACAGCAAGGTCAGAGGAATATAAGACGATTGGGTGATGAGGGGGAAAGAGGGAGAATTTATTTAGGCTATTCTCTATTATATTTGATACTCCAACAAAAAATTGATCTCAGTGAGTGAACATATATTCTTAAAAATAACCAAAAAGGCAAAATAATATTCTTGGAATGTTATTAGAAAATTGATTTTTTTTTTTTTTTTTGGTTTTTCGAGACAGGGTTTCTCTGTGGCTTTGGAGCCTGTCCTGGAACTAGCTCTGTAGACCAGGCTAGTCTCAAACTCACAGAGATCCGCCTGCCTCTGCCTCCCGAGTGGTGGGATTAAAGGCGTGCGCCACCATCGTCCGGCTAGAAAACTGATTTTTAAATTTGAAGTGTCCCATAGCTTTTGCCCATTCTGTGTTTTTTAAACCAATGTTTGGCCATCATTTCACTGAGACAAAGGACACTCTAACACATGAATATAAAAAATAGTGCCTGAAATTAAATTTTCTGAGTTATTGGTTACAAATAAGATGCATGAACATCTTTGTGCTAATTTTTTGGCTTAATTTTTAAACTTAATGATTGAAAAATGTTCACAAAAGATTTGATTTTAAATAAAAAAAAACAGATCTACAAGAACTCTTCACTGAGTTATAGAACATATCATATTGACAAAAATAAGCAACTTTGGAAATGTTGATAATCAAGACAAATCATTTTTTTTGTTTTTCCAAAACAAATAAGACAAGATACATAAAAGCAGAAAATTCCCTAAATTTAATACTTCAATAAAAGTTCTTTAAGAGCATAAAATACAGGTTTTTGAGGAAACATTAAAAACACAAATAAATACGACTTTTTATTAGTAATAATTAGCTATGTTATTATACTATTACTAAAAATTAGAAAAAAACAAAGTAGTCAGGAATGGTTGTACACATAAACCTCAATAATCAGGAGGCAACTCCAGGAGGGTGGAGTGTCTGAATCCTGTCTGAGCTATTACACACCAAGGCTTTAACTACACAAGACAGGAGATAAGAGAAGGAGGGAGTGTGAGGAAACCTGTATGTATTGGGGGATATTCAGGTTTCCATAGAACTTTTAAGTAACAAGTCATTCACCCTTTTCAAAGGCACACAGAAGTATTTTTGCGTTTCCTTTTAATTCAAGTAAATCATTTATTTAAATTCTCTGTAATTACAACCTTTGGTTTAGTGGGTAAAGACTGGTAACTGAACTCCAATGGTTTTCATCATTTTGTGTCTACTGAAGTCTGTAAGATGCACTTAAAAATTATTCATGGAAGCTGGGCAGTGTGGGAGCAAAAAATAGCTGGGCAGGGGTGGCACATGCCTTTAATCCTACCACTTGGGAGATATATGCAGGTAGATCTCTGTGAGTTTGATGCCACCTTGGTCTATAGAGCAGGACAGCCAGGGCAACCAACCAAGCAACCAACCAAACAAAAGAAAAATGAAAAAGAAAAGAATTATTACTGGGAAATTATTTGGTTGCCAAAACCCATAAAAAAATACTAGTAGTACACTTTCTTGAATGTCACAGCTTGAAGAAATATACTCATAAACAGGGACAGGAAGAATTAAATAGAAAAAAGTAAAGAAATTCCATTCTTTACCACTGTATATACAGAATATGGAAAATGAGAATCAAGATAATGTACACTATTATTTTAAAACAAACTACAATGAATTATTCCTATCCTATTCCATTTATGCAAGACAAGACAATGAATGAAAATTAAGCATTACTTTCAGTTTCTGAGAATACAAAGTAACTAGGCTGTGTTGGGGAATATTATTTTCAGGTGTGTGACTTATGTTTACGCTGTGTTTATTTAACTCTGTATAGCTGTGCCTGTCTAAAACACCAAATGGTCCTAATAAAGAGATAAATGGCCAATAGTGAAACAGGAGCAAGGATGGGCAGGACTGGCAGGCAGAGAGAATAAATAGAAGGAGAAATGAGGAAGAAGGCAAACAAGAGGAGAGGAGGATCAGGGGCCAGTCACTCAGTTAGCCACCTATCCACAGAGTAAGAATAAAATAAGATATACAGAAGTAAGATAGATACAAATGCAGAGGTAGATGGAATAATTTAAGATAAGAAAAGCTTGCTAGAATATGGCCAGGCATTTATAACTAAGACAAGCCACAGTGAGCATTCACTGGGAGTTGGTGGTGGGCCCCCAAAGAGTCCAGAGAGCTTAACTTCACACTAGTCTGAGTTTTTCTAAACAAACTGGCTAGTAAATCCATTTTACAGTATATTTTTGGCTATATAAACCCAAGCTAAGTCTTGCTGATAAATGAGATGAAAATGGAGTTCTTTTCTATATTAGAATTATACCTTACAAGTCTGGACAAAGCACTACATTAACTCAACAATACATTTTATCTGAACTTTTGTAGAAAGCTATCATATTATCTCGTTAAAAGGATATTTATAGATATAGTAATAAAAGTTTATATATGTTCACCTTCTATTTATTCATAGGTCACTGTTATATCATCTAACAAGTAAAGTCATACAAGCAGCTAGTACTGCAGAAAAACAGACTAATGTCATAGTCTGTATGCATGTGCTGGCAATAGGCTTGTTACTTTTGACAAAACTGTGAGCTGTTCTTAGGACCAGACAGAACATCTCTTCTACAGGGCAACCACATGCGAGAGAGCCTCTTAGGGATCTTCTCCAAGCTTACAAACGATCTTCTACCATACTCTGCAAGATTTTGTTTGGATGGTTACATAAGAAATTAAGATCAATGTCTGAGGAAAGACATTAAACTGGTCTTTAAAAAGCATAAAATATGGTAAAAAATCAATGATGTCTTCTCAATTTTTAGACATTTTCCATTTTAAATGGTTAGAAGATATACAATCAAATTTTAACTAAGACTTCTAAAACAAGGCATTGTGTAATAACCTTTCTGGTGCTTTGGGTGCTAACTACAACCATCCATGTTCTATTTGAATCAATGAAGAAAAACTACATGAAGATACAAATGCCAAATAAAACTTGGCTATTTTTAAAAAGTCTATAGAAGAAGCATTAGGTTCACAAAGCTACACTTAAGAGTCTCCTGATGTGATGTTTCAGAACTTACTTGTTCAAGTTCCAGAAATTAACCTGTGATTTAAACAGTGCAACAGCTTCCCCTCACCTGGAAATACTTTGTCTCAGAGACTGAGCTTCAAGATTCTTTTCAAATTGGAAATGGTGGAACAAGGCTTTAATCCCAGTACTCAAGAAGCAGAAGTGGGCAGTTCAGAATTTAAAGTCAGTCTGGTCTACATAGAGAGGTCCAAGACATCCAGGACTTATATAGATAGACCCAGGCTCAACTAAGACTTTAAAAAAAAAAAAGGAGATATTTTCCAATTTCCCAACCAATACGAAAAGCTCGAAGATGATGACGGTGACAAAGCAATTAATATTCAAATATTCAGTACCACTTGACACTTCTCAGATCAACCATATTTTATTATCCTTACTTCAAAGTGTGCACACAGGATAAGACTTGTACAAAGTAATCAATGCATCTGCAATCGTTATTTCAAACTGGCACAGCCATATCTGATGGGAACAGCAAAAGTCATAGGGCCAGCACAGCTGGTTGACAAAGATCCAGCAAAGCTGAGTCACCTGATGGCTGATGTGCCACCTTTGGTTTTCATCTTCACCTGTTGCATATTTAGGTGACGTTTAATATTTGCACAATTTTGGGATATTGAATTTATGGAAAATTTCTTATGAATCACTTATGCCTTCTCCCAGGAATGAGCCTCTAAGCTTCCCCTGGACAGTCCTGAACATACTATTCCCACCCCCTACCCCCCACACCCCACCCCTGCTTTAGGGAGATATCCTTATCTACTTGAAGGTCTTCCTTATGCCTTGGAGGTTGTGACACACATAAAAAAAGCCAGAGATCTGTTCATGAGGCTATGAGACATTCTTGAAATGAAAGATATTCAAAACAAAGTGAACTCGAAAAGGTCAAGCTAGAGGAGCGGGCCACAGTTCAGACCGCAAGCCTCTTCCCACTATCCACTCAGGCATATACAGCAACAAACTTAGATTAGCTAAAGTTACCTCTGCCCTACACAGAGATTCATATTGATGAGCAAAGAATGGAGGGGAAATATGCTAAAGAATGAGATGTCAGGACCTCCCTTTCTTAGAAAGGCACATGCAGAGCCAGCTGGAGATAAAGCTTACTTTGGAGTGTCTAGGGTGTGCACGCCTTGAGTCAGCTGTTAGGTGAAGGACAATCACACTATGACCCAGGGACCTAGAGACACTAACTAACAAGGAGGGTTCCAGGGGGAAGCATAGATCTCCCCAGAAAGAAGAAATAAAAAAGATTTTGTGGGTGGACTGTGGGCAGATTGGGATGAGAACAGAAGAGATCAGGTGGTGGGTTGGGGAGAGTGGAGTAGGAGAGTAGTGGGAGAGATAAATGGAATTGGGGGACTATGGGGGGCTATGTGGAGACTTAGTGCTGTGGAAACTACCTGGAATCTACAAGGCTGATGCTAGCAAAGACTGGGACACCAAGCCAGTCACCAAACCTTCAACCTACAATCTGCCCTGCCTAAAAGATGGGCTGGGGTAATGGTGGCACAGAAATTGTGGGAGTGGCCAACCAATGACTAGTCCAACTTAAGGCCCATGACATGGAGGGAGTATATTCCCAACACTGCCTGGAGAGCTAGGAACCAAAGCCTGGACAGCCTAGAGACCTAGGATAGACCAAACATGACTGGCCAAATAAATAAGTAAACGAACGAATGAATGAATGAATAAAAAAATAAAAGAGAAAGCCAATGAAAAGATTCCTAATGATATTCTGCTATACTGTTAGATCAGTGCCTAGACGAACTGTCATAAGAGAGGCTTCCTCAGGGAGCTGACAGTAGGAGCAGATGCAGAGACCCACATTAGGCAGAGACCAAGGAATCCTAGGGAGCTGGTGGAGGAATGATTGTTGGAGCCAGAGGGGTCAAGGACACTGCCTACAAAATCAACTAAGGAGGGCTCATAGAGGCTCACAAACTCTGAAGCAATAAACATGGACTCTGTATGGATCTGAGCTAGATCCTCTGCATACATGTTGTGATTGTCAGGTTGGTGTTAATGCAGGACTCCTAACAGTGGGAGCAAGGGCTGTCTCTGACCCTTGGAACCCTTTTCCTCCTACTGTGTGGCTTCATTTAGCCTTGATATGAGGATCTGTGCCTAGTTTTATTGTAACTTGTTAGGATGTGTTTGGTTGATATCCCCAGGAGGCCTGCTCTTTTCTGAAGGGAAATGGAGGGGGGCGGACCTGGGAGAGAGGAGGTGGTGAAGGGAAGGGATGGGAGGAGTGGCGGGAGAGGAAACTGCCATCAGGATGTAATATATGATAAAGGCCAGGAATAAAAAACAAAAATAATTACCCAAAGTATAAGACTGATGTTACAAAAATGGAACAGGTGCCCAATGCATTCGTTTATATACCGTTTCTCAGTCCTTTAAAAATTTGTAGGAAAGAGGCGTGTTAGTTAGAAAGCCCACAGTCATTCTACAGATATACTGGTCCTAGGTAACAGTGTGAGGATGCTTGGCATCACATGAGGTCTACGGTATCAAGTGTCTTAACTATAAGAATGAAGATTTCTAGCCAGCAGTGGTGGCACATGCCTTTAATGCCAGCACTAAGGAGGCAGAGGAAGGCAGATCTTTGTGCACTCAAGGCCAGCCAGAACTATGTAGAGAAACCCTATATCAAATACAAAAAAAAACAAAAACAAAAACAAAATACAAACAAAAATACAACAAAACATATTTTTGTGGTAGTTTAGCTAACACAAAGGTAAAACTGTTACACAAAACATTGTTTTGAAAGCATGAAACTATACTTTTTTTGATAACCTATTTCAAGTAAGTTTCAAAGAGATAGAATGATTAACAAAAATAATTCACTTTTTCAAAAGTAAGTTTAATGAATATTCTGCTGCTGCTGTATTGTGGTTCTATTCTGCAAGAATTTCGTTAGCCAGTAAAATCAGTATGAAAATATACTCTAGAGCTGTATTTCGGTGAATTCTGCATTTAACCTAAATGTCAAATTCAAAAATAAGCTAATTAAATTGTAAGAGTTATTGCCTACAGGGTACAAAGAAATGCTAATTCACACCTTAAATACAGTAAGACCACTTAATAGCAGCATTGGCCTGCCAACTATCAAAACCCACTTTTGCATACTATACTACTTGATCTTTTTACCTTGCACTTTTAAATTACAATAAATTAATATTCTAATATAACAATAACAGATATTAATTAAAAATATTTAGTTAACAAAATTATTCAATGTACAGTAAGTTGTAATCATTTTCAAAACAAAATTATCATTTAATAATGAGATACTTTAATCTTTAAACTAGTCAAGGACAGAATAAACTAAAAAACAATACTGTCTTCAAATTAAAACATCTTTTACTATAATTTGTAAGATACCAATTATAAAATTTACATAGATAAAAAGGAAATGAATTTCCTTCGTAATATCATTTCCACGTCTTTCTTATTGCACTTGTACTTTAAGATCATTATACCATAACTATAGATTTCACATATATCAACACTCCTCAGTTATACACCAAGTTATGGATTCTTACATTTCTTTTGTATTCACCTCTGATGGTTATTTTGATCAGCTGTGACATGTCCATATAGGAATTTGTCTGTTATTTACTATGTCACATTCCAAATTTCACATTGTACTTCTAGACTAAAAGGAGGATTTAGAGAAGAACTGCAGCATTTAAAGGAAATATGGCGCAATGAATATATGGTGAGATACAAGCCCTATAGTATCACAATGAACGTATGGTGAGATACAAGCCCTATAGAATCACAATGAACGTATGGTGAGATACAAGCCCTATAGAATCACAATGAACGTATGGTGAGATACAAGCCCTATAGTATCACAATGAACGTATGGTGAGATACAGCCCTATAGTATCACAGGAACAAAACCTTTTTGTCCTATGACTGACAACTGGCGGACTGATAACTTAGACAAACCTCCACTACTAGAAAATAAAGATGTCACTTCAGGAATTCATAAACAGACTGTAATAATCAAATTATTCACAATTTTCCTATAAGTGCCTCCTACAGGCAGTTATATTTTTATAGTGTAAAAGCTAACAGCATGCCTGTAAGCTGAAGAAATAAACACTGCAGCTCCAATGAAGGAAATAGAATACAGACACAAAGAAAGCTCAGTATGCAAATGAGTTGCCAAATGTACAGTGTGCATATTCATGTCCCAAACTGTTGATATACACTATTAGAACTAACTAATTAATCATCAGGACAATGTAACACAATTAAAGACTTTCTTCATTTATCTGACTGCTACTTATAATGCTTAAATATACTAGTACTGAATTGCAGCGGTTTTCCTACAATGAAAAATCAGAACTTAAACATTTTGGTTAATCACTCAAATATTATTGGAAATATTTAATCTTTCTTTTTCTTTGTTTTTTTATGCAAAAAGTAAAAAAATCATAACATTTACTAAAGCAAAATCTAAGGTTGAAACCATTAAAGAAACAAAAAGACAAAATAGGTACTTAAGAATTTCTGATGTTCTGTTTTGCTATTTCTTAAGATGGCAGACTGCCAGATATTACACTGTCTTTTCTTTATACATATGACGAAGATAGGGTTAGAAGTTCTTATTATTCTAATACCATAATTTTATACAGCTTTGTGTCTTCTACGTTACCTTGTAAAACTGTGTGACCATGTACTTATCACTTACATATATGAATTAAAGGTTCCTTCAGAGTCTAAGGTAGAATTTGTTCTTTTCCCATTTTGACTTGGATCTCCTAGAGACAAAAAAAAAAAAAAAAATTAAAGTAACATATATTGCAAAAGTGAGTATTTCACTTAAAAAGCACTGTGTGACAGCTCTATGTACTGGCATACTAAAAAAATTTCACAACAGACATAAATATTCCCTTTCCTATCTCCTAATTATCTTTTGTACTCTGAGCCTTTTAGGAAAACGTTCATATGGATGTCAACATAAAAATCAATATCCAAACTCCTAATTTGCGTAAGAACACTGCCAAAGTCATTACTAACAGAAGTACAGTATGATGCAGTTTTTCTATGAGTCACAAGAACATGGAAGCTTGATTAGATGCTAATATTTATGAACAGAGGCGATCTTTGTTAGAGACGAGATTGCCATCTCTAACCACTAGTAGAGCCACAGAGGATGTAGGCAGAGGACAAAGCTGGAAGCTGCTACACTATCCAGCAGTCTCCTGAGGAGACAGGTAGAAAAAGCACAGCGGGAGATGTTACTTCAGAATGCACTTTAGGACCCTTCTAGTGCATCTCAACATTCTTCCAAAAGAGGTCGCTAACTGGTAATGTTATGTCTGAACACAGAAATACAAAACACAAAATAAAATTTTACCAAAAGGCCTTAGTATTTTGTGGTGGTTTAAAAGAAAATGGCCCAAAGGGAGTGGCACTATTAGGAGGTATGGCCTTGTTGGAGGAAGTGTGCCACTGTGGGGGTGGGCTTTGAGTTCACCTATGCTCAAGATACCACCCAGTGTCACAGTCCAGTTTCTGTTGCCTGCAAGATGTAGGACTCTCAGTTACTTCTGCTCCATATCTGCCACCACACAGCCATGATCCCCACCATGATGATAATGGACAGAACCTCTGAAACCATAAGCAAGTCCCAGTTAAATGTTTTCTTCTGAAAGAGTTGCCATGGTCATGATATTCTTTCACAGCAATGAAACACTAAGACGTGTTTCCTGTAATAATATTTTTTCACATAAAAAAATCAAGAATATTTGTGAAATCAAAATTTGAATGAATCAATATGTATGGACTAAGATAATATACAAGAAAATAAAATTTTAAGAATATTTTAAAAGCTTAGCAATATCCCAGGGTAAAATAAATTGTATAGGTAGAAATTTGATAGTTTACTTCATTCAATATATATATATATATATATATATTAAATACAGTTTTAAAAAAGCACTTTAGTATTAAATATATCACTTCTTCCTCAAAGCAAGTTATAAACAGTATATAATTAAATTGTACATTTCTAACCCTTACTATGTAACTTTCAACATCATTTTATATTTAAAGCTTAATAATTAAATTATTTGTTCAATAATATCTTATAATTTTGATTTATAATGAAATACCTAAGGTTTTATATATATATATAATATATAGACCTGGTCATATCAAATAGTAATTGTGAATAGTTCAGTTTAAAAATGAGATTAAGTTTTTGTATATAATACTAAGGTATTTTGATTCTAAATTATGCCACTCATTACATGGCTTCTAAAAAGTGAAAGGTCATTTGTATGAGAGTCTTGTGTTGGGTAATATAAAAATATTAGTTCTACCTCAGACTGTGCAGCTATGACCAGCATTTTTAATGTTCAGAAACAGACTCAGTTCTCATGCTGAACCTTTTGATTCTTTTTTCAAAGCATCCTTCCAGAGCATTTCTGATAATTTGGCTGTTTTATTTCTTTCGTTAAAAATTAAAATAGATTTCAGCATCCAAAAGGGGTGATGTTATTTAAAAAAAATCCAGAGCTTAAATGTTTAAGATTACTTCAGCTGTGGGCATGCTAATTCTTTGACCACACGGATATGACTAAACATAGAACATTTTATTTTCATTAAAAATTAATAATATCAACATGAAATGAAAAGATAGAAGAAACAGTATCTCAGCTAATTAAACATAAATTTCCTGAAACACATGCTCTTCAGCAGTGTGCAGTCACTTCCTGCGTGGCGTTCCACAATCAGTATAGAAAAAGTATTATGATACACATGAAAACCATCTTCTTTCTCCTTAAAACTAAAGATTATGACTAGTTAAATATACAAAATATTACCTACAGAATTCTTGTTCATTTAAGCTGTATTTTATAAGATCAAATAATTTTTTAAAAACTCATTCAAAAAAGAAGTTGTGCGGCTTTTTTTGTTTTGTATTTTGAGTGTATCCTTATACAGCCTGGCTGGCCTGGAACTGGCTATGCACAGGAAACTCCTACCTCTGCTGGGCTTAAAAGGCAACAATACCATGCCTGGTTCCTTTTTCTTTAGTTTCAAATTGTCACCAGTGAAAATGTCATATTAACTGTAACTTTCAAGGTGCCATAGAATGTAACAGGGAAAGAAAAAGCAGTTTTTCCTTATCAAATACAGGGTTGAATTGTTTCACTAGAAATGTTTGTGAAAAGATTTCAGAGTTTGTTATATGGGGAAAAACAATGAAGTTTTGAAGTGAGAAAAAACTGCTTTATTCTTTGAATCCTATAGTTGAATAATTACACCCAATGTTAATGAAAACATCTGTTCCTTCCTGTTAGAGAGCCTTAATTTTAGTATAGATGTTTTAGATTCTTATATTTGAGGAAACTTAACTTTTGAAAGGTTTCAAAACAAAAAAGACAGAGTTTGTAATTCTAGAAAATTGTACATGCAATATGCTCTGTCCTGTAGGGATTTTTATTTGGAGGTGCTCAAAACCAGTAACTAAGAGAAAATCACCAATAGAAAGTTCGCCTTCCAATGAAAGGGTGGCATGCTGAAAGCACATCCACAGAACAGGGAACACCAAACGCAGTCTCCAGAATACTTCATTGCTCTTAAATGTAGTAGAGTAAGTATTAATTTTAAAAGGAAAGGACGTGTAATTACAGTAGAATATTGGAACCTATGTGTAGTTTCTCCCAAAATAACAACAGAGGATGCAAGAGAGTTTAATATCATGTTTTTAGTTGTTATTCTAATTTGAGGACCAAGTTGTCAGATAACCAGCAATAATTGAAGCAAGAATGTACAAACTGATTTCTACTCAGGCAGACAGACAAGACAGACAGACAGACAGACACACACATACACACTATTAAACTTACAGAAAGTATTCATATAACACAATTATAGGATAATAAATTTTGAAAAATAATTTAACTAACAAATATATACAATTTTTGGAATACAATTCTCATTTTAAAGGCATTTCAAAACCCAGTGTACAAAATGATCTGTATATTTTAAATCAACTTATATAAGTATGTGTATGATTTATATACAACTATACAGCATACACATTCATTATTATAATATATAATTACAATAGTTTATATCTATAGATTCAACTGACCAATTCTTATGGCCACAAATTTTTGAGAAACACATACTACTATTTGTCTTATTATTAATTGCAATTAACTTTAGAAAATGAGTTCATAACAAAATTAAAATAATTTGGCTCATCTCTTGTCACAAAATAAAGCTTCCATTGTTGGGATTGGGTTACATATAACTGAGTTGTTGGCCAAAGTGGTGCCATGGTAATCCACAAACAAACAGGCTGTTGCCAAGGCAATGGACTGCTCTCCACAAACTGAGAGCAAGGCTGCATTGCTGAAGACAACACCTACACAACTCACTGAACAAGCAGAAGTTGAGCTGCTGCCTACATTGCTTTCATCTCTAGGTTCAAGCATTCTTTGGTAGAGGAAGATATTCTGTAGGATACTAAAAGAAAAATGTAAGCACCAAATCAGCCAGAAACCGTTTGATCGAAAATGGAATCCTGCCTGTAAGATATAATGTTGGCACAAAGCTTGCAGGAATTACCAACTAATATCTAATTTGACTTAAGGCTCACTCCATGAGATGGAATCCAAACACTGCTTAGGTGAGGAAGAACCAGGAACCTAGGGTAAAACCAAATACTACTGGTCTAAAAAATGTAGCAGTAAAATTATTCCTAATAACATTTTGCTATGCTCAGTGATCAGTGCCTTGGTCAGTCATCATCACAGAAACTTCCTTCAGCAACAGGAACAAATACAGAGACTCACAGCAGAGTGAGAGACCTTGGAACACTAAGCCCTAAATGGGAGGTCTCCATCAAATCCCTCCCCTAAGGGCTCAGGAAATCTCTCAGAAGAGAAGGTAGAAAAAATGCAAGAGCCTCTGAAGAAGAGATGGAGGACCACCCAGAACACAAGGCTCTCTAGAGTAACATGATCAAAGCTCATAAGAGTGCTGAGAGTAAGGTGGCATGCCGAGGGCTGGTATGGGTCTGTACCAGGTCCTTTGCATATACACAACGGCTGCCAATTTAGTGTTTTGATTCCGGAGTGGGGAACAAGTGCATCTCTGATTCGTGTGCCTTCTCTTAGGGTTCTTTTCCTTCTGTTTGTTTGTCTTGAACCTAATGTGATTTTTTTAAAAAAATTTTATGTCATTATATTTTATATTGCTATATTTTATCATTATCCCTAATAAGTCTGTTTTATTCTTATTTTCTCTAATGAGAGACAGAAAGGGAATATATTCAGACAGGCAGGGAGGTAGAAGGAAACTATGAGTAGCAAAAGGAGGGAAATCATAATCATATAATAATGTGAGAAAGTAATCTGTTTTTAAAGGGGGACAGTTTTTAAAAAATCAGTTTGGCTCATTTGAGGAAAAAATACACTGCTAATTTGTGTTGGCTTAAATGAAGTATTTTCAAATAGTAATTTCTGACATATTATGTATTTAAGTTATTATGTCAATAATAATATAATTGTAACTTAAAATTTCAAAATAGATGAGCAGAGTCAAGATATTCTTTTAGCTTTACCTATACTCATGTTGAGATAATTGACATTTATTAGTTCAATCCATGAACTGTTGAAATCATGCTAAGTGAAGTTTTATAATAAATTTCTGTAGGGTTTTTATACACAAACATCTGTCTGCTTTAAGAAGAGAGAATCAGAATTTTTAAACTAGGTTAAGTTAAAAAAAAACAGTCAGAAAAACACTATAAATAAGTGCAGTTACTCAAATGTGCCTTTCGTTTACATCTGAAAGCACTGAATTTGAAAGTATCACATCATGTGAAGTATGAATACTGAAAACATTTTATAGTAGAGACAGGCTTAGACTTGTGAGAGAAGTGCTACTGTCATTTTATGATTTAAGTAGTGTATCGGGGTGGGGTTTTGATTCAAACTAAGAGGATGGAAAAAATGAGGAGATCTGAAAACTTGTATCTTTTAAAAATGCTAGCAAAGAGTAATTAAATATTTTTATTAAACTTAATATCCTCAGAAAGAATATCACAAATCATAATTTAAAAATAGCCATGTGTTGACACATAGTTGTTAAAGACAAATTATAAAAAGGGTCAGTTTTCATCTATCAACATTGTAGCCACTGAGAGTATTATATTATTTCCAAAACTAAAACTAGTAACAGCCACCAGAGATTGATGTTTTATTAAAAAATGTGAATACTGACAAACAGGTAAATATAAGAAACTCATGAATAAGTTTCTACTTTATTACTGTTAATTTATCTACAGCATAGAGATCAAATAATGCTCCAATTTAGTTCTCTATGTTAAAATTATTATTTTAAATAACAAAAACCCTTTTGCAAATAAACAATAAAACATTTTCTTGGACAACCTCCAAAGTCAGATCAACTTGTACCACATGCCGTCACGACACATTAGTGAAGGTTCCTGAACCTGAAATATTCACAAAACATGGACTTTCACATATTTAAGTAGTAGAGAAAAAGAGATGAAGAAGATGGCTTCATTGGTTTAGCACTTGCTCAATAAAGCATAGATACTGACTTTAGATCCCAGCATCTCTATGAAAGTCTAGTATGAGCAATCGTGTCTGCAACTCCAGTTCTGGGGTACAGAGACAAGACATACCATGGGACTCCTTAGTCAGCCAGTCCAGCAGAAACAACAAGCTTCAAGCTCAGTGAAGAGATATTGTCTTAAAAATTAAGGCTGAAAAAAATAGAAGTGGCCACTTGCCTCTTCTATTTCAATAAGATCTCTTGCTTTCAGAAACAACCCAGGTGCACAAAAAATACACCATACACAATCAAGCATGCTCACAAAATTAAAAATAAGAAAAGAAGAGGAAAAGAAAAAATTCAGAAATGTATGAGTGGTGGGTAGCAGAAAGTGGTGCTGGTCTTCACATGGATGAGAAGGTTGGGGTAAGAACCTGCAGAATAGGTGGGTCAAAGTCTAGCATCTGCAAACAGTTCCCTCTTGAGAGCCACACTCTATACAAACTCCTAAATGACATAGGACCAACAGAATTCTACCAGACTATAGGGAAAGGTCTTTGAGTGAGCAATCAGAACACAATTTGGCTGACTGAGTAACACAAAGGTAATACTTAGACTCTAAAGGGTTTCCTAGATGATTTCCATCATTCATGAAATTTTCCAAAATAATAAGTTCTATTATGCTGAACAAAACTATGTCTTACTATAGAAAAAATTTAGTTTCACAAATAATTAACAAAAGACATTAAACTGTGGTCTATTTTAGGAGCAGTAATGGAATTTAGCACTGAGCTAAGCCAACGCTATAGACTACCTACCATGATAGTATCAAGCTTCTACTATATACCCTAAGAGCTTACAAACCATATGGCCTTTAAAACCATTGTCCCCATAAAGAATTGTTGCCTAGAAATGATGTAATTTGGGTAATTATAAAATCTTAGTAAGCAAAAAAAGTAACAAAACAGATTAGAAAAGAGCTGCCTAAGAAGTATACGTATTGCCAAAGAACCAGAAATTATTTCATTGGATTTGGAAAATAGTATTAAGGCCAAAGATAATCATACAACTTCGAGTTTCAAGACTTAAAGAAAGGGTCTCACTGTGTAGTCAAGACTGATGCATCAGTCAACATCCACAAATACCATCTTAGGAAAATACAAGTCAACTATGGATGATTAACATTTGGACTTAAAAAAGGGTTTTTTTGTTTTTGTTTTTTTGCCCCTTAAGAGTTATACTGGATGTTTGAAACCTCTTAAAATGCAAAGACATTTATTAACTGAGGAACTTTGGGGAGTCTATGTCTCCTTTGTTGATGTCTGAAAAACTCATGCAAACTATTTGTAGGATATAAGCTGCCATTTATTAACAAGAGTAACTAACCTCATTTATGTTTTCCAGTTGATAACTGAATACATTCTTTCAACTAAAAATTATACTTAAATATTTCAAATCTGAAGTTTCAAAGTTCAGATAAAAAATCCTAGATAAATGATTTCAAACATACTATTAGTACTACAAAACATCTACCACTACAAATGAAAGTCACTGAAGACTTTATATATTTGATTCAAAACATTTACCAACCTTACAAAAATTCTAAAAAAACCACAATGGTTCAGAAAAGTGTACCTTACTTTCAATGTGTTTCCTATTGAAGAATTGCTGTTTTCAAAGAGTTCACAAAAAGCTGGGTGGTGGTGGCATCTGCCTTTAAACCCAGAACTGGGAAGGCAGAGGCAGGTGGAGCACTGTGTGTTCAAGGCTGCCCTGGTCTACAGACTGAATTCCAGGACAGTCAAACCCTGTCTCAGATAAAAATAACAACCAAAAGTTGTCAAAAACTCTAAACTCATGCTAACTTGTAATTATTGTTTTATAATTCATAATTATTTGTTAATAGAAATGTCCTGTTAAACCTGTCAATAACCAGAAATATATTGCATCTTTAAACCTATGACAAACTAATGATCAAATTTAATAATTCATACATACCATGAAAGATATCAAAGTAGCTTTTATTGATAATTTTATACAAACTAACAAATTAATAGATATCTAGATGAATTATAAGTAGGTCCTAATTAAAAAAGGCATTTTCTAATTCAAGCTTGGATTTATGCACCCAGATCATCTTTTCAAGAATGTAAAGTTCTATGGGTAGGCACTTGTTGAGTACTCGATGTTACAGAAAGCAGAAAGCAGGTGAAAATGGGTTTGAACAAGAGGACACATTACAAGCCCAGGAAGCAGAGGAACTTGGCAGCTTCAGCCACATGGTTCTAGCTTTAGAATCAAGGAAACAAAACAGGGTTGTGGAATCTCCATCTGAAGCTAAGGAAAGCTGCTGAGGCCAAGCATGTGTCTCAGGAGTCCCCTGCACAGAGGCCCAGAGAGGCCAGTGCGTGAAGCTGTGAATGCGAGATTCCAAGATGTTGGAGATGTCAGCGTCATAGGATACCTGCCAAGAAAAGCTGCTAACAGGGTATGGAAACAGCCCAAAAGACAGAAGGATATTGCAGTCAGCAAATCTGAAAGGATTGGGAAAGCTGAACAACATTTTGACATCAGACATGGAGATGTAGAGTTTGGAGTTTGCCCAGCTGGTTTTGGTCTTGCTTTGGTCTAGTATTTCCTCCCTCCGTTCCCTTTTTGCCCATTTGGATTGGGCAAAATACCCTGTGCCACTGTAGGCTGTATATTGTGAGGATGAAATATCTGCTTTTTAATATTTATTTTACTGGGGTTACAATTAAGAAATTGTCTTGAGTCTCAGAAGAGCACTTGAACTTGGATTTTTAAACAGTGTTGAGGCTGTTGCAAAATATGGGAACTTTTGGAGTTGGACTGATTGTATTTTTGCATTACCATATGGCCAAAGTGTAGTCAGAAGTAGAATGTGTTGGATTGAATAAGAATAGTGCCCACAGGCTCACCAGAGTGGCATTATTAGAATGTATGGTCTTGTTTGAGTAGGTGTTGCTTTGTTGGTAGGTCACTGGAGGTGGGTTTGGAGGTTTCAAAAGCCCAAGCCAGGCCCAGAGGTTATCTCTCTCTTGTTGCTGCCTGCTGATCCAATTATACAAATCTCAGCTACCTCTCCAGCATCATGTTTGCCTGTGTGACATCATGCTTCCCAACCAAATAAAGAACTAAACCTCTGAACCTGTGAGCAAGCCCAAAGTAAATGTTTTCCTTTATAGTAATTGCCAAGGTCATGGGGTCTCTTCACAGCAACCGAAAAACACTAACTGAGATAGTGGGTCTCATGGTAAGAACTTGGTTCTTGATGTCAAGGTAATAGAACGGCAGTAAAAAATGGGTTAAAGCACAAGAAAAGCAGAGTAAGATCTTCAGTGTTTAAATGATAATTGAACTTCCGACTAACACCATAAAGGTAAGCCTAGGAAGCACTAGGGTGGATGTAGGGGACTAGACGAGTCTTGAGATACTCTTTTTTTTTTTTTTTTTTTTTTTTGTTCTGAGCACATAGAAGTTTATTTTCTTGTTGTTATTCCCTAAACTATATAGGACAACTCAGAGATTCCCCTGGGGTCTGAATATCTGCGCCAAACTCACCCATAGACATTGTACTCATCAAGGTGTCAAGCCGGGAAAGCCTTTGGTAGAGGATTAGGCCATGAGGATGGAGCCTTGTCTAATAGGCCCCGCTTTACAGATCATTTTCATTGTAAGAGGTATTTTTACTAATCTGGAGGAATATAGAAAACCGCCAAGCCATCTTTTATAAGAGATTTGAACACCTATGGATCTTAGAATCCACAGGAATCTTGCAGCCAGTCCTTTACAGATATGGGGTACAGAGGAACACAGCTGTATATATATATACACACACACACACATACTGTATCTGACTCTAGCAGATACCCACTTTCCTTGGCTTCTGGTACACTCTGAAGACCTGTTCCATCATTCTTTTTTCCAAAAAAGGTCTCTTTGGGGACTCATCAATGTACTCAAAGTCTAAACAAAATTTCAGACATACAACATAACAATTGCTACAAGTTTGCCATAATTTGCACAATATACTTAGCATTATGTTTACACAAAATATCATATGCATTTAATCAGATACTCTTTTTTAAAAAAGATTTATTTATTTATTTTGTATACAGTGTTCTATCTGCATGTATGCCTGCAGGCCAGATTTCATTACAGATGGTTGTGAGCCATCATGTGGTTGCTGGGAATTGAACTCAGGACCTCTGGAAGAACAATCAGTGCTCTTAACCTCTGAGCTATCTCTCCAGCCCTTGAGATACTCTTGATGACAAAAAACTATCAATGTTGCAAGTGGCCTTGTAAGGAATGGCAACTGTGTGCCTTCATAGCTTCACTATTAGAATCACAGTTGAACTGTTCTATCATTGATTTGAGTACTATCTAATTTTGTTTGTCACTGGGACACAGAAAGATATAGATTATTAAAAACCCCAGTGCCAAGAATAGAATAGTTCCCCACCATGAGTTGTTAGAGTTCCAGAGGGCAGCTCAAACAATGCAGGCCTTTGCTATTATGACAAGGTCAAGACAGTGCAGGAGCTCCTTCATCTTGTATTCTTGCTAAGGCCATTTCAATATTTAATTTCCTTTATGGAGAATTCCTGTGGAAATGATTCTAGAAAATGGAGGTCAAGCTGCCCCAGCTTCTGTTAAACTGCCCTACTTTTACAGAACCTTCCTCTCCAGCTAACTGCTTATCTTAGCTTCTGTAACCATTTGTTTGTGCAAAACATCTACCTATAGCTCCAAATGAGATATAGGATATGATTTCTGTCTTTAAAAGCCCCTTGCTCTAAATGTTTGGCAGTACATTTGGGTCCTGAATATCTGTGTGTACTCCCAGTCAACTGGAATAAAAACTTTAAATTGGCTACAGGGGGAAATCAGCCAAAGAGGGACAATTTTATGCAGGTACTGCCAATGGTGAGTCATCCTGCCAAGGACAAGGTATTTGCATCATGTCCTTAAATTATAATCTTGTGTTTTCACCTTATTTGAGGTTTGCTCAAATATGCAACAAACAATGCTAACCTAGAGAACCTCATAATTTTTCATGCTCCTGAATCTACTTGCCATGCTGTGCTAATGGTTTGACAAACTATGTCTGACTCAGGGGAAAATCACATTCCTACTCTATGCATACTAGTCTATGTTATGCTCCAGGTATATGCCTATAACAGAGATGAGGGGAAAGCCCACATGACTTCAACTTAATGTCAATGAAGGACAAATGGACCCCAATTCAGTTCCTGATCCTATAGGAGCAGGAATAGCTAGTGTAACTGCCATAGGTACCTCAGTCTTAGACCTAGGCTATATACAGAATTCTATTTCCAGGCTGGAGAGCATGCTGACTCCCTTGCAGAGAGGTAGTCCTAGAGAACTAAGGGAGAACTCTGTATGGCTTTAGGAGAAACTTGCTCTTTCTATGCCACACAATCATGGATATTTAGAGAAATCCTTGCTATGATCAGAGAAAAACTCATAAGAGAGAAGAAAGGAGGCAACATTAGAAAATTGGTATCAGGCTGTTTGCCTGGCCCCCATGGCTGGACAACCTTACTGTCAGTACATTATTTAGACCACTGATTCTTAGTGTGACTAGAACCAGGGAAATGGTGGGAACCTGCATCCTCAACTGCATGACCAACTGTATCAAAGAGTGAATAAACTCAGTTAAGATATTCGTCCTCTTAGAACAGGATAAGTCCATGATTTGACTCATGCCTATAGAAACAGTGGAGAATGTCACAGAGGAGGATGGCACAGGTTCCTCCAGGATGCCCAGCTAGTTATCTCAGCTTCTATTCAACTCCCTGCTTATACAAAATCCCCCTATAGCTGCAGAGCAAGGTACCAAGCTATATTTTTTTGCCTTTAAAAGCCCCTTGCTCTATATATTCTTAGAGCTACAATTAGGTCTTGGCTACCTGAGCATAGCCCTAGCCAGCTGAATAAAGACTTTCCTTTCAGTATAAACGGTTTCTCTTGTGGGCTTCTCATAAGTGAGTTCCAAGACAGCAAGGACTACATAGAGAGAGACCTTGTTTCAAACCTCACCTCCACCCTGCGAAAAAGACTGACATGTCAGATGTAAAATTGTAAATGATAGTATATTATTTGGTAGTTACGGTTCTGAAAAGCCTTGGGACAAAAAGCCCAAACGGCATTTTTGAGCTACTAGAATATTACCCACAGGCCCATTAGAATAGATTTCAGACATGTCTGATCTATGAGTCATTCCTTCAGAATACCATTTGCTTAACACCCCCAAATATGGGATGAAATCAGATCAACCAGGCTGCTCTTTCCCTGGTATTGTGGGATTATGGAAAGCAAACTAATAGACTGCCAATCAGCAATGTCTTCAGAAAATACTATTCAGAGACAAGGGGAAGTTGTCTGATAGAGTCTAAACCAGTTTGAACCGTTCTGAACTGGTTTGAGCCAGTCTGAGCTGGCCTAAACCGGTTTGAGCCGGTCTCAAATGGTTTTAGCCAGTCTAAACCGGTCTGAACTGGTTTGAACCAGTTTCAGCCCGTCTAAACTGGTCTGAATCAGTTTGAGCCAGTCTAAACCAGTTTGAGCCGGTCTGAACTGGTCTAAGCCGGTTTAAACTGGTCTGAACGGGTTTCAACCAGTCTAAACCGGTTTGAGCCGGTCTGAACTGGTTTGAACCAGTCTTAGCCGGTCTAAACTGGTCTGGACCGGTATTAACCAGTTGAAAACGGTTGGAGCCGGTCTAAACTGGCTTGAGCTGGTCTAAACCGGTCTGAACCGGTATCAACAGGTCTAAACTGGTTTCAACTGGTCTGAACTGATTTGAACTGGACGAAACTGGTCTGAACCAGCCTAAACTGGGTGAAAGCGGTTTGAACTGGTCTACACAGGTTTGAGCCAGTCCAAACCGGTCTGAACTGGTTTGAGTTGGTCTAAACAGGTTTGCGCCGGTCTGATCTGGTCTGATCCGGTTGGAGCCGGTCTAAAGGAGTTTGAGTCAGTCTAAACTGGTTTGGATCGGTCTGAACTGGTTTGAACCAGTCTGAACTGGTTTGACCTGGTTTAAACCGGTCTGATCTGGTCTGATCTAAACAAGTATGAACCGGTCTGAACCGGTTGGAGCCAGTCTGAACCGGTTAGAAATGGTTTGTGCCGGTCTAAACCGGTTTGAACTGGTCTGAACCGATTTTAGCCAGTCTAAACCGGTCTAAACTGGTTTAAGCCAGTCTAAACCGGTCTAAACTGGTTTGAGCCAGTCTGAAACGGTCTGAACCCGTTTGAGTTGGTCTAAATCGACTGTCATAATTGAAAGTCAAAGAATTTTGCATAATAAAAGCAGGCTAAATGTGTTGCTGACCATTAAGCCACTCCTACAGACAATACTGGAAGGAATTCTTTAGTCTGAAGCAAAAGATGAGCATACAAAAGAGTCTGTAGGAAGAAAAAGAGACAACTATATGTCAGTTATTAAGCAAAATAAGTATAAAAAGCTATCAAACACTATGAAATCAAAATGACAGGAAGCAGTATACCCTTTCAATCGACAACTCTGAACAACAATTGTCTAAACGCATCACAATACCGACTAATAACTTGCATTAGAAAACCGATACCTTCTTTTTGCTGGCTCCATGAAAGATGCCTTAATGTCAAAGATAAACACTATTTTAGGATGAAAAGCTAGAAAAATATAATCTCAACAAATGGAACCAGGACATGAATGTGCACTCCATTCTAATGTCAGAAGGAACACAGAGACACACTTCACTCTGCTGCAGTACCACTCATCTCTTATCTGTAAGACGCATGATTATTTAAAAATTTCTCTGTCACTCTGTCAGTCTGAGCCCCTGACACAATGACAAGGAGAAAAAAACAAAGCAGAACAGTAAAAAAAAAAAAAAAAAAAAAATTGAATTTGGTTAATGTGAACATTCTGTAGCTCCAGATTTATAAGTTTATTCTGTTAGATATGATTAAAAATATGTTAAAATTAAAATAAACTAGTTAAAAGTTAATTAGTAACACTGGTAATTGATAATTAAAAATCTATGCATGGATAATTTTAAAGAAACCATAAGGCATGATTCCATTTTAAGTTTCAGATTGTCATTTTGCCACAGTTAAAAAAAAAGAATGCCACATGATTTCACCAACACCTTGATTAAAGGTAAACACTTGGAGTGGGCCTAACTAGGAGGCAATAACAGATCTCCAAGATAGTTCGGACTGGGACAGATTTTTGTATGATGATTTAAGTCCCATTCTAAAAACAAAGTTCAAAATACATATATTGGATTTAAAGTATTAAAGCTGCACCCCAATATTTTTATACTCAAAAATGTACCTTGCTCTGCCAGCTAAACTTTGTTAATTTAAGAGTCACCTAGATGATAATGGTTATAAAGGCATAAAGGGATCATAGGAAACAGCTGAGGTTTACAAATGTATGGCAGGACTAGAGTCTCAAAGACTACGCGGTTGCAAGAATAGACCTTACCAGTTTTAGAAATGCCAGTGCCAAGTGATAGTTGCCAGAAGCAGGAGGAGCAGGCTGAGATCTAAAAGGCTATGGATAAGTCGTCGAAGGTGTGGACAAAGAGAAACTTTATTTTTGATAAAAATTATCAGGGACCAGCCTCTCCAGGGTAGAGGCATGGGGATTTAGAGATATAGTAATGAATATGAAGACATGAAAGAAAATAATAAAATAGAGAAACATAATGGATAGTATCAGGAAGGAATTCCAGTGAACACTGAAAATTCGCCCACATTTAATTTCCAACTGCTTAAATTACCCCTGACCCCAAAAGGAGGAGTAAGACAAAAGACTGCATTAACAGGATACAAGGAAATGAACAGACCAGTTGAAGGTCCAGGGTAAGTAAGCAGTTAGAGATTCTGTTGCTAGAACAAAACAAGTCACACTCACACACCAGGCCAAAACATTCTGTAAGCAAACCACTCCCTGGGTGGAATCTGAAGTTATCTCCATAAAGGGAACTGGAACTTAGTTGGGTCCTTGGACTCTTGTTTGAGGTAGGAACAATCTACTTCTTTATTCCTGGAGCAAGAGGTCTGGGTGTTAGCCAAACTAGTAAGTTACAATAACCTTGAGAGAGCAGAATTCTCTGGTCAACACCTAGGTGGAACCTTTGTTTGAGGTAGAAGCACAATGAAGGAACTAGAGGAAACTTCCAACTCTCTGACTTTTGGTCACGGTGTTAACAGGCTCACATTTTCGAGCCTCCACAAAAAATAACCTTAAAAAATAACTTTATGAAGATGATAGTGTGGAGCTCTGGGGGCATGGAAATAATGGGGAACACATCACCAGAAACAAACTTTATTCCAGATACCATAAACAAAAAGAAGCTTACGACAGTCAGAGTTTGGGCTTCTGATACTGTGGCAAGGGGGAAGATTTTGTGCCTCTTTCTATAGTAAAAAGCAAGCATCAGGCATGGGATAAATGAAGTTTTACAATCTTGAGATTGAGTTTAGTAGAGTCAAATTACATTTTAGGATTTACAATTGTTGCTAACAGGGTTTCAGCTTACTGGTATTTGCAAAAGCCTGCAGCTTCCCCAACACAGGTGTTTTCCAGGAGCCAGAAAGGATACAAGACTATGTATGCAAGGAAGAAGGTCATTTAGGGGCAGAAGTTGCAGGTTATAGGAATATAAAAAAGCTGTGAATCATGTAGAAACACGTTATTAAAAGTTAACATGATCCACAGTAGTTGTTGACTGTAAGGGGCAGGAGTGAGGGGTGGGTGAGGCTATCATTAAAAATTAACCCCTGGCTGCTGATGGACATGCTGACTGTAAGGCAAAAAGCCATTTTTAAAAGTTAACCTTTGGTTGCTAACAAAGCTGCTAGCTGTCAGTTCTCGTCTCTCTGGGTTTACAATTATATATTCCTATATTCCTGGGCTCTTCAATAGAGGTTATTAAAGAGAAATGAAAATATCCCTTAAAGAAACTGAGGAAAAGAACCCCCCCTCAAAAAAAATTGGAGGAAATCAATAAAGCCCTTAAAGAATGCCAAGAAAGCCAAGAAAAAACAAACAGGTGAAAAAAAAAAACAGTTCAAGACCTGAAAATGAAAATAGAAACAAAAATAAAACACAAACTGAAGGAATTCTGGAATTAGAAAAGCCAGGGAAGTAAACAGGAACTACAGAAGCAAACATCACCAACAGAATACAAGAGGTAGAAGAGAGAATCTCAACTGTTGAAGACACAACAGAGGAAATAGAGTCATCAATCAAAGAAAATATAAATCTAAAACTTCTTAACACAAAACTGTTTGGTTAAAACCATCACCTCAGCTCCCTAACACCCCTTTATACAATGAGTCTAAAATGTTTAGTTGGGGGCTTCACCCCAGCTCCCGGCATCCATCTTAAAATGTTGGGTAGAAAACTCCATTCCAAGCCACCATCCCTGGGAGTAGCCACAGTCCAGACTCCACCTGCAAAAAAGTATGCCAAAGGTGACCCCTCCCCATGGAAAGTCAAGACCACTCTCACAGGCTATTTGAACAGCATCCCAGAGTGAACAGATAATCTCCCAGTTTTCCATGGTAGTTCTGGTTCTCCTTTCCCCTCACTCCATGTTTTTTCAGGGGTCTACTTGGGAGTGTTGGCATCCATTAAACCTGAGCATCTTCTAATTCTGTCTGATTTGTTCTGATTGAGATTACTGTGTTGGTGGAGAGGTTTGATGGCTAAGGCAAAAATACTTAACAAAAATATCCAGGAAATCTGGGACACTATGAAAAGACCAAACCTAAGAATGATAGGAAAAGAAGAAGAACCCCAGCTCAAAGTCAAATAAAATATACTCAATAAAGTCACGGAAGAAAATTTCCCAAGCTAAAGAAGGACATTCCTAAAAGGCAAAAGAAAACAAAATAGACTGGATCAGAAAAACACTGTCCCAGTACTACGTAACCACGAAAACATTAAACATATAGAAATAAAGAAAGAACATTAAAAACTACAAAGGAAAGAGGCCAAATAACATATAAAGGCAAATCTATTAGAATTACACCCAACTTCACAATGGAGACTCTGAAAGCCAGAAGGGCCTATGTAGTGATACAACATTTGTATTTTAATAAATAAAGCTTGCCTGAAGTTCAAAGTAAAATAGTTTGCTTTTCTTTACCTTCAGGCTGAACCCTAATTTAAGACTCTGGGTTTTATTAATCGTGCTACAGACCTAAACAGATGTCCTGCAGAAATCTAAGAGACAAAACAGTCTAGAATTCTTATATCCAACAAAATTTTGAATAACCTTAGATGGATAAAACAATATATTTCATGACAATGTCAAATTTAAACACTATCCACAAATCCAATCTTACAGAAGGTACTAGGAAAAAAAAAAACTCCAACTCAAGGAAGTTAGCTACATGCATGATAATAACACAGGCAATAGATAATGGCATACCATCAACCCCCCCCCAAAAACACATACACACACCATCAAAACCTAAAGAACACACACACTACTACTACTACTACTACTACTACTACTACTACCACCACCACCACCACCATCAATAACAATATCAAGAAAACAACAGGTCACTGACCATTAATATCTCTCAGTATCAATGAACCCAAATTTATCTATAATAAGACATAGGCTAATAGAATGGATACAAAAACAGGATCGATCCTTCTGTTGCATATAAGAAACATAATTCAACATCAAAGATAAACACTACCTCAGAGTAAAGGGCTTGATAAAGATTTTCCAATCAAATGGACCTAGCTTGTGTAGCTATTCTAATATTTAACAAAAAGACCTCTAACCAAAATTAATTAAAATACATCTGCTGTGGGACAATGGTTTGTACCCTGTCAATTGTATTTTAATAAAACATTGATTGGTCAGTAGCCAGGCAGAAAGCATAGGCGGGACAACAGGCAGGAAGTAGAGGCGGGGTGAGGAAAACTGGAGAATTTTGGGAAGAGGATGCACTCTGAAATGGTGACCTAGCCACAGAAGAGGCAAGATGTGACTACCTCACAGAATAAGGTACGAAGCCATGTGGCAAACATAGACAAGTATAATGGGCTAATTAATATAAGTTGTTAGAGTACTAAGAAGCCTGAGCTAATGTGCCAATCAGTTTATAACTAATGTAGACCTCTGTGTGATTCTTTGGCACTTAATGGCTGTGGGAGTTGGGGGGAACAGGAAACCTCAGTCAACATTAATCAAGGACATTTGATACTCATCAAAGAAAAAAAAAACCCACCAAGATGATGTTTCAAATCTGAACATCTATGCCACAAATGAAAGGGTACCCACATTTGTAAAAGAAACATATTAAAGCTTACATCACACATGTAATACCACACATTAATAGTGGGAGACTTCAACACACCACTCTCACTAATGGACTGGTTATCCAAACAGAAACAAAACAGAGAAATAACAAAATATATCTCAAATGAACATTTCACCAAAACACATTAGAATTATGTTCATCCCAGTACCTGATGGAACCTTCTCCAAAACTGACCTTTACTCCCCACCAAGCGAGTTTCAACAGATACAAAACATTTGAAATAACCCCATGTCTTATCAAATTACCAAGGATTAAAACTGGAGTTAAAAAAATAGAAACTACAGAAAGTCTACAAACTCATGGAAAATGAACAATTCTCAACTGAATTACTACTGGGTCAAGGAAGAAATAAAGAAAGGAAAAACTTCCTAGAATTCAATTAAAATGAATTAAATATTAAATTAAAATAACTAAACATATGGGACACACTGAAAACAGTGCTAAGAAAGTAATATCAAGATGAAATAACCTGTAACAACCAATGAATAGGAACTAGTATTTAAAAATATCCCACATAAAAACCCAATAGTAAAGGCCAGGGTCAAATGGATATAGCACAGAACTATAACAAATCTTAAAAGAACACAATACTCTTGAAATTATTTCATAAAAGAGAAAAGAGTTATTTCCCAATTCTTTTTATAGAGCCGGTAATATTCTGACACCAAAACTGGACAACAATCTAATACCAAAAAAAAAAAAAAAGAAATCAAAAGAAAATTATAAACAATCTGCTGAAAAAAAGACATTAAAATTCTCAATAAAATACTAGTAATCTATATTCGAAAACCAATTCAAGTTGTCTAAATTCCAAAGATGCTAGCACATTCAACATATATAAATCAACCAATGTAGGTCACCACACAAATAGGGTCAAAAGCAAAAATCATATGACCATTTCAATTGTGTTAAAAAAGGTTTCTGAAAAAAAAAATCTAACATCCCTTCATTATAATGATTTTGGAAAAACTAGGGATACAGGAGGGGTATTTCAACATAATAAAGGCTATCTATCACAAACTGATAGCCACTGTAGGGCCCATGGGTCTACCCCTTCTCTCAGGGTTCATATTGAGGATAGTTTCTGGCTAGATGTCTTGTTGCAATTTCTGGGTAAACATCCTGTTTGTGGGGGCTAGCCATGATAAGCTAAGTATGATCTGGTCATCCAAAGGAAGTTCCTTATTTCCCACCATTATCACCTGCCAGAGTTGAACTTGGCCCTTGATAAATTTAATAAGAGGCCTGAGCCTCAGTAGTTTACCCTAAGGCAATGCCTGGCTCCTAGAGGGACCACAAGCTGAGTTACCAGAACCCCACCCAAGAACAGACCATTCAAAGGAAATGCCTAACATTCCAGGGCACCCCTAGACAAATGTCAGCCAATCAGGGGTCCTAAACCTCAGAGACCCCCTCCTTCCACCTTTACTACTATAAAAACCCAATTCTAATTGAATAGGGACTCTCTGTATATTCCAATAAATTGGACATGCGGAAAGACTGAGTTTGCTAACTTGATTAAAATAAGGGCTCTTTGCTTTTATGTTAGGGACTCTTGGTTTCCTTGTTGGCTTTTGCAGGAACTTTGCAGATTTGGGCATAACACTTACGATAACCAAATCTGTAACCTTCTTTCACACAAAAGACAAACAGACTCAGGGAAAAAATTGGAGAAACAATCTCATTCATAAAAGCCTCAAATAAACAATTTTGTAACAAAACCAAGGAAATGAAAGACCCCTTCAATGAACACTATAAAACACGGAAGAAATCTGAAAACCAGAGCTATGTTTTAGCTTTTGTTCTTAGGTTTTTTGGTTTGTTTTTTTGTTTGTTTGGTTTGGTTTTTCAAGATAGTATTTCTCTGTGTAGCCCAGGCTGTTCAGGAACTCACTTTGTAGACAAGGCTGGCCTTGAACTCACAAAGATCCACTTGCCTCTGCTAGGATTTAGGGTGCTGGGATTAGGGGTGTGCACCACCACTGCCTAGCTGTTTCAAGTCTTAATTACTGTGCCTAAAAGATCCATGAAACAAAATTGTTTCTGATCTGCAAGCCCCTTGCCCAAGGACAGACAGTTCCTTAAGTGTTGGAGGCTTTTGTCTATGTAAAATAACAAGCCACAGGTGTTCACTCCCCTAATCTAGTCTCTTGGACCCAACTATACCAGAAGTGCTTGAGTACAAGTAAGTGGAAAGTTCAAGGGCAGGAAATACAGGTTAGGATGAACACTTTTCCCTGATTTGACGTGGCTATTAATACTTCTGCCTTAAGAACAGATATCCTGGCAGTCATGTGTATAGCAGTAAACTTTTAACATCTGTCTCCTGCTTCCCAGCTTCCCAGCTAGGCAGGTACTGCAGACAAAGGTTAGTTTCAAACTATTGCCTCTATGAACCCTTGGTTTGTATTCCCTTCAATTTTAACTTTCCCCTATGTGACTCTACTCTCTGCCTTGCATTCTGTCAGGGACAGTGGAAAGCAGCTGTGTCAGCCACAGGCTTTCACAAACATCCTAAGTTAACATCCTAACATCCTATAACCAAAAGTTGTAAAACTTAAAATGTAATGTGACTTTAAGCCCGACCTCAAGGTTGTAAAAGCTCTGACTCACACCTGGTACTTGATTTTCCTATAAGAGGAAGCCCAGAATCAGCCCCCATTGCCACAGCTACAGGAGCCTGATCTCTGGCTGTGGTCTCAACTATAGCTGATAACCTTTGTGTGTTGCACGGTGATCTCTTTCTTTCTTTTTCTATAATAAAGCTTGGTTCTGGTTTAATAGACTTTGGTAGTCTGTGCCCCATCATTGTGTAACCCCAGACCCAACAATTCTCAACAGGCATGATTAACACCAGAAGATGGAGAGACAGTCTATGTACATGAATTAATAGCAATAATAATGTTAATATAGCCATCCTAATGATACAGTTTAGGGGTCGGAACTAGAGTTCACTTTGTCTGTTAAAGAATTAGAAGGCTCAACAGGTAGCAGCAAAGAAATCTAAGCACAATAAACAGAGCAGACAGTCAACAGTGAAAGAAAGGCGTTTCCTGGGAGTGAGGAAACACACACAGCAGACATACAGTGAAAAAGACCATCTCCAAGGCAAAGAAAGAGGACTAGGAAAGGCGAAAAACCCAGCCAATACTTGAGGTCTGCTGTTGTCTTAAATCTCTCAAGTTTTCCCCCCTTCATTTAGGGCCAGTCAATTTGAAGAAGAACAGTACGGTCAATTGGTCCATAACTGTTGCTTATCACGCCCAAGTCTTGCCTGGAACTTGAGCCAGTCCATCAGCAGAGGGCTTGCAGGTGAGAGACAAAAGTCTTCAAAACCTCTATTTTAAACTGTCAGGTTTTTGTCTCAACTCAGGAGGACGAAGAAGCAAGCCATCTTGGAAATTTACCACCTTCGTTACCTAGCCATGTCCTCTCTCCTTATTGTCTTGTTTGCCAACTAGGGAATCTAAGTTCTAGTCTACTACTAAAAGCAATCTACAAATTCAGACATTATGGGGGTCACGAACTGAAGGACTAGGAATTAGACAGGTTCCATTACAAGCAGGCAGAGCTTGAGAATTCAGTCTTTTATAAGATCATATAATTAGATTGATACATTCTTTATATAATGTATTATTCTTGGCCATACATGCCAATGTAATAACACAAGGACAGGATAACGTCACTTACTGCTTACATATATGTGTAACTGTACTTCCATACTATCCAAGTACTTTGTATATTGTACAGAAAAGAATGAGGTCTATCCATTTCAAATTTCATGCAACCTCACCTTCTTATAAGTATTAGCAATACTGTTACTTGTATCCAAACAATTATTTCGCATGCTAATTCTCTTAACAAATAAACTAAAATTGGTCACCAGACAGAAACTGTTAGCTTTTCCAACTAGTCCCTACCAAATCAAAATCTCACTACACCCAGTGAGATATGTGGGAGCACAGTGCCCTGGTAAAAATAACTAAATGGGAGCTTGTTTTCCTATTTTCTAGTTACTCTGTGTCATTAAACTCTGAGGTACAAACTATTTCTTGTATGAAGATGAACTATTTCTTTGCTACTATTTGTTTCTTTGTTTTTTGAAAGGTATTTGCTATACACAGCATGAGGCTGCTCTCTAACCCTCCAAACTGTACTGGAGCATCCAAGGTACTGTGCAATATGATAGATCTGCACTACCATGCCTGTCTTTGAACTATTTTTTAGAATAAATCTTTGTATATAACAGCAGTGTGTATATTACAGATACATACACACAGAACAGTCAGAAGACAATCATCTTGGGGATTCTCTATTCTGTCTCCCACCTCCACACACGAGTGCTGAAAGGACAGATCTGTTATCCACCTTCTCAACTCTGTCCTACATCTAAAAGAAGGTCTTAGCTGTGTAAGTATTCCCAGGATTGAGCAAAACCTGAATTGATCCTTTCAATTTACTTGCTTGTAGCTGACTTTTAAAAACTGTTAATTTTGGAGGTCATGGAACGAAGAAATATTTCTCCTGATTAAACGTATGGAGAGGATCATGATGACAACAGTTGCCTAGGGACTTTTTAGAGCCTTCAAGATTACTTTTTTTTTAAAACCAATAAAGTTTTCACTTAATCATTTTCAGGTGTCAGAAGACCTAAAATTCGTCTTTCAGGTCATACTAACACCATTTTCTGAACTGTTTGTGTCCAGGAAGAGCCATGGCTTCATTATTAGTGTGGAGACACTGATTAGCCACATTTCCTCAGGCACCACCAGCTTCTTCATCCCACAAGCAAATGGGGTGGTGTGCTGGAGTCTCAACTCTACCCAGCACATCTCTCTACTTTTTCAGCTTGTTCATTTCATGGATAATAGGTTGTTGGCAGGAAAACTGCCAAGGTTTGACAACATTCCTTTAGGCCACACCAACTGAAGAGTATCTCTCAATAAGGAAGCAAATTAAAAACTCCTATATTGGCATAATATGTTTGATACTAAAACCTATAACAAAACAATGAGAAAAATAGACACAAAGAGCATCTTCACACTTCATGGTAAGTACCTGAAAAAAAACAGGGATAAGACAATTCATTTCAGATCAGTTTCTTCCTTCCTCTTCTAGCTCACTACTCACTCCCCACTCACTCTAAGCAACTGTTTTGCTTTCTAGTAACCAGCATAACTTCGGTTTCAATATCCTCATCTACTAAGAGGACCAGTTGTCATTTCTTTAAGGAGTCCTTTCTTTCTCACCACCCAATGAATACACTAGACAAGGAAAAGTTACGTATGTCACATACAAATAGGGCTTTTCTCAGAATTTTTCTCTTCTTTTTTTGGGGGGGGGAGTGGCAATTATAACTTTAGTTTAATTTTATCAAAGACAATGGAATGAGTCTATTTTTCAACAACAAAATTAAGTTGCTAAAAAACACAGCTTGAATTTTTTCACAAGTAAATAAAAATGTTTATAACAAAAAAAATCAATGAGGAAGACCAAATTTGGAAGGAAAAATATGATATCAGCAATATTTCTTATTTTTAAAAACAAAATACTACCACCTATTTTTCTCCTTTGAAATTCCCCCATAAACTAACCATTATAGGGTGTGCATTACTCTTAACATACATCTGTCATTCTTTCTTATTGCCCATGCATAAATCTATATTAGAATTCACTCTGCATTAACACAAAACAAAAACATAATGATAACATTTTAAAAGCAAAACACCGGTGTTCACTTTTAATAATATCAGGTATTATGTTTCCTATATACTTACTCTTCCTTTTTTAATATTGTTTTTCTTTACACTAAGACCAGTGTGGTTTAAATGAGAATAGTCCCCATAGGTCGATATATTTAAATTCTTAGTCACCAGTTGGTAGAACTGATTTGGGAAGTATTATAAGGTGTGGACTTTTGGTAGAAGTGTGGCAGTGGAAGTGGGCTTTGAGGTTTCAAAAGTTCATGCCAGGCCCAGTGTGTGTCTCTGTGCCTATGTCTACTGTCTTTGTCTGCTTCTTGCTGCTTGTGGATAAGATGTAAGATATCACCTATTGTTCCAGAGCCGTACTTGCCTGCCTGCTGCCATTTTCCCTGCCAGATTGGTCATGGACTAAACATCTGACACTATAAGCAAGCCCCAAATTATATGCTTTCTTTTATAAATTGCCTTTACTATGGGTTCTCATTACAACAACATAACAGTAACTAAAACAGACGGGGTTTTCTTATACAGCCAAACTAATGATCCTCCTGCCTCAGTCTTCTGAGTGCTAGTAAGCAGTGTGGAATTCTATGTCAGAAATATACTTATTTTTCAGAAAGGCACCAGGATTCCTTTTCTGTGCTGGAAATAGAACCCATGGCCTTGCACATGCCAGTTATATATACTGCTACCTGACAGTCTCACAACCTCCTTCCTTGTCAAATTTTATGAGAAGATTTATTTAAGCATTCTACTTTGCTATACATAACACATAAGCATAGACTTGAAATCATTTTGTTATTAAGTCTGATTCTCTAGCAAATTATTTAGTACCTTTTTGACTTTGCCCAGTTTACCCCCAACTTGCCTCCAGTCCAGGTCTATCTTCTGCCATCCCTGCTCAGTGTTAACTAACTTTTCTCCTAATACTGGGACAGAAGACTCAGGTTCACCCTAGGTTTCCTCACAAATGCCTCAGTGCCTTCTGTTCTGTCCCTTCTATAGAGAGGCACGAGTCAAATACAGTATAGACACATAAAGTTACTTGACTTAAGCAGTGTTTTTCAGCCTTCCTAATGCTGGGACTCTTTAATACAGTTTTTTAAGTGTGGTGACCACAAACCACAAAATTATTTTCATTGCTATCTTATCACTTAATTTTGGTACTATTATGAATCATAATGTAAATATCTGTGTTTTCTGATGGTCTTAGGCAACCCCTGTGAAAGAGTCATCAGACTCCTCCTGAGGGGCTTGACTCTCAAGTTAAGAAACACTGACTTAAGACAACAGAATGGTTCACATTCAGGAAATGTTTTGAGTGACATATAAATTTTTTTCTTCAACAAATATTTTATGGTAGCTATTACTGAATATAAATGACCATTCTATAAGAATACATTTGGTTAAGTGCCTCTGAAATTTATTCCAAAAGGTATTTCAGGGGGAAAAAAAAGTGTTTCCTTCTCTCTTTTAAACCTAAGAAAATTGTATGCCACAGTTATCTTGGTCAAAGAGCTAATGCTGTATCTCCTGTATCTCTTTAGCAAGTAGGTGTTAGTGTTATGGACCAAGACAATTGGAAGCTAAAAGCATACACATAGAGAAAGCACTGGGAATAGGAAGAAATAGAAAATCTTGATAGGAGGCTGTCTCAGGCTGTAAACAGCTAGGAGGAAATTGCAGTTGCTAGTTTTTGTATACAGGAATCAACCGTTCCTAAACATTCATTCTTGGGCTCCCTTGGACAACTTTACCACCCCTCTGGAGTGGTAATTGCTCTACCAAGTATCCCACGTGTTTGAAGCCTTGGAATCCACAAAATGGCCACGTCCATGTCAAAATACCTACTAATTTACAACTTCTTCGCTCGGGTTTCTTCCCCTCCCTACAGTTGCACAAACTGGTTTGACAGAATTTTCCTTCCTTGCATCATTGGTGTTACACTGAGACAGATATTTACTGGCTGGGCAGATAGTCTCTGTTTAATTAAGGTTGTTTTTCTGTTAGTTTGTTGTGGTAGTTATCAGGCATAAGAATAGGAGATTCCTTTTTGATCTCAAAATTTAATTATTTGGGTATTGGTGGGGATTGGGGATGGGGGGTACGTAAACACATCTATGTACAGTGTAGCCGTGGCAGAGCAAAACGGGAGATGATAGATTTAAACACAGCTTACATAAGTACCATCCAAGGATTCGTGTTAAGGTGAGATGTTGCCAGCTAAACAAAGTCATCTTCAAAACTGGTTTAAATACATAGTTGGGTGAGACAGGGATTTTTGATACTTAAAAGTTAAGTGTTTCTGAGACTGCATTACATATTAATAACTTCATAATATCTCCTTATGCAAATTCATTCAGAAATGGAAAATTTCAGATATTAATAACTATAGGAACCGTTTCTGTGTTGTACAATAGTAAACATGTATAGGTCCCAATCAGAGAACCCAGGAGTCCCAGCTTCACTTGATGTGTCGGTGTGTCTGCATGTCTGTCCTTTCTTCATTCCCTAACTGTCACTGGCTGGGGTTCTAGGACTGAAGCTGGGCTGGCCTCAGGGTGTAGTCCTTTGGGGGACAGGCTGTATTTTTTCTCAAACAAATTATTGTAGAAAAATTTTTGTCTGTTTATTTAGGTTGAACAAAGTACATAACCTTTTTTGAAAATCTGTTCCTTCAGGACAGGAAGAAATGTATGTTCAGTCAACAGTTCCTCACCATAAAACTAATACTGTCAATGACCTTTAACATCCATCCTTTCAGAAACCCTCAAGCTGCCTGGGATTCTCTTGCCTACTTGAATAGCCTGTTCTTTCCTTTGCTGCATCTCAGTGGTACAGCCCATCAGTTGAAGCAAAGCAATTAATATGTACATATTCAACATTAATAGCATTATAGTAATACTATTGTTATAGTAATACCATATATTCCTATTATATATAATCATAATATAATTATGATTATATATTCACAATCATGAAAATATACTAATAATTATATATTATATATCATTGATTATATAATATATAAGATATATAATCATATGTTAATTAACATACTATAACATAATAATACTAATATTAAGGAATATGTACCAGACCCCAGTAGACATAGGAAATGTGTTCTAAATATGTTTTCTCTTATGCATACAAATCTATGAAAAAAAGTTCAACCGATAAAGAAGACATAGTAAGACATTAATAACTAATTTGTTAATTAATTAATGTTTAGTAATAATGTACTCCAACATAATATTTTAAATATTTGTTAATTTTGTAGAATGCACACTGGTCATGCTTGCTTCCCATTCCTCCCAGCTCCACCCTCCCAACCCATCCCAAAAACATACAAACAAAATCAGAAAAAATACCAAATCCAATGAGTGCTACCCAACTGGAACATGGTCAAACTCCCAGTGACCAGCCCTTAAAGACAATGAGTCCTTCCCTGCTTCCTAACCCCCACACCCACCAGAAGTCATCAATCAACTATGAAGAGCTACACGTCTGCATCTTTATCACAGTTTTTAAGGACTCTGAATAGTTTCCTGTCTGGACTATTTCTCTTTGTTTTTTGTTTTGTTTTGGGGGTGATGGTTATCACAGAAGCCATGGTTCTCACTCTCTGTTATTGAGTCTGCAGTCATTGACAACACTGAAAAAAAAGCTTCCTAGCCTAAAGTAGCAGGTGGCTGCATGGATCATAGACTTCCAGCACAAATCTCAGACATCAACATGGCCTCTAGCAGCAGTGCAGACCACAAGCATTAACATGGCCTGCTGTAGCACCAGAAATCACAGACATTAGCATGGAGTTTAATCCCAGCAATTAGGAGTCAGAGACAAGTCAAGCTCCAAGTTCAAGGACAGCCTGGTCTACAGAGTTAGTCTCAGGAGAGCTAGGGCTACACAGAGAAACTCTGTCTATTTTGTCCTGGGACTAGCTCTGTAGTAGGCTGGCTTCATACTCAGAGATCCACTGGCATCTGCTTCGCAAGGACACGTAACACCACTATGTTAGAAAAAGCTGTAATTTACTGCAATTGGAAAATTGGGTTTTGGGGCATTTATTGCTCTTTTGAGGACCCAGATTCAGTTCCCAGCACCTACTGCAGTTCAAAGCAACCCTTAAGACCAGTTCCAATGGATCTGATGATCTTTGCTGGCCCTTGTGGGCAATGAACACAGATACAAGCAGGCAAACTACATATAAACATGAAATAAAAATAAACTTTTTTAATTTTTTAAGATCTTTTAATTTTTTCTAAAAAGAAAAAAAACTTGGTAGGGTACTATTCTTTCAACTTAATCAGCTTCTTTAATTTTCACAGAAATATTGCAGAAAGGTTCTCTATCTTCAGACCAAGGCTCCCCAAGCAGCTTCCCTGCTGATCTTATAAAAATCACTGTTTTTATTTTTTGTTTATTTGCTATTTTTTTCTATAGCAACATATTGCTACAGTCATTCAGAATACTTTTAGGTTTTGTACACCGACAGATCTGAGATTCTTTTCATCTTACCTGACATGTATCATGAAATAAAGCCATAACTTTTTAAGTTTAACATGGCACATCAACACCAGCATGAATTTCCAGTTTCTGTAGTTTCACCGACAAAGGGTCATTGACACAAATTTTTAGCAGTCTCAGCTTTCAGAATGTAATTTTATCTTTTCTTATTAAGTACAGAATTTTCACCAATCCTCCTTAAAAAAAAATAATTGGTTTTACTTGTTATCTGTGATATTTGCTTGCATCCATGTCTCTGGACCATGTATGTTCAGTGTCCAAGAGAGTTAGAAGAGGACGCTACATCGTGTAGAATTGAGGTTAGAGATGTTAGTGAACCCCCACACGATTACAGAAAATTGAGTTCATGTCCTCTGAAAGTGCACCAAATGCTCTTAACTGCTAAGTTACCTTTGCAGTCTCTCACCTATTCAGTTAAAAATCATCTCTGACATACACAATAGCCACCAACACTTCAATGCTTTGAGATATTATTCAGTCTGATAAGCAAGACAACCACTAAAAAGCCTCAGAGATGGGCAACCTTTGAAGTACAGCTATATTAGACACAGCAGAGTTCAGAATTTCAAGATTTTATTACACTACTCACAAAGCATAATCTAAAATTTACTAATTGTTTATTTCTGGAAGAATCCATTTAAATATTTTCAAACTATGGTTCTTCATGAATAACTGAAACTGCAGAAAAGGAAACTGAAAAAAAAAGAATAACTAATATATTGTGCTGATCTTGCTTTCTCCTAATGAGTTTATTACTAAAGAGAAATGGCATTAATGGCCCGGATGTTTTCAGTTAGCAAATCTTTTCATATACAAAGCAATACTACATCTCTGCACCCGGAAGTCCACAACCACTGCTTATCACTGCTTGAGATGAGTTGGATTTCACAGGAAGAACAGTTACCCCCGGCTTATAGGTACAGATAACAAAAGTAACCCTGACTGATTACTGAAATCAGAACATCTACTTTCTATTGGATTTCCACAATAGCTCATAGGCTGCGTTGCAGTACCAGAGTAAGCTTCTGGTGGTTTGAAAAAAATTAGCCCTCAAAAGGAGTGGTGCTGTGGGACAATGGTCTGTATTCTGTCAAGTATATTTTAAATAAACACTGATTGGCCAGTAGTCAGGCTGGAAGTATAGGCAGGTCAAGAAAAACAGGTAATTCTGGGAAGAAGGAAGATCTTTCTGAAGTTGTGACCCTGCCACAGAAAAAGCAAGATGTGACTACCTTGCTGAATGAGGTACCGAGCCATGTGGCAAGCATAGACAAGAAAAATGGGCTAATATAAGTTATAAGAGTTAATAAGAAGCCTGAGCTAATGGGCCAATCAGTTTATAACTAATGGAGACCTCTGTGTGATTTCTTTGGAACTTAACGATTGCGGGAACCAGGTAGGACAGAATCTCAGACAACAGAGTGGCACTGTTAGCAGGTTTGGCCTTGTTGGAGGAAATGTGTCACTGTGAAAGTGAGCCATAATGTCTCATATATGCTCAAGCTACCATCCAGTCTGACAGCTTACTTCCTGTTGCCTGCAAAATGTACAACTCTCGGGGACTGGAGAGATGGCGCAGTGGTAAAGAGCATTGCCTGCTCTGCCAAAGGTCCTTAGTTCAATTCCCAGCAACCACATGGTGGCTCACAACCATCTGTAATGAGGTCTGGTGCCCTCTTCTGGCCTGCAGGCATACACACAGACAGAATATTGTATACATAATAAATAAATAAATATTAAAAAAACCAAAAAAAAAAACCAAAATGGACAACTCTCAGCTACTTCTCCAATATCATGTCTGCCTACACACTGTCATGTCTCATCATGATGATAATGGACTGAACCTCTGAACTGCAAGTCGCCACCACAATGAAATGTTATCCTTTACAAAAGTTGCTGTGGTCCTTGTGTCTCTTCACAGCAATAGACCCTAACTGAAACAAAGCCTACATATCAGATAATTAAGAGAAAAGTTATATAAGGATATAAAGCATACAGAGAAAGCCAAAGTCATCTGTTATATCAAAGCCACATTTCCAGGAGATTCTGACAAGCATACACATGTTCACAGTGCCGAAGCAAATTTCCCCAGAACTCTTATTTTATCCCATTTCTACTCTCACATGCATAGCCATTCACATATTCTACCACTTAGTTTATGTGTAGGCCATGCAGCCTGAAGACAATTCAATTAATCTTACAAGTGACATATACAAGGAAAATAACAACAACAACAACCAAAAAAAAAAAACCCAGATGTGGCATTAAGATTTACAAAGTTACTGAAACTTTTTAACAAGTAAAAGGCATCCTTCCTTAGCTACACCAGAATGAGGAATAAAGGGGTTTACATATGTTCCAATTCTAAACCTATCAATCAAACCCATGTTATTCCTTTGGGAGCTTATTTACATGCATATTTATCAGCCTCACATGCTAATTCCCTGCTGTTTTATGCCTGCAAGGCATGTTTATGAGTCATAATTGTTGATCTCATTTGATGTATTTTACTGAAGGAAGACATCATTCAGTTATGTGGCCTAATGTCAATGAGTTACGATGACCTGATCTCTTAAACACAACTTGCTTTTTAATCTTTATTAGAATATATCACTTACGGAATGGGAATATTTCACTAACCAAAAGAAAAAGTGTTTTCTATAAGGATTTCAGCTACTCATCTCATTTTTGATGCCCCTTATTCCTCTCTCTTTACACTGAACTGCAGTGGGAAAGCAAACTATGTTTCTTTTCAGTCACTTACTTCTCCTCACCCCTACACAGCAGCACAGCTCTCATAATCTGTCATTTTAATCTACTCTGCAATTCTTCCATTTTCACACTGAACTATGTTCCTCCATTCATTCTCTTATACTTCTTTCTCTCACCTTATACTCTGACCATGGTTATCTGCCTTGAAATACCAGACAAACAAATTTTTTAATTTTTATTTTTTGGATGCACTTAAATGCATAGTTTAGGCAGGTATTTCTCCCCCCAAAAAAATAAACAGGGTAATTAACTATTTCCACAGTTATGCTTTCTCCTCAAAAGCAATAATTACCCACTCAATGTGAACTATCTCCAATGTTTAAAAAATACTATATGACAAGTATAAAAGACCACGATTTAGCACTGATACTGTGTATACAGTAAGACTTCGTTACTGAGAAACAGATGTGGAATATCATGAACTATACTTCCAAGTATAAATCTAAATTGATATTGCAAAACAGCTTTACAGTAAAGGAGTGACAGATATACACTTATAATGTACACATAACTATATCACAAAGGATTTAAAATAAAAGCTTCTATACTAGTGTGATAAATTTGAATTAAATGTAAGAATGACTTGTAACTGAACTTCTTCTAAGAAAAATGGCTTATGGTTTCCACAGCTGGACAACTCTGAGTGACTAGTTTGTGGCTGAGATGTATAAAGATGGTCACTGCCGGGTGGCTGTATCACCACAGTGACAGCTACATGGCCTCACTACCTAGAAAACTGAAGCATAATGCACATGGAGATTAAACATAGTATAAACAGTTTCTCTCTTTTCTTTTTTCTATACTTACAAAAAAATACTAAAATGAAATCAAGCAGTGGCAGTGCACATCTTTAACCTCAGCACTCTGGAGACAGAGGCAGGCCAATCTCCATGAGTTCAAAGCCAGATGGATCTACACAAAGAGATCCAGGACAGATTTTCAGACAGAGAAACCCTGTCTCGAAAAATCAAAAACAACAACAAAATGCAGAAATATTAAAATGAATACTATTTAAAAATGTATTCAAAGTATGCTAACGGTTAAGAGATTTAAACTCTAAGAATGCAATGATATTGTGTTATTGTTAATCTTTTGCTATTATGATCAAAAATTTTTAAATTGGATTTAAAAGTATGCTTAAGAGAATTAAGAGAAAAAAATCAAATTGTGAATTAAATTGTTAAATTTCTCATCTCCTTAGTATAATTGCAGAAGAAGGGAAAGTTGACAAATGATGGCACTAAACTAATATTTTTAAAAATGATTTTGAGAGTTTCCTCCATGAGGACTATATTTATATAATTCCTTTTCCAGTCCTCCATGACTAGGGACAGTGAGGAAATGAATAAATGACACACAAAGAGTAAAATCTGGATGAGGGGTGTGTGTGGGGACTGTTTTTCTAATAACCCCACCCCAGGAACCTCATTGTGTCTATAGATACAGTACAGGAGGAGGTGTTGGTTAGTCTCCTTAGTGGTCTCTACGGGAGAGCAATATCCGGCAGTGTCCAGTTATAAAAATTCAGAAGGAAGCTGCAATCCTCCCTGCTTGAACCTGGCCCATATAAGGAAATAGCTTTGCCAAGTACCCCATGGGCCCAAGGCCTTGGATGCTAACATGGCATGGTGGTACCCATGTCAAAATAGAATTTAACAGAGGGTTTCACTCCCCAGGACTTCCTCTGCTCCTTGCATTTCCCTCTTTCCCCCCTCATTCCTCTAGTACTTCCTGGGTCCCCCTGGGTACCTCACAAATTCAGGACACCTTTTTCTTTAATAATCATTGCACAATACACAGACACACACAGAGGTTCAATAAAGTGGTTCTAGAGGGATCTCATTTTGGCTTCATGGTTTCTAACCAGCCATTGAAGTGGGCAAGGTTTAGAGTATTCAGTTATGCATTCTCTCCTATTTACTAACATTAATTTTTTTTGTTTGTTTTTTGAGACAGGGTTTCTCTGTAGCTTTGGTCCCTGAACTAGCTCTTATAGACCAGGCTGGCCTTGAACTCCCAGAGATCCACCTGCCCCTGCCTCCCAAGTGCTGGGATTAAAGGCGTGTGCCACCACCACCCAGCTTAACATTAATTTTTTAATCAAGAGAAGTTGATGCCCAGTACATATACTCAAAGTAGAATATCAGAGGATTTTAATTAATTTATTTTTTATTTCTTAGAAGTTAAGTGTATTGAGCTAGGGATATAGCTTAGTCTTCAAGGTGCTTGTTTCAAAAAAATAATAATCCAAGTTGGGTATAGAGTAATGATATAAAACAGTAAAAATGTCATAGTAACACTCTTGTAATCCTGGAGTGGTACAGGGAGGTGAGTGGATTAGGCAATCTATACTATGGTGAGTTCAAGGTCAGTGAAAGATATTATCTCAAAAGAGGCAGATGTAGCTTATAGGGACTGTCCCTCTGGCTTCCAAAAAGATGCTTGCATACCTGTACACATACATACAAACATACATACATACATACTAACACACATATTGGAAAAAACCTACATGTTAATAAAATTGAATTTCTTTTTATTATAGATATAAAAAACAATCAAGTATATATAATTTGCTGTTACCAAAGGACAGAAGAATAGTGCAATTCTAACTACATGGAACAAGAAACGTACTCTTTAAAAAGCAAACAGCATAAACTATATCAACAAGGCACACGAGCAAATGTGGAACCAGGTTAAGCTAAGACGTTTTCATCAAATGCACTGTAGCTTTATGGAAGATTTTTGATAGACAGACAGATAGAGCCTTGCCTGATTCATAATTTCTGAATAATGCCTTTCTGCCTGTGCTAACAAGAACTATAAGCACCAGCTCAAATTACTTCTACCTTCTTCCATGCATCTTTTCCTATGGATCAATCATCACCATAAAACATGCTATATTCTACTTATTAGTCTATCTTATCATCCATCTTTCAAAACAACTGTAAGCTTTTTCAAAAGAAACATTATGTTTTATGCCTGTATTGCTACCATGAATAACAGAACTTGTTAAGAGTATCTACTCCAAGAAGAGATCAATATTCAAGTTGGTTGCATATGGAGGGAGGCAAAAATTACTACTTAGTCTACATTAAATCAAAATGTGAATACTAGTAGAGCCAAGTCATAAGGGCATCATAACTCTGGTCATCTCATTAATCTCTGCAATGCAATGAACATAACACTGCTATTCCTGTCAATTAAACACCACAATTTTAACCAAGAACTACAGCAGAAAGTTCAATTAATATACACACAATATGAATAAACATTGGGTTGGGTGGTGGTGGCACACACCTTTAATCCCAGCATCAGAAAGGCAGAGGCAGCTGAAATTGTAAGTTGGACACTAGCCTGGTCTAGAGTGAATTTCAGAACAGCCAGCGCTGTTACACAGAGAAAGCCTGTCTTGAAAAACAAAAGAAGTAAACCACAACAACATAAAAAAGAATAAACATTTTGAGAACAATCCCATGGCCACAGTTCATCATTGTACACTAAACGTATACTTTGCAGGGAAGGAAAATTTAACCAGTCAATGTAAAGGTTTGCAGTTATTGGAAAACTTGTAAGACTACGGATTAACTGAATGTTATAGCACTCATTATTTACTATATTTCTCACTCTCAAAGATAAATACAGTATTTGAAATAGTGAAGAAGTAGCTTTGTAACCTTTCTGATACTTCTACAAAACTTGAACTTGAAGGTTGTTTCAGAGGTAACCATATTTAGTTATGTTTCCCTCCCATTAACCTGAACAACTGTCCTGGCCTATGATCAATAAAATGAACCTGATGAGAATTTACCATAATAAAAATGGAAATATCTATTTCTAGACAAATAATTGGTTTCTTTTACTTAATAATACTATCTTCAACTTAAAAATTTAAAAACACACCTTTTATGAATAACCTGAAACAAAAGTGTTAGCTGAATCTCTTTGGCCCCCAAACAAGTTTCTCCTAAATTTATTCTTAATTTTGGAATAAACTTTACAGCAATGGCTGATAAGAGGGAAAATGACATTTTAAACCTCATTCTTAAATTTTCTTCCAAAGTAACTGAGCTAACACTGGTTAAGCTGACATAACATTAAGAGCTAAGAAGAGGGCCTCCTGTGTTGACACACTCAAGACACACTTTCCTACTCCATATCCTTTGTAAAAACCATCACTTATGTGTTCACATTTGGAAATTCAAGGTTGACAGAATTACACTGGCAAATGCAATTTTAGAAAATAAACAATTTACTCATTCATCTGGACAGAATTCTGCATTGAAACATTGAGGGGAAAAGGTGCCAGCTTATCTTTGTCCTTCATAAGTTCCACTATTTATTTTTGCTATGGGCAAAAGGAGAAACCACGTCTTCTTTCATGCTTTTCTACTTAACAATGACTTAGAATAGGCAAGTTTTTTGCATCATACATGGACAATATGAATGAAACCCAAAAATGTATTAATAGTTCTACACCTAAAAGCAAAAATAGTTGAAAGCTAGAAGTGCCATAAGTAAATGCAGACTGGGGAAGAAAGAACTCTGATTTTCAAGAGACAGAGGCATAGACACGGTGTAGAGAGTAAGCATTTCCTACTGAACAATCTGTCCATTAAAGTCTATTTGAATACATCTTAACAATCAAAGTAAAAAAAAAAAGGAAAATAGTTAACCTTCAGAAATAATCTAACCAGTGGGCTACCAGGGAAGAACAGATGAAGACTTGGTAACTACTGTCATTAGAGGGATTGTATCAAATGTATCCCCTACAGTGCAGAAAAAAATAGTGGTTATTTTCCTTCAAATGTTTGCCAATTTGGTTTTAAAAAAAAGATGATTTTTTTAAAAGATAAAGCTAATTTTAATGGTACTTAATGACTATAACTGCATGTAACCAATATAAAAGGTATTAGTAAGAAATTTTTCCATATTAAATCTACCCATTTTATACTTAAATTGCATGTAAATATTTCAAATACAATAACAGTTACAGAATATATCACTAACCCTTCAAAATAAGTAAGGATGTAATTCCTGTAAGCTGACAAATACACTTTCCTAGGCTTTGTGAGGAAGAGCACTTCTGTTCTGCCAGGGATTCTATTATTTAATGACTTAGGGAATAAAGAGACAGAATCAATTATACTGTTCCTGAGGTTATGAAAAACTAGAAAACACTAATTTGTGTCATTCTTGAATATAACAGTCTCTTTTCTTTCTCTAAATATGGAGCTAAGTGCTAGTGTAGGCATATTCCTGGAAAGTTGCCTCTCAATTATGATTAAATTCAGTGACTAAATATCACTCTTGTCTTCCTTCCTTCAAGGAAAGAGCGTAAGTCTCTGGAGTACACCTGAGAAACTAACAACAAAGACTCTGCCTCAGGAAGTATTAAAACAAACTGTTGTAATGGTATTTCTTAGACACCAAATGAAGTCATTCTACATAGAATTATTAAGCAAGAAATTACTTTTTGGAAATGTATGTCTTAGATAACGCATAAAATGCATCTATTGGGGGCCTGTTAGATGGTCCCACAAACCTGATGACCAGGGCTATGTAGAAGTGGAAGGAGGGACCCAAATTCACAAAGCTCTCCTCCGGTGACCCCACATACACATGGACATGCTGACCATTCCCAACCACTGATGTTAATAAGCTGTATATTGTGCTTATCTGAATTCTCAATACAAAGGCATTGAACCCTGGTATTGAAGCTTTTTCTATTTACATCGTCACAAATGTTCCATCACTTACTCAGCTCTCAGTTATTTTTACCTCAAGGTTTTACATTCACAGAGCTTAAGAATCATGAACTCTGTGCTAAGTAAATATCTCCAAAGAAAGTCAAGGACTCTACATGTCATCACCACTGAGAAGGAATGAAAAGCTATAGTCCTCCTTCACATACAGTCTCCCCAGTGTAAATGGTTTTATATGTTTCTAGCTCTGATAACACTCTAGACAGCTATTTAATACCTAAGGGTAGGATTCTGCACTAGTCTCTTATCTTGCACAATGTGGAGAGTCTTCAGTCTCTATAAGAATCTAGACCATCTTGCTCAAGGATACTTGGTACTCGAATCTTCCCCGTTCTCACCCGTTTATCATTATCCATGATGATGAGATCAAAAAATGAGTCACACTTTCTATTGAACCCCAAAAGGACTCTTTAAGACATGGAATCTGATTGTAAAATGAGTAAGGAAAGGTAAACCAACTTTGAAAAGGAATAATAAAGCAGAAGGCATCATAATACTTATGGAATTCTTATAGCTGACAGTTTCTCGATCATCTTATCATTTACTTAAAAAATCTTGTTATACAATTCTCATTCAGTTCCCTATGAATGAAATTTTACCTCCACAAATGCACTTTCCTGTTACTACACAGTGGCCTTTTGGGGAGCTGCAATGGTATCTTAGGTTCTCCTGTTAATACACAATGGCCTTTTGGGGAGCTGCAATGGTATCTTAGGTTTTCCTGTTAATACACAGTGGGCTTTTGGGGAGCTGCAATGGTATCTTAGTTTTGTTTTTTTTTATTATTGTTTCTGGTTTTGTGCTTTCTATATAATAACACTTTTCTTTTGTTTTCCTGTGTTCAGAGGAAACTTCAACCTCGTTTACAATATATCTATGGAGCTGGCTATGGTGGGAACGTGCCTTTAATTCCAGTGCTCCTCTGGCAGAGGCAAGCAGATCTCTGAGATGGAGGCCAGCCTGGTCTACAGAGTTTCAGGATAGCACACAGTGAAAGTCTGTCTCAAAAATAATCATATGGATCAAATGGGGGGTTGGAGAAAGGTCTCAGTAGCTAAGAGCACTGACCGCTCTTCCAGAGGACCTGGGTTCAACTCCCAGTACCCACATGGCAGTTCACAACTGTTTGTAACTCCAGTGCCAGGCAGTGGCTCTGACACCTTCACACCGATGCATGTAAGATAAATTTAAACAAATAACCTTAAAAAATATCCAAATGAGAATGTTATATTGTTATATTATACAATACTTCAGTATTGGTATATGGTGAAAAGAAGCTTCCCAACAAAAAGACATAAGCCTAGAAATGAATAGGACATTTCCATCTGACTTCGAAAAACATACAAAATCAAGTCATCAGAAAAAGTAATTTTTTTCAACAAACTGCATCAAAATAAACACTCAAAAACAAAATCTTAATCAAAACTTACGTTTTATTAGAGAAATATTACTCATAATTAAATATAGAGATAAAATCATAAAACTAAAAATACAGAATACTTTTATGGTTTAGGAATAGTGAATAGCTCCTTGGCATGAGGTATTAGAAATGACACAAAATGCACAACACAGTAAAAGAAAATTCAGCATAATCAAAATAAAATGTAGGTTCTCTACAAAATATAAAAATAAAAAAATTTTAAAAAATGCTTTTGTTTGAAAAGAGAGACTGAACAACCCATACTGCCACCTCTTCCTGTTTAAAAACACTCCAATGGCTTCACAAATAACCAGAAACCAAATCTAAGCCACTTCCTTTCCATCACAAAGTCTGACAGAGAGAGCTCTGATTTCCTGCTGGCAGTATCTGAGTTCTCACTACCCATCACTTTCCTGCACTTGGTAGGCAGGTTTGCTTCTCAGGGTAAGTGAAGTTCTGCATGGCTATTCTTTTCCCTCCTGTTTTCCCCTAATAGTTTCCTCTTCAAATTGTCCTTAAACTTACTTAACTGATACTGAAATGACTTGCTAGCTGTTGCTGTATTCAAAAGCTCCTTGCAGTCCTTAGCACAGTGTTGTTCTCAGGTACACAGTGTTTGCCAGGGTCTGTTCATATTTAACTACTAGAGCCTCAAAACTGAGAATCATATGTGGCATATGAAAGAAACTCAAAACACACGATGAACAAATTTCTAATGTCATGTAAATATATATTTATTTCTTTTGTAAAAACCAGTAATTCCTCTGGAATTCTTTGCTTCCATAAGTTCTTTTTTGCCTGACACATCTTTATGATTTAATCACTTACAAAAGTGATTGACAAAAACCTGTACTTTCCCAATAATTTAGACTATGTTAATAAGTACTAAACTTTAGATATATCTGGTGGATTTCTTCACTTCCAATTGAGTTGTCTATTTCTATGATAGTATTTTAATTATTTTTCATAAGTATGCATGTATGCACTTGCTTATTTTGTAGGGCATCATCTCATTACACAGAGCTGACTATCCTGGAACTCACTATGTAGATGAGGATGGCCTGAAGCACCCAGAGTGCTACATGCCTCTACCTCCAAAGTGCTCGAATTAAAATCATGCACATTTATGCCCTGCCTGTTTATTTAATTTTATTTGTATGTATGTGTCTGCATGTATGTATATGCACCACATGATGCAGTATCTGAGGAGGTGATAAGAGGCACAAAAACTCTTGGAACTGGAGTTCCAGAGGGTTGTGAACAATCACGTGGGTGCTTTCCAAGAGTAGCTAGTGCTCTGAACGGCTGCAGCATCTCTCCAGGCCCAAAACTTTAGTAGTAATGTGTTGCAGATATACTTTACTTCAAGTATGCATTTATTATTAGAGTCTAAACAATTTTATGCTAATTAACAAGATTTTAGAGTGAATTTTCATAATTCACTAGCAGTCATTTTGCTTAAGAAATAAAATATATTAACAAATAGCAAATCTCATGAGTGTCCCTTTACTGACTACTCACTGGGCCAAAAGCAAGTTACTGGGTTTTGTTCTTCTTTAGCTGTTGTACACACACATGCATTCATTTATGAACAACATATTATACACTTTTGGTGCTTTTCAACTTTATATTAATGTAATTTTATACTATATACATATATCTGTTTGTTGTTTTTTACTCTTTCTATTTGTGAAGTCTGCTAACAAATTCCCAAGGAATCACAAAGAGACTTATTCTTTCTTATTAATTCCCAGCGTTATACTGGCTTGTTGCTTGCCAGCTTTTCTTAGCTAGAATTGTCCTGTCTACCTTTTATCTCTGGGCTTTTATCTTTCTCTGTTCTATATGTCTTTCTTAACTTCTAAATCCATGACTTGCTGTATACTTAGGTTGCTAGCCCCTGATGTCCTCCTCTCCTTTTCCTCTTCTCAATTCTTGATCATCTCTTCCAAGATTTCTCCTCCTATTTATTCTCTCTGCCTGCCAGCCCCACCTATTTCTCAACCCTGCTTAGCTACTGGCCGTTCAGTTCTTTATTAGACCAATGAGGTGTTTTGGACAGGGAGGTAACACAGCTTCCCAGAGTTAAATCAATGGAACATAAATGAGTGCAACACCTCTGCATCATTAAACAAATGCTCCACAGCAGAAACAAACGTAACGTATCTTGAACTAGCATTCCACAACAGGTATCTTCAGAATTTTGGCATCATACATATCATTTTGTGGAATTACATAGATTTCCACTTTACTATCTTACTGTATAATCACATCACTATTTATTTATTCCTTGTAGTGCAGCAGGGCACTGATTCGAGCGTTCTGTTACTACAACAAAACTAGTGGGGTTCTTAAAATTGTAAAGATATTCACTGTTTATTTTTTAGGAATAAAAGTTTGCCATCTTAGGGATATATTCGTTTTTCCTGTAAGCACTTGTAAATGGTAATGTAATGTTTTTAACTTCCAAAAGTCATATATAGCTCCAATATGTCATATATCCCCTGTACCCAGACAAGGTTTCTCTGTGTAGTCCTGGCTATCTTAGAACTTCCTCTGTAGATCGGGCTGGCTTTGAACTCAGAGATCCATCTGCCCCTCCAAAACCAGTGGTAGGAATAAAGGCTTCGAATTTACATTTTTTATGTATTTATGGTCATTACATAATTCTCTTACAGCTAACTACATGAGTTCTTCACTTTTCCTAACACAATATTTGACATAGGCTCTAGATGGTATGCTTGTTAGTTCTGAGTGTCCCAAGTTTATCAAGTCTATATGATTTCTGCTTCTTATGGTGTAAAACTGCTTATGTAGTATTGAATTTTAATTTAAGAGGGGTTAGTAGTCTAAGATTATATGGAAGATTCATTCATTTCCATTTCTCCTCACATAGAAAAATTAGTCGTCCTAAGCGTTGTTATTGAATGTTCATTCTTTAACAGTTGATCTGAATTGCCAATTTTAGTTTCCATTGATGTGTGGGTCTACTTAGTCTTTTTATCCTTTACGTTGGTGTATTCAGTGAGTCAACAGGCCATTATCATCATATATTGATACATGATGAGCTCTTGTTTTTTAAATTTCTTGGAGGACCCAAAGTTAAGGTGTTAAGAGTGCTAGCTGTCCTTCAAGCAACAAATTTAGTTCTCAGCACCCTATTCAGGTTGTTCTCAAATGCAGATTCAGGGATATCAGAAGACTCAGACAGACAGACACACATACACATGCACACACACACATACTTTTAAATGTTTTGTGGGCTAAAGAGATAGCTCAGAGTTTAAGCCAGGTAGGTAGTAGAGGCGGGACAATAAGAACAGGAAAATTGTGGGAAGAGGGAAGGTCAGTCTCCAGTCATGACACAGCCTCAGAAGAAGGAAGATGTGACTGCTTTGCCATAAAAGGTACCAAGCCACATGGCTAACACAGACCAGAATTATGGGTTAAAATAAGTTATAAGAGCTAATAAGAAGCCTGAGATACTAGATAAACCAGTTTATAATTAATGTAGACCTCTGTGTCATTTCTTTGGGACTTAACAACTGTGAAAACCAGGCATGACAGAAACATCTGACGACAACACATTTGTACACAGGGAAACACAGAATTACAAATTAAAATAAATAAATAAATAAATAAAATGTCATGTGTTTTGAATTTTGTTTTTCACTATTTGAATATTAAAATTGGACATATTTATTAGGTACTCTATATACAAATACATCTTACAATGGCTGTTGCAGGAGCTCCTTCTGCTCCTTCAGCCAATAGCTGCTGAGATACCAGCCCATTGGGGCGTGGTCTCTCTCTCTCTTTAAAAAAACTGCCACTGCCCTCCGCTAGCTTGCTCTCTGGCTTCCGGCTCCGCTTTGGGCAACTAGCCTCCCTTCCTGATTGCACAGAGGGCTGTTGTCTGGGATGGTGATCTGTAAGTTTTTCCCCCTTAAATAAAGAACCATTCTATTAATCATAATTCCAAACTGGCGTGGGATTGTTTGTGACTAACGCCTTCATCTGGTGCCCAAACGTTTGGTTTTAGGACCCTTCCTTGCCCTCCCCCCCCCCCCCCCCCCCCCCCCCGCCCCGCTGGGCTGCCTGCTGCCAGCTAGGTTTTGCACAAGCCCTCCCTCAGCTGCAGCCTGTGCCCTGTGTGTGGAGCCAGCAGTTCAATATAAACTATTATGCAGTGGCTTTTCTTTCTGCAATTCTTTATATTTTCCCTTTATATGCCTCAGATAGACTTCAAGTCCCCATGCACCCTATCGTTATCCTCCCCACATGAATTTAAACTCCACAGGCCCACAGTCTCTGTCCACCTGGTTTGCTCTTATTGGAGTCGTTTTTTTTCTTTTTTTTCATTTTTTTTTATTATTGAGAAAAGGAAGAAAAAAAAAATAAGTTTCCACCTCCTCCCAGCCTCCCATTTCCCTCCCCCTCCTCCCACCCTTCTACCCCTCCTCCCACCCTTCTACCCCTCCTCCCATTCTTCTCCCCCTCCTCCCACTCCTCTCCCCCTCCCTCTCCAGTCCAAAGAGCAGTCAGGGTTCCCTGCCCTGTGGTAAGTCCTAGGTCCTCCCCCCTCTGCCCATATCTAGGAAGGTGAACATCCAAACTGGCTAGGCTCCCACAAAGCCAGCACATTGCGTAGGATCAAAACCCTGTGTCGTTTTTAAATCTCCCTTGCAAGCGCAGTGCTTAAGTGGTGCAAACCAGAGAGCAAGCAGGTGCCGAAAGTTGCAACACCTAGGGACAACTCTGTCACGTGGAGGCATACGCGGCTTCCAGGTTGCTCTTCGCTACCCCTGGATTCTGGGTTTCTGGTTCTGTGTATGGAATTGATGTAATTACATTTACTTTGTTGAGCAGCTCGCATTTCCCAGTTTTTAACAAATACTAAGGCAGACAATGAAACAGGACCCAGTTTTTGTCACCTTTGCAGTGGTTCTAGCCACGACTAAGCAAGAGTGCCGCCTGCTGGATAATAGATAATATGGTAGTTTTCATTTCCAACGCAAATTTTACTGTTTTGTTTACTAATACAATGGGTCATATCATGCAAGGTTGATATGACTATGGGGATACCTTAATTTACTGGGTACTAGGTTTCAAATTTCTTTTCAATATTCTATCATTAAGGAAGAATATGGCACTCCTAAGAACCATACAATCTTTACTAGAAACTCATGCACGTCAGGAGATTCAGGATTTAAGAGAGACAATGATAAAAAGACTTGAAAAGATTGAAGAAATTACTGGAGCTAATGAACAAAGTAAGAAGGCACAAGGACAAGATAAATGACACCACCAGCTATTAGAACTGGCTTACCCAGGGTTATAGTGACATACCCTGTAATTTATTCTGACAAAGCATCAACTTCTAAAGGCTCAAAGGGAGTCAAAGAAGATAGATGGGCACCATTAGGAATGAATGATCTAAAAGAAATTAAGCAAGCTGTTGTTAATTATGGCTTGCACTCTGCATTTGTTAAGGAAATGATAAGGACTTGGGCTTCTAATGTCAGAGCTACCCCCCATGATTTCTTTCAATTAGTATCTGCAGTTTTAGATGATGGACCTTCCTTGATGTTTGGAATCTATTTCAGAGAAGAATCCAAACACATGGAACAACAAGGAAGAGCAAAAGGTGTGGAGGTTTCCCAAGATCAAATTCTTGGTGGGAGAGCATATGCTGATCCACAGGTCCAAGCTCTTTATGATGAAGAAGTATTGTCATTATGTCACAAGGCAGACTTAATTGCTTGGAATAGAATACAATATCTAGGGAAAAGGGTCGATTCATATACCAGGATTAGGCAGGGACAAAGAGAACCCTTTACTGACTTTATGCAAAGATTAATTAAGGCTCTGGACATAGGGGTAACAGACCCAGAAGCTAGATAAATACTTCTTGAATCTCTAGCTTTTGAGAAAGCAAACATAGAATGCAAAAGGATAATTGGGCCTTTAAGGTCTAGATCAGCACCTATGGATGAATGGATTCAGCATATGAAGAATGTTGAGGTGTTTGGCTATAATGATGAATCTTGGGTAGGAGAAGCAATTTCCAAAGCAATGAGGAGACATCAAACTGCCAGGTGTTTTAATTGTGGTAAATTAGGACATCTGAAAAGGGATTGCAGGCAAAGAATTTCTAGGAATAATAATATCTCCTCTGGGAATGACAAAAATAGGAGACCTAGGCCTTCAGGTATACGTAGGAGATGTGGCAAAGGCTGACATTGGTCCAACAAATACAGTTGAACAACAGACAGACAAGGCAACCCGATACCATCGGGAAACTCCTTGAGGGGCCTCTCGCAGGCCCCAAAGCCAAAAGTGGCCCAGTCATTCCCAGTCACAGTGGAGAACGTGCCTCACCAAGAAAATTAAAAGCTCCAATTTCTGCTGTAAAAAGTAATACTGGTCTAAATGATGAATTACGCGTGGAGGATGAGTTAAAAAATCCAGGACAGAGTAAACATATATTTTGGCAGACTTCTATTAACGATCAAAGACCAAAGCTAAGAGTCTCTATAAATGGCATTTTTATTGAAGGATTATTAGACACAGGTGCGGATGTAAGTATCATTACTCCAGAATCTTGGCATCCAAATTGGTCTCTTCAAGAGGTAGATGTTCAGTTCCTGGGAATTGGAACCCTATCTCGTGTAAAACAAAGCACAAGATGGGTTGAATGCATACGGCCCGAAGGGCAAATAGGAAGACTAAGGCCATATATAGCCAATACTTCAATAAATTTATGGGGCCATGACCTGCTATAGCAATGGAATACCCAGATTAACATTCCTGTAGTTGCGGGAATTCATAATTCTGGGAAGGATATGATGAGGTATTATGGAAAAAGATCACCAGCCATTCAGGCTGTACAAGAACATACAGCAAATAGCAAATCTTTAGAGGTACCTGCAACCCTACCTTTAAAATGGCTAACTGAGAAGCTAATATGGATCAAACAGTGGCCTCTAGCTGAAGATAAATTACAGGCATTGGAACAGCTGGTACAAGAGCAACTAGATGCTCACCATATTGAAGAATCAACCAGCCCTTGGAATTCTCCTGTGTTTATTGTAAAAAAGAAATCTGGTAAATGGAGAATGGTGACAGATCTAAGAGCTGTCAACAAGGTAATTCAACCTATGGGCCCACTACAATCTGGAATTCCTTTGCCTTCTCTACTACCAAAAAAATGGCCTCTTATATTTATTGATTTGAAAAATTGTTTTTTCACTATACCTTTATAAGAAAAGGATAGAGAAAATTCGCCTTCACAGTGACTACTTATAATAATTCTCAGCCTACTAGGAGATATCAATGGACCATCCTCCCATAAGGGATGCTCAATAGTCCCACATTGTGCCAATATTTTGTAGGTAAGCCATTGGAAATAATTTGTAAGCAATTTCCCAAGTCCATAATCTATTATTACATGGATGGCATTTTGTTATCTGATTCAAATAAAGATACTTTAGAAAGGATGTTTGAAGAAGTAAAGAAAGTCTTGCCTAAATGTGGATTACAAATTGCCCCTGAAAAGATTCAAAGAGGAAATTCTATTAATTACCTAGGTTACAGAATAGGGTTAGAGAAAATAAAAACACAAAAGGCACAAATTAGGAGAGACCGGTTACGACTCTTAATGACTTCCAAAGATTGTAAGGAGACATTTCCAGTCTATGACCATCTGTTGGGATAACACCTGATCTAATACTTCATTTAAACAAAAGCTTAGATGGTGATAAAGATCTGAATAGTCCCAGAAAACTGACAGCTGAAGCACAAAAGGAACTGATAATGATTGAGGAAAAATTACAGGAGGCACATGTGGATAGGGTGAACCCATTTCTTAGCTGCATCCTAGTATTACTGCCTTTCAGAATTTCTCCTATAAGGATTTTAATATAGAGGAAAGATATTATTTTAGAGTGGATATTTATACCTAATAAACAAAGTAAAAAATTAAAAACTTATGTGGAAAAAGTCTCTGAATTAATTATAAAAGGTAAGCTGAGACTTCGTCAACTAGCAGGTATAGACCCAACAGAAATTATAGTGCCTTTTACTACTGAGGAAATAAAAAAGTTATGGTAAGACAATGAACCATGGCAAAGAGCTTGTGCTTATTTTTTGGGAGAAATTAATAGCAACTATCCCAAAAGTGGTAGACTTAACCTCATAAAGAGAACTTCTTGGATTCTTCCTAGAATTGTACGTGATGCTCCAATAACTGGAGCCCGTACATTTTATATTGATGCAAATAAATTAGGGAAAGCAGGTTACAAGTCAGATGAATTGAGTAAGGTGGAACAAAGCCCTTATAATTCTGTCCAGAAGGCAGAATTATATGCCATTCTTATGGTGCTAAGGGATTTTAAAGAACCTCTTGATATAGTTACAGATTCACAATATGCAGAAAGAGTTATCTTGCCTATTAAAACCGCTGATTTATACCAGATGACACAGAGTTGACTTCATTGTTTATTCAGGTACAAGACATAATCAGGAATAGGCTTTGTCCGATGTACATAACACACATCCAGTCCAATACAGGTCTGCCTGGTCCTCTAGAATAAAATGACGCTGAGATTGATCAATTACTGATTGGAAGTGTGTTGCAGGCCTCAGAATTTCATAAAAAGCATCATATCAATAGTAAAGGACTAAAGAAAGAATTTTCCATTACATGGCAACAAGCTAAGGTCATAAAGAGATGTCCTACTTGTTCTTCCTATAATCAAACACCGTTCCTGCAGGGAGTAACCCAAAGGGTACTAAGAGAAATGAAATTTGGCAGATGGATGTATTCCACTTTATGGAATTTGGTAAATTAAAATATGTACACCACACCATAGACACGTATTCAGGTTTTCAATGGGCTACTGCCCTGAGCTCAGAAAAGGCTGATTCAGTAATCACACATTTATTGGAAGTTATGGCCATCATGGGTATACCTGCACAAATAAAGACAGAAAATGGTCCAGCATACGTATCTAAGAAAATGAAAAGCTTTTTTGATTATTATAATATAAAACACATTACAGGTATGCCAAATAATCCTACAGGTCAGGTCAGGCAGTTATAGAAAGATCGAATTGTACTATAAAGGATATGCTGAACAAACAGAAAGGGATGAAAAATACCCCCAGAAATAGATTGCATAATGCTTTATTAACCTTGAATTTTCTTAATGCTAACGAGAAAGGAACAGCAGCGGCAGAAAGCCAGTGGATGATGGAAAAGTCTGCTGAACTAAATCAACTGATTTATTTCAAAGATGTGCTGACCTCTCAATGGAAGCCAGGAGATGTGCTACGTTGGGGAAGGGGTTTTGCTCTTGTTACCACAGGAGAAGACTGATGATATTCATACAGGTGGTATAAAAAACATATAGATGAAGGTTCTATGATGATATGCAAGATATTCGTCATTATTGCTCTAGGATAGGGTCATTTCAGGTTCCCAAAAAAAACTTGTTTTTTTTTTCTCCTTTTCTCAATAAAAAAAACAAAAAAAACAAAAAAAAACAAACAAAAAACAAAACAAAACAAAAAAAACCATATAGAATGGGGGCAGGGTTCTGTTCTTATCTCCACAGGAAAACATTCATCTTTGAAAAATTCAAGGGACCCTGGATGTTTGAATACTGACAGATGGAAAAATAACAGCCCAATAGGGACTATCAAGAAAACTGAATAGGTTGCATAAGTATAATATACTAAATCATATTTTAAATTTATAGAGCTGGTTTTGGAGTTGGATGCTGGCTCAGTCCCTCTCTAATTCCAAGCCTGTTTTTAGGAAAAAAAACCCAGAGTTTCTGGAGTTTCTGTCTCATGTCAAGAGCCATGATATGGGACAGAAAGAAATATGAGTTTAGAAAACATCTTTGCTTTTCTTCATATCTATCATACTTTTCATTGAATATATATATATTTATATATATATATATTATATATAATATATATATATATATGTCTATATGATTAATGTTTAAGTTTTTCACAATGAACAATGAGTTTTTCCTGAAGTGACATTTGAAGTTTCCAGGAAGAAGATGGGGCCCCATAACAACAACTCCACCTGGTTGATATGATCTCATGATCCTGATAGCTTTCCTACAAGACCTGTTTTGGGTATCAGCTGCACAAGACGGTTCAACTTGGTTAGCTGAAATGGTGCACATCTTATACAACATTTTGGCCAGACATGCACAAAATACTCAGAGACTATTTGTAATTTTAGAAGACATTGATCTTGAAATTTAACCATCATTTCACTTTCACAGGATCCGCCAGAAAGAACGTAGCCCCCATGACAGCTGGAAGTAATTCTAGAGAACGATGTCCCCTCTCCCAGTAAAGTTTGTCCTTGGGTTTAGGGACCTCATTTAAAGGTTGATTATAATTAGTATAGGGTTGAGGGTTGGGGGTTTGGGGGAGGAATTTTGTAACCTCAGGGATCTTTTTGGGAAAAAAAAAAAGAGGGATAATTGGATGATGACCAGAACTGACCTTTGGGCAAAGAAATGCCCATACTTCAACCACTGACAGAGATACAGAGTATCCGTAATGGATAAAATAGGACTGTCATAGCCTGCCTAGACAGTGTAAGATACTTTTGAAAAGTTTCTTGCCTTTGAAAATGGTATGTCAGTTACACTAGGCCTTAGTCAAAGTTGGCGGTTCAACGCTGCAAACGTGACTTTGGGTGATTGCCCAGGTAGCTAGTTGTCTCTGTGATTTGTTTCATCTTTTGGAAGTTGTTTAATTGCACTTCCTAATTACTCAGGTAACATTATTTCCCTTCTCAGATCTTCGATGGGGTTGAAGACTATATAAATGTAGTTATTTTCCTCTCATGACTTGGCCAAGTTATTTATTATACAAGACCTAAGCTAGTTAGAATATGATATTTGTACTTATAGTATATAATTTGGTAGTAGGTTTAGAACTCTCTTACTTAAACAAAAGGGGGAGGTGTTGCAGGAGCTCCTTCTGCTCCTTCAGCCAATAGCTGCTGAGATACCAGCCCACTGGGGCGTGGTCTCTCTCTCTTTAAGAATGCTGCCACTACCCTCCACTAGCTGGCTCTCTGGCTTCCGGCTCTGCTTCCAGCGACTAGGCTCTCTTCCTGATTGTGCAGAGGGTTGTTGTCTGGGACGGTGAACTGTAAGTTTTTCCCCCTTAAATAAATAACCATTCTATTAATCATAATTCCAAACTGATGTGGGATTGTTTGTGACTTATGCCTTCAAATGGTGAACTGTTATACTTATGTATATGCTCATAAATAATGTGAAATATTTATAAGGAAAACCTCAAAAATCGTTACTCTATCTTTAAAAATATACACGTATTCTTGATCAAGTCATTACTAGTGCAATCACAAATCACATCCTCTTGTTTCTATCTACCTAGAGTTTAGCTTCTGCAGTCCTCACTCTTAGCTATTGTCTTCAAGCGAACTGCTTTGAGAACGTTTTTTTAGATCCCTTATATCAGTATGACCAGGTGTACTCTCATTTTAGTGTCTGGCTTCCTTGCTTTAACAACATAATCTTTAGGTTTATCCATGTCAGAATGGTAGAATTTTTTTCTTTATAAACTGGTTTGTCTAGTATCTCAGGCTTCTTATTAGCTCTTATAACTTATTTTAGCCCATAATTCTTGTATGTGTTAGCCATGCGGCTTGGTACCTTTTTCGGCGAAGCAGTCACATTTACTAATCTGGATTGCCATGTTTAATGTTTATTGATAAAAGCCATTTTCATGGGGTTTTTCTATTGCAGTTTTGACTTCCCTTTCCCTGAGCACTGATGATGTCGAACATTTTGCCATACCTCTTGACCACTGTGTGAACGCTTTTTTTTAAAAAAAGAAAAAATCTATGTCAAATCAAATGCTGATTTTAAATGTGTTTTCATTTTCTTTTTTGAAATAGTTTCTGCCCATTATATTAACAGCCATCGACTCCCTGGCATCTGTTGAAAAATAGTTGGTTGCAGGTGTGTGCTTTTAATGCCAAACTCTCTCACTTGCCTGCTCTGTCTTAGTTAGGGCTACTATCGTTGTGATGAAACACCATGACCAAAGCAACTTGCGGAGGAAAGGGTTTATTTGGCTTGCACAGCACTGTTCATCACTGAAGGGAGTCAGGACATGAACTCAAACAGCAGGAAACTGAAGGAAGAAACTGATATAAAAGCCATGAAGGAGTGCTTCTCACTGGTTTGCTCCTGAGGGCTTGCTCAGCTTGCTTTCTTATAAAACCGAGAACCAGCACTGGATTGACCCCACCCACAAAGGGCATCCATCAATCACTAATTAAGGAAAGGCCCTATCAGCCTACCTATAGCCTGATCTTATAGAGTTGTCAAAAATGTGGTTCCTTCCTGTCAGATGTCTCTAGCTTGTATCACATAGATATAAAACAATCTAGCATATCCACATGGCTATTTTGTGGATTCATATGTGTGTGAGTGCACATGTCTGTGTAGGTATGCATGCAGAAACCAGAAGGTAACCGTAAATGTCCATTCTTCGGTTGTCAGGCACCATCCACCCTATGTTTCTGAATGTCTGGAACTGTCGAGTATGCCAGTCTGACTGGATATTGGGCCACAGGAATCCCTCTTTCTCCACTTCTCTGGCATGATGATTACAAGCACAAAGCATGGAATATCTTGCTGGGATTTTGTTTCCCCTTAATATAGGTTTAGGAAATCAAACCCAAGTCCTCTTACAGGCACTTCACTCACTAAGCTATATTTCTAGCACTTTCTGGCTATGTTTATGAAATCCAATGATGCTTAGATTATGATAGCTTTGTCATATATGTAAAATGGACTCTCATCTGTACTCTTCTATTTGTTTAAAGATGGCTTGGGCTACTGGGGTGTATATTGGGGTGTGGGTGTGTGTGGTGTGTATGCATGTCCCATACAAATTTTATAAGTACTTTTCTAGTTCTAGTTGCTACTTAATATGGACTATATAGAATTTGTAGACTATATAGAGGTAATATTGAAATTCCAATGTTATTGAACCTTTCAATACATAAAACCAATCTTTTTCACTATTCTCTGTCCCATTCCATTTCTAAATGCTCATAATTTGATAGTTTTCTTTGTATTAATTTTCATATCCTGACTTAGATTTAGTTCTACATATTTTTGTTTGTGTAGCTATTTAAAATTATTTTTGTAAAGGCAGGGTTTCTCTGTACTTTAGAGCCTGTCCTGAAACTAGCTCTGTAGATCAGGGTGGCCTCAAACTCACAAAGATCAGCTTGTCTCTGTCTCCTGAGTGCTGGGATTAAAGGATAAAAGTGCCATCACCACCCAGCTAAATGCAATCCTTGGTATTTTGTTTAATTAGCTACTAGTAAATAAAGATGTTACTGGTGTAGGCATGTAAAATTTTGTACATGCAACTTTAATAAATTCCCACATTAGTTTGTAGGGTTTTTAATGTGTGTGGAGTTCCTGGTGATCTCTCTATATATGAATATTAGTCACTCATCTGTTGCTGTAATAGAACACCTCAGCCAAGGCAGCTGAGAGAACAAAGAGTTATCTGGGTTTAGTGTTCTCTAGGGATTAGAGCCCATCGTGGCAGGAAGGTATGGCAGCAAGAAGCAGAAGCTGAGAGCTCATCTCAATCACAAGTACAAAGCAGAGAGAGCAAACTGGGGTGGCGTGCAACTTTAAATGCATTAACCTGCCCACAGTGATTACATATACCAGCAAGGACACACCTTCATAGGATCTCCCAACAGATCAACTAGGTACCAAGCATTCAAATGCATGAGTCCGTGGAGGCCATTCTCACTTCAACAACTATCAACAGCCATGCCATCTATAAACAAGGATTATTTGCCTTCATCTTTTTCAGTCTTCAAAACCAAAAGGGCATCAAATTCTGCCTGAGTAGATCTGGGTCTTTCAAGGATAAAAGAAAGTGGTAAAGAGGCATCCTTCTCTTGTTCTAGAAAGCACATCAAGCCTTCTGACAATGCAATGATAAATTGTCATTTGCAAAGTTTAGAAATGTACAATTAAGTCATTAACAACAATATTACCAAATATAATAATGTGCAAATTTATAACTTGTATTGGGCTATGTTTGTACCTATCTTAGGTCAGTAGCAGGTAGAGTCAGTCCATAGCCCGTTAGATTTTAGAAAACTTCTATTTTTCCTCACTGAATATAATGATAACTATTGGCTGTTTGTTTGTTTTAGCCAGGGTCTCAAATCATAGGCTCTGGGAGTTTGAGGTAGGCCTGGCCCACTCACAGATACTTTGGTAGACCAGGCTAGCCTCAAACTAGCCTAACCTGCCTTTGTATTCAGAGTGCTGGGATGAATGGCATGTACCACTACCCCTCACTTAATTACCTTGACAGGTGGCAACAGTTACTGTAAGCCTCCTGAAACCTGACACTTTTTGTTCTCATAAAGTGCTGACTCTCTCATGAAACTTAATGGTAAGTGGTTTGGTAGGAAATGAAACTGTGGCTCAGTCACTCATTTAATATTCAGCCATGATATTGACACAGAAACAAATCCAACAATGAGTGAGAGCGCTGAATGACTTATTTTGTCATGAATCAGAGTAAATTCTTTTATTTACTCGTTATTTTTATTTTATGTGCATTGCTGTTTTGATTGCATGTATTCTGTGTGAGGATGTCAGATCTTCTGAAACTGGAATTAAGGATGGTTGTGATCTGCCAATTGGGTGCTAGATATTAAACCTAAGTCCTCTGGAAGAGCAGCCAGAGCTAGCCCCAGAGTAAATTCTTATCACTTTCTTTTATTTAGTTCAGAGAATGTGTGAAAAGGAGCAAAGATAACTAATACACTATTTACTAATAGCATGAAATAATAGTGTCACGTGTATGCCAAACATGTATTAATTCTTTTAAGACACTGAACTCATAAAAGCCATTGTGCAAACATCTATAAACTAAAGTGTAAAATATTTAAAGGTGTACTGCAGGAAACATTCTATGAAAAAATACTAAAATTTACAAAGTTCTATTTTAAAGTACTATATAATAACACATTAAAAAGACTTCCCTCTTATTTCCTTCTTAGAAGATCAAACAAAAAGTCATTTATAGATTAATGTCTCAAACTGTACCACAAACCTTTTCTGAAGCAAATATAATTTTTAAATTAAATTCTGAGGAAGGAGGAGACAGGTCAGTAGGTAACAGCAACTTCTGTGCAAGCAAGCAAACCTAAGCTCAAACCCTTAGGGCCCACATCCAAAGCTCTGGAAGGCAGTATGCACCTATAACCACAGAGATGAAGACCGGGAGATCCAGGCTAACCTCAACCATGAGCTCCAGGTCCAGTGGTGGGAGAATTAGGCAGAAGTAACAAAGAGTGGAACACAAAGTCATCCTCTACTCTCCACATGCAAGGACATGGGCATGTCTACCTGCTTATATACACACATTCCCATATGCCACACACAACACAGAGAAAACACATGAAGAGAAAATCAAAATTCCCATAAAAATAATAGTTCAAAAATGTAACATTCCAAATCATCATAAGGCTGAAAAAAGAATGACCTGAAAATATTTCAACTGTTTATTTATTGGCAAACAAATCATTCCTTTTTTTTTATGTTTTAAGATACAAAGTAAATGATCTTGGAATATATACTTTCTCTGAAAGCTGAAAAGGACTTGATTTTGTAGAAAAAAAAGTTCAAACCCTAAACATGAGTAACACATTTTAGAATGTAATACATAAGCTAAAGCAAATATGTAAATGTTTCCCATACAGTTTTCTTTAAATAATAGAAATATAATTAAAAATGACGTGAATAATAACAAAGAATTATTCAGTTAAAGGGGCAAATTAAAATGGCCCTGCAACATTTGTGTTTGCTTCACCAAGAAATGTTACAAAAGAAACTTCTTTGTCATCATTAATGTATTTAGGTTTCCACAGCTAAAACTCCTATACTTTGAAAGGGTTTTCCAGAACAGAAAATTCATATTTAGAGTTTAAACAATACTATCACATTACTAAGACTAAAATTTAAGTGTCCAGAACATCTTTTCTAAAACACAAAACAACAACAAAATTATTTTTGGTCTTTATTTGTAAATAAAAAAGGAGGTTGTATTTAACCAAATGAGTTTATTTTTGGTGAAAACAGGAAGAACATCTTCACCAGGAAAGAGCTGTGTGGCAATTTTCTTTCATTACTATCTCTGTTTCTCAAATTGATACAAATGATCTCCTTCTGTTTCTGTCTATCTGCCTGCTTTGCCTGTCCAACTAATTGTCAGGACTGGGGAGATCTCTGTATCTAAATAGAAGATGTGCAGTTTGTAACCTACTTAATTTGCCTTATGTCCTACATGCCCTCAGTATGGTGTTCATTAAAGTCTCAGCTGTTTTTTTCCTATCAGTGGCAGCCCAAACATAGTCATATTTTTCTTTGTTAAAAGGCCAGATTGTGCATAAATATACACCCAATGTGTGTGTAAGTGTGCATGGCATGCATATGTTTAAATGGCAAAACTTACCAAGCTTGTAAATGTTTCATCACTTCCCCTTAAAACTGGTATCTGAATAAATGAAATCTCTTTTTCATAAGACAGTACCTATTAGTATTCTGAAAGAATTGTAATATAATATTACCTCTAAAATTACATTATAAATAATTATTTCAATTTTGAATCAATGATGCAACTCAAAACCATTCTTTAAGGATCTTTTTACATAAACTGAGCCTCTCATCTCCCAACATTTTCTGGAAAACTCTACATTTGATCTCAATTATTTTCATAGATTGAACTCTAAAACATATTAAATGACAACTATTCTCTTTTGTCTCCCAACAAATATGACATGACTCTGACTTAAAAACAAGACTCAGAACTGCACATTTCAACGATTAGGCCATGACCCAAATTTCTGCTCTTATTAAAGTTCACTGACTTTTCAAATTTTAAATTTTTATTGATATATATGCAAATAATTATGTTATTTTACAGCATCACATATTGCTATACAGTATTAACACACATACATATATCAAACTAATCATTCCTAAATAATTAAGAATAGAATACACAAAAATATCAAGTATTGAATATATAATTTGGGAAGTTTATCAAAAGATTTATTTTTAATATGTTACCGAATTACTTGTGATCTTAATTTTAACATAAAGTTAAATTTTCACTACTAAATATTTAATTATAATATTATGCCTGACAACTACATTAAACATAATTTAACCTAACAGCTAATAAACATTGTCTTTGTATCAGTTTGTCATATTATATATTAAATAAAACCATAGTAACTATTAAGAACTTATGCAAAAATAACTGTTTTAAAATCATAATTTTATCCCATGAGTTTCTCTCAAAATGAATGGTTGAAGAAAATGTCCCTCAGCCATTATGGGGTTAGCAAGAAACCTGGCTCTAGAGAAATACCCAGGAATCCACAAGGATGACCCCAGCTAAGACCCTAAGCAATAGAGGAGAGGGTGCCTGAACTGGCCTTGCCCTGTAGTCAGATTGATGACTATCTTAAATGTCACTATAGAACCTTCATCTAGCAACTGATGGAAACAGAGGCAGAGACCCACATTGGAGCACTGGGCTGAGCTCCCAAAGTCCAGTTGAGAAGTGGGAGGAGTGAGAATATACAAAGAGGTCATGACAATGATGGGGGCACCCACTGAAACAGTCTACCTGGGCTAATGGGAGCTTACCAACACAGCTGGACAGGGAAGGAACAAGCATAGGACCAAATTAGTTCCTCTGAATGTGACTGAAAATTGCATGGCTAGGGCAGGCTGCGGGGCCACTGGCAGTGGCACCAGGATTTATCCCTGCTGCATGTACTGGCTTTTTGGGAACCTATTCTCCTTGCTCAGCCTAGATAGACTAGGGAGGGCCTTGGACCTTCCCCAAAGCAATGTGCCTTACCCTTTCTGAGGAGTGGATGGGGGTTTGGTGGAGGTGTAAGTGGAAGGAATGGGAGGAGGGGAAGGAGTGGGAACTTGGATGGGTAGGCATAATTTAAAAAATAGTTTATTTTCTTTTAAAAATAATAAATAAAATTAAAATAAGAAAAAAGAAAATGTCCCTCTTTGTGAACATATTGTCCATATTTTCCCTGACTGGAATTAGTTAAAGAACCAAAGGTCGAGTTCCAGTCTTGATGTCTAAGCCTTCCCTTTACAGTTTATCCCAAAAGACACAAAGAGTAAGGAATGCAATACTACTTCATTACAAATTGATGTGGAACATTACTTTTCAGAATGAAACCTGATGTCATAATTGGGAAAAACAGTAAAAACAAAAAACCTAAGGTTCGATTACAAGATCAAAGAACTTAAGGGCCTCTGATATACTGAGAGCTGATGTTGGTTTGCTGGAAGACAAAAATGAACACTATGGTTTGTGAACTGTATTGTACCTTCTTCTCTAGTTTCTGACAACAGGCGATGACATATCCAGTAAAGCAGTGACTTTGGTTCCTCTTCTGCTCATCCATTTTTAGTTTTTTCTTACTCTTTCAACAATATATTGACTATTCTGGAAACACACTGAACTTTAAAGAGAAGACATGTCTTATTGTTGAAAAGTGATTAGATAGATGTAGAGTCTTCTAGGGTGTTCTTTTAGTCAGTCCAAACAGCAAGGGATATAGTACAGGCTTGGGAATTGCTTCTGAAATGGTGTAGCTCTAACACAAGGCAAACTGATCTTGACTTACAAGAAAGATCAAACATTTCAAATGCAAATGACATTATTTCAAAAAGGTACAAGACAATTTCCAGAAAACACAGAGAATGTTAAGAATAAAAACTACAAGCCAGATATGCTAGTTCATGCCTATAATTCTGGCACTCTGGAGGCAGAGAAAGATAGACACACCTGTGAGTTTGAAGCCTGGCTGGTTTACAAGGAGAGTCTCAGGCCAGTCAGGGTCCCATAGTGAGACCCTGTTTCAAAAGTAAATAAATAGTACAAAAACTAGCAAGGGTTGAGAGAAGACCAATTAATGCTTTAATAAAAAAAAAATCTGTTTCTGATGTGGCAGTCACTTGTGTGTGCAGTGATTACCATTAATGAATAAAGAAACTGTTTGGACCTATGGCAGGGCAGAACTTAGGTAGGCAGGGAAAGCTAGGCTGAATGCTGGGAGAAAGAGGGCAGAGTAAGAGAGAAGCCATGTAACCCTCTGGAGCAGCATGGGACTTTAGTAGGTAAGCCACAGCCACGTGGTGATACATAGATTAACAGAAATGGGTTAAATTAAGATTTAAGAGCCAATAAGAAGCTAGAGTTAATGGGCCAAGCAGTGATTTAATTAATACAGTTTCTGCATGATTATTTTGGGTCTAAGCCAGCCAGGCAGCTGGGAAACAACAAGGGCCCTCCTTGCAACATGTTTCTCTATTTAAATCTATTGTGAATACCATTTGTAATGGGGAAGAGGAGGAAGGAAAGAAAAAGTAGAGCTGTGGAAGTGGGGTGGGCACAGAATGGAAGGAAAGAGAATGTTTCTAGTGAGGGCATGGAAGCTGGCAGAAAGTAGAAAAAAGACAGTTCTGAATCTCGATGGAATGAGATGTAATTAACTTTTCACTCTGTGCATCCTCCAAGATTCTCACATTTTTCATTAAATATGTAATACCTAATTACCTATTACATATGCTCTATTTTTAAATTTGTATCTTTATAAATTTTTCTCTTAGTAACGGGCCAAAAAGGATAGACACCTAAAGTAGCAGAAATTTAGTGAATTGATTAAACTAGACCAAAGAGTCTCAATTTAAAATTATTATATTCAGTGATATGGATCCTATCTATTTATAAATATGCTGCTCGTCCAAAGGACCTAAGTTCACTCCCAGCAGGTAGATCAGGTAGTTCACAACTCCCTGTAGTTACAGATCCAAGGAATCTAATAGTGCTTTGGGGTTTCCATAGATACCTACATATATGTGCCAAACACTAACACAGAAACACACCCATATCCATAAACAAAAATAAGTATTTTTTAAGAGACTCACAGGAGTGGTAAACTACTTTGTATGTCCTTCCAAGAAACTTTTTCAGAATTCAAGACTTAATTCTAAAGTAAAAAAATACCCAGATTAGTATATAAAGCCAAAGTCCTTTTGAGAATTATTTTGCCTATTTTATATTGTACAAACATATAAATTCTCCTCCACTAAGGTAGTTAAGTGAAAGTGACTTTATTATATTCTTAAATTGAAATGCTACAGCAATAGAAAGCAAAGACAAAATTAAACTCAACATTACTAAGGCTGTCCAGGACACGTTCCTTGCCCTAACAATTATTAACAACTTTTAAATACTATTAACACAATGATAAATAGGACATAAAATGGCAAGCCTGAAAACTACCAAGAAATGTTTTATTTACATTTTTGCAAGCTTTGCTTTCTGATTTTCCATGTGTCTTCCAATACTTTATAGCTAACAGCTCTTGTATAAAAATTAGTTAGGCCATTAAAAGTTTTTCTTTAATAGAGGTAAGAATTCATTACTGCATTTTTCTATGTGAAGTATGCTACTAAATAATAGCTTGTACACTAATTAAAGCAAAAGTAATTGTGAGAACACATTGACATTGTTAAAGTAAATTAGTCAATTTGCTAATAGTTTCATTTAAAGTGACCCTAATTGTATTAATTGTGATACTAGCAAATTAAATTGAAGAGCATTAAACACATTCTTCTAATATTTCCTAGAGGAATGTATTTTCCCTTACATCAGCAGGAGGAAAATAATGATTACATGCAGATGTACAAGCTCACGTGTGCAAGTGTACACATCCTCGTACGCACACCTCGGAACAACATGAAAGGTCTAGCTAGATTGCATATACTCATTATGTTTTAATAATATGATTACGTGCTACATAATGAATCATACAAAAAAATCTTCAGATACATGTGAAATATCATAGTATCATTTATTCCCTGACTAACAAAACCTATTTCACCATTAAACTGCTCAAACTAAGTTATTAAAATTTTAAGGAAATAAACATATTCCTTTGGAAGACAGCAATATGAAAACACATTTTAAAGATATCCTAAAATCATAACAGAGCCATCATTTAATGCCATAAAATCAGAAGACTAAATGACCCCCACGAAGAACTTATAGGGTCCACCGACATAACAGTATATTAGATAACCATTTAATAATTCTCAGTTTATACAAAATGAATCTACCTTTCTTGGCCAGGTTTACAAGTACCCTAACCTAGCCTATTCTATGCCATTTTGCTAATAGTTAGCCTTGGTGCCAAGTAAATAGAAAGCTCCCTTCCTATCAAGTTTACTCCTTTCCTGGGGACTTACTTAGTACAAACTCTTTGTTTAGAGATCTGGCACTCCTCCCACAGATACCATCTTTACATGCCTGGAATCCTGTCATTCACATACAGCAAAATCCCCAATTTCTTAGAAGACTCCTGACAATTTTAAGTACTCATTGCAATACTATCCTATTTTAATTGTTAGCACTGATTTTATCCCCTTTATTTCTGTACTTAATTTGTCAATGTTTATTATCTCTCGAAAAGTAAAATGTGACTTCTGATGGGCAACCAAGAGATCTACAGAGCTAGTTCTAGGTCAGCCAGGGTTACACAAAGAAACCCTGTCTCAAAAACCAACCTAACCAAACCAAACAAAACAAAACACCAAACCAACCAACCAATCAATCAAAGAAGCATGTCAATAGCCTGTAATGTTTGGGGTCTCTGGGGCACCTAAATTGAGAGGAGGTATCCCACACCTGACACTGCGTTTTGTATTTACCAACCTCTGGCTTCAGGGAGGAACATTATGAAATTCTTTAAAATGATACGCAAAGCTCTTAAAGTAGCAGGTCTCCATGTGACTTTTTCTCTTTCCTCTACTTACCGAACCCTCCCGCACTTTTATCTTCCATTTTCCTTTCATACACTCACATTCTACTATACCCTCCTTTTAGATCACTCCCCACCAATGGCTTGAGTTTTCTGAATTCCACAGGTTAGAATTTTCTGTTTCTTGCACGTTAGAAACACAAACATAAAGATTTGATGCTAATGTCAACATATGGGTGAGAACATGAGACCACTGTCTCTCTGGGTCTGGCTTACATCATTCGGTAAGACACACAAGACCAACCCTGTCAACATGGGAGGCAGCTAGCTGCTGAGAGCAAGTGAATCCCTTTTCTTTAAGGGCGTGGACCTTGGTGTGTCCACAAAGATGCAGCAGATGGCATCACATCCACAAGTTTATGAGCAGCACAAATTGGGCCTAAAAAATTATTACAGAAAAAAAAAAAAGAGGACACAAAGTTGGGGGGTTGGAGAGGTGTAATACTGGAGTTAGTGAGAGAAAAGAAGAGCTGAGTATGATCAAAACACATTGAATGAAATCCTCAAATAATAAAATTATATTTTTAAATGTAAATTTTATAAAAGGAACAATTTACTATTCAATATGCTTTCCCTAGATACTAAACTTTCAATAAATATTTTATATAAATAAGCTAATACTAGGTACATGGTCTACGTGCTTTCTGTTTATTAGTAAACATGACTTTAACCCCAACACTCAGCAAGAAGAAGCAGACATCTCACTGTGGGTTCAAGACCACTCACCTTGCCTACATAGTGAGTTCCTGTTCAGACAGGGCTATATAATGAGATAACAAGGCTCAGTTAAAAATAACCATTTTCAGGTGAGTTATCATTTAAAGTCAGATGGTAAGGACAAATAATTTTGAAAACCAAAAAGAAAATATATGTATTTTTTTTCTGTGGAATTATGGGTATGTGAGCAATCATTACTCTTTGAGCAAAGACTCTTGAATTTAAGCCGGTAATTTAAACATATGAGAAAACATGCCAAGGCACAAATATCCCATAATATATTTCTATAGTATTTAAAATTTAGAAAAATGAGATCAAAAGTGTAATTAATATGGAGATATGCTCTAAGGTGTCACACATATGTTGGGGCAGTTCTTTCTCTTCTGCAGTGAAAATAAAATATGTAGCTTTCTTTTTCTAATCCCATTTTTTTGCCAAATTTTAAAAGAATGCTCAAAATCATTTAACAGTACTGTTTCTTTACAAATGTTGGACTCAGATTTGATAAAAATAGAAGAATGCTTTACTAGTGGAATTGCTAACATGGTTGTTTTTAATTGCAGATGAGTCCAGGAAGAAAACTACTAATTCAAATGGGTGCTTTACCCCTACAGTCTACTGCAAAAATGTGCAAAAACCTTCAAAATCCTTCAAAAATCTCAATGCAAGACACAAATTAAACTACAAAGGTGATGATTAATCAAGTAAATATGACAACCTCAAGAAAATATAATACATAATTTTTTGTGTGTGTGCAAAATGGAAACTTAAGATGATCAAATAGGTACTTGATGTACAATGTTTACATATACAACACACAAAACTCACTATGGTTAGTAACCTTTATGGCTTAGAAAAAACAGATATTTACATATCTTTCTTTCCTTATGTGCCTGCATGTCTGTGTGTTTTGTATATATTTTTAACAGTTGACAGCTGTTTTAGAGCATACAGAGATGCCAAGCTGAATGAGGGTCTTGATTACTTCAAGATTAGCTATCTAAAGTTTCTATTCATTTTAAGTGTTGTTAGTTGGAAGAGTCATTAGTCACTTCCTTGTCTCATAGAACATCAGCATACATTTACATTGTTAATGAACATTTGGGGTAAATGAATTAATGGCACTTTAAAACATCAATTCAGTCCTAATAACTTGGTATGTCACAGAAATGTTAGGCTAGGGTATAAATGAAAATCCCTTTCAGTAAAGGTAACTAACTACACATTCTTTTAAACAATAAAAGATAAAATTAGCTTAAAATGTTTTTAACCAGGTTAAAAAAATGTTCAATATTTAATGAAATAGCCCAGAGGAAAATATTCACTTAAAACACAACAGAAAATGATCTTCTCAAATAAGCATATAAACAAGAAATATTCAGAAAAGTACTGGCAAAATTATTATGTATACTTCTAATAAAAATATATATTCCCTTTTAGAGCATTTATGGAATTACAAATACTTACAGGTATAAATTTAAGGGAAACATCAGCATAAAAGCTTTGAGGCTTTCTAACATCATATTGAGACACTTCAACTAAAATAATACAAATTAATTTTCATATTACCAAAATTTAAACAGTTTTTTTAGGTCCTTATGTAACAAAAAGTAAAAATACAAAATAATTTTGAAGGGCAAAAGGTGCTATTTTTAGCAAAAAATATCAATGGCATTTATAGTGTGTATAAAGCATTAAAGAGTCTTACATACGTACACACACACACACCATCAAAACAGACAAACAAACAAGCTTCATAAAGAGTCTTTGTTCTATAGAAGTAACCATTATAGGAGTCAATTTTTTAAAATTACCAAAATGTCATAGCAGATCTTAACAAATTAAAATAGATCTTATCTTAAATTTAGCAGAATTTAATGTGTGTGTGAGGGGGGTGGGGACAAGGGGTAGATTAACTGAAAAGTCAATACCAACAGTTTATGATTCTTCAAAACGTGTTTCACAAAGGACATTTTGTATTTAAAAATGTATATACTAAAGGCACTGTCAAGAATGTAACTTTTGCTAATCTACATTCTACCTTCAATAAAAGGGAACTATTTCTGATGTTCATTAGCATCAAGAAGATTCTATACATACCTAGCAAAATATTCTGATTAACTTCATAGAAAGGATGACACTTATAGTGTGGACAGAACTTACTGAAGTCCCTCTGTTAAGTTCCCAGCATATGCAAATAGCATTTGCACACAAAACTTACCTCCAGACTTATGTGAATAGCTGGACAAGGGGTCAATGCCTACTTCCTGTTCTTCTGACTGCAGAGGATGTCTAGTTTCAGATATGGACTGATACATTGCATAAAGAGGAGACAGTCACCAAAAGTAATTACCTAGATGAAAATCCAAAGAAAAAAAGATTAATTTTTTTCTTATGTAATTGGGAAGGAATACTAGGCAGAATGAAATTATTAAAAGAGCACGGTAGGCATCAACAAGTTTTCTGTAGGCTACAAGGGTCTATTAGTATACTTGTAAAAAAAGAACAAAAAAAAGAGTCAAAAAATTCCATGCCAACAATGCTTCAAAAAAAAAAAAATCTAGACTTCGTTTATAACCTTTATTTTGATGTGGGCTCACATTTATTTTTAGTGAAATTTATATAAACAACTTATCTGAAAGTTTTTGAAATCTCATATTTATAACATTTGTTTTAGAAAGCTATACACAGCTGGGTGGTGGTAACACACACCTTTAATTCCAGCATTTGGGAGGCGGAGGAGGCGGAGGCAGGCAGATCTCTGTGAGTTCAAGACCAGCCTGGACTACAAGAGCTAATTCCAGAAACCTGGTCTCAAAAAAAAAAAAAAAAGCTATACACATTAATTAGGACATTCAAAATATAAAAAATATACCAACGAAAATTACTCATAATATTATTATTAAGTAAAAGCATTGCTAATATTGTGTTGTATTATACTTAAGCATGTCTTTACTATGGACATTTAGAGTGCATATTTTCCATGTCAACAACCAAGTAAATCATACTGATATATAGAACTATTAATAAATTACATAATTATTAAATTACCATGAGTGCTGTCCTTGTGTCTAAATTGCAATTTTTAATGGATGTCTATTACATTATATGTTTATCACAATTTATGTAACCAATTCATCAATTTATATAATACTTTCATCAATTTTTATTCAAAATTATGTAAGTATCACATTTTTTAATTTCAATGGCAGTGGGAGTATAAAATGAGAGAAACTGAGAAAATTGAGTGAGTAAGCAAGTCCAATGAAAATGATATCTAATAAATAAGAAAAAAGTTAATATGACAAGATTTAATGTTTAAATATGGAGCAGGCTTCAGAGACACAACTACACAGATCCTTATTAACCTTTCTGCAATTTAAAATGAGCCTCTACCCTGTCTGTTTTAGCTCTAAAATCCTTACCTTGTAAAATATCCCTGTGGCTTTTCTGATTTTTGTCAGAACAATTCAGCTCCATTGCTCACCCATAATGACAATCCAGTGTCAATAAGCCCTACTCCCTTGCAATTATGCCTAAGCCAAAACTAGTAGAGAGTTAGGAAAACAGAAAACATGTAGTGAAAGTACTGGTTGATTCTGTGACCCTGACAAACTAGAGTCACTTGGAGGAGGGGCATCAATAGAGGAGCAGTCTCAAAGGCCATGAGAGCACACCTGAGGGGAGTTTACTTGATTGACTAGTATGGAAAGACTCACACATTTATGGGAGATTATGCCGACGGTTCTAGGGTAGAAACCGGAAAGCAAGCAGAGCAAGCCATGGGGGAGCAAGTCAGACATCAGTGTTCTTCCATACTCTCTGCTTCAGTTCCTGACTCTAGGAGGTTTGTGTCTGGGCTCCTGCAGTGGCCTCCCTTGAGGAAGGAGTCTAACTGATAAGATGTTATAAACTCTTCCATCCCCAAGCTGCTTTACGTCATATGTTATCCCAGTGACAGAGAGGCAAACTAGACAGGGAACATGAAGCAGGATTTCCTAAAACCAAAAAAACAACCTCATGTATCTAAGATAGTTGTCACAGTTTACTAATGTATAGTCAAATCAATAAACTCATATAGAAGGAATTTTGGAGAATAGAATCCAAAAACAGGATAACAAAATACAGAGGATGTTACAGTATAAAACAGAATCAAATGGTTGAATTCAAGTTTACAAACAAATGAAGACCAAGTCCTCTACTGTAGACTAAAATATGAGCAGCAGGTATTATTAGTTAACATCTAAAACACCGAATATATGGGGAAACATTGTGCCACTCTTCATTCTCCCTACAACCTAGTTACACATCTACATCTTTACTGATATTTCACCTGAGAAATCAAAGTAAATTTACTCAGCAACATAGTAAGTGTTAATTCATTCATTAATTAATTTGTGTATGTATGTGCTTTATCTGCATGCATACATGGGTACTGGATCCCCTGGCACTGGAATTATAGAAGTTTAGGAGCGTATGTGGGTACTGGGAATTGAATACCAGGCCTGAGGAAGAGTGCCAGTGCTCTTAATCTCTGAGCCATCTCTCCAGCATCATATAGTATTAAAGCCAGAATTTGAACGTACTCTGTTTTGTCGAGACAGACACCAGTTACCCAGGAAGGTGTGAGGTTTTCTTACTTGCACATATTGGTAAATAATGCAAAGTTGTAAATAATCACTGCCATGGAGTACATTATTTAAATAGATTTCAAATTTATATTTAGAACACGGGTATTTTAAAGCAAGATTCATATTCTCTTTCTATATTATTAAAAACAATAGAAGTAAAATGTGAACATGTCATCTATTCTGAGCTGTTAAATCTCCTTAATAGTCCATCTAAGCTGGCTCTCATAGTCATATTACTTTACCTTCTTATTTTTATAGAACTGTAAAACTACTCTTACAAGCTTTAAAAATACAAATGAATGAATTTTAGGGATTTTAAACTTTCTGAAAAAATAGATAACAATTAAACTGAGATCAAAGTTTATTTTAGAAAGCAAAGTAGCTCAGATGGCATTGTGTTTGCCTAAAAGGTATGAAGCCCAGAGTTCAAATTCCAACACTAAACAAATTCAACGTGGTAGTTCATGCCTAGATTACAACAGATTCTGTTTCAGAAATGGGGGTCAGAAAGCATCAACCGGGATCCATAACAGTATGTTTCTTTTGTCCCAAATACGCAGGGAAAGGTTGCAGACAAGCACAGATAGTATAGAGAGAGTCCTACATCTGAAAAACATGATAATCATACCTGTTCAAGATGCTAAAAAACGATTAAGAATTTTTTCATTCCTTAGAGAAGGTTAAAATTCCAGAAATGGTTCAATAAAATTGGCCCCAGTTATAATCCTTTAGAACAGTGATTTGCAACCTCTGAGTCTCGACTCCTAGTAGGGGTCACATATCACATATCCTGCATATTTCATATTTACATTACAATTGTGGGGGTCACCACAGCATGAGGAACATGGAGACAAAGCATTAGGAGGGATGAGAATCAGGTCTAGAACTTGACAGATCTATGGTATTAGTGAAAAATCAGAATCTAAAGTTAACTATTCATAAAGAAAGTAATCTACAATCATTCTTTACAAATGAGGAATACAATATATCATAATTTATGTTTATAGATCAAAACTGAGACACTGCAAAGTATTTATAATTAAACAAAGTAAACCTGCAGACTAATAATAAGTTACTTTCAAGTAATCTACTGATAAACAGTATAGATAATGTTCTTCATTTTGTTTTAATTAAAGATTTAAATACTAATCTAATTCAAAAGTAACTAAAAGTTGTTGCCTTCGTTTCTATTGCTTGTTTAAGATATAAAGGATGATTGTAGCTTTTAGAATAAAAACGTTAAGAATGTCTATTATTGCTACTGGGATAACCCTGTAAAAATCGAAATGTTGGTTTTAAATGTGAAATCAATTTACTAAGAATTCCCCAATTGGTGTTTCATTAAAGGTACCTGAAAAAGTTTATTATGAAGCAAAGTTTATTATTAAAGATCATTTAACAAATGTGTCTATATTCATTTAAATCATTGTCCTGGATGAATTATTTATCAATAATATCAGACTATAAAAGAAAAAGCCCTTAAAATTGCTTATTTGTTTGATGGGTTTTAAAAAATTACATATTCAATGTTCCATTATACCTAAAATTTCATTTACAAATTCTGACATGAATATTATATTGCGACAACCTAATCATCTAGCTTCTTTGTGGAAGAAAATATGAATAGCTGAAAAACATGTTTCTTAGAAAATAAAAACTTAAGTCAGTAATTGATAGACTTTAGTTCCCTTAAAAGATGCTAATCAGGCTCTAAATTCTAATAAAAATATCCTTGGTTTTAAATAAGCCAAAGTAATCATGCTTTTATAAATTGTAGAAGCATAGCAACATACATTCTAATATCTCAGAAAAGATACATATTTTCTTTGTTATTATTTCTAGCTTACAATTTTTATTCATGTAAAACTCAAAATTAAAAACCTTGAGGCTGGTATTACTATATGACTTTGAAAGCTATCCTAGTAAAATGAGCTGACAAATTAGGCTGTAATTCTCATTCATAATCTAAAATTAATCTGAAAGGCAGGTGTACTGTTTTTAGAAGTCTGGTTCTTACAATATTAAATCTAGATATGAAAGTATCTCTCTGAAAACTTTTATACACTAATATAAAGCTTACTATACAATGGCTATTTCGAAAGTCATGATGGTTGGGATTTAAAGTATATTAAAAACATTACAGTATTTTTGTATAAAGCAAGCACTATTTTAATTAAAAGTTTCAGTTGATAGCAATGTCTGGGTACAATACTACGTGTAATATATTGAATAGCATGTGATTTTTTAAAATAGCATCATATAAACAAATTCAAATAAACTAATCTATTTTCACTGACTGAAATTTTGCTTGCTCTAGCTTGTATTCAGTTCTTCACTGCTTGTAATACTTAGTTATAATTAATATTCTGAATTATGTTATTCTAAAGACAAACATATTTTATGTGAACTTAAACATTATTCATTCATTTGAATTCCTGACTAATAGCAAACTAAAAATTAATTAAATCAAGCACTGAAAAGACAAAGTGGTATTCCTTCAAGAAAAAAGAAAAACCCACAAGATATTCAACAAACTACCTCAAAATTTTACAACAAACAGGAAGAAGACAGCAAAAATAAGTATGTGTCATAGGTAGCATGTCTTCACTATGATGTGTATTTCACCTAAAATATGACGTATTGGCTCTAATGGAAAGCTTCTCTGACATAACTTTAGAAGTTTTATTTTCATATTAAAAGGTAAAATAACTGAATATTTCACATAAATATTGTACAAAATAGAGGGAAAAACCACCTTTTTAAGTTAGAAATGGTAGTAGCTAAAAAAAATTTCTCGTTGAAAACAGTATTTTTTAAAATATTAATTACAAAGAAGACAAAATAAAAAGTATGAAGTCCTGTTTAAAAGATCTTTCAATCTTTAATGTAAGACAGCCACAAGGACTTTAAATAGGTTAATTAAGTATTTAAATTGATAATTTTAAGTCTTAATATTTAATATTGTTAGAGTGTATATCAAAGTAGTTTTATTATTTATTTACTCCAAACCTTTATAAAAATACTTCATTTGACAATAGGGGGCCTGATTCTCACAAGATAAATGTACTTACAATGCCAAATAAATTATATATAAAAGCGTTTGTCTGAATACATGTCATTCAACATTACCACCCACTGATAAAACACTGAAACTCATTTCAATCATGAACTGGAAATATCAAGGGTTGTCTAATAACAGTTATAGGATTATAGTAACTTTCTATATCAAATAAAATGACCAAAATAAAATTAAAAGACATTGGAATCTTATTTTGTTTTTTTCGAGATAGGGTTTCTCTTAGCTATGGAGCCTGTCCTGACTAGCTCTGTAGACCTAGCTGGCCTTGAACTCAAAAAGATTCGCCTTCTGAGTCCTGGGATTAAAGGCATGTGCCACCACGGCCCGGATGGAGTCTTATAATTTTTGTATTGTTAGAATAAAATATTAAAAGCAAGATGTATAAGAAATATATAGTATGTTAGAGACTCGTAGTACTAAAATGCTTATTCTATTAGATAGTAATACCCTTGGCCTTCCAGTATTCAACCGTGTAAAGCCTTAAGAAAGACCTGCTATTACTTATATAAATTCTGAGCATCCTATAGTACCAAGCAATCTTTATTTTTTAAAAAAAATGCCAGAATATCCTCGTAAGATTCCAAAGCTATCTTTAGATGTAAAAGACGAAGAAAAGAAGCTGTCCCCACCTACTGGGTATCAAAATGCAGAAGCACTTATGTCTCAGGGATATTACAGCTGGGATGGAACACTATGATCATAGCAACCTTATTTTTAGATTTTTTGTTTGTTGTTTTAATTTTACATCTTGCTGGCCACAGTTTCCTCTCCCTCCTCTCTTCTTGGTCCCTTCCCTTTCCCCCCTGTTCTCACCCTGCATTCATTCCACTCTTACTCTGTTTAAGGAAAGAGCAGGGCTCCTGTGGATAGCCACAAAGCATGACATTTCAAGCTGCAGGAGACTAATACAGTAGTCAGGGAATGATGGCTCACAACTTTAGTCCCAGTGGTTGGGAGTCACCCAGCTTTAATCCCAGCACTACAAAGGTGGACACAGGAAGGGATATGGCTATGGAGAAGACTATAAACATGGAGGGGCAGGAACACAGGGCATTGAGTCTGAGGATTCTTAGGGACAGGATCACCCTTTTTGTCTGAGGATTCAGTAGAGGGAAGAACTAATGGCTGGCTGCTTTGCTTCTCTGATTTCCAGCATTAAACTCTATATCTGACTCAAGGTTTTTTCATTTCTTTTCTCTTTTAAAACATTTTTTTTTAATTTTACATACAACTCCCAGTTCCCCTTCCCTCTCCTCCTCCCATTCCCTTACCTCCTCTCCATCCCACCCTCTATCCACTTCTCAGAGATGGTAAGGCCTCCCATGGGAACCGACACCGGGTTTTCATAATTAAAACAAATTAGAATTGTGCTGAACTACATCTTTTCAAAAAAACAATCAACCAGGCAATACAGAAGCCAAAGTATCATTTGACAGCAAACATTTCAAACACTAATATCAGAAAAAAAAAGAACTCAAAAAGCAAAAGAAACAAATATAAAAAAAAATATCTACTCAAAAATGTAAGACCTAAACAAGGAGTTCTAAAAAGAGGAGGAGGAAGAAAAACAAACAAGAAGCTAGGAAACAGCTCAAAAAGTGTTCACCACTCCAACAATTAGGGTAATAAAAATTCAAACAATGTGGAGCCAGAGACCTCTGTAGGACCGGGCTTGAGTCAGGCCCCTCAAAGTAATCAAGCCTAAGCCAGGGACCTCAGCAGAGGCAGGCCTAAGCAAGCTACCTCAGACAAAAAGCAGGCCCTCATGGCAGCTACCTCCACAAAAGCAGATTTGAGCCATTGGACAACAGGAACAGGCCTGAGGCAACAACCTCCACAAGAGCAAGTACAGAGAGCAACCCCTGAGGGGGCAGGCCCAAGCCAGAGACCTCTGTCTATGCAGGAACTAGTCAGCAACCTCTAAGGTAGCAGCCCAGAGCCAGCAACCTCCTAGAGAAGGCCCAAACCAGGAACCTGTGCTGGAACAGGCCAGAGCAGGGCCAAAGGAATAAAGGTATTGCAGAACAATACCAGGGAGTGCTGAGTGACCTTTAGAAATACCAAGTGACTTCCCAGGTAACTGGAACCTTGGCCCTGACTGCAGGAAGAGCCACCATCAGAACCTTGGACCCACTGGCTCCTGGAAGATTGATAACAAGAAATACAACTACAACAATTAGAGGAAAAGATGAGTAGACAAGGTAATAGCACACTCAACACCACAAAGAGCAAAACGACACCAATAAAAACTAGTGAACAAATAAAGATGAAGCAAAAGAAAATGACCTAAAAAGTAACTTTAGAAGAATGCTTGAGGAGGAACTGAAAAATTCCCTCAAAGAAACTGAGCAAAAGAGAACAAAAAAAAAAAAAGGGAGAACCAACAAAAAGCAATCAAACAGGTGAAAGAAACGATTAACGAATGAAAACAAAATTGAGACAATAAAGAAAACAGAAACCGAAGGAATTATAGAAATGGAAATTCTGAGAAAACAATCAGGAACCACAAAAGGATCAGAATACAAGAAATGAAAGAGAGAATCTCAAGTGCTGAAGATGCAATAAAAGCAGACTCATTGGCCAGAGAAAACATTAAACCTAACAAAAGCTTAACACAAAATATCCAGATAATATGGGACACCATAAAAAGAACAAACCTAAGAATAATAGGTATAGAAGAAGCAGAACTCCAGCTCAAAGGCACAGAAAATATATTCAACAAAATCATAGAAGAAAACTTTCCCAACCTATATAAAGATATGTCTGTGAAGATACAGAAAACTTACAAAACAACAAATAGACTGGAACAAAAAAAAAAGCTCCTAGCCACATAATAATCTAAACACTACACATAGAATAAAGAAAAACTATTAAGAGCTGCAAAGAAAAAGGGCAAAGAAGTATACAAAGGCAGACCTATCAGAATTAACCTTACTTTTCAATTGAAACAATGAAAGCCAGAAGGCCTTGGTCAAGCATTATGTAGACATTAAGAGACCAGGGATGCCAGCCCAGACTACTATACCCAGCAAAATTTTCAATCACACAGACAGAAACAAACAAGATATTACATGACAGAACCAGATTTAACCAATACCTAGTCACAAACCAAGCATTACAGAAAGTACTAGTAACCTAACGAAGTTGACTACATACACAAACACACAGACAATAGATGATCTCTCGGCAGCAAATCCCAAAAAAGGGATAAACACACACAATAGTATGACCATAAACGAAAACTAAAATAACAGAAAATGGCAATCACTGGTCATTAATATCCATTAATATAAATAGACTCAACTCACCTATAAAAAGACAGAGGCTAAGAGAATGGATATGAAAGCAAGATACAAGAAACACACCTCAACCTCAAAGACAGGCATTGCCTCAGAGTAAAGGGTTAGGAAGAAACTTTCTAATCAAATGGACCTAAGAAACAAGCTGGTGTAGTTATCCTAATATCTAACAAAATAGACTTCAAATGAAAAATCAATCAAGAGACAAAGAGGACATTTCATATTAGTCACAGGAAAAAATGCATCAAGACAAAATCTCAATACTAAACATATATGACCCAAATACAAGGGCACCCTCATATGTAAAAGAAACACTTCTAAAGCTTAAATCACACATATTAAACCCTACACACTAATAGTGGGAGACTTCAACACCCCACTCTCACCATTGGACAGGTCTATCAGACAGAAAATTAACAAAGAAATAAGGGAACTAAAAGATGTTACGACACAAAATGTACTTAACTGACATCTATAGACTATTCCTTCCAAACATAAAAAATATACCTTCTTCTCAGCACCTCATGGAACCTTCTCAAAAACTGACCACATACTACGTAAAAAAGCAAACCTCAGCAGATAAAAAAAAAAAAAACTGGAATAATCCCATGTAAAATAACAATTCGACAGCAACACTAATTCCAAAAACCCACAAACACATGGAAATTAAATAATGCTCACCTGAATCATCAACAGTTCAAAGAAGTATAAAGGAAGAAATTAAAGACTTCCTAAAATTCAATGAAAATGACCACACAACATACCCAAATTTATGGGACACAATTTAAGAGGAAAGTCCACAGAACTAAATGCCTACATAAAGAAGCTGGAAAAATCCAACACTTAGTGAGCTAACAGAATACCTGAAAACTCTATAAGATAAAGAAGCAAACTCACCCAGGAGGACTAAACGGCAGAAAATAATCAAACTGAGAGTTGAAATCAACAAAATAAAAACAAAGGAAACAATACAAATACTCAATGAAACAAAGACTTGGTTCTTCGAGAAACTGAACAAAATAGACAAACCTTTATCCAAACTAACCAAAGGGCAGAGAGAGAATATCCAAATTAACAAAATCAGAAATGGAAAGGGGGCACAACAGGAACAGAAGAAATACAGAGAATCATCAGGTCATGTTTCAAAAGGCTGTACTCCAGAATATTGGAAAACTTAAAGGAATGGACGACTTTCTGAATAAATATCACTTACCAAAATTAAATCAAGATCAGATAACCAAAGTAAATAGATCTATAACTACTAAAGAAATAGAAATAGTCATCAAAAGTCTCCCAACCAAAAAAAAAATCCCCAGTGCCAGGTGGTTTCAGTGCAGAATTCTACTGAATTTTCAAAGGAAAACTAATACCAATACTCCTGAAATTGTTCCACACAATAGAAACTGAAGGAATATTGCCTAACTCTTTTGATGAGGCTACAGTTACCCAGATACACAATCCACATAAAGACATTATTAAGAAATAGAATTACAGACCAATCTCACTCATAAACATTGATACAAATTACCAAATAAAATACTGGCAAACAGAATACACGAACACATCAAAAAAAAAAATCCACCATGATCAAGTCGGCTTCATTACAGACATGAAGGCTTTGTTCAACATATAAAAATCTGTCAATAAGACCTGGATGGAGGGGGGAGGACCTTGGACTGTCCACAGGGCAGGGAACCCTGACTGCTCTTCGGACTGGAGAGGGAGAGAGAAGGAAGTGGGGGGAGAGGGAGGGAAAAGGGAGGCGCGGAGGAGAGAGAAATTTTTAAATAAATAAATAAATAATCCGTCAATATAATCCACCATATAAACAAACTGAAAAAAAAAAAAGAAGACCACACGATCATCTCACTGGATGCTAAAAAAGCCTTTGACAAAATACAACATTCCTTCATCATAAAGGTCTTGGAGATAGAAGGGTTACAAGGAATATACCTAAACATAATAAAGGCAACAGCCAACATCTAAATCAAGATAAACTCAAAGCAATTCCACTGGAATAAGGAACTAGACAAGGTTGCCAACTCTCTCCATATCTATTCAAGATAGTTCTTGAGGTTCTAGCTAGAGCCATAAGACAACAAAATGAGATGAAAGGGATACATACTGGAAAAGAATTCAAACTCTCACTATTTGCCCATGATATGATAGTTTATATAAGTGACCCCAAAATTCTACCAAGGAACTTCTACAACTCATTAACACTTTGAGTAACGGTAGCAGTATACAAGACTACCTCAAAAAAAAAAAAAATCAATTGTCCTCCTTTACACAGATGTTAAATGGGTTGAGAAAGAAATCAGAGAAACATCACTTTTCACAATAGCCACAAATAGGACAAAATATCTAGGAGTAACTCTAACCAAACAAGTAAAAGACTTGTATGACAAGAAATTTAAATCTTTGAAGAAAGAAATTGAAGAAGATACCAGAAAGTGGAAAGATCTCCCAAGCTCTAGGATAGGTAGAATTAACATAGGAAAAATGGTAATCTTATCTAAAGCAATCTACAGATTCAATGCAATGTCCATCAAAATCCCAGCAAAATTCTTCACAGACCTCGAAAGAATAATACTCAATTTCATATGGAAAAGCAAAAAGCCCAGGATAGTTGAAACAATCCTGTAAAATAAAGGAACTTCTGGAGGCATCACAATCCCTGACTTCAAACTCTACTACAGAGCTACAGTACTCAAAACAGCCTGGTATTGGTATAAAAACAGACAGGAGGAACAATGTAACAGATTTGAAGACTCAGATATCAATCCACACACCTACGAACATTTGATTTTTAACAAAGAAGTAAAAAAATATATAAAATGGAAAAAAGAAAGCATATTCAACAAATGGTGCTGGCATAACTGGATATCAACATGTAGAAGAATGAAAATAGATTCATATCTATCACCATGCAAAAAACTCAAGTCCAAATGGATCAAAGACCTCAACATAAAACCAACCACACTGAACCTCATAGAAGAGAAAATGGGAAGTATGCTTGAATGCACTGGCACAGGAGACCATTTCATAAATATAATCCCAGTAGCACAGACACTGAAAGAAACAATTAATAAATGGGACCTCCTGAAATGAGAAGCTTCTGTAAAGCAAAGGACATGGAAAAAAGACTAAGTGGCAGCCTACAGAATGGAAAAAGATTTTAACCAACTCCATGTAGGAAAAAGGGCTGATCTCCAAAATATACAAAGAACTCAAGAAATTGGTCATCAAAAGAACAAATAAACCAGGTTAAGCAAAAAGCGACCATTACAAAAGATCCCTGTGGATCAATACCTTCTGGCGACAATACAAGAAGGTAGGTGAGCAGGTGCACACATGCACACTCAAGCATAGGCATGTGTACATGCACTCACAGGCACTCTCTTGGCTTTTATCTTCACTGACAGTATTCCTGCACAAGCTAGAAAACTGCCATCTCTAAGTTTTTCCTTGGATGAGAGACTCCCCTTTTTCACCAAAATCAGCAAAGATGAAAGTAAAAAAGTCATGTGATATTTGTGCATTTTACTAATCCAGTGTGTCAAGCCCGTGTGCTTGGGGAAAAAGATTCTACTTCCTGTTTTGACTTGGCGTTAGCAAGTGAGCTGTTGAAGATACCAGTTGAGTGACAGAAAAATGTCACAGCACTTTTATTCAGGAAATTTTCTGAGAAGCTAGTAATGTCACAAATTATTATGTGATAGGCAAGTTTAATAAATCAAGGATCCCATAAATAAAATACAAAGTCCATGTGAACATGAATTACGATATGCCATAAAGTAATAATTAAAATCTGCCAATAATAAAGTTGATGGGGGATTAACAACCAGAATTCCCAAGACTCCTTACATTTTAGGAAAAGGAGAAAACCCTGTATTTCAACAATAAGGGAAAGCATTTCATAGTAACATATGCTCTACATTTGACATAAACTACAGAAAATTTTTGGTTAAATTTTAAATCTATTTTATTAAAAATACATATATATGCACATAAATGAGGTATGATATATAACTAACAACTTCTACAATTTTCTAGTTTTCAAAGATGTTTCTACTTTTATTTCAAATATTATCTCTTGAGAAAATTTTAAATTCTAGAGAAAAGATGGCATTCTAGCAGAAAATAAAACATTTTTATTTCTTATAATATTTTTCTCATGGTGGAAAGATGGAATAAATAAATCCTTCATGGGGACATATATAAAAAGCTGAGTACACCATACAATGCTCATCATAGTGTCCTGACAATATACATTAAAAAATTCTTCATAAGACATCGGCTATATGACTAATAACACGTTAAGGTTATATTGTATGCAGTTAAATAAAAGGTAGTACAAATTGTAAACATAGAACACAGACTGCACGCAAGGTGTAGGCCTTCTTCTTAGCAGACAAAATGTGTATGGATGTTCAGAGATATGAAGGTGCACATATTTTTCCATTCAAAGTACACGAAGCATTGAAAGCATAGGGTTTTCATCAGATTCAAGGAGAAAGGTCAGTAACAGGTATGTCTTATACGACATAATCAAGATTCAACAAGGGAAATCACAGAACACTTTTTTCTCTTGAGACAGGGTCTTAGTGTGTAGCCATAGCTGTCCCGGAATTCACTGTGTATACCAGGCTGTCCTTGAACAAAGGAGATCCACCTGTCTTTACCTCCTAAGTATTGGAATTAAAGGTGTGCTCCACTATATACCCAGAAAGAATACTATTAAAATAAAGTAATAATACTGGCTCTACATACCAAACTCCAAATCTCAGCCCTTCAACACACAGAATGCCTCTGGCAGACACTAATTTTTTAACCTAACTCCCCATGGCCTTAATAATCAGCTAAAAACTCATCTTTACTCAAATCCTCCCCTAAATACACATGACACTAAACTCTTCTGTAAGACCAAGCAGAGCATAAACACCAAGAATAAAATGATTTGTTTTCATACCCTCTATGTTTTCTGAGAATAGAGGACTTACTGTTCACTAGCATAAAACGTGAAGAAAAATATTCAATTAACCATTAAAAATCAATACACTTCAGTACAATTACCAGTTAAAAGGATTAACTGAGCAATACTTGTCCTATAGAAGAATAGACATTATACTTGCCTTTGAGTGACATTATTTGAGCTCAGAATCTGAAATAACTATTGTATTGTTTTCAGTAACTGTCATAAAAAATGACTAAAAACTACTGGTTTCACATATGGACATCACAGGCCCTCCTTACAGCACTGATCCTCGTTCAGATGCAAATTTAATAGGCAAAAGACTTTAACTTTATATATCACTTGGTGATAACTGTTCTTGAATACTGAAATTAATAAATTTTCAACTCAACTTCTTAACATTCTCCCCATGAAATAACAAAATTAGATGACTAGATTTATTTCATCAAAACACAAAATTCTTTTTAAAATGTCATCCTTGAAGATAATAAAATACACAGAATGAAGGGAAAATGGCCTTATAGTGCATATAAATGTGAGATGATATTAGGCTGCATTTCATTACCAGTTCAAACAACTACCTGATATAACCTTTGATAAGTAAAATAAATGTTCAGAATAATGTAATTAAAGTAAACATTTCCTGTTAATGCTAGCTATTTATATTTAACAGTTGGAAAGATAAGGGAAGGGAGATGATGAAGAGAAAGGATGTGAAGAGGAGATAAAATAGTTTTAATTAAGGATAAGATCTGCAACTACTCACTGAAATATGATTCTTTTCTATGACTATAATAAAGAAAAGAAAAACAGTAATACTGATTTATAAATACTCAGATAAAAAGCATTATAGCAGACTAAAAAGGTTATTCTTCCAGGGAGTAAAACTTTCCTGCCTACCATGGGAATAGGGAAGATGGTGCTATATAATATTAAATTATTACCAAAAAGCTTTATGTTTAAGTAGTAATGTCTAATTTACAAAGACCTTCAACTATATTGTACATGTCAAAGGGCTAGACACTGTACATGAGAAAAAAAACTAGCCCTATAAGCTGGGGTGGAGAAAAATAATGCAATGGCTTTTAGCCTTCAAATAGACCACAGAACAAACACACACACAAAGTATTAACAGGGAAGAAGGACAACTAAAGAGGCTAAGAGAGAGGAAGGGAGGGAAGGAGGGAAGCAGAAAGAGAAGGAGGAAATAGTAATTTTGACCATCCTAACCTTCTAGTGGGCAAACAAGATAACAGCCTCCATTTTAGAAAACATGTGAGTACAATCTAGGAGCGTTAAATATATGACTATATATAATACAGGAATATGAGTGTTAGACATGCATATGTGCATTAAGTACTTACATGTTGCAGGTATGTGTATATGTAGGACTAGTAACATTGTATAACTTCACAAAGAAGCATTAATTTAAATAAATATAGTTTTTGTTCATCAAATTTGTAAAATATAGTTAGAAAATACATAATATATAAAAAGATGAATTAAAAAGTTTCTATGAATCTGATTATGAATGTGAAAGGTAGAAGGCAGTTAACTTTCATATTTACAAATACAAAGACAGATATGGTAGAACACAACTGTAGTTTGAGCTATTTTGGAGAATGAAGCAGGAGGATCATTTGAGCCAATGAGTTTAAAAAAAAATAAACCAACAAACTGGGAACACAGCGAGGGAAACAAAACAAACAAAAATTACAAAGGCACTGTACCCTTTGACACAGCAATTTTACGAAAACAAATTTATTCTGCTACTATACAATATAGACAAATCTATGCAAAAAGAAGTTAATATCATGCTAAAACAACAAATAATTATCAATAACAATTTTTTACTTTTAATAGTGCAAAATGGAATATGATGCATTAAAATAAAAATGTACACAGAATAATAAAATCACAAAAATCACAATGTAGTATGACATGCCTATTTTGTAAAAATACAAACATATAAGCTAAACACACACAAAATTTCTAGACAAACAAGTCATGAGGAAGAGAGATTCTTCACTTTATATGGGAGACTATATTTTCTGTTTGTTTAAATGAATATAGCCTTCTTAACTAAGAAATCTTAAAATGACTTATAAACTTCATATATTTGAGAAATAGATGTATGAATAAAATTGTACTTTGTTTCATAATTCATTTATTTTTCATGATATTAAGTTAGTTATTCACCATACACACTTTGATAACTAAGTATAGCAATGTCTATAGTTAGTGTAATGGCTATAAAAGAATAAATACTCGGAGATTCTCAATATTGTTCATGATATACTCACATCCACACTTTCTGATATTCTCCTTAGGAACTCTTTTATTAATGTACAGTGACAACCACTGTGTTCTTCACTCTTTTAAGTTATTAACTGGTATCAGCACCACTCTCAGTCCTTTATTCTCTAGGTTCATTTCATTTAAAACATTTCTGTTCTCTTTGCTAAACATGGCTGAATGAGTAAATATTTACGCAGGTGAGTAGAGGCCACTAACCACCACGGGTCCTTCTAACATTTCTGTCTAATGTTCCATTTTCTCTAAAGTGTATCCTAACCTCAGTCTTATTATTCAAACTGCTAAAAAGTAAATTCAGAATTTTGAACATACATAAGCAATCACAGTATTTGTTCTTCTCCTGAAGAAGAGGCCACAGAAAGTGACTGGTTTCCTCTGAGAGAATTCCATGAGGAAAACAACCCATGAAAGAAAAGTCTGACTGTCATCTTCTCTTCTTTACTATTCCTACAGAGGGACCTCTCAGAAATTTCCTCTGTTGACACTAGTATCTATGCACCTTTTCAGGCTCCGTATCATCTGAGTTTAGATAAACTAGTTAAACTATTGGTAGCTTAGTTTCTTCTAATGAAAAGGTTTGAGTACTCAATTCACAAGTTTTACAGGAATTAAACCCTTGAGCACTTAATACATGACAACTCTCACTAATAAACAATGAATGCTAGCTATATCATCACAATACCATAGTCTGAGAAAAAAAAAAGTGCCTTTACCCTCTGAGCCCTCTCACCAGGTAAGAAAGGATGCTGTAGTCTCTCCTTGAAGAAATAAGTCAATCAGCTAAAAGAATCAGCCATCTTGATGTGTAAGTGATGGTTCTCATTCTAAAATTACTGTAACTACACAGAATAGCTTACATTCAGGATTCTTCCATTCTTACAACAAAAACATTGTTCTGAACACATATGGAGATGGAAAGTTATTTAATTACAGATCAAATATCGTAAGGTGAAAATGCCCATAGTCTCTTCATTAGTGAATTACTAATTCAACAGACAATAAGATAATTATCTGGTTGGGAATCAGGTCTGGTATCTGATTCTTATTAAATTATTATGGATAAAAAATTTAAACTAGAACAGAAAATGAGTCTTAGATTCAAATAAACATTTTCTTTTTACCTATTGCTTTGGCAGTACTTGCAGATCTGTAGTGACAAACTATCACTTCATTATCTTCCCACAAGACACTGGCTTTTAACACTTCACAATGCTTCTGAGTTAGCATATCTGACATAACACTTCTGCTTCTCTCCAGCATTTACAAGATAAAGAAAAAGGCAGAAAACTAAGAAGATAATGTTTTTTAAATGTGAGACTCTAGTCCTCATGAACATTTGAATTAATTATATATAAGTCATTTTAATTATTTCACATGTAGGTAGCTGACAATCTAAATTCTATCTTACTTTTAAAGAAATTAATACACTATGCAATTTATCTACTCGGTATCAGCTGAGAGCAGTGATTAGCTAGCAATAAGGCGATTAGACTAATATATATTAAAATATAACTGAAAGCACAGCAATTCAACAACTCCTGCCTCCTACATTTTTTTTTGGAGAGAGACAGGGCAGCCCTGGCCGTTCTGGAACTCACTATGTAGATCACGCTAGCCTTGAACTCACAGATATTTGCTTTACTTCCCCCTTAAATGCTAAGATAAAATGGATGTACTACCATGCCCTGCCCAGCCATAAACAACAATTCAACATTTTTGTTTCAATGCTTTTTCTTAGGTCAGTAAAGCTAAGTAATCAAACATGGTCTTAAGGATATTTCTATATCATTATAAACCTAAATAGGATCCCTCAAAGAAACAAATATGAGGGCCTACAATGCCACCATTTCTAGAAAATCTGGTCTTCAGAGGTGTCTACCATGGCCAAGAAAAGAAGATCCCAGTCTTCATTCTGTCACTGTTATTAACCTAAGAAAACATTCTGTTCCAAAGATTAAAGTAAAAACTTGCTTAGTAAGAAGTTTTAGGTTGGGCCTGGTGGTGGCAGCACATGCCTTTAATCCCAGCACTCAGGAGGCAGAGACAGACAGATCTCTGTGAGCTGGAGGCCAGCCTGGTCTACAAGAGCTAGCTGCAGGACAGGCTCCAAAGCTACAGAGAAACCCTGTCTCAAAAAAAACAAACAAAACAAAACAAAGCAAACAAACAAAAAAACCCAAGAAGTTTAGGTTAACAAGAATGTAAAAAAAAATATATAAATATAGAAAAAATAAAGGGATGTAGAGAATGTCTTAAAAGCACACAGAAACTTGCTGTATATAAAATTAAAATTTTAAATACAATAAAATAAAATTTCCAATTTTCAATTAATGCACATAAATACACTACAGAATAAGTAAAAAAAAAAACAAACCCACTGGAGTTTTAATTAAAACTACCATTGTAGTTATCCCCAAATCTTACATTTTTAAACTACAAAAGTATTAAGTATCTCAATAATTATCATGCATAAAGATTGCCATATAACCACTGGGAATAAACCAAAATCATTTCAAAGACTTTGTCCAAATACATAAATAAACTTATGAAACTATATGTTTTACTTATATTTATTTGTTTTATATATAAATATATAGAAAGTAAAATTTAATGACTTTGTACATGTAGATATAATATAATTTAGTAGAGAAACAGTCTTCCTGAGTAATATAAGCAATAAGAAGTTATTCAAATACATTACAACTCAAGTGAAGAAACTCAGGAGTCTTCCCAAACGCTTCTAAGAGACAATGAAGCTCTGTTTGTTTCTCTCACTTGTAGATGTCACCTCAAATACTCTCTATACTGTTACCACACTGCTTCATCATTAAAAGTGCACTCGTCAGCAACAAACTCTGTCAGAAGATACGTACATAAGAAATAGCTACTAAAACCCTGAGCATGCACATGTATCCAGGTTTCACATTTATGTGTTTTGTACTTGATGGAGAAACCTCAGAAAAAGTTATCCGTGATGATAAAACTTGGCTCGGCACTAAACAAACACAGAACTTTGACTATAACTGTTCCCCAAGCAACACAGTAGAACAACTAACTGGCTTCAAAGCATTTACCTTATATTAGGTATTTTAAGTCACTTAGAAATGATTTAAAGTTATATGTAACTGCTACATCATTTCATGCCAAATATACATTACAAAAGTAATGTTTGTCTAAGTATATAATGTAACTGTATTACACATATTCAAGCTAGACAACTATCATCAGCAAATACTTCAATCCCATAAAACTGATATTTATTCAAAAATAACTGACCAGACACCATCCTCACATCCTAGCAAGGACCAGTAGTTCTGTCTCTTAGAAAAGAACTGCATATAGCAAAAATTTACATGGTTTTTCACAATTTCTTCACACATAGTGACTCAAGTCCATCCACGTTGTGTTTTACGATTATATTCCACTGCATGTACAGCTACACTGTGCTCATCTATCTTACAGGGGCTGACAGTCCTGTGATGAAAATGAGCGATGCCTCTGGGACTCAAGAAACCACTGGCAAATACAGCATGGCACTTCAGCTCTACTCTGCTGCACTGGTCTCATGACGCAAGCACTACATTTTCAATAATTGCAACTTATTTACAAGTTTTGACATTACGAGGTGAAAATCCTCCAACTTTTCTTCTTTTTTCCAAGATCATTTTGGCTATCAGAACACCTTAAGTTTGCATATAAACTGATATTAATATATGCTTTTAAATTTTTACAAAATGGCACTGGCATTTTTACAAGGATTGAAGTAAATTTATAAACGGATTTGAGCAGTAATAGTGCTAGTACTCTAATTCATGAATAGAGGATGTGTTCACATTTATTTACGTCCTTTTGGACATCATCAATGTTTTATAGTCATCATTATTTGTGCTTTGACCTCCTTCATTAACTGTGAACTATATTGTTATTTGTTTCTTTGCATTTGCTTTGTGGTAGCATGGGCTGGAGTTCTTATGCACGATGATCAGCAGTCAACTGCTCTGTAAGTAAATAGGCACAGCCTTAAACCCCATCTTCCTTCCTTGATTTCTTCCTGTGTTATCATTTACTTACTACGTAAAAGGTCTCAATATTTTATACAAGCTGACCCTGGTTTCCTGGCATCAAGCAAATAAACAATGTACCAATACAGAAAAACTGACAGGATATAACAGTAATTGAAAACATCAAAGTCTTACATCATCATTTGTAAGAGGGGTAAGCAATTATATAGAATAACATATATATATATATATATATATATATATATATATATATATATATATATTTGTTTGCCTTTACATACATAAAACATTTATAGGAAAAAATCACAGTAAACCAACAAAGCAAACCAATAATCTTTTTCATAAGCATAACTCATGTGGCATTTCTAACCAAAACTTCAGCATTAAACATAACCAAAAGAATATTTAAAAGGAAAGAAATGCAACTTATGTATTTTGTAGCTATGTAGAACAATTAAATTTGGTCAGATACTCAGTATACAAGTATCAAACATGGGTGTCCCTCGGAGTCATATTATCTTACTAAAATGAATTCCTTGATTCCACCCTTAGAATTTCTCCATGTCCTAAGGAGTAGACCATTTAAAGCACTCTTTGCTAACTTGTCTTTAGCACATATATAAAAACCCCTTTTCTCTTCAAACCATTTGATTAGATTGCTCACAAGTCTCTCCTGATTAAAATGTTTCAATAAATTACTTAAAAGGACAAAAAAAGGTGAAAGATTTATACAATCTAAAGAGGACAGAAAGGGAGAGAAAGGAAAAAAATATCTTGATTGAGGGAGCCATTAAAGGGCTAGCGAGAAACATGGCACTAGGGAAAATACCAAAAATCCACAAGGATGACCCCAGCTAAGACCCTAAGCCATTGTGGAGAGAATGCCTAAACTGGTCTTCCTGTCATCAGATTGATGACAACCTTAAGTATCAGCAGAGAACTTTCACCCAGCAACTAATGGAAGTAGATACAGAGATCTACAGCGAAACATTGGACCGAGCTACCAAAGACCAATTCAAGACCAGATATCAGTTAAGACCATGATGTTGATACCCACAGAAACAGCTAATCTGAGCTTGTGGGAGCTCACTAAATCTGGATTGAATGTGGGGGAACCTTCACAGGACCAAACTAGGCCCAGTGAATGTGGGGGACAGTTGTGAGGCTTGGGCAGACTGTGAAGTCACTGACAGTGGGACCAAGATTTAGTGCTTGAACTGGCATCTAGGAGTGCATTCTCTTCGGAGGGATACCTTGCTCAGACTAGATATGGGGCTTGGTTTTGACTCAAAGTGAAGTATCAGACTTTGTTGACTCCTCACACCTGAATAGGAAAAGGGGGGGGGGGCGGATGGGAGAAGGTGAGGGAGTAGGAACTGGATAGATATGTAAAATGAGAAAAGATTCCATTTAAAAAATTCTTGATAAAAAAGGGAAAAAAAAAACCATGAAGATTAAGATGCAGTATCTCACACTATAGTCTCAGTACTCATGTTTAGGAAAGCTGAGGCTAAGTGGGCTACATAGCAAGTTCAAGAACAACTTTGGGGGGGTTGGAGAGATGGCTCAGAGGTTAAGAGCATGTCTGCTCTTCCAAAGGTCCTGAGTTCAATTCCCGGCAACCACATGGTGGCTCACAACCATCTGTAATGGGGTCTGGTGCCCTCTTCTGGCCTGCAGGCATACTCACAGACAGAATATTGTATACATAATAAATAAATAAATAAATATTTTTTTTTAAAAAAAGAACAACTTTGGATATTATCTCCAGGATTTACCTTCCAACATCCACTGCTCACCTACGACCCAAAAGAGAAACAAAATTAACACTAGCTTTTTCCCACATCAAGTTATAAATTTACGCAACTTCAAACAGATATAAACTGTAGATGAATTCCGTACCTAGCAGCAACTCACAAAGTCTTTTGAAGGATAAGTTATTTAAACAAGTAATTACAGTGAACAGAAAAATCAATAGTAATAGCATAAGTTACCATTAAACACACAGTAGCATAACCACAGTCCCTTAAGTAAATCTAAGCTTATTCCACCAAAGTGCTAATTATTTCACATTTCAAAGGGGGTACAAACTGTTACTTACAGGTTACCTCTTAGCACATATATGGCGATCCTAGGACTTTATTATGGACATCCTAGATAAGGGTTCTAAAAATGTAAGCATGCTACTCAGGAGAGGATTTATGCTTTATATATCATTTCTAATTAATTCCCCCAGCATTTTACTTTTACACTCTCACCTATTGCATTACCTGTTTCACAGACATAGTTTGCTACAATTAATTTTCTCAATCTTTTTCATTTCCTCTGATCCGATTCAGTTATGTGCCTTAGGAATAAAACCAGGTTTCTGGCATTTCCTTACTTTATTCTGAGTAAGTATTTTTCACTCTAAATATTATGTAAGTACAAAAGAACATTTTTGGTCAGCATATATATAAAATTCTTTGTGTTACTATTTCTGTTGGGCCTCAGAAAAAAAAAATTTATTAGTCCTACAACTAAATGATTCAGCAACCATCCACATTATCTTTGCCTTTTAACAGTTCCAATCAGTAGCAGATCTAGGTGTAATCAACAGCAGCAGGGGGCTTTAAGAAGCAAAACAAAACAAAAACAGTAGGAATCTTTACTAGAATGCAGCAATTGATACAAGGGAACATTATAGACTATTCCAAATTAACAATAAGATATTACAGTCTGATTTTATAATCAGAAGAGAAATAAAGAGGGCAACTTTAAATACTTGAAGAGGGGATAAATTTCCAATTGGTAATAAGGCTTAAAAAAAAAGTGTTTTCGCAACGAGCCTCTTGAATCTCTGAAGGGTCATTACTTCTGTTTTGGTTATTTAGTACCGTTTAGCTGACAGACTAATATTCTCCTTACCTCCTACTGCTGCCATACGTAACCAATTTCATTATCACATACTTATAAAAATTAAAGCATCTCAGAGAATAACTGACAGTGCTCTCACTCTTTTCAGGAACATTTAAATTTTTACCAGCACCATCAGGACAATCTTAAAATGTAATTTAACAAAATATTCCCATTTCTTTCATTTTGCTGTTTCTTCTAACCCTGCCTACAGCTTATGGGATGCGGTTTAGTGCCACTCAATAGCATGCAGGTAGCATAGTGATGTATTTATACAAGGAATCAAAAGCAAGAGGTAGTATTTGATGACTACAATTTTTTACTACACAAAAATTCACTAACGGAAATGTTATCATAGTAACAGTCTAAAAACACTGCACATGAGGATAGCTGACTTCATGATATAATTCTATAGCTGTTGACACCAATACTTGCAGGAGGCACCTACGAGACTTAATTTAAATCCCTTTCTATGATAAGAAGCAAAAGATATCAGAAATGCAGCTGACAAATTTATAATCTCGACAGTTTTTTATCTTTTAGTTCTTAGAATTATATAAAACAATAAGACATTTAAAATAAGCCAAGCAATACATAAAGCATCTACAAAATATTTCACATATTCCAAACTAGAATATTAGATTTTACACATACCAAATAGTAGAATATAAATGTACCTGGCGGCAATTGCTTTCAATGTACAAAAGAGCTCATACTACATTGATACTACAATATTTTAAAATGTCAGTAAACAGATCCAAAACACTGAGTTTGGTGTCTAGAAGGACAGAGAAAGGATGGCAATAAAAATTATGCCATTGCTTATCTGCACATCAGTATTTTTCTTGAACAGTACTCTGTTCAGCAATCTTTCTAGACTTCTACTGTTGGAAGAATAAAGATATTAACTATAAACACAGTAAGGAAAAGTATAAAATGTTGGTAGTAGTTTATCGCCAAAATGACAAAATTGAGTTGGTGACTAAATTTTTTAATATAAAAATTTACTCTGAAAAATATTGTCATTCTTTGTTAATCTGATACAATGAATATCTTCGTAAAAAAAAATCACGGTCTCACACCATTTAAATGCAAATTCTTAGATAAGTCAGTTATCATTTTTCTGTTTTTCAATTATCATTTGTCAAACACTTAAATTTATTCTGCTAAGATACAATTTAGATAGTAAGTTTTATAACTCAATTTATTAATATTGAACCACTTCTAAGAAGTTTTTCTATGTCATCAAGAGAAGATTCCTTCCTATCTGTTGTACACTGCTGTGGGGAGGGGATTTCCTAATTTACTGTCTGTGGGATTCAGATTAAGGTGAGTGCAACACGTTTAAAAGTATAAGACCTAAAAGCAACTTCTATTTACCTTTAATGGGTTTTCCCTGTGAGGCACACATATAAGTGATGATTGATTAGAAAAGTCTTGAAATTTTATTAATTTACAAAAAAGTCAAATAAACATTCAACAAAGATGCAACAGGTTGAAATGTCATTAAACAATGTACAAATTTAATAATTAGTGTCTTTGTAATTTCTTTTTGCAAAATGAATTATCACATACAAATGCTATAACTACATTAAACTTTACTTCCCAATCTTTACAAGCACACTGTAAAGTAATCTAATATGAAGGACAATGACCCTGTGAAATAGTATCGTAGAGTAGTAGTTTGTTTACATACAGCATTATTAAATCAAATCTCTAAAATAAGTGACTCCCATCTTTGTTTCTCATTAGTACTAATGTATTTTTGAAAAAAATATTTACTACAACAATGCTGTATCTTAAGTCATAATTGCACTTGAACATTTATCCATTAATCTTGTTGATTTCATTTGAAGGTAAAAGTTTACCTTCAAATCCTGATTATACAACCTAAGATT